>NW_025110842.1:5017578-5644775 GCF_015476425.1 Leptopilina heterotoma
GTGAGATAAACAGAAAAATTAGTAAAATTTGTTTCAAATTTCGCATTTCAATTTCTGCTTTCAAAAACTACTTTACCGACAGTGCATAAAATGTTAATTTCAATTGAAAGATTAAGAAAAAAATTCTTTTTAAGGGGGGGGGGGATTTTTTTCCGGATGCTCTTAAAATTAAAAAAATCAAATGGTAAAAATGGTAAATAGTTTCAAATTTAGCGCGCAATTTTCCTTAAAATCTACTTTACCGACAAGTACATAGAGTGGAAACTAACCTTGATTTTTTTTCTCCCTCTCCTTTCTCGCAGATGAAAAATCTATAAAGCCATCGTCCACAATGAAATACGAGTCAAATTGGCAAAAAATACGTCAACAGGGAAATCTCCCCAAAAATATTGAGCCAATTAATCAGAAAAATGACAAAATGAAAAATATTCACGAAAATTTCGAAAAATTGAAATTAACGGAAACTTTACCCAACGATAAAAATAGTAAAAAACCCAATTTTCAAAATCTTTTGAAAAAAAATTCAAAAACAGAACAAACTTATCGTATACCAAAAATTACCGACACTACAGAAAAAAGTTATTTAAAAAAAAATTTCCAACTCGATGGTAAAAAATCCCAAAGCACTGAGGATGAATATTTTGCTAAATTTGCCCAAAAAATGGAGAATTTAAAAGAAGAGTCGAAAAATGAAAAAAGCTCCTCACTAAATAAGGAGGAAATCAATGATTTATTTAGAGAAATTAATATTTTCGAAACTGGTTTTAGGGAAATGGGGAAAAAAAATTTGCCGACTGTCGATAAGGAAGTACAATCTTCAAATCGACTGAGTTTTGAGGAGAAGGAAAAAATTGTGAGGAAACTTTTACCAAATGAATTGCATGTCGATGGAAATAATGATGGGAATTTTTCGAAGGAAATAAAAAAGAAATTTACCCATGAAAATAATTCTGAAGTCGACATGTTGTCGAGAATTTTGAAATCTGATTATTTAAAGCAACAATTGAATCTTTAAATTTTAATTTTGTCGATAATGTAGAGATTTTACTACATTTTTGGTATAAAAAAATTATTTAAAAAAATGTAATTTAAGAATAAAATTTTTTTAGTTCGTAAAAAAAATTTATTTTGTATTCGAAATTCTTTTTTTTATTTTTTCAAATACAGTTTTTAACTTAAATTTTTTCAAAAATAGGTTTTAATTGAATTATTTCAAAAATAGTTTTGACTAATTTTTTCCAACAAGTTTTTACTAAATTTTTCAAAAATAATTTTTAGTTAATTTTTTCAAAAGTTTTTATTGAATTATTTCAAAAATAGTTTTTACTAATTTTTTTCAAAAATAATTTTTACTGAATTGTTTAAAAAAAAAAGTTGTCACTAAATTGTTTTCAAAACAATGTTTAGTAAAGAAAATAATAAAAAAAATTCTCTTAATCTCAGGAGATAAAATATCAAAGAAAAAAAATTCTGTACAATTTTTCCTGTCGAAGATCAAAAGTGCATTTTTCTTTGGACAACGAGAAAAAAAACAATAATATTCGTAAAAAAAAACTTACTCCTAGCAAAGAATTTTTCAAATAAAATTTTTCATTTCTAACAAAATCATTCAAGTTTCGTTTAAATATAAAAATAAATTCGCTATCTAACAGTTTTGTATTTAAAACACAAAAAAAAATAAACTTTCTTTCATTTCAAAACTCGAATGAGAAACACAACCTAACAGCAAAAATATTTTTTGCGAAAAAGAGTTTTTTCTCTTTTCTTTTTGCTTCTTTCGATAGAAAAAGTTCTTTTTTTTCAAAACAAAAAAAAAACTTTTACTATTTCTTCTCAAAGAAAACAAATAACTAAACAATATATTAATATTTTCGAAAAATAAACCAAATTTGTTTTTTTTTACCATACTCCTTCTCTTCTCTTCTTTCTAAATTCGAAAAACTTCCATATTTCTCTCTATCTCGAGATCATTCAAAAAATCTGTACTTGGCAGTAGTCCATCAAATAAACGACCAGCGCAACCTGTAGAACCATTTTTCTTTTTTGAAAAATGCTCGTAGGGATTTTTTGAATTTATCAATTTTCCGCACAGCCAGCAAAACATTTTCTTACAATAACTGCACGTCATTTTATTGCAGCCATCGACTCTTGTTGTGAATGTTAAACAATTGGGACAAATTTTCGAATTTTCCTGCAAAAAAGCAAATCAAAAACAAACAGAAATAAATCATTTGAAAGAAAATCAAAACATCAGAAAAAATAAAATTAAAATTAAATAAATAAATTTAATACCTAATCAAACAAAAATAAAATTGTATTTAAATAAATTAATATTTCATTCAATTTAATAATCAAATAAAAATAAAATTATATTTAAATAAATATTTTAGTGAATTTAATAATCAAATAAAAAGTAAAATTATATTTAAATAAATATTTCAGTAAATTTAATAATCAAACAAAAAGTAAAATTATATTTAAATAAATATTTTAGTAAATTTAATATTAATATACAAATTTAATTTAACTATTAATGTAAAATTATTCGACAACATCAATAACTTCTTATTTAAATAAATACTTAATCATTATTATTTTTCTATAGGAATTAAGAATTTCAAATCCAAACCTTCTGAAATTAACACTTATAAAAAATTGTTATAAAACATCAAGAAATCGATCAAAAACGAGCAATCGATTTCTTCACGTTTTACAATAAAATTTAAAATGACAGAGTGATAAAATCATTATTTTATATTATAAGAATATTGCAACTATAAATTTAAATTTTCAAAGATTTTCATTTTTTAACCCTTTTCAAAATTCACTTATTTATCAAAATTCACGCGATGATGCTTTTAATATTCAATTATAATTTCGAATTTTAAGTGAAATTCATTTTTAATCAATTTTTATTAGAAAATTTTTCGAGAATTCAATTATTTAAATACAAAGATAAATAATTTATTAAATAATTGAATATTTCTTTAAATTGAATTTTTTTAAAGAAATTTATAAAAAATTCTAAAAATAATTGAATTCTTTCGGCGAATTTTAAAAAAATTATAAAGAATAAATGCAATTTTTTATCAGTTTATGTAAAATTGTACATAAAAAATAATTGAAACTCTGCTATAAATATTGTTATTTATAAAAGTAATTTAATTCTTGCAACGAATTTTATTAAAAAAAATTTTTAAAGAATTGAATTCCTGTGAAGAATATTTTATTTGTGAAAATAATTGAATTCCAGAGAAAAATATTATTTATGATATTAAATTAATTTCTTGTGAAGAATTTTATTCAAATTTTTTAAATAATTGAATTTCTCAGAATTTTTTATAACATTTTAAAAATAATTAAATTCCATCGACAAAATTTCATTAAAAAATTGAAAATAATTGAAATCTGACGAAGAATTTTATTAAATTTTTTTTAAATGATTAAATTCTTGTGAAAAGTTTTATTTTTTAAAGAAATTAAATTCTTAGAAAGAATTTAATTAAAATTTCTTAAATAATTGAATTGCTTCGAAGAATTTCATTTTTTAAGAAAATAATTGAATTGTTTCGAAGATTTTTACAAACTTGAAAATAATTGAATTCTTAAGAAGAATTGTATTGAAAATAATTGAATTGAATAGGAAAATTTTATTAAAATTGCAATTTTATTAACAAAATCTTGTAAAGAATTTTGACAAAATTTTTTTTAAAATAATAGAATTTTTAAAAGAATTTTATTTAAATTTTTCGAAATAATTGAATTTCTCAGAACTATTTTTTTCTATTCTTTGGATATATTTGAATTCTTTGGATAAACTTCATTATTAAGAATTAAAAATAATTGAATTGGTGCGAAGAAATTTATAAAAAATTGGAAAATAATTGAATTCCTGTGAAATTTTTATTAAAATTTCGTTTAAATAATTGAAATCTTTTGGAAAATTTTATTAAAATTTCGTTTAAATAATTGAATTCTTTTGAAAAATTTGATTAAAATAGTATATATTAAAAATAATTGAAATGAGGAAAATTTTTGAAAATAATTGAAATTTTGCTAAGAATTTTATTAATTTTTTTGAAAATAATTGAATTTCGGAGAAGAATTGTATTATTTATAAAAATAATTGAAATTTTGACGAGAATGTTTATAAATTTTTGAAAATAATTGAATTTCTGTAATTAGTTGTTCTTGAAATTTCTATTTAAATTCGTTAAAAATTGAAATTTTTAAAAATTTCATATTGAAGCCTTTGAAGTTGATCTATTTATGCAGATTTGAAACGCAACTCTTTTGAAATATAATTAATTTTGAAAATTTTGAAGTAAAATTATTCATTAAATAATTTTTGAGTAATAATTTGATGATAGTTGTTGAAGAATGAAGTTATTTAAAAAGAAATTATTGTCAGAAACAGAAAAAATTGAAAGTTTTGTATTAAAATTCTTGTCAATTTCATAGTTTGTGAGGCAAACAAAAAAGACATCAAAATTCAGAATTTCTTTTATAAATTCTAAACATTTAATTTTTTCCAGTCCTTTTAATAAAAATCTCTGAATTTTTCCTGATTTCTTTACCTAAATTCTACTTTCCCTGACTTTTTCCTGAATTTCCTAACCTGTGGCAACCCTGAAAAAAGAAAAAAATATTTACCTTTAAATAATTATTTGTCAACGATTGCTCGACTATTAATTCAATTTGCTTTTTGCCGTGACGTAATTCCAGATTCTTTTTCTCACTGTTCGATGCATGCTGATAGTCGGCAATTAATTTTTCCTTATCTTGATTTGTCATTTCACAGGGTGAAACGCCGTGATACACCTTAAATAGATAAATTCAAATTATTCTCCTACAATTATAAAAATAAATCAGATATCAAATTGGAAGATCTTCAATTAAATTACCTTTCAACCTTAATTTTCATGCACTTTTTTCTCAAACTTTGATAATTCTTAGTAACTTTCTCCAGTGTTAATATTTAGAACTATTCAAAAATTAAATTAATATTTGTAGAATATATTTTTTTGAAACATAACGTAATTTTAATATCAGTAAATATTTTTATGCAAATATGTAAATAAAGTAAAGATAATAAATAATTATAATTATTAGTTAAAACATTTATACTGAAAACTTCTTCTCAAATTCAATTATTTTGAATAAATAATTTTTGAAAAAGTCCTTTGAAGAATGTTATTATTTATAAATAAATAAATATATAAAAATAAATATAAAAGAAAATAATAAATACCTTTCGACAGAAAACACAAAAACTGTACTCGCACTGTGCGCAAGTAGCTAAATTATCATTTAAATTTTCCCTTATTACCGGATATCCGCAATATTTCCTCGCACATTGAACAGTATCCTCCATAAGATCAATCGTCCTTTTCAACAATAATTGTTCATACTTTTGAAATTGCTTCGCATTGCACAATTGTTTGATCTCATCGTAATCAATTTCCATTGTGCAATCAATTTTCGGACACAATATTCTCGTAACATTACCATCGCTAATGCGTGAATTAAAATACTCGCCAAGGCATTGACGACAAAATACGTGTCGACATTTATTCACTTCAATACAATGCTGTCCATTATTTTGTTCAAGGCAAATTTCACAAAAATGCATTACTCGCGTGAATTGCTTTTTACATCTCATTTTATTCTCCCTTTGAAAATAATCCAATGGATTACGTTTTATTGGCTTGACAACGCGTGGATCGCGTAAATGTTTTATCATCTCATTCAATTGTTCATCATCATCATCATTGTCCTTAAAGTAGGAGAATTGAAATGTAATGTCAATTTTATCGTAAATCTCAAGATAACTGAAGAGATGATTTTTGAGAAAATCAATCCATATGTAAATGATTTCGGTGCCCCAATTTTTTTGCCACAATTGATCGAGTTTCGATGAAATTCGCGATAATTCCCATGGTGTTAACCAATAGATGTCGATAGTGAATTCCGGTGGATTTATCATTGGATATGTCGATGGGAATTTTAGATAGAATTTAATTGGCGGTAAATATTCGAAAAATCCACTGTCAAAATCAATTGGTGTCTTTGGATTTTTTTTATTCTCATAAATATACCAGACTTGTAATTGTTTTGCTGGTAGAATTGGATCGATTTTGAAAATTAATTCAATATCCAAATGGCCATCGGTGAATTCCTCGCAACTATCGTCGCTGAATATATTTTTCACTGCATTTATCTCCTCTAAATGTTTCAATTTTACGTCTGGATTATTCTGAAAATTAGAATTTAAATTGAAAATTAATTTTCTATTATTATTATTATTATTATTATTATTATTATTATTATTATTATTATTATTATTATTATTATTACTAGCATAAAAAACCAAATTTTTTTTTGAAAAAATTCAATTATTTTTTTTTAATCTTAATAAATCTCGTCCTAAGAATTTAAATATTTTGAAAAATAATAAAAAAAAACACTTCTTGGCAAGTATTCAATTATTATTTTAATAAATAGTAAAATTTTTTGCAAGAATTCAATTATTTTCATAAATAATCAAATTATTCGAAGGAATTCAATTATTTTTAAAAATTTCTATAAAATTCTTGGCAAGAATTCAATTATTTTTATAAATTTTACTAAAATTCTCTTTATAATAATTCAATTATTTTCATAAATAATAAACTTCTTCAAGAGAATTCAATTATTTTCAACAAAATTTTAATAAAATTCCACGAAAGAATTCAATTACTTTCAAAAATTTTAATAAATCCTACGAAACAATTCAATTATTTTTACAAATAATAAATCATTGCAAAAAATTCAATTATTTTCAATATAATTTTTCAAAAAATTTGACGAAAGAATTCAATTATTTTAATAAATAATAAACATTTTTGCAAAAATTAAATTATTTTTAACAAAATTCAAATAAAATTTCACGAAAGAATTCCATTATTTTTTTAACTATGAATATTTTTTTCGCAAAGAAATTCAATTCTTATTTAAAATTTTAATAAATCCTACGAAAGAATTCAATTATTTTTATAAATCGTAAAATCTTTGCAAAAATTCAAATATTTTCAATAAAACTTTAATAAATCCTGGGAAGCAATTCAATTATTTTTATAAACAGTAAAATTCTATGCAAAAACTCAATAATTGGTTATATTATTAAAATTTTTAATAAAATTCTTCGCAAGAATTCAATTATTTTCAACCAAAATTTAAATAAAATTTCACGAATAAATTCAATTAGGAATTTTCAAAAATTTCAAAAAATCTTTCGAAACAATACAATTATTTTAATGAAAACTCACGAAAAAATTCAATTTTTATTCTTAATTCGTTAAAAAAAATATCGGAAGAATAAAATTATTTTTATAAATAGTAAAATTCTTTCCAAAAATTCAATATTATTTTTTATTATTTTTATTTTTCGAAAATATACAATAAATTTCTAAAATTTTAATAAATCCTTAGGAATAATTCAATTATTTTTTTAAATCGTAAAATCTTTAAAAAACATTCAATTATTTTTATAAATTGTAAAATTTTTACGAAAATTCAATTATTGATTATGTTTTTAAAATTTTTAATAAAATTCTTCGATAGAATTCAATTTTTTTCTTAATTTGTTATAAAATTTTTCAAAAGAATTCAATTATTTTCATCAAAATTTTAATAAAATTCCATTTAAGAATTCAATTAATTTCTAAAATTTTCATAAATCCTTCCGAATAATTCAATTATTTTTTTAAATCGTAAAATCTTTAGAAAAATTCAATTATTTTCAATAAAATTCAACGAAAGAATTCGACCTTTTTTCTAAATTCGTTATAAAATTCTTCACCAAAATTCACTTATTTTCATAAATGAGAAAATTCTTTACAAAAATTCAATATTATTTTTAATATAATTTTTATAAAATTTTATGGAAGAATTTAATTTTTTCTTTACTTTTAATAATATTTTTCGAAAATATTCAATTATTTTTTAAAATTTTAATAAATTCTTCAAAATAATTCAATTGTTTTTAAAAACAGTAAAATTTTTTGCAAAAATTCAATTATTGGTTATGTTTTTAAAAAATTTAATAAAATTCTTCGCAAGAATTCAATTCAATTATTTAAAGAAAACAAATTTTTTCTAAAATAATTAAAAATTTTGATCATAATTGAAATTTAGTAATTTTGTTTTTCGAAGCAATAATTGAATAATTTTTCAAAAGAATTTTTTTCTGAAACAATATTGAATTTTTAAAAAGAATTTTTTTATAATAATGAAAAAATAATCAAGTTTTTAAAAAGAATTCTAATTATAAATTTTGAAAATATATAATTTCTCAAAAATTCTAATGACAAATCTAAAAAAAAAGTATATTTTTTTGTTAAATTTTAATTAAAATTCTTTAGAGATAATTGAATTTCAAAAAATTACGATAAAAAAATAAGACTTACTTTAAAAAAAAAAATTTCAATTTAATTTTTTCAAGTTATTTCTGTTTAATTTAATAAATTTTCATTTTTGACGAATTTTTATTGAACATTTAGAGAATTCAAATTAATATTTTCCAAAAATTTTTCGAAAATTGTTTTTAAAAAATTTTTAATGTAAAAAAAAATTTTTTTTCTTAAAGAAAAGAAATTATTTTCAGTAGAATTATATTACAAATTGCAAATTTTTAACGAAAGGAAATTTTTAATCATAAATAATTGAAAACTTTCAATTTTAATTATTAACACTTTCAAATTATTAAATAAAATAATTGAAAATCTACTTTTTTTTTTGAAAAATATTTGAATTTTTAAGAAAATATATAAAATTCTTACCTTTTTGTCCAATTTATCCTGTAAATCAGTTAATTTTTTTCTAATAAGTTTCACCTGTTCTCCTGGTTCCTTTATCCACGACATATTTATTTATTCTTTTGTGGCACAATTTTTCCTCTTATTTTACACTGTAGAAAATAAAAGATCGAAAAATATTAGAAAATACTTGTCTTCGACTGAATATAACAACGAATTTACGCATTTAACTGGAATTTTAATGTATTACAAAAAAAAATTGTGATCAACACACAAAAAAAAGGCCGCAGCAGAAAAAAAGGTAAACACTCAATTCAAGGGTAAAAAAAATTTGCACTCATATAAACACATTTTGTTATCTAAAGTATTTTTAAAATTTTACTTTGCTATTTCTCGTGTCGAACAATTTATTTTATAAATCGAAAACAATAATTTTCTATTATTTTATAATCCTGTAATAATATTTTAATAATTACTGTTTTAATATTTTGATGAAAAAGTGTATGAAACTCCAGTACAGACCAGAAATTTCGGGGTCAGGGTTCGGTAGGTAGTCACTAGACTTGTAAAGGTACTTTTGCAATATTAATCATAAGGGTACATTTACATTCGCACTTGACTTTTTTCCATTTAAAGTTTAAGATTTCTACATTACCGACGATCAAACAAAGAATTTCGAAAATGTCCACCAATCGATGTAAGTAAATGTAAATGTAAATATGTAAGTCAAGTAACTTTCATTTTTTTCTGTTGGCAACGAATACCCTGAGAGAAAAAAAAACAACGACGCATTTTATTCATTCTATCCCTTGACTTTTTGACTAAAGGACACGACGCTATATTTGCAACTACAAAAAATTTGCAAATCTTCTGACAACATGTGACGCAAAAAAAAGGGGTAAGTTTTTCTTCCTCCCTTGTTTTTTAATCTTGTTTTATTTTACTATTTGCATTTACACATTTTTATCGTTATTAAGAATATTACTACTTTGTAAAATTTTGTGCAATGACTTTTATTCTGAACTCTAGTTTTTGGCAAGTTTTGAGGTTAACTTTTATAAGATTAGCATAATTTTTTTTTTGTGTAAAAAAGAGAACAACCTTCAATTTTTATATTTAATAATTAATTTTCATGATCAGAGATCAGAGGAATAAAATAAGACAAAAATATACATCATAGATTAATTGAAAATTAATACTGATCAACAACTTTTAAATCTTATTATTTCATAATGTAATTCATATTAAAAATATATCCTTTCTTTTTATTAAATTCATAAATTAAACTATATTTGTCGACCACGTAAATCTCGATCTCGTAACTTTATGAAATTTTCAACTCAAAATTTTGAGTTTTGTGGGAGTTATGGAGGGGGAAAGAAAAATCAAAAAACGCATTTTTCTCGAAAACTACTAAATCGATTTTAATGAAATTTAAATATGTTAAAAAGACAAGTAAAGAGTTTACAAAGAAAAATTATCGAATTTTTTTTTCAAAAAATTTTTTCAAATTTGGAACTTTCAAAAAAAAATTTTTGACAAATCAAAAAACGCATTTTTCTCGAAAACTACTGAATCGATTTTAATGAAATTAAAATGTGTTAAAAAGACAAGTAAAGAGATTACAAAGAAAAATTTGCAGATTTTTTTTCACAAAAATTTTCAATTTTGAACTTTTAAAAAAAAATTTTTGAAATAATCAAAAAAAGTATTTTTCTCGAAAACTACTGAATCGATTTTAATGAAATTTAAATGTGTTAAAAAGACAAGTAAAGAGATTACAAAGAAAAATTTTCGAATTTTTTTTTCAAAAAATTTTTTCAAATATGGAACTTTCAAAAAAAAATTTTTGACAAATCAAAAAACGCATTTTTCTCGAAAACTACTAAATCGATTTTAATGAAATTTAAATGTGTTAAAAAGACAAGTAAAGAGATTACAAAGAAAAATTTGCAGATTTTTTTTCACAAAAATTTTCAATTTCGAACTTTTAAAAAAAAATTTTTGAAAAATCAAAAAACGCATTTTTCTCGAAAACTACTAAATCGATTTTAATGAAATTTAAATATGTTAAAAAGACAAGTAAAGAAATTACAAAGAAAAATTTTCGAATTTTGTTTTCAAAAAAACTTTCAATTTTGAACTTTAAAAAGAAAATTTTGAAAAATCAAAAAACGCATTTTTTTCGAAAAGTATTAAATCGATTTTAATGAAATTTAAATATGTTAAAAAGACAGCTAAAGAGATTACAAAGAAAAATTTTCGAATTTTTTTTCACAAAAGTTTTCAATTTTGAACTTTCAAAAAAAATTTTTTGAAAAATCAAAAAACGCATTTTTCTTGAAGTAACTGAATTAATTTTAATGAAATATAAATATTTTAAAAAGACAAGTAAAGAAATTACAAAGAAAAATTTTCGAATTTTGTTTTCAAAAAAACTTTCAATTTTGAACTTTAAAAAAAAAATTTTGAAAAATCAAAAAACGCATTTTTTTCGAAAAGTATTAAATCGATTTTAATGAAATTTAAATATGTTAAAAAGACAAGTAAAGAGATTACAAAGAAAAATTTTCGAATTTCGTTTTCAAAAAATTTTTCAATTTTGAACTTTAAAAAAAAAATTTTGAAAAATCAAAAAACGCATTTTTTTCGAAAAGTATTAAATCGATTTTAATGAAATTTAAATATGTTAAAAAGACAAGTAAAGAGATTACAAAGAAAAATTTTCGAATTTTTTTTCACAAAAGTTTTCAATTTTGAACTTTCAAAAAAAAATTTTTGAAAAATCAAAAAACGCATTTTTCCTGAAGTAACTGAATCAATTTTAATGAAATATAAATATTTTAAAAAGACAAGTAAAGAAATTACAAAGAAAAAATTTTCAAATTTTGTTTTCAAAAAAATTTATAATTTTGTTTTCAAAAAAATTTATAATTTTGAACTTTCAAAAAAAGAATTTTGAAAAATCAAAAAACGCATGTTTCTCGAAAACTACTGATTCGATTTTAATGGAATTTAAATATGTTAAAAAGACAAGTAAAGGGGTTACAAAGATAAATTTTCCAATTTTTTTTTTTCAAAAATTTTTTCAATTTTGAATTTTCAAAAAAATATTTTTAATTTTGAACTCGAAAAAAAAATTTTTTATTTTATTTAAGAGCGACATCTCTAGTTATGCTCTCGTTTTACTCTCTTAACTATCCTACTTTATAAAAAATTATTCCCCTCAACATTTCAGGTTGCATCCCGTTGCATCCCGTTAATTTTTGTTAACATCTTCCGATTTTTATTCAGAAAACTCTTAAGTAGTAATTTGTAAAAGAATTTCATAGATTTCTAGTTTTGACAAATTGCCGGAAATTAGCCTCGTGTCCTTTGTTTATTCGGAATTGTTTAAAATTTTTTTTTTGTCTTTATAATTTTATTTACGGTTTTTGTAGGACTGGCGCCCACTTTTTTGTACCATATTTAATCGTTTCCATGTAACCTTGAATTTATACTTAGTTAAATAAAATTGATTTATCTCCGGTTTTATAATTTTTCGAATTTTAAGGTTAATATTAATTAAGTATTAAGGGCTTTGCCCGTATAAGTATCTTAAATAAATAAATAAATTAAATTTCAATCTCGGTAAAATTTTCTTAACCCACGGAGAACACATGGGGTTATTCTGACCTAACGTTTTTTTTTACAAAATACCTTTTTATCTATTGATTAATATTTCTTATAAGGATTTTAAAGTATAAAGACTTATTTTACAGAGTTTAAACTATATGTAAGAGCCTTGTGGCACTTCTGATGTAGATAAAAATGGAGTAGAAAAATTCTGGTATCAAGAATAGTATACAGAATAGTAGCTTATATCCCAATTGCTAATTGAATCTTCAGAAGACTCATAGTCGTATTCGTCATCATCAGAATCAGAATCACTGTCGTCCTCTTCTTCAGAAGAATCATCATCTTCTTCTTCTTTTTCTTCATCGCTTGAAGTACATTTTCCATAATAAATTTTTAAATAATTACAACTGGATGATGCTTGATTCTGAAGAAATAATGTTTGTTATTATAGTAGCCTCGGCGATGTACAAATTTTCTTAATTTAAAAATACTATCCACGAAATTAAAAAAAAATCACTATAATCTTACGTCTTTCATTGGTCCCTTTTCCATTTCTGTCAAATTTGCCTCCTCAATTATTTGCGTATCCGGCAGTCGATCCACTGTCCATAATGGTAATGGAATGCTTGACTGTAAAATTAAAAAAATAATTATCAGAAATTATTTTTGTGTTTTGTTATAAAAATTAAAAAATAGTGGATGTTTTTATGTTATTTAATCGTATTAACGTATCAACGTTTGAAATAAATTCTATTAATTTTTGAAACAAAAAGTTTTTCAGTGTGGGAGAAGGAATAATTTTTTAGCGTTCCGTACACAAAGTGCATACCGTATCTGTTTTAAAAAATGAAAATTTTTGAAAAATATTGTCATCTGTTCAATTTTAGACCCTGGCAATTGGGAAGTATATGGTTCCTGGTGTATTTTTGAGAGACAATTCTGAGAAAATTACAAGATACTTGATTCAGATTGATTAAAAAGCAATTTTTCTCGAAATGTAGGGTCAAAACACACTTAATATTATAGACACCACAAAAATGAACAAAATGTTACAAAACTTCGGACATTTATTTAGAGTGATAACACTCTTCTATAAGCAAAATTGTAATGCTCTCACTATTTCCATCCGAAAGACAATGAATTTTAACTATTTTGATAGTTTAACATTAGCCCCAGTATCCCCTAATATAACTTTCATTTAATAATTAAGGTTCTTACATCTGGCGAGGGACTTTTCTTTATTTCTCCTGGTACTTTGGAAAGTGTTATTGGTCGTTCAGGTTTACTTGGTTTCTGTTAATTTAAAAAATGTTTGAAAATAAAACAATAATTATAACCGTAATGTTTCAAAAAATTCAATTTTCAATTTCTTACATTTAGTTCAGTCACTACTTCAGGTAAAGGTTTTTGAATTGAAATCAGTGTTTCTTTCTCTGGTCTCTGTAAAAATTTTAGAGGTAAAAAAATAGATTAATTGAAAAAAGTTTTAAATAATAGAAAATAAAATAAATATCAGTCAATAATGAACGTTCTTACACGTGGCGAGGAACTTTTCGTTATTTTTACTGGTGCGTTGATAACTGTTGTTGGTAGTTCAAGTTTACTTGGTTGCTGCTGATTTTAAAAATGTTTAAAAATAAAACAATATAATTGTAATGTTTCATAAAATTAAAATTTCCAATTTCTTACATTTAGTTCAGGTACTACTTCAGGTAAAGGCTCTTTCATTGTAATAGGTTTATCTTTTCCTGGTCTCTGTAAAATATTTAGACGTAAAAATATAGGATTAATTTAAAAAATGATAAATACTAGAAATCAAAATATTATAAATATCATTCAATAATTAAGGTTCTTACATCTGGCGAAAAAATTTTCATTATTTTTTTTTCTTTGAAAAATGATGTTTTTCGTTCATGTTTATTTGGTTTCTGTTGGTAAAAATTAGATTAATTTAAAAAAGTTTTAAATAATAGAATATAAAGTAAACATCAGTCAATAATGAAAGTTCTTACATCTCGCGAAAAAGTTTTGGTTTTTTCTTCTGGTGCTTCAAAAAGTGAAGTTGGTAGTTCAGGTTTACTTGGTT
Source organism: Leptopilina heterotoma (assembly GCF_015476425.1). Classification (NCBI taxonomy): domain Eukaryota; kingdom Metazoa; phylum Arthropoda; class Insecta; order Hymenoptera; family Figitidae; genus Leptopilina; species Leptopilina heterotoma. The sequence goes on from NW_025110842.1 coordinate 5,032,078, forward strand.
GCTGTTGATTTAAAAAATGTTTGAAAATTAAGCAATATAATTGCAATGTTTCATAAAATTAAATTTTTCAATTTCTTACATTTAGTTCAGGTACTACTTCAGGTAAAGGCTCTATCATTGTAATCGGTTTTTCTTTTCTTGGTCTCTGTAACAATTGTAGATAAGATTAATTTAAAAAAATTTTAAATTGTTGAAATGAAAATAGGGAAGACTGGGTCTACAGGTTAAATTTTTCATAAATGATTTTTTAGCCAATAAATTCGCTTAGATGCAAATATGTATAGATCAATATTGTAAGCAACTTGTCCTCATCAACATTCAATAAAAAAAAGTTTGTAATATTTTCGCGCAAACTACATGTTTCATCCTCTTTGAATAATTTTATTTTTTTAACATTAAACCCCATGTTGGGGCTAAATATTAAATTCTATTTCTAGCCTACTAAAACTATTTTCTGATAGGTGTTAAGTAGTAGATAAGTTAAAGTATACGTAAACAAGTATTTTAGTTAATAAGACATCTGTTTTTATTTAACAATAGCTTTAGAACAGTTATAAAGTTAATAAATTAAAATTTTTAAAAAAATGTTGGTTTATTCAAAATAATTGAATCGTGTAGGGGAGCAAGGGGCTGGTTGTAACAGTTTTAAGAAAATTATATGAATTATTAATTCTATCAAGTGTGTTTTAATTATTATAAATGTTGTTATATTAATAAATAAATTCTTTCTTTAGTAAAACAGAAAAAAAATATTAAAAAGTATGATGTTTTCATAAAAAGACTTTTTGCTAGAAAAACTAGCTTTTAAAAACAGTAATTATTCAATAATTTTGAATTTACTGGTTGAATTATTTAAGGTAAACTCTTATAATAACACAGATAAGAACAATATGAGAAAAAAATCAAATTTTTTGCATAATATTCTACGTAATTGGGAAAAGGAATAATTTTTTAGGGTTCCTTACACAAAGTGTATACCGTTCGAAACCCATTTATTCTCGCTTTTTATGACAAAATTACAGGAATAAAAAATACTAGACCAAAATGTGTTCAAATTTGGTATGGACATTTATTTTTCAACGTAGAATTTGGAAAAAGACTTTTAAAGTATGGTTGAAATTGAATGAATCGCAGTATTTCACAAAAAATGGAAATTTTGAAAAAAAGTAGTGAACAGTTTTCAATTTTAGATAGACCCCGGCAATTGGGAAGTATATGGTTCCTGGTGTATTTTTGAGAGACAATTCTGAGAAAATTACAGGATACTTGATTCAGATTGATTAAAAAGTAATTTTTTTCAAAATGTAGGGTTAAAACACACTTAATATTATAGACACCACAAAAATGAACAAAATGTTACAAAACTTCGGACATTTATTTAGAGTGATAACACCCTTCAATAAGCAAAATTGTAATGCTCCCACTATTTCCGTTTGAAGGACAATGAATTTTAACTACTTTGATAGTTTAACATTAGCCCCAGTATCCCCTAATATAAATTTCATTTAATAATTAAGGTTCTTACATCTCGCAAGGGACTTTTCGTTATTTTTTCTGGTGCTTTGGAAAGTGTTGTTGGTAGTTCAGGTTTACTTGGTTGCTGTTGATTTAAAAAATGTTTGAAATTAAAACAATATAATTGTAATGATTTATAAAATTAAATTTTTCAATTTCTTACATTTGGTTTAGTTACTACTTCAGGTAAAGGTTTTTTAATTGTAATCGGTTCTTCTTTCTCTGGTCTCTGTAAATTTTTTAGAGGTAAAAATATAAGATTAATTTTAAAAAATGTTAAATACTAGAAATCAAAATAACATAAATATAATTCAATAATTAAGGTTCTTACATCTGGCGAGGGACTTTTCGTTATTTCTTCTGGTGCTTTGGAAAGTGTTATTGGCCGTTCAGGTTTATTTGGTTTCTGTTGATTTAAAAAATATTTGAAAATAAAACAATATTATTGTAATTTTTCATAAAAATTAAATTTTTTATTTCTTACATTTAGTTTAGTTACTACTTCAGGTAAAGGTTTTTTAATTGTAATCGGTTCTTCTTTCTCTGGTCTCTGTAAATTTTTTAGAGGTAAAAATATAAGATTAATTTTAAAAAATGTTAAATACTAGAAATCAAAATAACATAAATATAATTCAATAATTAAGGTTCTTACATCTGGCGAGGGACTTTTCGTTATTTCTTCTGGTGCTTTGGAAAGTGTTATTGGCCGTTCAGGTTTATTTGGTTTCTGTTGATTTAAAAAATATTTGAAAATAAAACAATATTATTGTAATTTTTCATAAAAATTAAATTTTTTATTTCTTACATTTAGTTTAGTTACTACTTCAGGTAAAGGTTTTTTAATTGTAATCGGTTCTTCTTTCTCTGGTCTCTGTAAAAATTTAGACGTAAAAATATAGGATTAATTTTAAAAAATGTTAAATACTAGAAATCAAAATATTATAAATATCATTCAATAATTAAGGTTCTTACATCTGGCGAGGGACTTTTCGTTATTTCTTCTGGTGCTTTGTAAAGTGTTGTTGGTAGTTCAGGTTTACTTGGTTGCTGTTGATTTAAAAAATGTTTGAAAATAAAACAATATAATTGTAATGTTTCATAAAATTAAAATTTTCAATTTCTTACATTTAGTTTAGTTACTACTTCAGGTAAAGGTTTTTTAATTGTAATCGGTTCTTCTTTCCCTGGTCTCTGTAAAAATTTTAGACGTAAAAATATAAGATTAATTTTAAAAAATGTTAAATACTGGAAATCAAAATATTATAAATATCATTCAATAATTAAGGTTCTTACATCTGGCGAGGGACTTTTCGTTATTTCTTCTGGTGCTTTGGAAAGTGTTGTTGGTCGTTCAGGTTTACTTGGTTTCTGTTGATTTAAAAAAAATTTTGATAATAAAACAATAATTATAACTGTAATGTTTTATAAAATTCAATTTTTCAATTTCTTACATTTAGTCCAGTTACTATTTCGAGTGAAGGTTTTTCAATTGTAAACTGTGTTACTTTCTCTGGTTCCTGTAAAAATTTTAAACGTAAAAAGATAAAATTATAATTTTCATATTTATACTTTAAATATATTAATAAAATTCTATAATAAAAATAATGTTACTCTTCTTGTCGTTGTTTCTACTGTCGCTTCTGGATTGCCATAATTATCTTCCTGTTTAATTTCATTAGAAATATTTTCACTCTCATTATAATCTGGACTTGAAATCGTAATTGTATCTTCCTTTTTAATATTCTCAACAATGGGTATCATTTTACCTTCCACTTCCATTAAATATTTCAGAGATTTTTTAAAACCTTGTATATCAGAACATTGCCATATTTCTTTAGAGAGATAATTTTTCAGTTTTTCTTCTACGTATTTTGTAATTTGTTCAAGTTTCTCACCAAATTTAACACTTAAATTATTGTCATCAGATGTTATTTTGTCAGTATCACAATGTGCTGTTAATTTGGAAGTTATATTTCTAATTTTATCATGAAGATCAGTTAGATTTTTTTTTAAATAATCAACTGTTTCTGGTGAATTTGTATCGATGATTGTATGTGATATTTTGAGACTGTCTAGCATTATAGTGAAGGATTGTAGAGAAGCTTTGTGAATATCCAAAAGACTATCATTTTTGTAAGTTGCATTGCAAATTAATCGTTCGTAAAAATTTTTGTTAATTATTTTCGCTTTATTTCCAATGTCTTGAACAATGTTGATAATCGAAATTGATGTATTAAACATCTGTTTAAAAGAAATGAACAATTACTTTTAGTAATTTAATCATAATCTAACGATTTCCAGTATAAAGTTGTACACATATGCTGTCCTTCTGGTTTGACGGAATGTTGAAAAGTCGTGTAATTTCTATCAAATATTCTTAGTTCGTGACGTACGAATGTTTGACCGAAATGACACATCTTTTCAAAATTACGTCAGACAGGAAAAAGAGCATACAAGAGCGTTTGAGTGTATTTGAAAATTTTTTTAAAAAGTATGCTTAAAAACAAAAGAATTACCTCAATGTTTGTCAAATCTTCTTTTTCTAACCTACTTTTTTCACTCTTCAAAACATTCTCAAATGCTTTTATTTGAAGTGAACCAATGTTTTCTTCAGTAAAGTATTTTTTTCCGTTACCGCGCACTACGCTTGACAAGTGATTAATAAAATCATTGATATGATCAGTAGTAATATTTTTGTTGAATTCTTCCGGTAAAAGACAATTGTATGCATCGAAATTTACAAATAATAATTTACTTATTTTCGTATTTTTACTATTATTATCATTGCAATCTGTATTGTTTATCAGCTGATCAAGTGATTCTTTAATAGCATATTTGCTAGATTGATCAGCTCTCTTTAAACTCACAGTACGTTCGAAAATAAAATAAATTAAATTAAAATGATTTTTGTCTTTTAAATTCGGATTCGATATTTTTGCTTCTGAAATATTTCTATAACATTCAACTAAAAAATTTAAACCTTTCCTAATCATTAAATATAAATCGTTTTGTTTCTTAAGATCTTGTTTCACATCTTGTTTCTGAAATAAGTTAAGAGCAGAATGAAAAATTTAATGTAATGAAATGTTAATCATTGAGTTATTTAATTACTATATTTATTTATTATTTTAAAAAAATATTTTCTTTTTTCATAATTTAAAGATCTTATATATTTGTTCTCCTACCTTTGGTTCGTCAAATGTTATTGATGATGCTATTGTAATACTACTCAGCGTTTCTTGTAAAATTCTCTCTAGTTCAACGTCTTTAACTTGGTTTAATTTGTCTTTTGAAACTTTTATAATAGATTCAAAGTTTTGAATAGAATCACTTAAATTTTTGTTCTTTGCTAAGCCATTTACGTTATTTTTTAAAAATCTTAGAATATTTTCATTAATTGAATTTGTAGTTTTCTCCATAGTCACACCAAGTTCATTATTTAAAGAATTGCAGTTTTGAGTTTTCTCACTTGACAATTGAGATTTAGATACATTTTTAGTATTTGCAAGAACTGATGTTAATGTCTCTTTAATATCTTCAATTTTATTTTCTTCTAAAATTTTTTCTATATCAAGTACATTTTCATGAACATATTCCATGTACTCTTGTATCGCTAAATGTCTATCACCGCAATTTTGTATATATATAGAAAGTTGAAAGTATTTGTCGTTAATCAAACTCATAATAATTTTAAACATCTTTCTTCTCATATCAAGAAACTGAATATTTTGCAACTGTAAATGAAATAATAATATTAATTGTTAATAAAAATAATTATAAAATATAAATAGTAAAAATAATTTTTTTTTTATACATTCTATAATAAAGAAGGGAGAATTTCCTCTTAATCGAAATTAGCTGACTTAGAAAATTGTGGTCTTTAAAATAACAATAATTGCCGCCAATTTGAGTTTTGATGAAATTCTCCTGATTCTATGTGGATTCATTATTTACCTGTTGATAGAGTTCGAGTATTTTCTCAGAATCGCCAAATTCCTTCGGAAACATGATTTTTATATTATCGTCCTTTAATAAATCTACAACAAAACCTATTTTTCGATTTAAATGCAAATAGTCAGGTTGATTGAAATATATTAATTCCGGACTATCTTGCAATAAATTTTTCTTTTCAACAATCATTTCTTTAATAAGTTCAAAAAACTTGTGTAAAGTTTTGGCAAATTTATATTGTGGATTATTTTCTGATGATGATGATTCGTTCATTTGACAATTATCACCTTTTTGTTTTTTTAAATTAAAAAATAGTTGATTAATATTTTCTGTTAGTGCATTCCTACACCCAGAGAAAAATATTATTTAAACCAAATATATTTTATTTGAGTTAAATAAACGTATATTTGTCTCAGAACCAACTAGACTTTTTATTTCTTTTAAATAAAAATTTTATTCGACACAAATAAAACATATATTTGAGATAAATAAAATTTTATTTAAACCAAATAAAATTTATTTCAAACAAATAAAAAGTCTAGTTGGTTCTGAGACAAATATACCATTTCTCTGGGTGTACTTGTTACATCTTTAACATTTTCAACAATACTTTTTGTCCTTGGATCAATTAGAAAAGAACCTAAATTAGCTATGAAGTGAAGAATATTTGTGTTGTTACGATAAGAATCAAAATGGTTATTAATTAGTATTAAATTTTCAGCACTTATATTGTAACAATTAACGACTTCCTTATATAATATCAGTGTATTTAAAATATTATCCATAATTTTCACTGAATTTTTAAGAAAATTGTTAATATTTTCTTTGCTTTTTATGTCCTCCACCTGGAAATTAAAATTTATTTAGAAACAAAATCTTCTTAACAAAAAAGGGCGGAAAAAATAATAAAGTTACTGCTATTTTACTTACAGTCTCTATAAATTCAATCAGTTGATAATTTATAGCTTTTAAAGATTCAAGGAAATTGGGATCGTTTACAGCTTTATTTGTGAAATTAGACACTTTCGATATTTTTACTTCAAAATTCTTAATATCCAGATTGGGCCAACTTTTAGTATTTTCTGATGTTTCTAAGTCGTCAATGAACTTTTGTATTAAGTAACGAATTAAAATAACAAATCCGAACATATTTTTCCTCTTTTCTAAATTTTTATCGTTATTTATACAATTATCGTACGTTAATTCACAATAATCTTTTAGATTTTTAGTTGACTTTAGATTATCTTGTATTGTCCTTTCCACTTTTGCGATACCATATCCATTTGATTTTATGGGATTATGTTCCAAATCCAATGTAATTAAATTCAAATTTTCAAATAAAGAAATGTCATCAGTGATATTAAGGTCAATTTTATTTACAGAACAACAAGCTTTCTCCAATTTTAGTTTCAATATTTTAACAATTTTATCAATAACTCCTAATTTTTTTTTACCATTTTGTATCGTTTTTTCTATCCACTGAAACATTATTAATTACTATTAAACTATAGTAAATTTTTATAAATTATAAAATTAAAAAAGAAATTTCAATTTTAAAAAATTATAAATAATGAAAAAAAGCAATTTAATAATATTTTAATTTCTTACCTCTTTTTTTGTCACGTTTTGAGCTATTAAGTTTACTTCGTCAGCATCATTAACACCAATTTCTATTTTAGACTCATTTCGACATAATGCAAAAGTAAAAAAATAACTAAAAAACAAGAAAAAAATGGGCCAATAATTAATCGCCATTTTATAACACTTGTTTATAACTTTAGTCTTGCAATAGCTTTGACAAAAAAATTTTGTTAAACTTCTTATATATTGCCATGATAATATGACTATCAAATAATAAAGGTAATTTTAAAATTGATTAAAAATTGTATTTTCAAACTTTTTACTTTTTCTCTTATCAAAAAAATTGAATTTTTACTTTTAATGTATTATAAATAACGATAAATAGATGTCACGTTTCAAGATATTTTTTTTCACTCCTTAAGTTTATTTAAAATTCAAATTTAATTATCTTACATCTGAATTAAAAAAAATATTTTAAATTATTTTGTTGAACTACTTGTTTTACGATAATACATAATTGTATATTTTCAAAATATACAAGTTAATTTATCAGTATAAAGAAGAACGTGACTTTACTAAATTGAAAAAAAATTGTTAACGTTTTAATGAAAATTGATCTTTTTTTTTATTAAAGAGAAAGAACAATGTCATTAACTATATGTTTATTTTTTGAACACGTACAATTCTATATTGGAAAATTTTATTTTATTTCGAAAAATATGAAATATGGAATTTAAATAAATATTGAATATTTTTATGAACGTATATTTTATTTATTTCTTGCAAAAATTTAACAAAGAATGTTCTCTCAAATGAAGCATAATTATTTTAAAAATAAAAAAAATACTTTTAAATTTAGAAAAAAAGTCTAAAATTGTTAATAATGATATTTTGCGATTTTTTTTAAATTTCTATTTTCTGAATCTTCCCAAATAGTGTTTTGACCCATTCTGAATATTGATGAATGATATTTATGTGACATTTTCTTTATTCTCTTTTGATATATATTTTGACTATTTTTATTTTGTAAGTAATGTTGGAATTCAGTGGCAAATGAATATTTAAATTATTATTTTGATTAATGTCAATTTTGGACTAATTGTATATAAATTTTGTAATTTAAAAATATTTAATTCAAATTGTCATCATTTTTTATATAAATCCTTGTGTCTAAATTAAATTTTGATTGAATTTTTAACTATAAAAAAATTATATAACTAAAAACTAAATTAATTTCATATTATATATATTGTTACTTTTACTTGACTCTTTAAAGCACAATTTTTTATAATATCGTAACATGTATTTGATAACAAATTTTGTCTAATAATTAATTTTCATGACTAAAACATCACTTCCCTGAAAAGTTATTAACTTAAAAATATTACTGATACTGATTTTAGTAAGATTGTATCTTTTGTACTTACATTTATTATCTTTCCTTCCATGAATTAATTTTCTTGTTTTTTTATTTGATGATTATTTGCGTGTCGCGCTCTCAAAAAAGGTACCTAAGAAGCTTAAAATTTGAGGTTATGTTTTAGAATTTTTTAAGTAAAAACACAGAAAGAAAATGAATTACCATTAAAAATTATAGACTTTAAATTCTTTATTTTCATTCAAAATATTCAATAAAAATTGGTTTCCAATTTAAATAATTCAGAAAAAAACTTTTAATCATAAGATAAATGTGAAACAAACATAACCTTTAATTCGTATAATCTAATTCCAAGAATAATTTTGTTGAGATCGCACTTTTACTTGATTCATGGTGGAATTATGCGTCGAATGATCTATTGTTGACTTATATTTTCGTTAAAAACTCTAATGAAGATTTACATTTTACCATTTTTCGCTATTTCGCACCGCTGTGTACCGTGTTCGAAAATTTATAAAATCTTGTTTACAAGAAAGTGATTTGTGATACAAAAAATAGTGTTGCATTGTCTGCAAGGTGTTTTTTTTTTAATCTGAGCTAATAACCATTATAAAATTACTGTCAGTTTTGTACCCATGTGAGACAAAACGGAAACATTGCATTTTTGCAAGGTGTTTTTTTTTAAATCTGAGCTAATTAATAACATGGATCAAACCAGTTCGACGGGCAGAAATAAAACTTTCAATTCCGACAACGAACTTTTTGAGAGTAATGTACGCTACACAGTATATTATCCCCCCTCCCTTGAAAAAAAAATTATTTTTGTCACAAAAAAGTAATCTAGAATTTCATAGCGAGTTTTTGTTCAAGTAGAAGATTATTATCGGGCGGTAGAGCAAGACATGCTCGGAGAATATTTTCAATCGCACTTCGTTGTTTAAATAGAGCATTAATAACGGGAGTGCCCGCGGGCACAAGTGGCGCTTTACAAAGATATGAAAGTAAACTCAAAACACTGTGAAAACCGGAAAATTCCTCCTCGGGTAAATCGGCGGATTTAAATGTTATTCGTGAACAAAGTTCAGCCAGTGTCACTAAATCGAGAATTATTGGACTCGCCAATAATGAATCCTCACAGGTATTGTGAACGACAATTGTATTATGACCACCCAACATTAATTCCGATGTATACTCGTCCATTGCTCTTTTACTATCGCCCACATATGGAACGTACTTAATCACCACACAATGATCAGGTTTCTCTCCTGGTTTATAGAGAATTTCATTTGATTTTACCATATCGTCCACTACATTACTCTTTGATATCTAAAAAATTGGAATTAGTAAAAGATTTTAAAATTTTTGTAAAATATTTTTTTTTTAAATTATCGACCGTAGATAAAAAGATTGTTGGTAAAGTAGAATGCGTTACCTCTTTCGATTTGAATTGCAATGGCGCTGAAAGATTGTAACCGTCATTGTTGCCCAAATGATTGTAGCTTACAATTGAAACCGGTTTTATTCCAGCGGAAATGAGAAAATCAACTAGAACCGATTTCAATTTAGTTTGTCCCGATTTAAAATCATCTCCGGCAATAAATGTTTTTGATTTTTCCGCCAAATCCATTGCTCCAGGTACAAAAGTATTTTGCGGTGAACCATTTATATAAGTGCACTGAAAAAATTTCGATAAATATTAATTTCTAAGACTAATTTTTCTGTTCCACTTTTCGTAAGCGAGGTTCCCATCTATGTCAGGTCGGTAAAGTAGAACCAGTTTGGCGACTAAATTTAAAAAAAAGTCTTTTTTACTCACCCCTTCTAATGCCGATGCTACAGCGAACATTGTACTGGGACTAATTTCCAAATGATCGTTTTCAATAGCTTTTAATAAATTCTCAGCTGTATCATTAATTCCGGGAATAATATCACTGAAGCGTTCAGTGTTTGCTGTCCAAAGAACAATAACTTTATCTAAATTTTTCGTTAATTTAAAGTTCACTATATCGTCGCGAATTTTTTGCAATTGTTCACTTTTTGATCCATCTAGAACATTATTGGCACGATTTTCCTGAAAATTTACAATAGAAATGGGGTCATTTTTTTAATTGTGGTTTCCAATCTATGCAAGGTCGGTAAAGTAGAAGCAGGTGGCGCTACAAGCGCGGGAAATTTAAATTAAAAACTGATTTTTGGTATAATAAATAATTATTTTTATACATTAAAAAAAATTCGAAATATTTTTTTTCGTACCTGATTAGCGGCAATGAAATCTGGATAATAAATACTTTTTCTCGGTTGCATTTGTGCCATTTCGTCTGTCAATTGTTTTTGCAAATTAATATCAATTACTTTTGCCCGTTTCATAGCGTCGGCTAAATTTAAATTCGAAATATCCCAACCGTCGAAGATAATTTCGTCTGGATTAATCATTGGCAAAGTGGATGAAATTGGCACATAAACATCTTCGCCATTCATTGTTCCAAGTTTCATGGTTGACGCCTGTACCAAGGAACCATACCTGCAATGAAAAAAAAATTTTTTTAAATTAAAAAAAATTCTAAATTTCTTAATTGAAAACTATACTAAAAATTAGTGGTTTATTGAAAAACAATTAATTTTATATTTTACAGATCGAATCTTTATTGTTATTTTGCGGATGAAATGAATTGGAATAATAGTGAATTTTAGAAGTAGAATCAGAAGTGGGGAAAATAAAAAATGTTAGAAAAACGTAATTTTCAAAAAATGAAATAAAAAAGAATGTTTGAGAAGTAAAAATTAATTTTTTTTTACCAATTCGCAGTTTGAACTCCATCTTTTGTTTCCCATGAAAGTTTCTTTTTATTTGCCAATAAAGCAGCAGTTATTGTTGAACCATTGTTACCACCCCAGCCAACCAGCATTAATCCCACTTTTGGAATATTTAATTCCGTTCGAATTAAAAGTGTTTTCGATTCTGGTGTAACCTTAAAGAAAAGACAAAAAAACATAAATTTTCAAATAATTGCGTCAATTTTCAAAAAAAAAAAAAAAGAAAATGAAAGAGAGAAAAAAATTTAAGCATAATTTATTTCGACTAAAATCTTAAACTATGCTAAAATATAATTATTTGGCTAAAAAAAATAAATCAAGAAGAAATTTTTTTTAATTACAATTATAAAAAATATAATTTGTTTACTATATACATAATAACACAGGCACACAAAAAAAAAAAGTGTCGTGGCCGAGACACTACAGTAGTATATTCCCATGTATTTTTGGCCGCTGAATCCGAATCTGAAGTCCGAATGCTCAAATTGGTTCTTTTTTTTGAGTTATACTCAAAAAACGACTCAAAACACGAATTTGAACCAAAAAAATTAAAAATTTTTTTTGTGAGACATGACAATAGCATATTTCCATGTATTTTTTTCCCGCTGAATCCGGATTCGAAGTCAGAATTGACAGATGTGCTCAAAATTATGAGCTAAACTCAAAAAACGACTCAAAAAACCGAGTTAAAATGACGAAAATGAAAAATTTTTTCTGTGACACTGCAAAAGTATATTCCTATGTATTTTTTCACGCTGAATCCGAATTCGAAGTCAAAATAGACAGATTTGCTCAAAATTTTGAGATAAACTCAAAAAATCACTCAAAAAACCGAATTAAGATGAAAAAATTTTTTTGTGACATGACAATAGCATATTTCCATGTACTTTTTCCCGCTGAATCCGAATTCGCAGTCAGAATTGACAGATTTGCTCAAAATTTTGAGATAAGGTCAAAGAACTGATAAAAAAAGCGATTTAAAATAAAGAAATGGAAATTTTTTGCTATGACACTACATTACAGTATTTCCATATCGGATCTCGCATTTAAAGTCAGAATTGACAGATTTCTGACTGATTTGCTTAAAATTTTGAGATATACTCAAAAAACTGATAAAAATGTAATTTAATATGAATAAAGGAAATTTTTTGCTATGACACTACACTATATAGTGTATTCCCATGTATTTTTTCACTGTGATTCCAAAGTCAGAATTTTCAAAGTGGCTCAAAATTTTTGATTTCATTAAAAGTGCTCAAAAACATGCATGCTTGTACCTGTAACCAGGGTTTGAGTTCTAAAAAATTTTATGTCATTCTGATAATTCTAACTTCGAATTTGTATTCAGCGTATATAAAATTCATGGGAATACACTACCGAATACCGAAAAAATGAACTCTTTTGCATTAAATTAAATTTTGAGCATTTTTGGATTTAACTTAAAATTTTGAGCCAATTTAATAATTTTAACTTTGAATTTAGAAGCAGATGTAAAAACATGAGAATATACTAATGTAGTGTACTAGCAAGAAAAGTAGAGTTTCTTGACTTTAATTTTTGTAACTTAACAGATTTTCTTGTGTGTCTCAAAATTTTGAGCCATTAGGATAATTTTGACTTCAAATGCGAGATCCGAGTGTAAAAATATATGGAAATACTGTAATGTAGTGTCATAGCAAAAAATTGCCATTTCTTTATTTTAAATCGCTTTTTTTATCAGTTCTTTGAGCTTATCTCAAAATTTTGAGCAAATCTGTCAATTCTGACTGCGAATTCGGATTCAGCGGGAAAAAGTACATGGGAATATAGTAGTGTAGTGTCATAAAAAATTTTTTTCATCTTAATTCGGTTTTTTGAGTCTTTTTTTGAGTGGTTTTTTAAGTTTATCTCAAAATTTTGAGCAAATCTGTCTATTTTGACTTCGAATTCGGATTCAGCGTGAAAAAATACATAGGAATATACTTTTGCAGTGTCACAGAAAAAATTTTTCATTTTCGTCATTTTAATTCGGTTTTTTGAGTCGTTTTTTGAGTTTAGCTCATAATTTTGAGCACATCTGTCAATTCTGACTTCGAATCCGGATTCAGCGGGAAAAAGTACATGGAAATATGCTATTGTCATGTCACAAAAAAAATTTTTAATTTTTTTGGTTCAAATTCGTGTTTTGAGTCGTTTTTTGAGTATAACTCAAAAAAAAGAACCAATTTGAGCATTCGGACTTCAGATTCGGATTCAGTGGCCAAAAATACATGGGAATATACTACTGTAGTGTCTCGGCCACGAAACTTTTTTTTTTTTGTGCCTGTGTAATTTAAATGCCTTTATAACAATCGTTCTTATTAAATGGGTATTAAATTATTATTTTTTTTAAATTAAAGAAATTATGTCAATGATCAAAATTTCTTACTAATTTGGCTATTTTAATCCTCTTTTTTTTAATTTGTTTCTTGCAATTATTTTCTGAATTTCTGACCAAAGAAATTCACTCGTTTCCGGCTGAAATAGTCATTTTTGATTAGGATGACATGAGTTTAATTGGAAATTTAAATAAACTTTTCTTTTCTACTTTCTTGTCTTTTTATAACCTAATTTTCATACTATTTTTATTCTTATACTTAATTTCTAATTTTTATTATACATTTTATTCTTTTATTATTTTTTCATTTTTTTCTATTTTCTATAATTATTTAAAAAATTTTTTTTATTTCTATTATTTTTATTTTTTCTGTTATTATTTTAATTTTTCTATTTTTTTTTTTTATTTTTCTATTTTCTCCATTTTTTAAATTTCTATTATTATTTTTATTTTTTCTATTTTTAAAATTATTTTCCTTTCTATTATTAATTTTTATTTTTACTTTTACTATTTTTATTTTTTTCTATTATTTTTTTTTTTTTTTACTTTTTTCTATATTTAAAAAAAATTTTTTTTTTTATTTAAAATTTTTTTTTTAAATTTTTGTTTTTAATAATAAAAAAATCATTAAACAAAAAAAACTCACATTAAAACATTCCTCAGTTTTGGTAACTTTGGTAATTTGGTAATCGTATTCAGCTTCAATATATTCCTCGGTATATTTGACTTTCGTTGAATCCACACGAATTTTCAAGGCCATTGTCAATTGATTTTTTTTTCTTTCTCTTTCTCTCTATTTGGGGAAAATAAACTAAAAATATATTTTACGCACTTGTTTAGAATAGAAAAAAAAATTAAAATTTATTTTTTCTTATCTGTCAATATTAAAATTACCTTGTAAGTTGAATTTTTTTTCCCGAAATCTAAAAATATTTATTTTTCAATGGAAAAAAATGAAGTTTCGGGGAAAATTTTTTTACCACGAAATAGTTGAGAATTGTATGAGAGTGAATCTAGAATAGACTAATAGACAATATATTTCTTTAGGAATGTATTTCCTCGATGGGCATGCGCTTTTCAGTAATATTATACCCTACTCGGTAAAAAACTGTAGGGGAAAAAAATTTCACCCCAAGGAATATTATTTTTCTACTTTTATCAATTTACAAAGAAATATCTTTTTTCCGGAATTTTTTTATTGTTCTTTTTTCATTAAACAATTTATTTAAAATAGTAAAATAATAAATAAAATTTATTAAAAATAGTATAAATAATTTATTTATAAATAAATTTTATTAACTTTATTATTATTTTATTATTTATTTTTTTATTATTTTTTTTATTATTATTATTATTATTATTATTATTATTGTCATTGTTATTCTCATTGTTACATTATTTTAAGAATTATTATATTTATAATAGAATTTTATAATATATAATTATATCATAAATTTATTATTTCTATTTTATTTATACTCTCTAATTTGAATTAGTAAAAATGTTTATTAATTCGTATTAGTCACTGACTTTTTGTTTTTTAATTAATAAATTATACTAATAAATTAGTAGAAATCACTATATGTTAGTAAAATTTACTAATAAATTAGTAGAAATCACTATATGTTAGTAAAAGTTACTAATAAATTAAAGCATTAGGCTGAAGTCCCATGGCAGCGTTTTGCGTTGCGTTTTGTAACTAGCCCATGAGTGCAAATATAGCAAACATATATCTCCATCTCTCTCACACTCATTGCCTAGTTACAAAACGCAACGCAAAACGCTGCCATGGGACTTCACCCTAAAGCATTAAAGAAATACGTTGCAATTTGTAACTAGACCGTGAGTGTGAAAGAGATGCAGATATATGTCTGTCCTTCTTACTCTCACGTTTGGTTAAGTCACTTATAAACTAGTGACAAACTATCAAACAACAAACTGACATTTAAAATTTATGGCAATTATTATAAAAATATAATTGACGTAGAGTTTAAATATTTTTTGTTTACAATTTTCTTTTACAACAATAATTGTGTTGTTGGAGACTTATTTCAAAAAAAAATATGAAGAATAAAATAAAAAAAAATGCCAGGACAACAAGTCGACAGTTTGTGAGTTTGCACAGTTGTGACCGGCACCCTAAATTAACAGGAATTCTAGGGGATTTCTTTTTCTCGCGTTGACACACCTGATGCACTCAGAACGAAATTTACCAGCAGTCGAGAGTGTGTTGAATATATGTGATTGCATTTATTTTCCTTTTAAAGTTTAAATGGAAATGAACAGTTAATGCAAAAATAGTGCGAAAAAAAATAAATTAGACATCATTTTAGTGTTTTTCGTTTAATTTTGCAATAAGGAAAAATGCTACAAGTGGCACTAAAACGTAAATTTGGTTATGATGACTTCAAAAATGAGACACAAAAGAAAGCAACTGCTGCCGTTTATAGAGGTTAGTATGACAAAATTTAATAATCTTTTTTACAATATTAAGGATAATTAACTTTTTTTGCATTACTTTTCAATCATTTTTTCAATTGTACGTTTTTTATTTAATCTACTATTTAATCTACTGTTCGATTTTTCAATTCGAAAATCTTCCCATTTAAAGAATGAAATATTTCTCTCGATAATAAATTATAAAGGTTATGTTTTGTTTTGTTTTTTTTTTTGCAAAAGTGAACCAAACTTTTACCTGCGTCCGACTTTTCTGATAACTTTCTAAGATAATAATAATAATAATTTTAATATTTGATAATTTAGCGATAAAAAATATTTTTTTAAGTATATAAATAAATATAAATAAATGTTTTTTTGTATTAATTTTCGATTCAGAAAAAAACCAACTTTTTTTTATTTCCAAGTATTGGAAATTAAAAATTAAAAAATTGTTTTCTTGTAGTGTATGTTTTTTAAAAAATTTTTTATTATTAAAAAAAATATAGTTTTTGGTGCATTTTTCGATTTTAAACAATAAAAAAAAATTTTTCTTCATAAATTTTCAAATTTTTAAAATAAAAATTTCTTTTCTATACGAAAATGTTTGATTTAAAAAAATAGTTTTTTTTTACAAAAATATTCAGTTTTAAAAAATTAAATTGTTATTCTTTCTATGTAAATTTTCGATTTTAAAAAATAACAATTTTTTTGCACTAAATTTTCGATTTTCAAAAATAACAATTTTTTTTTGCTCTAAATTTTTTATTTTAAAAAATTATAATTTGTTTGCTCTAAATTTTCTATTAAAAAAACAATTTTTGTTCCAAATTTTCTATTTCAAAAAATAAAAATTTTTGTTCGGAATTTTCTATTTCAAAAAATAAAAACTCTTTTTGTATAAATTATCGAGTTCAAAAAATAAAAATCTTTTATTATGTAACAAATATTCGGTTTTAAAAATTGAAAATTGATTTTTTTCTGCAAAAATTTTTTATTTAAAAAAGTAACAATTTTTTTTTTATAAATTTTCGATTTTAAAAAATAAAAAGTGTTTTTTTGTATTTTTCGAGTTTAAAAAATAAAAATTTTTTATTATGTAACAAATATTCGATTTAAGAAAAAACTGTTTTTTTTTGTTTGAAAATTGTTTTTTTGTTTTAATTTTCTATTGTAAGAAATGAAAATTTTTTTTGTTTACAAAATTTTCACTTTTATAAAATAAAATTTGGCTTTTCGTATAAATTTTCAATTATAAAAAATTAAATTTGCTCTTTTTTTATTAAAAAACTTTTTACTTTTAAAAAATAAAATTTCCTTTTTTTGTATAAATTATTCACTTATAACAAATAAAAATTGTTGTTTTGTATATAAACTTTTACTTTTAAAACAAAAACTGTTTTTCCTGTACAAATTTGCAAATTTAAAAAATTAAAATCTTTTTATTATGTAACAAATATTTGATTAAGAAAAAGAATTGTTTTTTTTCTGTACATAAAAATTGTTTTTCTTATTAATTTTCGATTTTAAAAAATAACATTTTTTTATTTCCAAAATGAAATGAAAAAGAGAAAAAATACAGTTTTTTTATGTATAAAATGTTGGATTAAAAAAAATTGTTTGGTTTTGTATAAATATTCGATATTAAATAATAAAAATTGTTTTTTGTATAAATTTTCACTTTTAAAAATAAAAATGCGCTTTTTTGGTCAATTTTCACTTTTAAAAAATAAAATTTGCTTTTTATGCACAAATTTTTCACTTTTAAAAAATAAAAATTTTTTTCTATCAATTTTCACTTTTAAAAATAAAAATTCGTTTTTTGGATAAATTTTTACTTTTAGAAAATGAAATTTTCTTTTTTTTTGTTTAAATTTACACTTTTAGAAAATAACTATTTGCTTTTTTTGAATAAATTTTCACTTTTAAAACATAAAATTTGTTTTTTTTTTTTGGTATAAAATATTCGAGTAACTTCTTTATTTTTATATTGTAATTAAAATAAATTAATAAAAAAAAATTTCCAGGTGATAAAGATGTTTTTATTCGAATGCCAACTGGATCCGGTAAATCGCTTTGCTTTCAATTGCCAGCAGTTTTAAAGGAAAAATCTGTGACTCTCGTTGTTTCGCCATTAATTGCATTGGTCAAAGTAAGTTTTTTAGTTTAAAAAATATGATTTCAATTTAATTTTTTTTTATTAAATTTTCAAAAAAATTTAATTATTAAATTTGAAAATTTTAAAGAATTTTAATTCAATTTTCTAATTTAAATACAAAAATTTCAAAAAAAATTTAATTTTCTAATTAAATTGAAAAATTTAATTAAATTCTGTAATTCAATTCAAAATTTTATTTTGAACAATATAAATTAATAAATAAATTCAAAAATTTTTAATAAATTTAATTCAATTTTAAGTTGAACGTTTTAATTTAATTCTCGATAAGTTTAATAAAAATTACGATAAAATAAATGAAACTAGAAGAAGATTTTATTTTAAATTAATGAAGATAAAAATTATATTTTATCTATCATTTAATGATTTATTAATAATTGCATTTAATTAATCTCTAGTTATTTATTTGTGTTTTTTCTCGTTTCTCTCCTTTTTTTAGAATCAATTGGATTTTTTGGAGGGGAAAAAAATAAATGCCAAGGCAATTAATTCGAAAAGTACGCAAAATGAACGAAAGGCAATTATTGACGATTTATTGTCAAAATCACCAAAAATTCAATTACTCTACGTCACACCGGAAATGTGCCTTCAACCGAATTTTCGGGTAATTATCAATTTTTTTTTCTTTTCATTGCTTTCATATTTTAAATTTTCCTTTTTTTTTTGTTTATTATTATTAATAAAGAGAGAAGTATTTTTCGAAAATAAATTAATAGTCACCAAATTATTTGTTTTCAATTATTTTTCTTTTCTATTTTCAGTCCATCGTGAAATCGTTAAACGATAATAAAACACTTTCATTTTTGGTTATTGACGAGGCGCATTGTTTAAGTCAATGGGGACATGATTTTCGACCGAGTTATCGAAAATTGTCATTTTTCCGTGAAACATTTCCCGAAATTCCCGTTGTTGCTTTAACGGCAACGGCAACAAATGAGGTAAATAATAAATTAATTTCTTTCATTTATTTCAAACAGGAAAAAAAGGATTTTAATTTCATTAAAAATCATGAATAACAAATAGAAATTATGATTTTTTATATGAAAAGTACTGAAAAAAATTTAATGTTTAATATTTATAAGAAAATTCTGAATTTTTGTGTTTTAAAATTTCAACGCAATTCTTTTAAAAAAATTCAACTCTTATAGAATCATAATAAATGTTAAAATTCTTTCCAGAAATTTAATTATTTTCAAACATTAAAAAAAAAATCTCGTCAACATTTCAATTATCTTTATAAATAGCAAAATTCTTCGCCGAAATTCAATTATTTTCAGGAATTTTTGCAAAATTCAATTATTTTCATAAATAACAAAATTCATTGAAGAATTTCAATTATTTTATTTTATTTTTTTCTTATTTAATTTTCTAGAATTTTTAACTAAAATTCTACTCAAAATTTTAATAATTTTTTAAATTATTTAAATATAATTCAATTTTTATGGGATCCAATTTATTTTCAATACAATTTTTATAAAAATTTTCAAATGAATTTAATTATTTTCAAGAATTTTAATAATGTTACTAATATTTTATAATATTTTTTATTAAAAAATCAACTGCTTTGAATACAATTTTAACTGATTTCCTACAAATAATTTTAATTTCCTCGCAAGAATTCAATTATTTTCGAAACTTTTAATAAAATTCTTCGCAGAAATTCAATTATTTGCAAAAATTAATAAAATTATTCACAGCAATTCAATTGTTTTCCAAAATTAATAAAATTCTTCGTAGAAATTCAATTATTTGCAAAAATTAATGAAAATTCTTCACATAAATTCAATTAATTTCAAATATTAATAAAAAATTCTTCATAAGAATTAAATTTTATTCAAAACTTTTAATGAAATTCTTATCAGGAATTAAATTTGTTACCATAAGTAATTGATTTCTACACAGGAATTAAATTATTTACTATAAGTAATTGATTTCTTCACAGGAATTGAATTATTTTCAAAAAATAAATTCTTGCATAAAATTCTGCTCAATAATTCAATTTTTGATAAATAAATAAAACTCATTGCAGAATTTCAATTATTTTTAATATTGAAATTGAAATTTTTCTTCATAACATTAAAAAGAAATTAAATTTCAATAAAAATAAAAATTTTTAAAATTTAAAATTTGTATTTTGGAATTTTTATATTGAGAGAATTAAAATTAATGTTCGAAAATTCGAAAGAAAATTAATTACATGAAAGCAGAGTAATAGTTTCAATTTTCAGTCTTAAAAAATTATTTAATCGAATTATTAAAACAATTTTAATTTTCCAACCGAAAGAATTATAATTTTCGTTAAAAAAAAATTGAAAGAAATAGAAAATTCTTCACATTTTTCAATTTTTTCAATTAATTTTCTTCTTTTTAAAAAAAAATAAACATAATTTTCTGCTTTTTATTTTTAGGTAATCAAAGACATTACGTCGTCGCTCAATATGAAGAATCCATTGATGATATCGACGCCAATATTTCGTTCAAATCTTTATTACGACGTCTGGTATCGGGACGCAATTAAAAATCCCATAATTCATTTAAAAGAATTTATTAAGGAATGCCTCGGTGATAACGAAGAAACAAAGCCTGTAGGTAAATTTTGTGTTTTAAAAAAGTAAAAGAAAGAAGATTTTTTTCTTTCCGGGTTGGGGAGAATTTTATTCTCTTTTCTATATTTGTAACTCGTTTTTTTTTTTTTTTTTGCTTCTTTTCAGGAAAAGAAAAATTGTGGAATTGTTTATTGCCGTCGAAAAGAAGACACGGAAACTATTGCCGAGAGATTGTCCAGTCTTGGAATTTCAACCCTTGCATATCACGCTGGTAATAATTTATTTAAAAAAAACAATATTTCTAATTTTTCTTTTTAATATTTTGAATTTTAAAATTAATTCGAAATTCTAATTTAATGCTATAAATACGAAAAATGCAAAAAAAAACGTAAAAAGTACGACAAATTAATTAAACCAAATTGTTTTCAATTCGATAAATTTCTTTTATAATTTTTATTCGGAAATAATTGAATTCTTATTAAGAAATTAATTCAAAATTTTTCTAAATAATTGAATTTCTTGCGAAAAATTTAATTATAAATCTTTAAAAATAAGTTAATTGCAAATTTTTGGATTTGAAAACATTTTTAAATTGATTTTTATTTCAATAAAGTTATTGATTCGTATGTTGATTTTTAATTTGGAAAATAACATTTTCTTTTTTATTCCCAGGATTGAAAAGTAAGGAACGAGAGTCAGTTCAGGATAAATGGACCTCTGGAGAAGTGCCAGTAATTGCGGCAACTTGCAGTTTTGGAATGGGTGTCGATAAAGGACCAGTTAGGTAATAATTTTTCTTTTTATTCTTTTTAAAATATTGTATATAAAAAAAATTACTTTCTTTCAAGATAAATTATTTTGTTAAAATAAGAAAATATTGAATAGAAAAATTAAATATAATTTGCAGATTTGTTATTCATTGGACAGTTCCGCAGTCGATTTCGGCTTATTATCAGGAGTCGGGCAGAGCCGGACGCGATGGAAAACCGGCATTTTGTCGGGTTTATTACAGTCAGGATGAGTGTAATATTATTGGCTTTTTAATAAAAGAAGCAAAGGGTGAATATTCACAATTACCGCCGGATGTTGCCAAACACAAATGGGGCGATTTTGAAAAAGCAGTCGCTTACTGTATGGACGTTAAGTACGTTTTCTATTCTTTCAATATAATAAGATTATTATTTTTATTCTTTATATTATTATTATTATTTGTATTATTTTTATTATAATTCTTTTTATTCTATTACTATAGAATAATCAGGGGAATTTAACTTAATTTAATGAAGTATTTTTTTGAAAAATTTTAATTTCAATTCTGTTGAAATTAGTTTCAATTTTTTAAATTTTAACGCAATTCTTTGAAAGAATTCAACTATCTTAATAAATATTAAAATTCTTTCCAGAAATTCAATTATTTTCAAAATTTTAAAAAATAATTCTCCTCAACATTTCAATTATCTTTATAAATAGCAAAATTCTTCGCCAAAATTCAATTATATTCAGGAATTTTTAACAAATTCATTGTAGAATTCAATTATTTTTATAAATAACAATATTCATCACAAGAATTCAATTATTTTTAAAATTAATAAATTTCTTCGCAAAAATTCAATTATTTTCAAAAAAATAAAAAAAAAAAAAAATTGTCAACATTTCAATTATTTTTATAAATGAATAGAAAAATTCAATTATTTTCAGGAATTTTAATAAAATTCATTGCAAAATTAAATATTATTTATTATAAATAATAAAATCATTCGGAGGAAGTCAATTATTTTCATAAATAACAATATTCATCACGAGAATTAAATTATTTTCAGAAATTTTTTCTTAATTCAATGATTTTCAATATTCTACTATTTTAATAAAAATTCCTAAAATAATTCAATTATGTAGTCAAAAAAAAAAAAAAATAATAAAATTGTGCGCAAACATTTAATTATTTTCCAAATAATAAAAATTCCACAGGAATTCAATTATTTAAAATATAATTTTCATAAATTTTTTAGAAAAAATCAAATGTTTTAAAATTTGACATTAAATTCTTGGCAGTAATTCAATTATTTTCTAAAATTTTCAAATTTTTTTCAGGGATTTAATTATTTTCATAAATAATAAAATCATTGGGAGGAAGTCAATTATTTTCATAAATAACAATATTCATCACGAGAATTAAATTATTTTTAAAAGTAATAAAATTCAATTATTTTTAAAAATAATTTTAAAATTCATGGCAAAATTTCAATTATTTTCAAAAATTTTTCTTCATTCAATGATTTTCAATATTCTACTATTTTAATAAAATTTTCCAAAAGAATTCTATTATTTAAAAACAATTTTAATAAAATTCTACAGAAACATTTAATTATTTTCATAAATAATAAAACTCATTGCAGAGTTTCAATTATTTTTAATACAAAATTTTAATTGAATTCCTCGAAAAATGTAATTATTCTTAAAAATTTTATTAAAATTCGTCAAAAGAATTCAATTAAATTTTAAGAAAAATTCAATTATTCAATAAATTATCTATGTTTGTATTTAAACAATTGAATTCTCGCCTAATTTTTTAATAAAAATTGATTGAGAAATTAATTTCAGTTAAAGTTTTAGATAAGAATTGAATTTTTGAAAAAGTTTCTGATAATTGCAATTTTTAGAGAAAATTGAATTTTGTAAAGGTTTCAAATTAAAATATATATGAAAATATCGAAATTTCACGTAAAAAATTGAATTGTAAACAAATGGAAAAATTTGAATCTTTCATGCTTTTAATTAAAAATTCTATGGAATTAATTTTTTTCAAAAAGTTTAATCGAAAATTTTTAAAATTATTTCAAGTTTTTATTTTCAAAAGAATAGTTATAATTAAAGAAATTCCAAATAATCGAAATTTCGTAAAATTATTTAATTATTATAATTATTTCCAAAATTCAATTATTTATTAGAATTTTTGAATTATTCGAAACTTTTAATTTTGAAGTCAAGCTAATAAATTAATAATTTTTTATAAATTTAAATATTATTATACTTTTACAGCAATTATAATTTCAAGGCTTCCAATTTAAAAACTTTTTGAAATTTAATTATTACTGAAGAATCTTACTTTAAAGACTTCTAATTATTTTGCTAAACTTTTGACTAAAATTCTTTTTTAAATCAATTCTTATAGGAATTCATCTACGAGAATTGAATTATTGAAATAGAAAAATAAATAATTCGTAAAATAATTAATTATTTTTCAAAAATTGGATTAAATTTTCTTATTTCACTTATTTTATTATTTAATTTGAACAATAAAACAATTTGGAATCAAAAACCACTGACGTCTCGTGAGGATTATTATTATATAATAATAATATAATGTAATTGTTATTATTCTTTCTTTTATTTTTTTATCAAACAAATTTCTTCTTACAGATGTCGTCACGGTGTTTTTTCGAAATACTTCAATGACTCGGTGCCGGCCTGTAAAAAATTGTGTGACGTTTGCAATGAGAAGGACGCCGTTAAAGAGCGTTTAACTGAATTGGAATTTTGTTCGACGAAAATAAAAAATAATAAATCTAATGATGAAAGTTTTTCTCTTGCGAAAATTGACAATAATTTATTTGATGACAATAATTCGCATGGAATATCGGCGGAGAAAAGAGAAGAGGATCGACGAAAAGCAGAGAAGGAATTAATTGATCGACAATTTGCATTGAGAAGAAATTCAAAAAGTATCGAGGAGGTATTATTTATTTCTTCTATTACTATTATTTTTATAATAATAAATACAATAACAACAATAAAAATAATAATAATAATAATTTTTTTTTTCTTCAACAGGAAAAAGAGGAGAATGAATACGCAAAATATTCATACGTTCTGGCTGCTGAATTTACATCGTCAAAAATTAAGGGACTCTCAGTCAAGGTGAGATTAATTTCATAATAACAATTTTTAATTTACAAATCCTTATTAATAAAATCAGACTTTTGTCTGTACATTGCATAGAATTCAAAATTTCTATTATATTCCTTCTTTTTACACTCTAAGGAATGCGAAAATACTATTAAGAAAATTATGTGTGTATGTGTATATGTGTGTATGTGTGTATGTGTGTATGTGTGTATGTATGTCCGCAAATTTTCGACCGCGTATCACGGAAAAACGGTTCGATCGTTTGAAGTGAAACTTGGCAGTCTTTTAGGCATTAGCCTAACTTAAAATCCTAGCGATAGTAGATTAAAAAATATTAATATGGACGAAAGTTATGCCATTTTTTCAAAAATTCGAAAATTCGAAATTTTTAGTTTTTTCATATACTTTAGTGAATTGTACTTAAACTTGGTACAGGGTTAATTTTAGTGTTTTTTATGAAGATTTAATCGTCAGAATAATAAAATTTTGAATAACAAATAAAAAGTGTTAGATTTAAATATTGAAAAATTAAAAAGTTTAAAAATTGAAATTTTTTTGTAATTAATTTTTATACGGTTGTATTTCTTAGGTCAACAATAAAAATTTGTTGTTGAGATCATAAGTTTACTTTCTTAAAAGAATTCTATTAGGTCAGAATATTAACAATATCCATATAATTAATATGAGACTTTTGTCAGTATGTTGCACAGAATTCAAAATTGCTATTATATTTTATTAATTAATGATCAAAAAATGAAAAACTCAAATTTCATTCTGATGACTAAATTGTAATAAAAAATACTAAAATTAACCCTGTATAAAATTTAAGTAAAATTAATGACAATAATTATTTCAAAAGATAAATTTTGAATTTTAAAAATTTTGAAAATATATAGCACTAGCTGTCATGTCGTACCCGTCTTCGACGGGTTTTAGTTTCTACCAATACATTTAACAATGTTTCTACCAATCTGCGGAAAATCAAAAATACCCGGGATAAATTAATTAATAATTAATAATTAATAATTAGTTAATTAATAATAATTAATAATTAGTTAATAATTAATTAATTAATAATTAGTTACCATTAGCTATTTCGGTAGTATAATTATACTATTTGAATAGTCTCCACCCTTTAGCAAAAAATCAAAAATTATCAAAAATTCGAGAAACCGAATTTCTTAAAATTTAACATTTTTTTCTTCTCTTTTATATCATTAAGCTTCATTATTTTTGTACTCTTCAAAAATACTTTACTTATATTTAATAGTCTCCACCCTTTGGTAAAAAATCTAAAATTATGGAAAATTAGCAAAAATTCATAAAACCGAATTTATTAAAATTCAACATTTTTTCTTCTCTTTTATGGCTTTTGGCTTCATTATTTTTGGGCTCTTCAAAAATACTTTATCTAATTTGTTATCTCCACCCTTTGGTAAAAAATCTAAAATTATGGAAAAATAGCAAAAATGCAAAAAAATGAATTTCTTAAAATTAAACATTTTTCCTTCTTTTTATGGCATTTAGCTTTATTATTTTTGTGCTCTTAAAAAATACTTTACTTATTCAATAGTCTCCACCCTTTGGTAAAAAATCTAAAATTATGGAAAAATAGCAAAAATGCAAAAAAATGAATTTCTTAAAATTCAACATTTTTCCTTCTTTTTTATAGCATTTAGCTTTATTATTTTTGTGCTCTTAAAAAATACTTTACTTATTCAATAGTCTCCACCCTTCGGTAAAAAATCTAAAATTATGGAAAATTAGCAAAAATTCAAAAAACCGAATTTCTTAAAATTCAACATTTTTCCTTCTTTTTTATGGCATTTAGCTAATTATTTTTGTTTAATGTAGCAAATTTCTTACTTTACATACTGATCTTTAAATAAAAAACTTTAATAACTTTTCCTGAAAAGCTTGCTTAAAGATTAAAAATCACTATTTTCTTAGAAAAAAGTTGATCTAAAAAAACGAAAAAAAATTTCAAAATACATCTTTTTTAAAAATTTTATCGTAGAAATGGGTTGTATTTATCTGAAAAAGTTAGCTAAGGATAGTTTTTTCATTCATTTTACAAAAGATAAAAAATTTGCATTTTTTTGTTTTTTTGAATTTTTTGGAAAAATGTCATAACTTTTGTTCAAGTTAATATTTTTTAATCGGATAAGGCTATGATTGTAAGTTACTTTAATACCTAATAGACTGCCAAATTTCACTTTAATTGGTTGAACCGTTTTCAATTGATGCGCGAACAAAGTTTTGCATACAGACAGAGACAGACAGACAGAAATTTTTTTTACATTTTTAGAATTCTAATGTCTCAAAACGAAAAAATATATAAAAATTTTAAAGTTTGGAGCAATGTACAGATAGTAATCTGATTTTATTAATATAGATAATGTTCGTTCACATTAATAACTTTTAGTTTACTATAGCTACACTAAAAAAAGTTATATGATTCAAGTAATTATAATTATTTGAAAAATAATATCTTATTTAAAAAGTTTTTATTTCGATCTAATAAGAATTTATTTCGTTTAAATAATTTTATTTAGTTGAATCAAATAAATCTTAATTGGATTAATTAAATAAATACTTGACTCTAATAAATAAATTTATTTAACACAAATCATTTCTAAATTTTATATTTTTTCATGGATTGCTTCTAAACTTTCTATAGTTGAGTATTACATGTTATTTAGTCACATTTTAGCATAATTTTTCAAAAATACTTTCTTATAACGAAGATGTAAGTATAAAAATGTTTTGAATATCAAAAAATTGAAAAAATTATAATTGATACCAATTGCTATGAAGCTTCATTCAGTAGTATTTGTGGGCTCTCTGATTTAACTTTTAGAGATATCTTGATCAATGTAAAGACAAAAGTTAAACACGGTGTTTATTTTGGTTTAAAACAATTTCCGGCTTTGTCCAAATTTTTCCTGGTTTACTGGACGGGTTTTTTTTAATAATACATTTAACAGGGTGTTTACCAACCAGAAAAGACGTAAAATATCAGGGAATTTAATGTAACCGAGAAAAACTGGATCTACTTGCTATACAATTAGTTCGAATTAGACTGTACTATAACTCAAAAAACTGGAGGAAATTTTAGATTTATTTTAATACATTATATTGATTGAAGTACTACAAATTGAGAAATATTGTTTTCTGCATTTGAATTAGTTAAAAATAACTAATTTGATAATAAAAAGTCGGTCACTGTTTCAAATGGTATTATTTTCCTAATGAAATAGACAATAGTAACTAATTATTATTTTTTCCCTGTCAAATCAAATTCCCGGCTATTTTCCGGTTTCCTAGGTTGGTAGATACACTGTTAAGTGCATTATCAGAAACTACAACCCGTCGAAGACGGGTACGACAGCTAGTTATAAATATATTATTACAAATTATTAATAATTTATTAATTAATTAATTATTACAAAATAAATCTATATTAATAATTGTTGTATTCAAAAAATTAGTTCGCAGATTGAAATTAGTTCTTTTTGTTTGCTTAATAATTCTTAATTTCACTTTTATTCTAATATAAGTTGAAAATTTTTACTAAATCAGATTTATTTAGATTCAAATTTATTTTTCAAATAATAGTTAATAATAGTTATTATTTTCAATGGTAATTATTGGAAGAAAATTTTCTCTTTACAGACAAGAGAAACTCTTTATGATCAACTTTTCGAAATTCTATCGAAAAATTGCCGACTATCTGATTTAAAGCGTTCCAATGAGGATTTACGAAATGTGGCACTTCAATTGGAGTACAAAACTCTTACTGGCACTCGATTAAGTAACGCCTACAAACTCAATATGCATAAACTGGTAATTATTTTACTCCTAATTTCTTTTTCTAATTTAACTGAATTTTTATACAATTCTTCACAATAATTCAATTACTTTCACTAATAATAACATTTTTCATGGAAATTCAATTTTTAAAAAAAATTTTTGATAAAATTCTAAGCAAGAATTCAATTATTTTCATAAATAATAAAACTCATCGAAGATTTTCAATTATTTTTAATATTTTTTATTTTATTATATTGGATTCATATGTATGACCTTTCAGCCTTTTACATTTCCCGTACATAAATATTTTCTTCGAATCTTTAACATAAATAACTTAAATTAATTTAACACTAGATTTTAAACATTTAAATATCTTAAATTATAAACCGCTTTGTTTACATTTTGATAAATCTTCAAAGGCTCTTGCGTATCTGCAGAGAGCGAGGATCGGTTTGCCAGACATTGTTGACCAAATTTTTTGCAAGCTTAAATTTTTGCCGCAATCGGTCCACTTATCAACTTCTTCCACCCACTTTTTATCAATTAGCTCCCTAGCTTTTTTACACACCCAAATATGCTCTATGTTCTCTGTTTCTGATCCACAGAGTCTACAACTTACATCTGTGAAACCCTTATTCCCGGCCCTCCCTACATTGCCACATCTAATCCGAGCCCATTGTTCCTTGTCCTTGAAACTTAGTTCTTTAATTTCCCAGTAATTTTCTCTCCCTATTTTAGATTTCCATTTCCCATAATTTTTGCAATATGAAGACTTATCAATTTTATACCACTGTTGTTGAATGTCCTGATCCATTTTGACTTTTATATTTCTTTTTATATTTTCGGAAATCTCTCTCATATTTTCTTCTGGACCCAATAATTGAATTGTTCTGCCGTCTCCTACTTCGCTAAGAACTTTTTGGACTTTTGCTCCCCATGCTGATGGAAAATTGTTTTTAATGCCTCTTAGTTCCTCATTTAGGCATATTCTCGGAAGTCTGTTTTCTTCCATGTTTAAAATTTCTTTGAGATATTTAAATACCCTTCGTTTAGCTTCTACATCTAGACTAACTCTTCCAGATTCCATTTTCCAGATGTAATCTGGGGTGTTGATGTCCAGTCCCATCGCCATTTTCACAAATCTTCCTTGCGCTTTTTCCATTGTATCCCATTTTTCCCATCCCCAAATTTCAACTCCATATAAACCTCCCGATTTAGACAAAATATCCATAATATAAAGTCTTGTATTTAGTCCCCCTATTCTAGCTCTCGTTAAGACGCCCCAAGCAGCATTTGTTGCTTTTTGCATTTCACCTGCCATTTTTTTTACGTGCCTTCCATGAGATCCTTTTGTAGAGAACCAAAAGCCTAAATATTTGTATTCGTTGACAATTTCTAGTTTTTCTCCGAATATTTCCCATTTTTCCCCTTTCTTTAGTTTACCCCCTTTCCTAAACACTATGACCTTCGATTTTTTAATATTAACTTCTAATCCATTTTTTGTAACGTACCCTTCTAGTGATTTTAGCATTTGCCTCAACCCTTCTGGAAAATCTGCCAATAATACTAAATCGTCTGCGAACTTCAAAGAATAAATTTTAACTTTCCCTATGACCGTGCCACCCTCTTTCTTAATTTCCCAAATTTCATCCATGTCCTCTATAAAAATGTTAAACAATGTAGGACTAAGAGGACATCCTTGCCTTACTCCTCTATTTGTTTCAAATGAGTCCGTAAGTCCTTCTTCAGTCACTACTTCATTCGATGTTACTCTATATATTTCCATGATCATTTTGAGCATTTTTCCTTTTATTCCTAAGTTCGACAGCTTCCTAAAGAGAATTTCTCTATCGACTGTGTCGAAAGCTTTTTTAAAATCAATAAATGCGGCGTGTAGTTTACCTTTCTCCCTTTTTAAGTTATTTTTTATCAATGAATTTAGGACAAAAATATGATCTCTGGTTGACCTTTTTTTGCGAAACCCTGCTTGATTTTCTTTACACAATTTGTTTTTTTCTAACCAGTTTCTAATGCGCTCGTCTAAAAGTGAAGCTAAAATTTTGTAACCCGTATCCAGCAAAGATATACCCCTGTAGTTATTTGTGTCATTTTCGTCTCCATCCTTATAGATAGCTATAATTCTCGCTTTTTCCCAACCTTTTCCTAATTTACCTTGATTCCAAAAACCGTTTATTATTTTATGTAACTCTAAAGCCCATACTCTAGGAATTCCTATTATGAACTCTATTGGTACCCCATCTTCTCCAGGAGCTGTCCCTTTTTTCATTCTCATGATACATTTAGCTAATTCATCGAAAGATATATCTGCATTTAAGTCGTTGTCATCCTCGTCATTGTCTGTTTCTATGCTTGAACCTACTTCTCTATTTTCTGAATTATTATTCCCTGTTGCATTTTCCCTAGTTGTTTCATTTATATTTTCATTATTCCCATTTAATAATCCCTGAAAATGATGCAACCATCTTTCTTTTTTTACTGCCATCCCTCTTTTCTTTTTCTTTCGCGGTCTAAAATCCCCTATCGCTTTCCAGAAACTATTCATGCTTTTGCTTTCTTTTACTTTATTCCATTTTTCCTCTTTTATTTCTTTTTCTTTTGAATCGCATAATTTTTTCAGTTTTCTTTTTTCCCTTTTTAATTTTAATCTACTTTCGTCATCTCTTTTTTTACGAAATTCTTTTAAACTTTTCCATACTTTCGATCTCTGTTCTACGCAATCCTTATCGAAACCTGTTTTTACTGTAAAATTTCCATTACTTTCCTTTCTTATAAGCCCTACTAATTCCGCAGCTTTCCATATGCTTTGTTTAAAATTATTCCATCTATCTTCCCAGATTTCGCTTTTTTCCCCCTCGTCCCATAAGTTCTCCATTTCCCTTCTATATTCTTCTTCTTTTTCTTTTTCCCACTTGAGAATGTTTCTCCTTTGTTTCCTAACCCTATCCTTCTGGTCTACTCTAACTAATTTACCCTCTAATTCTAAGTTAAAGCAAATTGGAAAGTGGTCCGATTCAATTCTAGGTTCAACTTCCAATTTCTTTACTGGACATTCATCACTGTTTTCCATTACTATTATATAGTCCAAAACCGATCCCCCCTCTCCACAGATACACGTCCAATTTCCTTCTGTATCTCCTTCTATTCTACCATTCAAAATTCTTAAACCTTGTTCTTCACAAATTTCCAAAAGTTTTTTGCCTTCAGCATTAAGAACCTTATCCTTAGATTTCCGATCTCTAGTGTACCCCCTGTAAGGATCTAGTCTATCCCATTCACATCCTCCCAATTCCTCCCCCGTTCTCGCATTCCAATCTCCTACAATGATTAATTCTTCCCCTTCACGTCGAGATTTTTCTATACATTTAATTAGTTCTTCTTTTAATTTAGATATACCAACATTGTTATAAGTAGAAATAATACGCACCTTCTTTCCGTTTGCTTTCCACCCCCCATACAATATCAAACCAAATTCCCATTCCTCAAATTTCACTTTATCACTCACCTCTTTTTTTACTCCAATTAATATCCCCCCTTTAGCTCTACCTTTTTTACACTGTCTAGTTGCTGATTTAGTCGACCAATAAAAATCTTTACTTAACTTATTCTTAAAGTCCGCTACGTTTTTCTCCTCCAACCAAGTTTCTTGAAAAATAACGAGATCGAAATTTTCCCAAAAGTTCTTCGAATCCAACACGTTTTTAGTTCCAGCAATATTCCAAGAAATAACTTTGATAATCCTTTCTTCTTCATTACCTCGATTGACGAAACCACTTGTCTTCGGTTATTCCTTCTTCTTCATTCCAGCGAAAATTGCGATTCCCCACTGTCCACCTCATATACCGGTACCTGGCTTCAAATCCTTGATTTTGTACTTTTTTAACCTCTTGCCTTATCCATTTCTTGATTTCCTCCTCTCTAGGCGTTAAATCGTCTTGTATCCAGATGTCCGTTCCATGTAATTTACCTTTGTTTCTCAAAAGATACTTTTTTTCTTCCAAAGAGTACAATTTTACTAGAATTCCCCCTTCAATAACCCTCACTTGTTTTATCGTAATTTGAACACCGGTTAGTCCCCTTAAGACTTCCTGAATTTCGTTTTTCATATGTGGCCCTCGTACAACACTGAATCCCGTCACTTTTATCCAACATCTTCTTTTTCTTCTTTCTTTGAATTCCCATTCTAATTCATTTTTTTGCAAGAGTTCGGGTATTTTTGCTCGATTATCCTCGCTTGTTAGATTTATTTCTTCCTCATTTTTGTTTTGAGTATCATCGCTGTTTTCCATTCTCAATTGAGTGTTGTCTCCTTCTTCCTGGCTTTGGTTTCTCGGATATTGGTTAAATTCGCTTAAATTTCTTCCGGGCGTTCGCTTCTTTTTTCTAGCTCCATTCTCTAAATTTTGAATTGATGAATTTAATTTTTGAACTTCCTCTTTGAGTCGATTGCTTTCAGCCTTCAATTTAATTTCTCTTTCTCTTGCTTTCCTTACAGCTGTTAATGCTGCTTCCTCTCTCGTGATCCTTTCTTCTTCAGCTTCTTGCGAGACCGCATCTTTTTCTGCACGTTTGAGTAACTCTGTCAATTCTTTTGTTTTTTTGTCCCACCATGTATCCAAAATTTTTTCTAACTCATCTTCCTCAATAACACACACTTCCTCTTCAATATTAGAGTTCTGATCTAGCAATTTATTTATCGTTTCACTTCTTGATTTTTCTGTGTCTTTTTCTGATTGTTTAGATGCATTTCCACCACTATTTACAAACTCACTTTTCCCTGTTATTTCGGACATTTTTTCATCCCATTTCTTATTAAAATACTTATCTAAATTTTTAACACCCTTGTTGTTTTTCCTTTTCGCAAGTTCCGCCTTGGAAGGTCGTCCTCTTTTTTTTTTTATTATTACTCCTTTTGTACTCCCCCTTTTCGTTGACTCCAAAACTGCGCCACGCGGAGAATCTACTTTATCTTCCGTAGATCGGCTTCTATTAAATGGCGTCATCTGTTGGGACTCTCTTGAATTATCTTCGTCTTCCATGTTCGCTGAACTTGCTATCGACATAACCTCAACTATCTCCAGCTCCACTTTTTAATAATCAAATTTTTCATCATTCATTCAATCCCCCACTTTACAAACATTTCCTTGAACAACTCACACCTCACTTTAATAACTGCAATAAAAATCGCAAGTCCACTAACCCTTTAAACCAAAAAGAAACAACTTTTTCAGCCCGCGGTTACCCGACACGTATTGCTCGCGTAAAGTCTCAACCGGACATATCAATTATTTTTAATAGAATTATTTAAAAAAAAATTTTCGAAATATCATACATTTCGAAAAAAATTAATTATTTAAACTAATGTTTATAAAATTCTTATGAAGAATTCAATTATTTTCAAAAATAACAAAATTGTTCACGGAAATTTAATTATTTACAATAATAATAAAATTTTTCGCAATAATTCAAATAACAAAATTTTCACAGAAATTCAATTCTTTTTAAACATTTTGATAAAATTTTTCGCAATAATTTAATTATTTTTATAAATAATAAAATTCATCGCAGGATTTCAATTATTTTTAATACAATTTTACAGAAATATAAATAATTATTCTTAAAAATTTAATTTCAATTTCTCGAAAAAATCAATTATTTAAAAAATGTTTTGTAAAATTCTTTAGAAGAATTCAATTCTTTACAAAAATATTAGAATTTTTCACAGAAATTCAATTATTTTCGAATATTTTAATAAAATTTTTAAAAAGAAATCAATTATGACGATAAATATCAAAATTATCCCCGAAAATTCAATTATTTTGAGGCATTTTAATAAAATTTTTTGCAAAATTCAATTATTTTTATAAATAACAATATTCATCACAAGAATTCAATTATTTTTAATAGTAATACACTTCTTCTTAGAATTTCAATTATTTTAAAAAATTCTAATAATATCGTTTGCATTAATTCAATTATTTTCATAAATAATCAAATTCTTCTGAGGAATTCAATTATTTTTGAAAATTTTTAATAAAATTCTTGGCAACTATTCAATTATTTTCATGAATAATAAAATTCATCGCGGGATTTGAATTATTTTGAATACAATTTTACAGCAATTTCTCAAAAATGTAATTATTCTCAAAAGTTTAATTTTATTTCATCGAAAAAATCAATTATTTAAAAAAATGTTTCTTTAAAATTCTTTGGAAGAATTCAATTATTTACAAAAATATTAGAATTTTTCACAGGAATTCAATTAGTTTTAAATATTTTAATAAAATATTTCGAAAGAAATCAATTATTTTCAATAAAATTTTAAAAATTAATCTAAGTTAAAATTAAATTAAAAAATTGAATTATTTTCAAAAATAATAATATTCATCACAAGAATTCAATTATTTTCAAAAATAACAAAATTTTCACAGAAATTCAATTCTTTTTAAACATTTTGATAAAATTTTTCGTAATAATTAAATTATTTTCATAAAAAATAAAATTCATTGCAGGATTTCAATTATTTTTAATACAAAGGCTTCAATATAAAATTTTTAAAAATTTCAATTTTTAATGAATTTAAATAGAAATTTTAAGAACAACTGATTACAGAAATTCAATTATTTTCAAAAATTTATAAACATTCTCGTCGAAATTTCAATTATTTTTATAAATAATACAATTCTTCTCCAAAATTCCATTATTTTAAAAAAATTTAATAAAATTCTTGGCAAAATTTCAATTATTTTTAAAAACTTTTCTCATTTCAATTATTTTTAATATCTACTATTTTAATAAAATTTTCCAAAAGAATTCAATTATTTAAACGAAATTTTAATAAAAATTTCACTGGAATTCAATTACTTTCCAATTTTTTATAAATTTCTTCGCACCAATTCAATTATTTTTAATTTTTAATAATAAAGTTTATCGAAAGAATTCAAATATATTCAAAGAATAGAAAAAAATAGTTCTAAGAAATTCAATTATTTCGATAAATTTTAATAAAATTCTTTTAAAAATTCTATTATTTGAAAAAATTTTGAGAAAAATCTTTACAAGATTTAGTTAATAAAATTGAAATTTTAATAAAATTTTCCTATTCAATTTAATTATTTTCAATACAATTCTTCTTAAAAATTCAATTATTTTCACAAATAATACATTTTTTTATTGGAATATTCAATTATTTGAAAAAAATTTGAATAAAATTCTTCGTAAGAAATCAATTATTTTCATAAATAATAAAATTTTTTTCGAGAATTCAATTATTTCAAAAATTTTGAGATAATATGCTTTATAAATTTGAAAAATTAATAAAGTTGACTATAGAATACAATTATTTTCGTGAAATATAACATTCCTTATAAGAATTACAATTTTAAACTTTTATTGAATTAAATTTTCTAAAATTGAATTTTTATTCATTTGAATTTTCTAAAATTGAATTGTTATTCATTTGAATTTTTTAAAATTGAAATTTTATTCATATGAATTTTCTAAACTTGAATTTTTATTCAATTATATTTGTACTCAAATTTCGAAAAATTCATTCGAAAATTAAATTTTTCCTTTCAAATTTTTTATTTTTATTCTCTTTCTCTGTTTTTCCAAAAGATATCATCGATAAAAAAATGCAACGACAGCAATTCATTGCACGAGAGTTTAAACGAAAAAGAGGGAAAATTACCAAATAATTTGGACGCGGAAATGGCGATTTTTGAGGATTCAATAAAAAACGAGAATTTATCAACAATGAAACACGAGGGTTTCAAGTCGGCATTGGAAATTTCCAAAATGTCATCGTCAATAAAAAAATCAGATGAAAAATCAAATGAAATTAGTAATTTACAATTAAAAACAAATACAACGAATATAAACAACGATAAAAATTCATTGCCAAATCTCAATAATATTGAGTGTTTGAAGAATATTCAATTTGACGGTTTCAAGACGGCATTGGAAATTATTAAAAATCAAGAGGCCGCGAGGGAGAAGGAGAAGAGGAAAAAAATCTCCAACACCGATGACGAGGAGGAGAAAAAAAAATTGAAGAAAAATGA
The DNA here is from genome assembly GCF_015476425.1 of Leptopilina heterotoma. Classification (NCBI taxonomy): domain Eukaryota; kingdom Metazoa; phylum Arthropoda; class Insecta; order Hymenoptera; family Figitidae; genus Leptopilina; species Leptopilina heterotoma. Next base: position 5,068,631 of record NW_025110842.1, read on the forward strand.
AAATGGAAAGTTAAAGGAATTTTTTAAAAAGGAAAATTGTGAATTAAAAGACGAGGCGAAGGAGGAAAGTGAAAAAAGTGTGACGAATAAATTGAAAATTGATAAGTTTGAGCAACAGGATAAAATCAAAAAGCGACAAGCGAGGGATATGTTGTTTGATTGTGAACCACGTGAATCGCCGAGGAAGAAAGGAATCGATCAACAAAGTGTAAGAAGGACAATTGAAATTATTGGGAATAATGAAACGAGTGTAAAATCGTCGTCCGCGTCATCGTCATCGACATCAGTGGCAGTTGCGAAAGATGTGAAAAATTCACGAAGAAAATCGAAAATCGATGAGAAAAATTCGAAAAGTTTGAAAAGTTCAAACAGTTCGAAAAATGGGAAAAGTACGAAATCAAGTGATAAGGATTATAAAAAGGACGTGAATGTTGCATTACATTGGAAAATATCGGACATAACGAAAAAAAATCTTCAAGAATATTTTCCCTCGCCCGATATTCCCGATAGTGAAACATTTAAAATAATTTGCCGAAAAATGGTGCATCAATTACTCGCCAAACGAATGTCAGGTAAAAATATTTTTTCAACTCAATTTTAAAATATTAATATTTATTTTTTTTATCAGTCTTTCGTATTTATTTGATAAAATCTACTATTTTACTACTTTCCTTACGATTTTTGCTAAATTATCAAATAATACAATTTTATTTTACAAATTTAAAATTATTTTTAAAATTATTTTTTAAAATTATTAGTTTTAAAAATTATTTCTTTTTATATTTAAATACTTCAATTCTCGTAGAAATTTCTAATAAGAATTTAATTATTTTCCATGTCATTTTAATTCAATATTTTTAAAAAATTCATAATTTTCAAAAATTTTAATAAAATTCGTCAATAATATTCAATTATTTTCAATAATAATAAAAATCTTTGAAAAAAAGTCAATTTTGACTTTGAATTATTTAAAAAAAATTTTAATAAAATTCAATTATTTTGATAAAAAATAAAATTCTCCACAAAAATTCAATTATTTTTAAGAATAATGGAATTCCTCGAAAGAATTCAATTATTTTAAAAAGTCTTGAAAAAATTTTATAAAAGAATTCAATTCTTTTCAAATATTCCTCGAAAGAATATAAATTTTCTTCGAAACAAATGAATTTGTATTTTTATAAATTTCATTGTTTTTTTTTATTATTTTTTTTTATTTTATCATTTCTGTAACAAATAAAGAAAAAATTCAATTATTTTCAAAATTTAAATTAAATTCTTAAAGAAGAATTCAATTTAAAAAAAATTTTAATAACATTTCTCGAAAAAAATTCAATTACATTCCAAATTTAAATGAAATTCCTCGCAAGAATTCAATTATTTTCTAAAATTTTTCTAAAATTCTTTATAAGAATTCAATTGATTTCAAAAAAAAAATTTGATAAAATACTTTAAAAAAAAAAATTCTTAAAAAAGAATCTTACAAAACGAATTCAATTTTTTATAAATTTTAATAATATTTTTAACAAAAATTCAATTAGTTTCAAAAATTTTAATAAAATTCTTTGCAAGAAATCAATTATTTTCGTAATTAATAAAGTACTTCCGAGAAATTCAAATATTTTATAAAATTTTTATAAAATTCTTTTTAAGAATTCAATTAATTTCAATATAATTTTGAATTAAATTCCTGAAAATAATTTAATTATTTTCACCAAATTTTCATAAAATTCTTCAATAGAATTAAATTATTTTCAAAAACTTTAATATAATTCTTAGTCAAAATTCAATTATTTTGATAAATAACAAAATTCTTCACAAGAATTCAATTATTTTCGTATAAATTAAATTTAATTAAATTTAATTTAATTTTAATTAAATAAAGTTCTTTGGAGAAATTCAATTATTTTAGAAAATTTCGATTATTTACAGTGCAATTTTGATAAAATTCCTCGAAAGAATTTAATTTTTCTTCGAAACAGTTGAATTTTGTATTTTTACAAATTTTGTTGCTTCTTTTATTATTTTTTTTTTACTATTTTATCATTTTCATAAGAAATAAAAAAATTCAATTATTTTCAAAATTTAAATTAAATTCTTCAAAGGAATTCAAATTTTTTGAATTTTAATAATATTTCTCAAAAAAATTCAATTTCTTTCAAAAATTTTAATAAAATTCTTCACAAGAATTCAATTATTTTCTAAAATTTTTGTAAAATACTTTATAAGAATTTAATTAATTTTAAAATTATTTCAAAAACAATTTTAATATAATTAAATTATTAAAAAAAATTTAAATGAAATTCTTAGCAAAAATTCAATTATTTTGATAAATTTTTCTAAAATTGTTTATAAGAATTCAATTATTATTTTCTAAAATTCTTTATAAAATTCTCTATAAGAATTGAATTAACTTCAAATGACAAAATACTTTAAAAAATTTCTTTCTTTTTCAGAGGAAAAAGACATACAAATTTTCGTCAAGAAGAATTTAGCTTTTTTCAAAAAAAAATTGCTGAGCAAGACTTAAAAAAAATTAGGACGTTATTTTCATCAATACTGAACTGATATATTTTTTTTTTTTTTTTATACACAAAGGGAAATCTGATTTAAAAGTATGTAACAAAAATCAAGTTCCTATTTCAATTATTATAATAATATTTATTAAATTATAATTAATTTTTTTTTCCATGTTTGTTCGGTTGTTCCATTGTGAGACATTTATTATTATAATTATAATCGTTACGATAAGCTGCTAGTTTTTAATTTATTAATTAAAATTATATTTATATTAGTAAAAAAAAGAAGAAATTATATTATTCGTTTGAAACTTTCCATAAAAGATGTGAAAGAAATTTTAATCTGATTGTTTCATTTTGAATAATTTCGTTGTACAAAAGAAAAAAAGATTAGTGAAAGAATACAAATTACTTATTTTTTTATATATAGATATGAATTATAGGGAAATTTTTTCGATTCGAGAAAATTTTTTTTTTCTTTCTTCTAGTTTTCAAATATTTCATTTTTTCTTTACTGCATAAATTTATTGTAGAATTTAATTCTGAATGGAGGAGAAAATGTATTTGAATAAATTTAATTTTCACAATGAATAATAGTGATTGATAAATTTTATTTATTTATTATTTTTTTTTATTTATATTTTGAAATTTAAATACTTTTCTTTTTTCAACTAAAAAATATTTTTCTTTTTGCAACGGAAAAATATTCTTTTTGTAATTAAGAATATTATTTGTCTTTTTGTAACTAAAAAATATTTTCTTTTTGCAACCAAAAGAATTTTTTTTTGCATTTAAAATTATTTTACTTTTTGCAACAAAAAATATTTTTTTTTGCAATTAATAATATTTTTAACTTTTAGCAATTAAAAATATATTTTTTGCAACATTTTTCTTTTTACAAACAAAAAGTATATTATTTAGTAATTAAGAATATTTTTATTTTTGCAAATAAAGAATATTTCTCATTTTGCAACTAAAAAATATTTTTCTTTTTGCAACCAAAAAATATTCTTTTTGCAACTTTTTTTTTATAAAAAAAAAAATATTCTAGTTGAAATTAAGATTATTTTTCTTGTTGCAATTAACAATATTTGTCTTTTTGCAATTTTTTTCTTTTGCAACGAAAAAATATTCTTTTTGCAATTAAGATTATTTTTCTTTTTGCAACCAAAAAATATTTTTTTTTGCAATTAAGAATATTTTTTTGCAACTTTTTTCTTTTTGCTACCAAAAAATATTCTTTTTGCAAATTAAGAATATTTTTATCTTTTTGTAACCACAAAATATTCTTTTTGTAATTAATAATAATTATTTTGCAACTTTTTTCTTTTGCTACTAAAAATATCCTATTTGCAATTAAGATTATTTTCTTTTTGTAATCAAAAAATATTTTTGTTGCAAGAAATAATATTTTTCTTTTTGCAACTAAAAAATATTGTTTTTAGTTAAAAAAAAAAGGAATTTCTTTTAGTTAAAGGAAGAAAAATAGTGTATCTAATTGAATTGTAAGGAGAAAAATAATTTTTAGTTGACAAAAGAAAAAAAATTCTCAGTCGGAAAAAGAATTTTTTTTGGTTGCAAAAAGAAAAAAAATCTTATTTGCAAAAAGAATAGTTTTTAGTTGTAAAAAAAGAATATTATTAATTTCGAAGAGAATATTTTTTTGGTTGCAAAAAGAAATATATTCCTAATAGCAAAATGAAAAATATTTTTTCTTTTTGCAACTAAAAAATTTTCTTTTTGCAATATTAAGAATATTTTTTTTTGCAAAAAAAGAATTTTCTTTTTACAGTTAAGTTTATTTTTCTTTTTGCAAACAAGAATATTTTTTTTCATTTGCAACTAAGAATATTTTTTTTTCTTCTTCCAAAATAAAAAATATTTTTCTTTTTGCAATTAGGAATATGTCTTTCTTTTTTTGCAAATATTTTTTTCGATCTTTTTCCATTTTGCAAACAAAAAATATTGTTTTTGCAATTAAGATTATTTTTTCAACTAAAAAATATTTTTCTTTTTGCAACCAAAAATAATCTTCTTGCAACTAATAAATATTCGTTTTGCAATTAAGTTTATTTTTCCTTTTGCAACTAAGAATATTTTTTTTCTTTTGCAACTTTTCTTCTTTTTGCAAATTAAGAATATTTGTCTTTTAGCAACTAAAAAATATTTTTCTTTTTGAAATTAAGAATATTTTTATCTTTTTGCAACTTAAAAGTTTTCTTTTTGCAATAGAGAGAATATTTTTTTTGCAACTTTTTTCTTTTTGCAACCAAAAAATAGTTTTTTTGCAATAAGGAATATTTTTTTTGCAACTTTTTTCTTTTTACAACCAAAAAATATTTTTTTGCAATTTTTTTCTATTTGCAACTAAAAAATATTTTTTTTGCAAACCTATAAATATTTTTTTTGGAATTACGAATATTTGTTTTTTTGCAACTTTTTTTTTGTAACGAAAAATGTCCTTTTTGCAATTAAGATTATTTTTTTTTATGCAACGAAAAATTATTTTTATTGTAATTAAGAATGATTTTCTTTTTGCAACTAAAAAATATTCTTTTTTTAATGAAGAATATTTTTTTTGCAAATAAAAAATATTCTTTTTGCAGTTAAGTTTATTTTTCTTTTTGCAATTAAGAATATTTCTCTCTTTTTGCTAATAAGAATATATTTTTTTATCTTTTTCCGTTTTACAACTAAAAAATATTCATTTTGCAATTAAGATTAATTTGTTTTTGCAACTAAAAAATATTTTTCTTCTTGCAATTAAGAAAATTTCTTTCTTTTTGCAAATAAGAATATTTTTGTTCGATCTTTTTCCGTTTTGCAACTAAAAAATATTTTTTTTTGCAACCAATAAAATATTTTTTTTGCAACCAATAAATATTTTTTTCCAATTAAGAATTTTTGTCTTTTTGCAACTTTTTTCTTTCGCAACGAAAAAATATCCTTTTTGCAATTAAGATTATTTTTCTTTTTGCAACAAAAAAATATTCTTGTTTCGATTAAGAATATTTTTCTTTTGCAATTAAAAAGGTTTTTATTGCGACCAATAATATTTTTTCTTTTTGCAACTAAAAAATATTTCATTTAATTAAAAAAAAGGAATATTTTTGGTTGCAAAAAGATAAAAATATTTTTAATTGCTATAAGAAAAATACTTTTTGGTTGCAAAATAAAAAAATAAACTTAATTGCAAAAAGAATATTTTTTTTGTTGCAAGAAGAAAATCATTCTTAATTGCAAAAAGAATTTTTTTTTTGTTGCAAAAAGATAAAAATATTCGTAAATTGCAAGAAGAAAAATATTTTTTGATTGCAAATGAAAAATAAACTTAATTACAGAAAGAATATTTTTTAGTTGCAAAAAGAGAAATATTCCTAATTGCAAAAAAATATTTTTTGGTTGCAAAAAGAGAAAAGTTGCAAAAAAAAATATTCTCTATTGCAAAAAGAAAACTTTTTAGTTGCAAAAAGAAAAATATTTTTTGTTGCAAAATAAATAATAAACTTAATTGCAAAAAGAATTTCTTTTGGTTGCAAATAGATAAATATTCTTAATTTTCAAAAAGAATATTTTTTAGTTGCAAAAAGAAAAATATTCCTAATTGCAAAAAAATATTTTTTGGTTGCAAAAAGAAAAAAAGTTGCAAAAAAAATATTCTTAATTGCAAAAAGAATATTTTTAATTTGCAAGAAGATAAAAATATTCTTAATTGCAAAAAGAAAAATATTTTTTTAGTTGCAAAAAGCAAAATAAACTTATTTGCAAAAAAGAAAGAAATTGCAAAAAAAAATATTTCTATTTGCAAAAAAGAAAAATGCCGTTTCCTTTCGCAACCAAAAACTTATTTTTCTTTTTCGCAAAATAAAAAAAAAACTCTTTTGCTCATTTTTATCATACGAACGAAAATTCGCAATTATTTTATTATAATACACAGTAGAACGTGAGATGTCACTGGGCGCCTTGTCTCCTGGGAAACGAAATCGCGGCTCGTGCTGCGCGTGTCGACAAAACGAGGTGAGGGACTTGGAAAAAGAGCAAGGTTGACGTTTCGCATGAAAATTCTCTCTCCTCGCGAGTGATGATGAGAGTTGTGTATTGTATGTGTGTGATTCCACTCGTGGTGCGTGTCAAAATGAGTAGTACCATGTTCGACTCTTGATTTTTCAGTTCCCAAGGTCGCGGCGGGCGAGTAGAGGCGTGTATATTATTTACACAACCAAAAAAAAGAAAGAAAGAAAGAGTGCCGCTCATTTTTCTTTCGCACTAAAAAACAAGAGTAGTAGCTCGCTTTACAAATTAATATCTCTGTTTTCTTTCTCTCTCTCTAACTTTTATCATGTAGCAAAATATTGTTGTGTTTGTGGCCAGTGTTAATAATTCTCATTCTCGCCTTCGAAATATTAGTTTCGTAAATAATGGAGGCGAGTTTATCATCCATTTTGTGCTTGAATTTATTATAATAATAATAAATCGTTGGAATTTTTCTAAATCGACCTTGAAAAATTTCTCGTTATTTTGTGGGAATATTGTTGAGGGGGGTGTGGGGGAGGGGGAAGGGTGACACCACACATTTTGCTCTGCTGTGGTTCGTAGTTTGTTCATGGAGAGGCAAGAGTGTCGAAAGGATTTGCGAATTGAGAAGAAATTCACAGGGGATATAAAAGGAGGATGTGCGTTGAACGATGCACCGAATGAGAATGAGGAGACGATTTCAGGAGGGCATAAGGGAGGAGAGAACGTCCTTTCAGGTGGTGGTGGTGCAGCTCATCAAGAGGTGGACAAGCGCCAAGTCGACGGTGAAGGAGCGGCTTTTACAAAAGGGGAAACTGGAGTGGGAGTCAGTGCCGATACACTCAACGAAATCGCCGCCAAAGTTCAGGTATAGAAAAGAGAAAAATTTACATTTTTTTTATTCCTTTCTCAACTATAAAAATTTTGTTTTTTTTTTCTTTAATTTAATTTCTTTAATTAATAATTCAATTTCTTTACCTTTGACTGCATTTTTAGGTTCAAATAAAAAAAAAAATAGACTGACTAAAAAAAACAGTCAATTTTTTTTTTAAATAATTGTTTTCAAAAAAAATTTTTTTTTGAAAACAATTATTTCAAAAAAAAAAAAAATATTTTAGTCGAGTGAATTAAATTTTTTTTCTATATAATTTTAATAAAAGCGCATTTTTATTAAGTGTGCCATGTCGATTATTCGATTCATCGAAAAAACAAACAGTAAAAATAGTTTTAGCGGAAGTTAGAGTGATTTTAATTTTCGAAGTGGATCAGCTGCTACAGATCCGCCATTTTTGCAACGCTTCCCCTTTCTCAGAATATAAACAGGACAGGGCCGTAGAGGGGAAATTCGGGCCCCGGACCGTATTTTTAAGAAAATAATTTTTTGTTAAGAAAAAGAAAAAATAACCCAGTAATTTTTACTTATATCATCCGATAATTTTAATTAGGATTATATTTTTAAAAACATATTATTATGTTTTTACATATTACCATTCACTCCATACCAATATATTACCTTCACTCAAAAATAATTTAACGTCTGGGTGACGGTATCTAATCTCTACATAATAGTTTTTGAATCTCGACAAGATTTTATGGTCACTCAGTCCAGAACCCAAGAATCATATTTTTTTAAAATATTTTAGAAGCGGAACCCAAACAATTTAAGGACTGGGTGACGGTACGCATGAACTATCTATACAATAATTTTGAATTTTGTTTAAGTTTTTATAGTCATTCAGTCCAGAACCCAGAGTTTTTTTACAAAGAATAATCTTTTTTTTTAATATTTAAGAACCCAGAACCCAAATAGTTTAAGGGCTAGGTGATAATTTGGTTGTACTAAAATTTAAACTTATCGTAGTATAATTTTGAATTTTGACATTCATGGTCACCCATCATAGAACCCAGAGCTCTCAACCAAGAATTATCGCTTTGTATTATTTTATAGAGTTAACCCCAACAATTTAATGTCTGGGTGACAATTCGCATTAACTATCTACAATAATTTTGAATCTCGACTAAGTTTTTATAGTCATTCAGTCCAGAACCCAGAGTTTTTTTTACCAAGAATCATCTTTTTTTCAACATTTAAGAACCCAGAACCCAAACAGTTTAAGAGACTAAGTGATAATTCAAAATTATTGTAGTAAAATTTTGAATTTCGACAAGTTAATAATATTCATGGTCACCTAGACCAAAACCCAAATAATTTAAGGATTGGGTGACAGCATCTAATCTCTATAATAATTTTTTAATTTCGACAAGATTTTATGGACACTCCGTCCAGAACTCAAGAATAACATTTTTTAACATTTAAGCACCCAGGTAATTTTTCAAAATTTTGTTTTCGTTTTGTACACAAAAAAAATAGAGAGAAACCTGAAACCCAAGCACCCTGGTAATTTTTGAAAATTCCATGTTGTTTTTAAATAAAATAAATAGTTAACTTTAAATTCTAAAATTAAGTAAGTGATAGACCGCAGTTATTTATTCTATTCGATCTTTGAATATGAGTCTAAAGTCTAGCAATATTCATGAAGCTAAAGATGGCACCTATAGTTATTACCACCCATTTAGCACCTGGAAATTAAATTTGAAACTTAAATATTTTTTTTTATTTAAAATCAACGTAAAATTATAAAAAAATTACCTGGGTGCCAGCTTCAGAACCCTTTCAATTTTGTAAATTAATTTTTAACGTTTAATATTTTTCAAAAGCTGAAAATATTACACCCACTTATCAGCACCCTGGAACTTTTTTGAAATTTTATGTTGTTAAAAAAAATGATTTATTGAGTTTTGTTCTTCAATTAGATCTTCAAAAATCATTTTGAAGTATGCTCTTCTGTAAAGAAACCCAGTCTATCAATTATCACCAATAATAAAAACTTTAAAAATTAAATGGGTGCTGATAACTTGGTGCTAACTTTAGCTTCATCTTCATGAAGCTGAAACTGGCACCCATTTGGTTTTTAAAAATTAAATATTTGTTAAATTTAAAATCAACGAAAAACTTACCTGGGTGCCAGTTCCAGCTTCATTTTCGATTCAATACCAATATAAAATTGTCAAAAATTACTTGGGTGCCAGATTCAGGTTCATTTTTGGTTCAATACCAATATAAAATTGTCAGAAATTACCTGGCTGCCAGTTTCAGGTTCATTTTTGGTTCAATACCAATATAAAATTGTCAGAAATTACCTGGGTTCCAGCTTCAGATTCATTTTTTATTCAATGCCAATATAAAATTGTCAAAAATTACCTGGGTTCCATTTTTAGGTTCATTTTCGGTTTAATACCAATATAAAATTGTCATAAATTACCCAGGTACCAGTTTCAGCTTCATTTTTGTTTCAATACCAACATAAAATTTTCGAAAATTACCTGGGTGCCAGTTTAAGCTTCATTTTTGGTTCAATACCAATATAAAATTATCAGAAATTACCTGGGTGTCAGCTTAATAAACTGTCATAAATTTTATTAAGACATTAGCTCAGATTCTAAAGAAAAACACCCTGCGAAAAATGCAACCCACTTGGTTTTGGAAAATTAAATTTAAAATGTAAATATTTTTTTTGTTTGACAGAAGTGAAAAAAATTACTTGGGTGACATAGTTACAGCTTCGTTTTTTGTTACTAACTTCAAATTGGTAAAAATTGTATGGGTGCTCATAGCTGGGTGCCAGGTCCAGGTTCACTTTTTTTAAAAACCAATATAAAATTTTGAATAATTAACTGAGTGCTGATACCTAGGTGTATTTAATTATTAATTATATGGGTGCACATAGATGGGTGCCAGTTCCAGCTTCATTTTTTTTGAAAAACTAATATAAAATTTTGAAAAATTTACTGGGTGTTGATACCTCACACCTGTCTTGAATGAAAAAAAGTTCGTCCCCGATGACTAAAAATATTGGTGGTATATTATGAATCTTTGGACCTCAAATAAACAAAATTTGAATAATACAAAATCATATCTGATCCTCCTGCACTATTTTTATGGGTTGAATGTTACTTAATTCATTATAATGGAAAAATGCTTTATTACGATATTCAAATTAATTCAAGTTATTAATGCAGTTTTCTTTTTAATTACTAAATTGACATATAATTTATGTGACGCTCCACAGTGAAAACAACATAAGGACTCTTTGTGTACTGTGCACGGAAGATTACGCCTAATATTATTTTAATATGTTTGATATATATAACTTCTTGGAAAAGAAAATAGAATTTATCCGGAATTTAATTTTTGATTCATAGGGTAACGGGTACAGTGACCGACACCCGCTTAGTGTACGACACTTCCAATTAAAAATCGCAATAAATATAAAACAATAAATTATTAATGTATATTTTAAAATTATTAATATTATAAAATACAATCTTTTTGGAAGCTATTTAAGTAGTTGCAATATTTAATTTATTATTCACAACATTTTACTTTCTGTAAAGATAACCTCAAAAAGTGAGTTCTTGAGGTTATCTTCATAGAAATTAAAATTATTTCCGAAATATAATCGAATTTAATATTGCTACTAATTTAATAGCTTCCATAAATTGCATTTTATAATATTAACATTTTTAAAATATACAATAATAATGTTTTGTTTTATATTTATTGCGATATTTAATTGAGGGTGTTGTTCACTAAGTAGGTGTCGGTCACTGTACACCTTACTATCCTTTCTGCCCAGGCTAGGCATAAGTCAGGCACTATTTACCCAGCAAACACGTTATATAAGTATTCTATAACAGTGAGGTTACAGTGTTATAGAACATTTGTTCCTAACTAGTTATAGATCTGTGATAGAACCTGATTGTAACAGAGTTCTAGAACATAGTTACAAGTTAGTTACAGAATAGTTCTGTATTATGCTTATGTCACAGTTCTATCACAATGTGATGTAAGAGTTACATAACTTTAATGTCGAAAATTTTCTGTAACTGTTGTTCCAACCTTGTTCTATAACTGTGTATGAACATTGTTGTGTAATTGATCTAAACATCTGTTGCAATGCAGTTCTGTAATATACAGTTTAACATTGTCCGAACAATGTTAAACTCTTCTAACAAATTTGGTGTAGTTCATATTATTTTTAATATAATATAATATAATTCGTAATAATTTATAAAAAATACCTATATGGGTGATTCTTCATTAAGTGGTCACTTTTGCTTCCCCTCTATTTCCTATTTAATAACTTGAAAAATTGTTATCTAATCTACTTCAAACTTTTGCATAATTAATCTTCAATATGTTTTTTAGTAATATCATAATCGAAAAATTTTTTAATTAAAACAAAAGTTGTAATTCAATTGCAAATGTTCAAAAAATGCACATTTGTCGTTTCTCCACACATGAATCATGAAGTTTAATATGTTTTATTTTGCACAAACTTTATTTTAAACGTTTTTTTATTTATTCTATTCGAAAGTTCATCTCAAAAACTAAGTTTTAGTGTGTCGTTTTCTAATTTCCATTAAAAAATCTGTGTAAAAATATTTTTTTAATATTTTCCCCAATCTTTTTTTATTTAGAACTGGAGTTTACAATTTCATTGATTTTCATTAATTTTATTCCCTTTTTTAGTGCGATTTTATTTGCCATTAATATTATTAAGTTAATAAGTTGTATTTATGTTAAATTTGCAAAAAAAAATATAATTTGTAGATTTAAAACTACAAAAGTTACTATTATTTTATAGCGTATTTTAATGGTATGTAACTCCATACCCGACAAAATTGCCGAATTCTAAATGTATAAAAAAAAAATAAAAATAATAGTGATTTAGAGTAAGCAAATCTCTTTAATAATCTGCAAAAATTGTTTATTTTTATGAATTTTTACGGTTTCAATGAATTTTTTTCTTTGATTTGTAAACTCCAGTTCCTGTAAACTCCAGTTCCTAATTTCGTTTCGCGTAATGGAAGTGTTTTGTTTTCTTGAATAAATATTATTAACCTCGATTAACCTGTATCAAAACAAGTAATTTCAATAACAGGTATGAGTAAAAATATTATTTATTTATTTATTAAAGCAGTTTAAAGTAATTATTTGCTTATTTACACTATTTATAATTATTCACAGTCGAAAATTAACTTTTTCAAATAAATTATTTAACCTTTAAATTACAAATTTTTAAATTGTTTGTATATAAAACTAAAGAAAGAATTAAACTCAAATATCTATAAAATAATCATTTTCAAGCTTTATTAAAAAGATCTAAATAAAAAATTTCCAAAAAATTTAATTAAAAAAGAAAATTTTAACATATTCAAAAGTTACCACTTTGTGGAGAATCACTCATATAGTAATTATTGACAACAAATTGCTTTCTTATTTCTTTTATACTACTATCAGTAGCATTTTTTACTCTATCTTTAAATTTTCTTCGGTTTTATTATTCTTCTAGTGACTATTTAAACAATATTATTATGTATAAAAGTCTCATAAATGTTTTAAGGGTGCATGTAATGTAATCGAGAATGTAATTATTCGTTAATTGTTTGACATTATTATTATTCGTAATAGCAAATTTTTTTGATAAATTAATTTCACAAAGAATTTTGTAAAATCTATTTATATTTAAATGAAAAATTATAGAATATAAATTTGTTATACAAATGTAGAAATTTCATTAATTAAGCTTAAATTTATTGCTTTAATCTTTCATTTAAAAAGTAATTTTTAAGCCTTTCCTTATGCTTGTAACTTTGAAAATTTACATTTTTCAATTAACATTATTAAATATAATGTATATTATACATAACATAATTATACTATTGTTGCAAATACAGTATCCTTTTTCAAGTTACAAAGCACATTTTCATAGTTCCTTCGTTATATATGTAAATTCTAAACTTCCTTTCATGAGCCTCCGTGGCGCAGTTGGTAGAGCGTTTGATTTATAATCCACTCCTAGCTGCGTCTTGCGTTCGAGACCTCGTGGTTGTAAATATTCAAATAAATAGCAAAACAAATTTTCTTCGACATGTATAAATATTCCGGGTATGTATGACATACGAGAACAGCGTGGAATATTTTTTTAATTTTAATTAAAATATTTTTTAATGACAGATATGAGTAACAGAAATTTGTAACTGTTCTAGAACTGTGACAAGTATCTTCGTCACCATGTTACAGATCTGTTACTTAACTGTGACAACCTTCTGACTACGACATTTTGCGTACCCAGTGAGTCCCCTGTGAGTCACCAGTTACATCACATGTTCTTCAATTATTTGTCACAGTTCTGTAACAGATCTGTAACAGTGTTTGCTGGGTAGGCTTCCAGTGAACTTCCAGCCAGTGTTTTCATCAGGGGCTATCTGGGAGAAAAATAAAATTATTTGGCAGTAAATGTGTACTAAATTAACATAACATTAGTGTTTTCAATATTTTTATTAGTAATTCATAATTATTTGCTTAAATATTTAAATAATTTAATTACACATAAAAAAGAAAGTATTATTTTATGTGGGTTAGAAAAATTGGGCAACGTCAAGTCAAAAGTTTTCATTTGTTTTGACATTTAAGAAATGTTAATTATGAGCCCAGCTATACGATTAAAAAATTTTTAATAATGTAAAAATAAATTATAATAAAACACTTTGGAAATCGGTAAGAAGAGAAATCTGGTTAGAAGTGACCCTGACAACTGATAATTTTAAAGTAATAATTAATTTTAGAAATATTAAAACTTTGCACATCACTGCTCTTCTTTATTGCATTTTAGACTGTCGTACAAAATTTCAACTCATTTTATTAATTGACTAAACTTAACCAGGACTGTCACTGACGCCTTTGATCAAAATTATATTTCTACTGTACAGATCCACTTGAAACGTGTTACTCGGTCGTTGATTACGAATCCTGTTCTTACTCGGGGTTTTTGGAATCGCTGATTACGAATATGATGTCAGATTTTCAAAATCTAAAATGGCGGATAATTTCAAGATTGATGCTGTTTGATCAAAATTTATTTCTCAGGGGGTTTTTGGAGTAACTAAATTTTAAATTGATGTCCGTTCTAATAAATACAAATTAGCGGATCCAGTATGTCGACCAAAGATTTTAAATGTTGCAGGATTTGTCTAAAATGTTTACTTGAGGGATTTTGAGGTCACTATAAATCCAAATCTGATGTCAAAATTAAAAATTGATGTAGTCCATATGACGGGCAAAATTTTAAAAATGAATTAAAATCTTTTGTTAAAATCAGCGACCCCGAGTAATAAGTTTCAAGCAAATCCGATAAAATTTATTTAAAAAGTCCTACATATTTTGAATTTTGGAAAACTAACATTAAATTCATAATCAGCGACCCCAAAACCCCCAATTAGCCTATTGGGTTAATTGGCTAATACTCATAAAAAAATAATGTTTTCATTGTAATTAGAGGTGTGCATATAATCGAGTCGAACCGAACATTAATCGACTCGATAACAGAAAATTCGAATCGGAGATAATTCGATTCGAACTGTCAATTCGAAATTCGAAGGTTCGAATTTCGAATTGCTCAACTCGACTCGGTTAACTTTCAACTCGAATAGGCCAATTCGAAATTCGAAGGTTCAAATTTCGAATTGGCAGTTCGAATCGAATTTTCTCTCGATTCGAGTCGGCTAATTCGAATCGATTCGAATTGCTCGACTCGACTCGAGTTTCGAATAATTCGGCCAATTCGAAACACAACATACTGCATATACTAAATAGCAATTCGAAAGTCTAACTTCGATTTTCGGATTGGCCAATTCGAATCGAAAGAAAATTCGATTCCAACTGACAATTCGAATCGAAAGTAAACCGAGTCGAGTTGAGCAATTCGAATCGAATTTTCTCTCGATTCGAATTTTGCACACCTCTAATTGTAATGCATTAAATGAACATTTAACCTATGAAAAATAGTGCAGGAGGATCAAATACGATTTTGTATCATTCAAATTTGGTTTATTTGAGGTCCAAAGATTCATAATATACCACCATTACTTTTAGTCATCCGGGACGAACTTTTTTTCATTCAAGACAGGTGTGACCTGGGTGCCAACTTTAAAACTGAAACCCAGCTTATCTTCTAATACCTTCAATATTGTAGAACCGATTTTAAAATATTTTCAACATCGTAGAGTACAATAGTCAATTATTATTAAAATACAGTGTTTCGTAAGTTTGTATTTTGTGTCGCGAAATATTGCATTTCGCAATATTTATTTCTAAATATTTGTTTCATAAAAAGATTTCAGTTTCTTTGCAGATTATATTAGTAGCGAGAGAGGCGTTTTCCTTTTCCTCTCGCGCAATCTCTCGATACATACAGTATAATATTGAGACAGAATTATGTTTATCGATATTTGCATTAGGTGCGCGACAATGTCGATTCGATGTAAATTAATCATTGTACAAATATAGTGGGAATGTCGACTCCTTCATTGCACTTTATATGCATTCCGTATTCAGAAATGAAGGAATGAAGAAATTAAGTTTGTTACCATAGCTCTGGGAGACAAAATCAACTCATTTTTATACTTTGTAGAATTATTCAAATTCCTGGGTGCTGTTAGGAACCTAAAGACAAAAAGATTCTATTGACTCAATAGACACCCATAACAATAATTAACTGGGAGGCAATTTGTAATTTTGCTCGATAAGTCTCGTTATCTAAAGTTCCTCCTCGAAACTTGCACCCAGGTATTAGCACCCAGGTAATTTTATTCAAAATTTTATGTTGATTTTAAAAAAATGGAACTTTAAAATTTAATGTTTTTAACTAAGTGGGTGCTAAGCTGAAAAGTTTGAAACCGAAATTGGCACCCAGGTATCAGCACCCAGTCAATTCTTCAAAATTGTATGTTTATTTTAAATACAAAAAAATATTTATAACTTTAAAATTTCATTTTCTAAGATTAAACGGGTGCTAATACCTGGGTGCCTGAGCTGAAAACTTCGAAATTAAAATTGACACACAGGGGTCAGCCCCCAGTCAATTCTTCAAAATTCTATGTTGGTTTCAACTACAAAGAATATTTAAATTTAAATTTTCTAAATTAATTGGGTGCTAATGTATGGGTGCTAGTTTCAGTTAAAAAGTTTGAAACTAAAATTAGCACCCAGGTATCAGCACTTAGTCAATTCTTCAAAATTTTATGTTCGTTTTAAACAAAAAAATATAACTTTAAAATTTAATTTATCAAATTTAGTGGGTGCTGATGCCTGGGTGCCATTCTAGAACACTAGAACAATGCCCAGTTAGTTTTTCAAAACATTATGTTGGTTTTAATTACAAAAAATATTTAAATTTAAAGTTTAATTTTCCAAATTAAGTGGGTGCTAATACCTGGGTGTCATTTTGAGCTGGAAAATTTAAAAACTGAAATTGGCACCTAGGTATCAGCACCCAGACAATTCTTTAGAATTTTAAGTTGCTTCTAAATATAAAGAATATATAAATTTAAAGTTTAATTTTTTAAATTCAGTGGGTGCTAATACCTGGGTGCCTGAGCTGAAAACTTCGAAATTAAAATTGACACCCAGGGGTCAGCCCCCAGTCAATTCTTCAAAATTCTATGTTGGTTTCAACTACAAAGAAAATTTAAATTTTCTAAATTAATTGGGTGCTAATGCATGGGTCCTAGTTTCAGCTAAAAAGTTTGAAACTGAAATTAGCACCCAGGTATCAGCACTCAGTCAATTCTTCAAAATTTTATGTTGGTTTCAACTACAAAGAATATTTAAATTTAAAATTTAGTTTTCCAAATTAAGTGGGTGCTGATACCTGGGTGCCGTTCTAGGACTATGCTCTTAGTATTAATTTTCGTCTATTTTGTCGAACAAATTTATGGATCTTTATGGGTCCTTTCTTCAGTGTTAGAATTGAGAATAGTTTTAATAAAATTTATTCGTCTTTTGTGGTCTTTTTCTTAGTATTCACTAGAATTGAGCCTAGTTTCGAGAGACTCATGTAGAATATTTTTTCACGAACCCAAGATCCACCCACACGAGAGAGAGAGGAGGGCAAAGGAAGAAAGGTTGTTTTCGATTCGTGAGGCCTGGCATGACGGCGAGATCCGGAATCGAGTGATTATATCTCGGCGGGATCTCGTGCACAAAACACGGAAAGACGGTCACGAATCGCGATTCACGATTTTTGGCCGAGGGGTCGAGAGAGAGAGAGAGGAGAGAATGCACTACCAAAGGGTCTTAAATCCCTTTCTTACTCATCACGTTTTTTCTCCTTCAAGTCACGCACCTTGAACCGCATATATACTCACACACACACAGCACAGAACCGTCGTCTTCAAAAACTTTCAAGGTCCACCCTAAAGTCCCATCTATCCTTTTCTTTCTTTTTTAAATTTAGTCTCTGTTCTTCTATTCGCTCTTTAAAAGTCAGTCTAAAGTCTGAATTCTATCAATTATAATGAAAATTATCAAAAATTAAATGGATGCTGGCTTAAAGAAACTGACACCCAGGGAGCGCACCCATTTGATTTTTGAAATTACATTTAAAATTTTTTTTTCTATAGTTTAACTCAAATAAAAAATTGCCTGGGTGCCATAGAATTGCAGCTTCGTTTCTGTTTCAATACCGACTTTAAATTTTTAAAAATTGTATGGGTGCCGATAGCTGGGTGTCAATTTCAGTTCCATTTCTATTTTAAATTAACACAACATTTAGAAAAATTGCCTGGGTGCCAGTTTCAGCTTCATTTTTGTTTTAAATCAACATAAAATATAGAAAAATTGCCTGGGTGCTTGAGTGCAATGTTTACCTCAATTTTTTTATTTAAAACGAAGATCAAATTTTTATAAATTACCTCGGTCCTAGTTTTAACTCAATTTTTTTTTTGTTTAAAACGAATATAAAATTTTCAAAAATTACCTGGATGTTAGCTGGCACTCAAAGATGGTCGAAACTGGCACCCAGGTATTTTTGAAAATTTTCTGTTAGTACCAACTGAATCAAAATAAAGCAGAAACTGACACCCAGGTAATTTTTGAAAATTTTATGTTGATTTTAAACAACAAAATATTTAATTTCGTGAAGCTGGTACACAGTTATCGTCACCCATATGATTTTTGAAATTAAATTTTAATGTAAAATATATTTTTTGTCCAAATTTAATATAAAATTTTGAAAATTTAACTAGGCGTCTGTTCCAAATGCATTTTTGTTTCAGTACCAATTTAAAATTTTCAAAAATTGTATGGGTGCTGATATCTGGGTGCCAGTTTCATTTTTATTTCAATACCTATAACATATTTTTTTAAATTGAATCTAATCAAACAAAAAAAAGCTGGAACTAGCACCCAGCTATGAGCACCCATACAATTTTTAACAATTTAAAGTTGGTTACAAAAACGAAGCTGTAACTATGACACCCTGGTAATTTATTTACTTGGGTTAAACAACAAAAATATTTAACTTTCACATTTAATTTCCAACAGACAAGTGGGTGGTGTTAACTGGGAAATTCTTTTAGTAGGTTTTTTCAAAATTTTATCTTGATTTTAACCACAAAAAAAATATTTAAGGTTCTATTTTACATCTGAGATAATGCCTTAATAAAATTAATGACAGTTTCTGAAGCTGGCACCCACGTAATTTTTGACAATTTTATTTGGGTATTGACATGTAAAAATGAAACAAAACTGTCATCCAGGTGATTTTTAAAAATATTATTTTAGTATTGAATCAAAAGGAAGTTGAAAGTGGCACCCAGGTAATTTTTGACAATTTTATATTAGTATTGAATCAAAAATGAAACTAAACTGGCACCCAGGTGATTTTTGAAATTTTTATTTTAGTATTGAATTAAAAATGAAGTTTAAAGTGGCACCCAGGTAATTTTTGACAATTTTATATTAGTATTGAATCAAAAATGAAACTAAACTGGCACCCAGGTGATTTTTGAAATTTTTATTTTAGTATTGAATTAAAAATGAAGTTTAAAGTGGCACCCAGGTAATTTTTGACAATTTTATAATAGTATTGAATAAAAAATGAAACTAAACTGGCACCCAGGTGATTTTTGACATTTTTATTTTAGTATTGAATCAAAAATGAAGTTGAAAGTGTCACCCAGGTAATTTTTGACAATTTTATATTAATATTGAGTCAAAAATGAAGTTGAAAGTTGCACTCAGCTGATTTTTGATAATTTTATATTAGTATTGAATAAAAAATGAAGTTGAAAGTAGCACCCAGGTAATTTTTGACAATTTTATATTGGTATTGAATAAAAAATGAAGCTGAAACTGTCACCCAGGTGATTTTTGAACATTTTTTCTTAATATTAAATGAATAATGAAGTTGAAAGTGGCACCCATGTAATTTTTGACAATTTTATTTGGGTATTGACAGGTAAGATTGAACCTGAAACTGTCACTCCGGTGATTTTTGAAATTTTTATTTTAGTATTGAATCAAAAATGAAGTTGAAAGTGGCAGCCAGGTAATTTGAGAATTTTATGTGGGTATTTAGATGTTAAAAATGAACCTGAAACTGTCACCTAGGTAATTTTCGACAATTTTATGATGGCATTGAAACAGAAAATGAAGCTATAACTAGCACCTAGGTAATTTTTGACAATTTTATATTAGTATTGAATCAAAAATGAACCTAAAACTGACACCCAGGTTATTTTCGAAAATTTTATGTTGGCATCCGTTTCGGAAAATTAATGTAAAATTGAAGAAATTAATTCTGCTTGGAGGATTGTAAAATTGTTGACGAGAAAAAAGAAACAAAGATATCGTACATAGTGAAAAAAAGGAAAAGCGTCACACAAAGTGATGATGATGAAAAAAATGTTTCAAATTCGACAGACCGAAGAAAGTGCACGAGAAAAGCCATTTGATATAGCTGCTCACTGAAACGAATGTGTCGAACAAACGAAGGTGACTCCCGCCTTTCCACCCGGACGAGGAGATCCGTGTCAACAAACCTGAATCTGGCACGACCAGATTACCTTCTCATCCATTATAATCGCGCGTGTAGGCTCACACACACATTAATACATATATACAAGTGTATCCATTAACAAATACCACTTCTTCTCTCTTTTCCTAATGTTCCGTCGGCTCACGGATCTCAATAGTCCAAGCACAAAACTGTCACTAATATGGTTGCAAAGCTATGCGTTCGTTGTGTGGGCGCTTTGAAAAAGTGAAATGTTCATCTGATATATCCACTTGAAACATTCAATTTTCGATTTCTTTTGATATTAGAATCAAAACAATTGTATTTGATATCAGCACCCAGAGAGTTTTTCAAAAATTTATAGTAGTTTTTAAAACAAAAAGATTTATAATTTTTAAAATTAATTGGGTGCTAATTCCTGGGTGCCAGTTTCAGCTGAAAAGTTTGAAACCGAAATTGGCACCCAGGTATCATTTTCGATTCAATACTAATATAAAATTGTCAAAAATTACCTGGGTGCCACTTTTTCATTTTTGATTCAATACTAATATAAAATTGTCAACAATTACTTGGGTGCCACTTACAGCTTCATTTTTGATTCATTACTAACATATAATTTTCAAAAATAACCTAGGTGCCAACTTTATAAACTGACCTAAACTTTATTAAGGCATTAGATTATATTTAGAAAAAGAACCCATTGCATAAAATTCAATGCTGAAACTGAAAATCGAAAATAGCAGAAATGTCTTTTTTTTAATTTCGAATAAGTAAAAGAGAGTTGTTTTAAGCACGAGGTAGAAAAGAAAGAAAGAAAGCGACAGTTATACGACGAGCATGCAGAAAGATTGTGAGGTCAGAGGCGGTGTATGTCACGTAGAAAATAAAATTCCCGTATAATAAATGTTGAGTTCTCTATGACTACCATAAAGGAGCGGTTTTTTTTTCTTCTAAACTCCTTTTCCTAACCGTGGGATTTTATTAGAAAAAGATTTTTAAAAAAATAATAGGAATTTTATTCCATCCTTTCTATCCTTGTAGCCGACGATCGAATTTCTCTTGTTTAATTGAAAGCAGACAAATATTTTTTTATTATTATTATTATCATCATCAAGACCCGGAACGAGAGATGATCGAGCATGAGAAAAAGGAGATCGAAGGAGGAGAGTCTCTTTATATATATATAAATGCTGAACGATATCCTTGATTTTGACCCAGAGCCCGGAGCCTGCTGTACATCCGGTGAAAGACTCACTCACGACTCTGACCCATAACTATATGTATGCATGTGCAAAGAGCCAACACCTGTGTGTAGGTGTGTATTGCGCCGTCCGCGCACTGACACGAGGAAAAGGTGCACGAGCCACGACTACCGGACGATATTATTCAAAGGTCGGAGAACTTGGGAGAAACTCCAATTACATCAGCAGCGTGTGTATATCACAAACGAAACGAATCGGGTTAAGAGTAAAATAATTCATGGGAATCGTTTAATGTCGAACGGAGAACTTCAAGCGCAACATTCTAATTCATCATTGAAGCAGGAATTCCCTCTCCTTGCTTATTACTATTGTGAAGCTGGCACCCAGCGATCAGTAACCATTGAATTTTTCGAATGATAATAAAAATATTTAATTTTCAAATTTGAGTTTCAGGAACCAAGTGGATGTCAATTTTGAACCAAGGCTAAACGTCAATTTCAACGTTGCAGTTATTGCAAGGTGTTTTTTTTAGAATCTGAGCTAATTCCTTCATAAAATTGATGACAGTTTTGAACCAATGCTAAACGTCAATTTCAACGTTGCAGTTATTGCAAGGTGTTTTTTTTTAATTCTGAGCTAATTCCTTAATAAAATTGATGACAGTTTTGAACCAAAGTTAAACGTCAATTTCAACTTTGCAGTTATTGCAAGGTGTTTTTTTCAAATCTGAGGTAATTCCATAATAAAATTCATGACAGTTTTGAACCAAACAGGGCTCGAACTAAGTCCGTAAATTCCGTAAAAGTCCGTTTTTAAAAAAAAAAAAGTCCTTAAAGTCCGTAATTTGATTCAAAAAGAATGAAAAGTTCGTAAATTGTACGATATAATTTGAAGAATTTAAGAGAAATTACAAATGATTGCAGAAATTCCATTATTTTCAAATATTTTCCTCAATTCAATGATTTTCAATATTTACTATTTTCATAAAGTTTTCCAAAAGAATTCAATTGTTTAAAAAAAAAATTTAATAAAATTTTACACAAACTTTTAATTATTTTCAAAAAAGAATAAAAATTTCACAGGAATTTCATTATTTACAAAATTTTTTTATAAATTTCTTCTCAATCATTCAATTATTTTCATTCATTATGAACAATTTTAATTGAATTTCTCGATAAATTCAAATATTTTTTAAAATATTAAAATTCTTCTAAAGAATTCAATTATTTTTAAAAATTTAGATCAAATTCTTTACAAAAATTCAATTATTTTCATAAATAATAAAACTCATTCCAGAATTTCAATTTATCTTTAATACAATTTTACAAGAATTTGCTCGATAAAATGTAATTATTCTTAGAAATTTCAATTCCTCGAAAAATTCAATTATTTAAAAAAATGTTTCTTGAAAATTCTTTGGAAGAATTCAATTATTTATAAAAATATTAAAATTTTTCACAGGAATTCAATTATTTTCAAATATTTTAAATAAAGTTGTTTTAAAAAAATCAATTATTTTAATTGCAATTGTAATAAAATTCTTCGCAATCATTCAATTATTTTAGTGAATAAAAAAATTTTTACGGGGATTCAATTATTTTCGTAAATAATAAAATTGTTTTTTGGAATTCAATTGTTTTCATAAATAATAAAACTCATTGCTGAATTTCAATTATTTTTAATACAATTTTAATGGAATTCCTCGAAAAAATTCTTAAAAATTTTATTCAAATTCGTCAAAAGAATTCAGTTATTTAAAAATTTATAGATAAAATTCTTTATGAGAATTCAATTTTAAGAAACATGCAATTATTCAATAAATTGTTATTTTTGTATTTAAATAATTGAATTCTAGTAGAATTCTCTCATAAACATTGATTTAAAAATGGATTTCAGTTAACATTTTAGATTATAATTAAATTTTATAAGTATTAGAGCGTAAATTTTTAGAAATAATTCAATTTGAAAAAGGTTTCAGATTAAAATCTTTGAAAATTTAAATTTTTCATATTTTTAACTAACAATTCTGTGGAATTCATTTTTTTAAGAAACTTTAATTACGGATTTTTTTAAAAATTATTTCAAGTTTTTATTTTCTAATGTATATATTTAATTGAAGAATTTACAAATGCGATTAAAATTTTGTAAAATTGAATTTTAAAGAAATGAATTTGAAAATTCTTAAAGAACTTTTTCAAAAAAAAAAAAAATTATTTTCAACAGCAATAATATTCTTCGCAAAACTTAAATATTGTTCAAAAGTAATAAAAAAATTCTTCTTAGGGATTCAATTATTTTCACAAATAATAAAGCACATTGCAGAATTTTAATTATTTTTAATACAATTTTAATCGAATTTCTCGAAAAATGTAATTATTCTTAAAAATTTAATTAAAATTCGTTGATAGAATTCAATTATTTGGAAATTTGTTGATCACGATTTAATTATTTTAACAAATTATTTATTTTTGTATTTAAGTAATTGAATTCTAGTAGAATTTTCTAATAACTAATATAAAATTTTGAAAAACTACCTAAGTGCTAATATCATTTTATAACAATTTAAAATTTTCACAAATTAAATCGGTGCTGGTAATTGGATGCAAATAAAACCTGAAAAGTTGCTCATTAATTTATAATCTCCCCCCCCCTGGTGGCAAAATGTTCAAACTAAAAACAATGGCCGCTCACAAACAGCTGATCCACTTCGTAAAATAAATTCGTTTTAACTCTCTCCAAAATTCATGAAAATATTTCGCATCTTTTGCTATCGTATAATTCAAATGGCAAAAGACATATTTTTCCAAATAATTCTTATTATTTATACATGAAATGTCTCATTATTTGAAGATAATGTCTCTTAATTTACAAGCAAATTGTGATTATATGAATTATATCAATATCTCTTTCTCTTTATTTATTATTATTTTTTTTTGCCAACTGGGAACTGAAATATATGTTTCATTTCCTTTCGTAATTGCAAGTCTCGCAAGTAAAATGTATTTCAAGCGCCGCAAAAGGACGGAAAAGAATAAAATGTTACCAAGAATAGCTCTCGAGGCGCATTAAAGTCCAGAAGGAAGAACATTCCCATTTTTTTTTCTTGTTTTTTTTTTTTAGTAAAAACTGCGAAACGTTTTATGCCAACATTCTCATGCCGGTTTCACGGTGAAGAAACTACTCTTATTGACCGCGTACAAACCGGCAATCATAGGTTTTTCTTTCTGGTTTCGCTTGTCGAACCCGTCGAATACAATTTTTAACGAATTATTATATTATTTTCACCAGAAAAATACTTTTGACGAAATATTTCTTTGTTTTTGAATAAAATTATTGTATTTTACTCAATTTTACTTTATTAATTAATTCTTATGACTTTAATTAGTTTAAATGATTTTTTTTATTTTTTAATTAATTTAAAATTAATTCATAAATGAAGTATAAGACTGGCGCCAAAACTTTTACATTCGAGAATTTTTTTGTTATCCGTGTGTAGACACACATACTTTTATGAATATGCAATCAAATGGAGTTTAATGTGCGTAAAAGCCGTGCGCTAATCAAATTTATACGTTAGTGAACGAGTCTTGAATTTCTTAGAAACGTTTGACCACGAATCATTTCCGGGTTCGGAGCCCCCGTTAGGCACGTGTCTCTGTAGACAATCTGGACTACAACCGTATGTAAAGGTCTCTTACAAAGTTCATTCCAGTGGGAAAAAAATCACCTATTTATCAAAAAAAAAAAAAAAAAAATTACTAAAAATTAAATTTTACAAATTTCACAAAGAATTCAATTATTTAAAAAAAATTGATAAAATTCATCAAAAATTCAATTATTTTCATAAATAATAAAACTCAACGAAAAATTTTAATTATTTGTAATAATATTTTAAATTAATTAATCGAAAAGTTCAATTATTTTCAAGAATAACCAAATTTTTACAGAAATTCAATTCTTTTTAAAACTTTTCATAAAATTTTTCGCAAAAATTCAATTATTTTCATAAATATAATAAAATTCTTCTCAGGAATTCAATTATTTTTAAAAATTTTAATAAAATTCTTTGTAACTATTATTTTCATATATAATAAAATTCATAGCAGGATTTCAATTATTTTTAATAGAATTTTACAGAAATTGCTCAAAAAATAAAATTATTCTTATAAATTTAATTTCAATTCCTCGGAAAAGTCAATTATTTAAAAAAATGTTTTTTTTTAATTCTTTGGAAGAATTCAATTCTTTTTTAAATATTTTAATAAAATTGTTCGAAAGAAAACAATTATTTTAAATACAATTTTAATTAAATTTTTTTGAAATAATTCAATTATTCTTTTAGATTTTAATAAAATTCTTCCACAAGAATTCAATTATTTTCAAAAATAACAATATTCATCACAAGAATTCAATTATTTTTAAAAGTAATGAATTTCTTCTTGGAAATTTAATTATTTTAAAAAATTATAATAAAATCGTTCGCAAGAATTCAATTATTTTCATAAATAGTAAAATTTTTTGCAAAAATTTAATAATTTTCAATAAAATTTTAATAAAATTCATCTAAAGAGTAAAAAATAAATTCGAAAATTTCGATAAAATACTTAAAAATAATTCAATTATTTTTAATAAATTTAATTAATTTTTGAAATTGTTTCAATTATTTTCATTAATAATTAAATAATTCGATATTATTCAATTACTTTCAAAGTAATTTTAATAAACTTTTTTCGAAAAATTCAATTATTTCCAAAAATTCTTCGAAAAAATTCTAATAATTTCAAAAATTCAAAACAATTTTCTTAGGAATTTTATTATTTTTGAAAATGATAAAATTTTATTTAGGAATTTAATTATTTAATTTAATTATTTTGAAAAAAATTGAATAGAATTCTCCTCAAGAATTCAATTATTTTTAGAAATAATAAAATTTCTTTATAGGAATTTCATTATTTTCAAATATAATAAAATTCTTGTCAAGAATTCAATTATTTAAAAAAAAAAATAATTACAAAAAAATTTAATTATTTTTAAAACTAAGTAAATAACTAGCAGAAATTAAATTATTTTCAAAAAGAATTCATCAAAAGTCATAAAAATAATATTTCGATAAATTTTTTTTATTTACAAAAATATTTTAAAGAAATTCTACCCGAAAAATTTTTAAAATTGTAGTAAAAATCATCTACAAAAAAATATAAATTTTATTAAAATATTAAAATAAAAATTTGAATAAACCCTTCGAATTCAATTATTTTGATAAATAACAAAATTATTCCCTAAAATTTAATTATTTTGAGGCATTTTATAATAAAATTCTTTGGAAAATTCAATTATTTTCATAAATAATAAAATTCTTTTAGAAATTGAATTATTTTCATAAATAATAAAATTCTTTTTAGAAATTCAATTATTTTCATAAAAATTTAATAAAATTTTTTTGTCATCAAGTCTAATTTTTCGATAGTTACTTTTTTATTACTAATTTTAGTTTGAAAGCTACTATTTTTGCCACTTTTTTAAAAAAATTAATTATCGAGTGCGAAGTCTGTATTTTTTTTTTAAATAAAAATATGTAAATTTAAAATAAAAAATTGTGAATTTTCAAGAAAATAATGGAAAAATTAAAAAAAAATCTGTTTTGAGAAAAATGAATTATTAGAATATATTGAAAAGTGAGAAGGATAATTTTTTTTCTCTATCTCAAGATCGCAAAGAACATCTAAAATACTATAAGGCACCTGCGTGAGAAACGCTTTGGCTAACAATGACGTGTGGAAACCTTTCTATATATACAGACGTAAAAAAAAAAATTTTTATTCCCCGCGAGAGCGCTAGACTTGCGGCACGTTGCGAGAATCAGCAGGTAAACACACCCGTGTGGTTCCTTTGCGCAACGCTTTTGCAGCTCGACGCGTTACGTCAATCACGACTTCACTTCAAATATTCCTTTTTCTTCTTTGTTATAAGAATTTTAGTTTCATTTTCCAAAAAGAAAAAGAGAAGAGAAAAATTTATCATTTTTCTCCCTACTACAGTTATAATAGAAATTTATATAAATTTTCTCCTACAAATAATAAAATATAAAACTGTTGAACTGACTTTCATAGATTTATAAATAATTAAATATTACCGCTCATATTGAATAAATGGTTGAAAAAGAGATTTCTTCAGACGTAATTTATCATTTAGAAGTGAAATATCCGAAAGAATCGGTTTTTTTCCTTGAATTATAAACGAATTATTTTGCGAGGTGGATCAGCTGATACAGTGCCGCCATATTGGATGTTTTTGGCGCCAAAATTATCCCTCGCAGTTATTTATAGATAAAACTACCTTACCAGAAGGGGATAAATTCAATAAATCTATAATCTTTCCTAAAGACCTGAGTTTATAAGAAAATATAGGAAACTTTTTGAGAGATTAATTATTATTCCCTGTCTATACTCTTTAAAATAAATTTTAAAAAAATAACAGTGGGCAGGAATGGGTAAAAAATTAAGAAACTCGTTTTCGGACACAGTTCAAAGGCTCAGACGAGTATATACATATATATACGTAAATATTGGTCATGTGAGTGATCCCGGATGCGTCGAGTAGCGAAGACTCGTATACGAACTCTTATTATGTAGGTAGATATATATATATATATGCATGTATTTGTATATATATTCGCACATCTCACATGTTGCGCCAAGATGCATAAAGTACGTGACCCACACACACTCTACCCACACCTTTCAAAGTAATTGCAAAACTTTTAATTCCCTTTCCCCCTCCCCCCCCTCCCTGAAGAAAGAAAATTATATTTTATTCTCAAAAGAAATAACCAAACCTCAAAAAACACTTGTTGTGCGGTCAATAAAATTTTAACGATATAACTCTTCTTCGCGTTCTTCATCCACTTTAACATTAATGGTCTTAGTCGGAAGTGGAAATGATTCTCGCAAGTTTTATTGAAAAACCCCGCCCAGAAAGTGCTTTTCCTGTAAGTGATTATGTTGCGAAAGAAAACAAAGCTGAACCCATAGAAGCTATTTATCAGGAATTTTTTTTTAAAAATTCACGTCAGAAAAAGTAATTTCTGTAAAAGCGATTTTTTTGCAGGGACTTTTTAAAAAATCTGATTAAGATTTTTCAAAAATATGTCGAAAAAGGTCAAAAAGAATTTTAATTTATAAATAGCAAAATTCTTCGTCAAAATTCAATTATATTTAGGAATTTTTATAAAATTCATTATTGTAAAATTCCATTATTTTCATAAATAACAAATATTCATCAGAAGAATTCAATTATTTTCAAAATTAATAAAATTCTTGGCAGAAATTCAATTATTTTCGCAAAATCTAAAAAAAAAAATTGTCAACGTTTCAATTATCTTTATAAATGAAAAGCAAAATTCAATTATTTTCAAGAATTTTAATAAAATTCATTGCAAAATTCAATTATTTTCAAAAAAATAATAAAATTCTTTACAAGAATCAATTATTTTCGAAATTAATAAAATTCTTCGGAGAAATTCAATTATTTTCGCAAAATCAGAAAAAAAATTGCACGGAGAGAGAATATATAATAAATTTTGTAAAAATATTTTCAAATTGTGGAAAAAGTGCGACAAAGCGATATTTGATATAAAAAATACTAAACTTTAAAAAAACTTATGTGAAATTTAGTATAATTATATCAAATATCAAGAATATTAATTAAATTCTAATATAACTTTAATAAATTTCACAAAACTTTTTTTAAAGTTTAGTATTTTCTATATCAAAATTTCGCTTTGTTGAACTTTTTCCCCAATTTGAAAATATTTTTACAAAATTTAATATATATTCTCTCTCCGTGTGTAAACATTTCAATTATCTTTATAACTTATAAGTGAAAGGCAAAATTCAATTATTTTCAGAAATTTTAATAAAATTCATAGGAAAATTCAATTATTTTCATAAATAATAATATTCATCACAAGTATTCAATTACATTCAAAAGTAATAAAATTCAATTATTTTCAAAAATTTTAATAAAATTTCTGTCAAAATTTCAATTATTTTCAAAAATTTTTCTTAAATCTATGATTTTCAATATTTTACATATTTTTATACAATTTTCCAAAAGAATTCAATTATTTTAAAAAAAGAATAAAATTCTTCGCAAAAATTCAATTATTTTCAAAAATTATTAAAACTCTTAGCAGCAAATCAATTATTTTCAAAAATTATTAAAATTCTTAGCAGGAATTCAATTATTTTTTAAAAAGAATAAAATTCTTCGCAGAAATTCAATTATTTTTAAAAATTCATTAAAATTCTTCGCAGAGATTTAATTAGTTTCAAAAAAGAATAATATTCTTCGCAGAAATTCAATTATCTTTGAAAATTCATAAAAATTCTTCGCTGAAATTCCATTATCTTTGAAAATTCATTAAAATTCTTCACAAAAATTCAATTATTTTCCAAAGATAATAAAATTATTCGAAAGAATCCAATTATTTTTAAAAAGTAATAATATTCTTTACAGGAATGCAATTATTTTCAAAATTCATTAATATTCTTAGCAGAAATTCAATTATTTTTAAAATTTCATTAAAATTCTTCGCAAAAATTCAATTATTTTTGAAAATTTATTAAATCTTGACAGGAATTCAATTATTTTCAAAAATTATTAAAATTCTTAACAGGAATTCAATTATTTTTAAAAAAGAATAAAATTCTTCGCAGAAATTCAATTATTTTTGAAAATTCATTAAAATTCTTCGCAGAAATTTAATTATTTTCAAAAAAAGAATAATATTCTTCGCAGAAATTCAATTATCTTTGAAAATTCATAAAAATTCTTCGCAGAAATTCAATTATTTTCAAAAAACAATAAAATTTTTCGCTAAAATTCAATTATTTTCAAAAATTATTAAATTTCTTAGCAATAATCCAATTATTTAAAAACTTTTCATTAAATTTTTCACAGCAATTAAATTAATTACCAAAAGTAATTGAATTCTTTACAGGAATTGAATTATTTTAAAAAAATAAATTTTTGCATAAAATTCTTCGCAAGAAATTTAATTATCTTTGAAAATTTATCAAAATTCTTAGCAGAAATTCAATTATCTTGGAAAATTCATTAAAATTCTTCGCAGAAATTCAATTATTTTCGCAAAATCAGAAAAAAAAATTGTCAACATTTCAATTATCTTTTATAACTTATAAGTGAAAAGCAAAATTCAATTATTTTCAGAAATTTTAATAAAATTCATAGGAAAATTCAATTATTTTCATAAATTTTTCTTAAATCTATGATTTTCAATATATTTTACATATTTTTATAAAATTTTCCAAAAGAATTCAATTATTTTAAAAAAAGAATAAAATTCTTCGCAAAAATTCAATTATTTTCAAAAATTATTAAAACTCTTAGCAGCAAATCAATTATTTTCAAAAATTATTAAAATTCTTAGCAGGAATTCAATTATTTTCAAAAAAGAATAATATTCTTCGCAGAAATTCAATTATCTTTGAAAATCCTTCAAAATTCTTCGCAGAAATTCAATTATTTGCAAAAAACAATAAAATTTTTCGCTAAAATTCAATTATTTTCAAAAATTATTAAATTTCTTAGCAATAATCCAATTATTTAAAAAATTTTCATTAAATTTTTCACAGCAATTAAATTAATTACCAAAAGTAATTGAATTCTTTACAGGAATTGAATTATTTTCAAAAAATAAATTTTTGCATAAAATTCTTCGCAAGAAATTTAATTATCTTTGAAAATTCATTAAAATTCTTAGCAGAAATTCAATTATCTTTGAAAATTCATTAAAATTCTTCGCAGAAATTCAATTATTTTCCAAAAATAATACAAAATCTTCAAAGGAATTCAATTATTTTTATAAAATAATAATATTAATGATTAAAATAACTAAATAAATAAATTACGTTGAACAAAATGAAATATTAAACAATTCTAAAAAACATTATATTAAAACATTATATTCTTATAAAACATTCTATTAAACATTCATTGCTTTCGGAAGTGCACCCATATTTTTTAAAAAAAGAAGCAATAGAACATTTTTCTGTTTTTTTTTTTATTTATTTGATAATAATTTGTTATTTGAGTTGAAATTGATGTCTTAATTTTAGAATGAATTGTAAATAAACTGATGGCTTAATTTGATTTCCAAAAAAAGTCTCGAGTAGAAAATAAAAAAAAAGTGGCGTAGTAAACAAAAAAAGTTTGCTTAATTGATTCAACAGAAATATTGCGCATATAAATGCCTTGGCCAATTGATAAATAATTTTAAGAATGATTGAACGAATTTCATTCATTATCGAGAGAGAGATCACTGGCCAAAATATAATGACAGTGTTGTTTCGAATTAAGAATGACTAGACATACACGAAAGATTCGCGAAAGTATATAGAGGGGGGACATCTTGTCACAACGACCGATCAAGATAATATACACGACGGACAAAGTAGGCCAAGCCTCTTTTATCTCTTATCGAAAGAAGAATCCGGGTATAGGATTCGTTTTATTAGTGAGAACACGAAGACCAAGGCAACACACGATATCGACCCAGTTGTTGTTTGTTGTTGAGAATCACAAATCCGTATTGAACATCGAACTCTTGGATCTCGAAAATGTCCAAGAGGAGTTTACTCCTCAAACAGGATGTGTGATCCTCTTTATGTTTTTTTTTAAATTTCTTTTTTTTTTTTGGTTCCCTATATCGAAAGATTTCTCTTCTTCTACTTCTTACTGTTTCTCTTCTTCTTTAAAGTACTTGGAAGAAAAATTATTTCAACTTCTCCTAAAATAATTTAATGATACAACTTTTCTAAAAATATTTCTATAATCTCGTCTCGATCCGAATATTATAGACACTTTTACTTTTTAATTATCTTTTGATATTTATTAATAATGCGAAGGTTTTTTTTTTATTTTTGATTCTAAACCATGTTTTTTTTAAACAATTGTCTCTTAAGTAACAATTAATTTCTTAAAAATTAACAAACACAAAAATTAGAGATAAATTTAACTTGAAAAAAATTCTTTTTTGATTTTTGATAATTGAAATATTGACAATTTTTTTAGATTTTTGAAAAATAATTGAATTGCTGTGAAGATTTAATAAATTTTCAAAAATAATTGAATTTCTATACTTAGAATTTTATTCTTTTTTAAATAATAATTGAATTTCTGCGAAGAATTTTAATAAACTTTGAAAATAATTGAATTCATGTGAAGAATATTATTATTTTTTAAAAATAATAATAATTCCTTCGAAGAAGGTTTTTATTTTTGGAAAATAACTGAATTGCTGTGAATAATTTTATTAATTTTTGCAAATAATTGAATTTCTTCGAATTTTGATAAATTATTAAAATTAATTAAATTTCTACGAAGAATTTTATTAAAATTATTTTGAAAAAATATTGAATTGTTCAAAAGAATTTCATTAAAATGGTTTAAAATAATAAAATTCTTTTCAGGAATTCATTTGCAATGAAATTAAAAATAATTGAATTACGCAAAGAATGTTATTAAAATTTCTAAAAAAATTTAATTATTTCGAATAATTTAATTAAAATTGCTATTGAAAGAATTGAATTGGATAATTTGTTTAAAATTGTATTAATAATAATTGAAATTCATTAGAGTTTAAATGTTTATGAAAGTAATTGAATTCTTTTCACGAATTTTATAAAAAACTTTTTAAATAATTGAATTTCTATGAAAAATTTTATTACTTCTGAAAATAATTGAAATCCTATGAAAAATTTATTTAAAATTTTTGAAAATAATTAAATTTCTATGAATATTTTTATTATTTCTAAAAATAATTGAATTCTTACGAAAAAAGATTCTTAAATTTTTTGAATAATAATTGAATTTCTATGAAGAATTTTAATATTTAAACAAGTAATTGAAGTCTTGAGACAAATTTTAAAAATATATTTCTAATTGAATTCTTTTGTGAAATTTTATTGGAATAGTAGATATTAAAAATCATTGAATTTTGATAAATTATTCAAATTAATTAAATTTCTAGTAAGAATTTTATTAAAATTATATTTAGAAAAAATATTGAATTGTTAAAAAGAATTTCATTGAAGTTTTTGAAAATAATTTAATTCTTTTAAGAAATTTAATTAAAAATGTATTAACAATAATGTTTAGGAATTAACAAACGTCGATTTTAGATACATTTGAGGATAAAATATTTGGGTTTTCTAAAATGGACTTAAATATATATAAAAGGCATTAGCTCAGATTCTAAAAAAAACCCTTGTAAAAAAATGCAACGTTGAAATTGACGTTTAGCTTTGGTTCAAAACTGTCATCAATTTTATTAATGTATTAGCTCAGATTCTAAAAAAAACACCTTGCAAAAACTGCAACGTTGAAATCGGCGTTTAGCTTTGGTTCAAAACTGTCATCAATTTTATTAAGGAATTAGCTCAGATTCTAAAAAAAACACCTTGCAATAACTGCAACGTTGAAATTGACGTTTAGCTTTGATTCAAAACTGTCATCAATTTTATTAAGGAATTAGCTCAGAATTAAAAAAAACACCTTGCAATAACTGCAACGTTAAAATTGACGTTTAGCTTTGGTTCAAAACTGTCATCAATTTTATTAAGGAATTAGCTCAGATTCTAAAAAAAACACCTTGCAATAACTGCAACGTTGAAATTGACGTTTAGCTTTGGTTCAAAACTGTCATCAATTTTATTAAGGAATTAGCTCAGAATAAAAAAAAACACCTTGCAATAACTGCAACGTTAAAATTGACGTTTAGCTTTGGTTCAAAACTGTCATCAATTTTATTAAGGAATTAGCTCAGATTCTAAAAAAAAACCTTGCAATAAATGCAACGTTGAAATTGACGTTTAGCTTTGGTTCAAAACTGTCATCAATTTTATTAATGTATTAGCTCAGATTCTAAAAAAAACACCTTGCAATAACTGCAACGTTAAAATTGACGTTTAGCTTTGGTTCAAAACTGTCATCAATTTTATTAAGGAATTAGCTCAGATTCTAAAAAAAACACCTTGCAATAACTGCAACGATGATATTGACGTTCACCTTTGGTTCAAAACTGTCATCAATTTTATTAAGGAATTAGCTCAGAATAAAAAAAAACACCTTGCAATAACTGCAACGTTGAAATTGACGTTTAGCTTTGGTTCAAAACTGTCATCAATTTTATTAATGTATTAGCTCAGATTCTAAAAAAACACCTTGCAATAACTGCAACGTTGAAATTGACGTTTAGCTTTGATTCAAAACTGTCATCAATTTTATTAAGGAATTAGCTCAGAATTAAAAAAAACACCTTGCAATAACTGCAACGTTAAAATTGACGTTTAGCTTTGGTTCAAAACTGTCATCAATTTTATTAAGGAATTAGCTCAGATTCTAAAAAAAACACCTTGCAATAACTGCAACGTTGAAATTGACGTTTAGCTTTGGTTCAAAACTGTCATCAATTTTATTAAGGAATTAGCTCAGAATAAAAAAAAACACCTTGCAATAACTGCAACGTTGAAATTGACGTTTAGCTTTGGTTCAAAACTGTCATCAATTTTATTAATGTATTAGCTCAGATTCTAAAAAAAACACCTTGCAATAACTGCAACGTTAAAATTGACGTTCACCTTTGGTTCAAAACTGTCATCAATTTTATTAAGGAATTAGCTCAGATTCTAAAAAAAACCCTTTGCAATAACTGCAACGTTGAAATTGACGTTTAGCTTTGGTTCAAAACTGTCATTAATTTTATTAAGGAATTAGCTCAGATCCAAAAAAAAACCCCTTGAAAAACTGCAAAGTTGAAATTGACGTTCAGTTTCGTCTCCCATGGGTTCCCAAATGTTTTGCTACTTTTATTTAAAGAATATAAAAGTTTAACAGGATAAAAATAATCTAGTTAATATTTACTATGCGTTTAAGTTTTATGACTTCGAATGAATGTTTTTGGACAAAATAAGATTTAAATTAATTAAGTAAGAAAATTATACATACAGGATGTAACAAATCTCAAAAAGTATGAAAACTATTTAATCTTTTTGATGTAAAGTTGTAGTTTAATTTTTAAGAATGTACTGGAGGGCCACGTTATTATCAACAATGTTTTGTCTGCTAAATGTTTAGTTCAAGATTTTGGAAGACCAGATTTATTTATCACAATGACATGTAATCCAAAATGAGAAAAATGATCAAAAAAAAGCTGATAGTGTGGTCTCACTTCTACATCAGGGAAAGTTACCAAAAAATTACCACAACCATTTTTTGATAGTATGGTAATTTTTCGGTAACTATTTGCCAACTACCGGATATAAAAGTGAGACTAGTATTTTACAGGTGTACCCATAGAATTGAGTCGCAATAGAAATAATTTTCATTTGGTGAGTTAAGTTGTTTGCGTGCGAGAGTTATATGTACAGGGAAAGGTGTATTATAAGAGAGCGAGGCGGGTCTCTGACCGTTTCTCTGATGAAGTAGAGGCAGGTGGCACTGGAACTTGTTGGCATATCTATATAGCAATGCGTGTGATACCTTCTTGGGTCTAACACACACGCACATTTCTCTAACCATGTATCCTACTCGTCTTCTCCTTTTGCCTTTATGTCCGTCTACATGTCTGTCAGTCTGTCCATTCTCTCTCTTTCTCCTTCCCTCTTCTCTCTTAGGTGGGGTACACACACCCGGATCCGTGTTACAACCAGTCTCCATTGGTCAGATTCATAGCGACCGGTGACTGTCAGTGCCGTATTGAAATATATTTTCCCGTTTGCGTACAGGAATTTCCGTGTAAAATCCAAATCGTAGGCTTCGCACTCATCTACTAAAACATACTATTTACTACTTTTTTTTCGTTATGCTACTATTTGGGTCCTTTTTTCAGAATTTAATCTTTAGATTTTTAAAATTGAATTTAAAGGCTAAATATTTTTTTCTAAATTAACTGGGTCTTGGGTGCCAGTTTCAAATTTATTTTTGTTTCAATACCAACTTAAGGTTTTTGAAAATTAAATGGGTATTGTAGCTGATACTGGCACCCACTTAATTTTAAAAATGAAATATTATTTCTGTTTGAACCCAAATGAAATTGTTAAAAAGTTACCTGAATGCTGATAACTGGCTCTGGGTGCCAGTTTCAGTTTCATTTTTGTTTCAAATTTTAAAGTTAAATATTTTTTTTTTGTTTACAATATAAAATTTTAAAGAACTATTTATATGATATAACTGGGTTCAATTTTTAGTTATTCATAAAAAAATATTTATTAGTATTAAAACTTTAATTTTCAAAAATTAAATGAATGCCAGCTTTAACTACTTTACTAAACGAAGTTTTACTATTTGTACAAAAAAGAGTGAACTTTATCTTATCGAAAAATTTGAAGAGAATATATTCGCTACAAGTGGAGAGTGAGAGAGTAGAGATAAGATGATGACAAATTTATTTTCACCTATACAGTATTGTCATTTGGAGATAAAGTATATTATATAAATCACACGAGGTTACAAACGTCAAGGTTCAAAATATAAAGACCTGTTTTTATTATTTTTGTCTTCGTCAAGGTTGGCAAAATCAGATTTTTCAATTTTCCAAAAAGCCGCAATCAATTATCTTTTTTATTTTTTTTAAATTAATGTAAGAAAACGAAAAAGTTTCTTGCGAGAAACTTATTAAAAATCTAATTTGTCCTAATAATTATAGAAAGTACATAAAAAAAATAATGAAATAATAGTAGAAACTAATATTTTCAGTCGTAATAATTCATTTAGAATCGAAATACCGAAAGAATTTGCTTTAATGACTGAATTATGAACGAATTATTTTTCGAGGTGGATCAGCTGATTCAGTGCCGCCATTTTGGAATTCTTGTCGCCAAAAATAATTATCAATTTTTTATGGAAATCTACCTTACCAGCAGTGAGTACATCTACTAGTAAAAATTCAGTGAATATTAAAATAAAAGAAGAAAATTTCTTTGCAATCGTAAAAAAAAGATTCAATGTGCCGATATCGGTGTGAAGCATCGATAATTAGTAATTAGGGTTTTTCGTAATTAAATCTCGCACTTTAACTACCTACATGGTGAGCAAAACCTTGAACGGTATTTATAAGCTTTGGACCCATTTGCGACCCAACCGAACTTGGCCGTAATCGCGATCGTTGTAAATTTATGGCGATCAAGGCGCCGGGCATATTAACTTTACGACCTTATTCCCCACAATAATGGGTCGGATTTATGTTTTACAATCTTAGTTTACAATCTACCAGAGTCAAGTTACAATTACCGACTGTAAAATGACCGTTAACTTCTTATTAATATTAATTTTGAAATTAGTTCCCATTTCTCCCGGATGTGGCGCCACTTCCACTTCCTGGAAACAAAATGGCCGCCCACGAACAGCTGATATTCTCACCTCGCAAATTAAATTCGTCTTTACTCCGTTAAATACTATCAAAAAAGTTTCTTTCCTTTTCTAATCGAACAACACCGATGGCAACTTGTCATTAACAATCGAAAAATAATAATTCATTCAGAATAATTGATTCAATAATTGATTCAATAATTGAAAAATCGAAAAAATTGTTTAAAACTCGAAAAAATATCACCTAAAACTTATAAATGGGAAAATAGTAGAAATTACGATAAATAGCAGCTTAATAATGGAAAAAATATTTGAAAATTGAAAAAATGATAATTAAGGAAAAAATGAAAAAAAAAATTTTAAAATCGAATTTGATTAATTCTATTTTCCGTTTCTGAGAAAATCGTGAGAGAAGAGATTTGATTATACGGATTGGTTTTAATTCCTCGAAGAGAAATGCTAGTGCGGAAGATACGATTATCTCTTTCAATTTTTTTTTTGCACGTTATCGAAAATAATTACTGCACCGATGACATTTGTCCGTTTGTGCACGACTCACAATAAGATCCAGCACGACTACGTTATCTGTCGTCTGTATCCTGCTATGTATCCTCAATTCAATTACGACACCATATATTTAAGCACGAGACGACGTATTGTATTCATAGGTATTTGTCAACTTTTATTATTTATTTTTCATTTTTTTTTCATTTTCTGATATATACCCACATACTAGTGTGACGATTATCATTTATTACTATTCAACTTATTGCTATATCGAAATCTAATCAATCTGCTTATGACGTTCATTCAATACGCGGTCTTAAATATAAGTTTTCAAATATAATTTCGAAACAATTTTAAGATTATACCGAGAAAATAATAAATAACCATCATAATTTGGATTGAAATATTATTATAAATCGGTTTATTTTTCATTTCTTTAAATATATTTTTTTTTTTTGAGAATATTCTGAAATTCAATTATTTCCAAAAGTAGGTACAACTGTGATTTTTTCAAAATTTAATTATTTTTTGAGAATTTTTATAAATAAACTTTTAATCTATATCAATTCCAAATAATTGAAATTTAATAAAATATTTTTAAAATAATTGAATTTTATAGAAAAATTGTTAGGAAATATTAAAAAAGAATTGAATTTTTCAAAAAATTGTTCAGAAATATTAAGAAAAAATTGTATTTTTAAAATAGTTTTTAAGAATAAAAAATAATTGAATTTTTAAAACAATTGTTAAAAAATATTCAGAAATAATTGAAAATTTAAAACATAATTTTTAAAAAATATTTAAAGTAATTGAATTTTTTAAAAAATTGTTAAGAAATATTAAGAAATACTTGAATTTTTAAAACAATTTTTAAGAAATAATAAAAAATAATTGAATTTTTCAAATAATTGTTAAGAAATATTAAGAAATAATGTTTTTTTAAATAGATTTTAAGAAATATTAAAAAATAATTGATTTTTTAAAAAATATTGTTAAAAAATATTCAGAAATAATTAAAAAATTAAAAAAATTTATTTAAAAATATTTAAAATAAATGAATTTTTAAAAAAATTGCATTGGTAAGAAATATTAAGAAATAATTGAATTTTTAAAATAGTTTTTAAGAAATATTAGGATAAAATAATTGAATTTTTAAAACAATTTTTAAGAAATATTAAAAAATAATTGAATTTTTAAAACAATTTTTTAGAAATATTAAAAAATAATTGAAAATAATTGAAATAATTTCAAATAATAAATATAAATATATATATATATATATTGAAATAATTTTTTAATGATTAGTGTAAAAAAATTAATTACAAACAATGTTAATAACATTTTTTTAAACTTAATTTTTTAAAAATTATGAAAATAATAATATAAAGATTACGTTTTTGAAATTGAATTTAAAATTGAAGCCGGAACAAAAATTTTAATATAATTTTTCTAACCTAATCTATATAAATTTTAATTTAAAAACTTTTTAATATAAAATTTTTAAGAATTGAGGCCTTGGATCTAATAACTCGCCCGACGCTCGAAGAAACGCACAACTGCCAGTCAGTGAGCAGTGAGCGCCTCTGGGCCACTCACTGCTACCCGACTGGTATTAGCGCGTGCCTTCGAGCGTCGGGCGAGTTATTGGATCCAAGGCCTCAATTGAATTACTTTTAAAAATTTGCTATTTAAATTATTTACAATATATAAATTTTAAGAATTCTAATGAAATTTTTTAAAAATTCATTAATTTTAATAAAATTTGACAAAATTTCAATTATTTGATTACATTTTTCAATTCAATATACAATTGAATAATTTCCAAATAATTGAAATTTTATTATATTTTTACATAATTTACTATGAAGATATAATTTTTTTAATTTTAATTTTCAAATTTTCGTACGAAAATCTTTTATTAAAATTTTCTAAAATTCAATTCATTTCAAAATTTGCAATTTAAAAATTCTTAAAAATTTTATTGTCAAGAATTTTAATATAATTCTTTTATAAATTATAAAATCTATAATTTTCAATAAAATTTTACAAAATTTCGATTATTATAAATTTTTCAATAATATGGAATTGAAAACTCTCAAAAATTTTTAAAATTCAATAAAAAATTTTGAAAATAATTGAAATTTTAAAAGAATTTTTGCACATGCCATATCCCAATTTTTAAATAATTTTAAGTTTCAAAAGTAGATTCTAAATAATTTTTATTCGCTATTTTGAAGATAAACAATTAAATTTTAAAAAATTTTACGAATTACTTTTTTAAAAAACTATTTTTACATATTTTTTAAAGATACTTTTTATTAAGTTTTATTCTCAAATTTTTAATTATACAATTTTTTTAAAATTCAATTATTTTCCAAACTTGCAATTTAAAGTAATCGGAAAATAGTCGTATTTTTGGAAAATAAATCGTTAAAAATCGCCTTTTTTCGAAAATAGTCGAAAAAATTCCAAAAAGTCTTCAAAATGGATACTTTGATGACTTTATAGGGAAAAAAACAAAAATACGTGTAAGGAATGAAACTGTAGCGCTAGATTCGCCATTCCAGGAAAAAGAATGGCGACCATCAAACAGCTGATCCCACTTGCAAAATTCAATCACTAATATCATTTCTCCTATCAATCATAAAACTTCTATTCCACCGGAAATCAATTCTAATTTATGGAACC
Source organism: Leptopilina heterotoma (assembly GCF_015476425.1). NCBI lineage: Eukaryota > Metazoa > Arthropoda > Insecta > Hymenoptera > Figitidae > Leptopilina > Leptopilina heterotoma. The sequence goes on from NW_025110842.1 coordinate 5,109,869, forward strand.
ATTCAAAAACATCAAAGAAAAAACAATTTTAACCTTTCAAAATATTTTTCATTTCTCTCTTCCAACCAAAAATTGTCTTTACTATTCAACAAAAACAAAATAAAAAAATTTCGTTTTCAAAGTAAAAAATTACTCAAATAAAAAGTAATTAAAAGAAAATAAGAAGAAGAGAAGAAAAAATTTTCTTTTTTTTTGCCTTATACTACATGAGTTACGTCCCTGTTCAGAACGTCACGTGCTCACTGCGACAATCACGAACGCACGATTTGCGTGGCTTAAAAAGTGGAAAGTTGCATGAGCGGTATATAAGAAGTGAGGGGGGAAAGGAGTGGGAAGAGGGGGGCGGGTGAGGAGAGGAGAGAGAGATGGTAGAAAAGACGATTTATTGACGATAGTGGTGGGGGGGAAGAAGGGGGGATCGGAGATATTACGTCCTGTGAGGCAAAACAGTAGATCTCGAGGGGTCCATTCACTAACAGTGTTGTGTCGAGTGTGGATCGCGTGCGGCACACTTGTTGGGTCCTCCACTGATAACCAATTCTCCTCTATCCCCCTCCCCTCTTTTTTCTTCATTCTCTCCCTCACTTTTTTCCTCCATTCTCTCTCTCTCTCTCACTCACTCCTTTTTTCTCTATTCTCCCTCTTTCCCCCCACTTCTATTTTTTCCTCCATTCTCTCTTTCTCTTCTTCGCGACGAATTCAGTTTCCAACTCTTCCCCCCTCCCCTCCCTTCCCTTCTTAATCGGTTAAGGCGATCTACGCGCTTCCGGCGGCGGGCAAAGTCGTGAGTCCAGTCGCAAGCGTGCGAGTTCACGGTACGACGTGATTTCTCAGAAAAAAATACAACTCTCCCGCCCGTTACTTTTTTTTTCTTCCAAAGAAAATCGGAGCAACAACACTGTTTAAACACAGCACAATAATAAACGTCCTAACAAATTGGAGGAATAATAAAGCAAGAAATAAAAAGTAACTGGATATTAATAGTAATAGGAAATTGACCAATGAGTGAATTGGGAGTTTCTATTTGGAATTAAAAAAAAAAAAGTCGGGAGAGTGGGGAAAGTGATTGCGGTTCACTGATCTTTAGAGTGATTTGAAGTTTTTTTTTGTTATTGTGCTTCATATTTAAAGTGAAACCGGAGTGTTTTTATTTTTTAAAATATTGTTGAGATTGTTTTTTTAATTATGCTGCATTATATTGTTAATTTTGTGTTTGGGGCTAAGTGACGACCCGCCCCTGGATTTCTAATTTCCTGTCACAATAGTTGTTGATTTCTTGCGGGAATTTATTATTCCGAGCACACACGATGACAGTCGCCGGAAAGGTGAGCATATCATGTTGTAGAAAAAACAGAAGGTGGAGAGAGACAGAGAGAGACATAATGCGTAGGCACTATTATGCACCCAACTATCGTGATATATATATATATAAAATTACTGATTCCGAGACTGGAAACAAGTTCTCTTGCGGCGGGAACAAACTCAACTTTCCAATATATCGAGTCTCGCTCTCGGAATTCTGATTTCCGATAGGGTTGTGGTTCAATTTAAACCAGTTGGTAATTTTTGCCACATTTCGCGAATAAAACCAAAAAGGGGATTTTTTGCCAACACTACGGTAATTAAAGTTTCTTTTCCTATTTAGACGTTATGTTCCTTTATGGAAAAGCAATTCTAGAAAGGAAAACAGTGCAAAAAGAAGTATTTTAATTTAAGATGATTTGGTAGTCATTTTTAAGATGTTTTGGTATCAGTAAAGTACTTTAGAAAACATCTTATTTTAAGATGTAAGATACCATTTTTCCATCTTACATCTTATTTTAAAATTTAAATTAATTTTCGATACGAGCTTCGCGAAGATAGGTACTTTAGGAAGCAAATCATTTTAAGTTTATATTTGCGCATGATTTTTACTTCTGTTTAATTAATAATTATGTAATACTAAAATCAGTTTTCATTAATTATTTAATATTTTATTTAAATATAATAAAGGCTTAAACATTAATGGTTTACATTCAGAGTTAATCCAGTTTCGTTATTTTTCTTCTGAAAATTACAAACATAACCTCAAATTCTTTGCTTCTTACAAGTCTTACACCTTTTAATGTATGCATAACGAATTGTTATTGAATTTTCATAAAAATCATCCGCCATATTGAATCTGACATTTTCATATTCGCAAACTGGACATTGATATTCGTAATCAGCCATTCCACAAAAAACCCCGAGTAACGATTTTCAAGCGAATCGAATGAATAATAAAAAAAATTAACAGCCATTTTGAATTTTGTAAATCTGACATAATATTCGTAATCAGCGACCCCGAAAACCCTCGAGTAGTGAATTTCAAGCGAATCCGATAAATTTAAAAAAAGAGGTTAAGTTAGTATTAGCCCTGCTTTAAAAAACAGAAACCTTTCTCTGAATTTTTATTTCGACGTTCAGTTTTGTCTCACATTAATACGAAACTGACATCAATTTTATTAAGATGCTAGCTCAGATTCTAAAAAAAAAACCTTGCAGAAAATGCAACGTTGAAATTGACGTTTAGTTTTGGTTCAAAGTGTCATCAATTTTATTAAACAATTAGCTCAGATTCTAAAAAAACCACCTTGCAAAAAATGCAACGTTGAAATTGACGTTTAGTTTTGGTTCAAAGTGTCATAAATTTTATTAAAGAATTAGCTCAGATTCTAAAAAAAACACCTTGCAGAAAATGCAACGTTGAAATTGACGTTTAGGTTTGGTTCAAAACTGTCATCAATTTTATAAGGTATTAGCTCAGATTCTAAAAAAAAAACCCTTGCAATAACTGCAACGTTGATATTGAAGTTTAGTTTCGTCTCACATGTATAGTACAAAACAGACATCAATTTTATTAAGTTATTAGCTCAGATTCTAAAAAAAACACCTTGCAAAAAATGCAACATTGAAATTGACGTTTAGTTTTGTCTCCCATTAGTTCCAAACTGTCATCAACTTTATTTAGGTATTTAGCTCAGATTAAAAAAGAAACCCTTGTAATAAATGCAACGTTGAAATTGACGTTTAATTTTTTTTCAAAACTGTCATCAATTTTATTAGGATATTAGCTGACATCCTTAAAAAAACACCTTTTTAAAATGTGAAAAGAAATAAAACAATTTCTAATAAGGGTCATCCATAAACTACATATTACCAATTTAGGGTGAGAGGGGGTCCAAAAAGCTATAAAAATGCATTTAACGCAATGGTAACGAGGGTGGGGGCAGGGGGTCTAAGAAGAATGAAAAATTAGAAACGTATAGTTTATGGACAACACCTAAAATAATAATTACAAATAATTAAAATATAGTGACATTCGTGAACCATGTAACAGTTTAAGGTGGAGGACGAGGGGAGGCAAGTTATTGATTACGATTAAAAAAATGGCGCCAAAGATATATGTAACATTGTGCTACGTACAAAGAGAGGGAAGGGGGATATAATCTTAAAATGTAGCTACATTTTGAGATTACAGTAGAACCTCGATTATCCGAACTATCCTAGGCAAGGCCAGGTTCGGATAATAGAAATTTTAATTTTTTTCATAATTAATGTAAAAAATTTGAATAGTTGAACTATATATATCCTTTTTTAAATATATATAATTATATATATATGTAAATATATATTAATTCATAATAATATATTAATAAAACAGAGAATTTAGAATTTTTTGGCATGAATTTCGTTATTTTGTTTTGAAAGATTCGGAAGACCAAAAAAAGTTCGGATAACAGAAGTTTGGATAAAATGATGTTCTGTTCGGATAATAGAGAGTTCGGATAATAACAGATGTTCGGATAATCGAGGTTCCACTGTATACCAAAAAATTTCACTTTTACCCTAGGGCTTGTTCATATACTAGATATACTTGTATAAACGACCCCTAATGTAAAAGTGAAATTTTTTTTGCCCTAGGTCATGTTTTTTGGAGTAAAATAAATTGTAAATATCACGAGACTAAAGATATATATTCTGATAAATACTCGACTTACCGATTGCTGATTATTTTTGATGGAGCGTCGCGTCGTCTGTATCACCTTTTTTTGAGTCCAGTCCAAAGATTATGCCGAGGCCACACACTTTTTCTGCATCCTTCTCCTCCTCTGTTCATCAGTCTGAAACATTAGAATATTCCTATTAATTTGTTAGTGTCCATTAACTATATTAGTTAGTATTATTAATTATTATTAATTAATAATAATAAATAATTAATTAAAAGGGGGTTGTCATATATGTAAAAACCCGAATAGGGTATACATGAAGAACAATAATTAATTAATTAAAATTATTAATCAATATTATTATTATTAATAATATATGTATATTATAATAATATTAATAATAATATTGTTATTGTTAATGATATTATATTATTATTAATAATTAGTAGTTATTAGTTGGTTATTAGTTAATTATTAGTTAGTGTTGATGGTAAGAGTCGAAAATGATTATTAAAGGTTTTTAACCATAAAAATGTTACTAAATTTCATCTCATCTTTTATTTTCTTAAAAAATTAAAAAACATTTCCAAAGTACACTTTTAACTTAAAAACGTGTTTTGTTTTTGGGTTGGGTAAAAAAATAATATTTATCGACGTTAAAACTTCTGGATCTTTTTTCGGAGAAAAAAATTATTGAATGTGGTTAATTTTAGTTAATTGTTAATATTTTTGATTGGATTCATAATAATATACTAAGTTATATATATATAAACACGTGAGTTTAGTAAACTAGGTGAATTATTATAATAAATTTAACTACAGTATCTTTGCAGTAGTGTAAGTTCAATTATTGAAACGATCGTACTTCAATTGTTAGACGCACGTGTTATCGATAATAATTAATAACCCAGCGTTGATTATGTCAGCAGCTCAAGTCAAGCTGCGATAATACTTCTGTCTTTATAAGAGTTGCGTCACTCTCGTTCGACTCGTATACTCTTACTATATATATAAACTATACACACATACATACATATATATATCCATATAAATATGTACATATATACAAATATACATTCATACAAATATATATATACATATATTTTATATCGTACCTGACCAGACAAAACCTAACCAAGCGAAAATATTTTCCCAATATAACTAAATTAACTTTTTGTTTGCATAAAAATACAAAAAAAAATTTTCAACTTTTTTAAAATTATATACAATTATTATGATTCTTAATAGATGAATTAAAACATATGTACTTAAATTATGATTTAAAACTAATTTCTTAATGTTTGATATTAAATTTCCAGTGAATTTAACGGTCTAATGAAATTGCACAATCTGATTGGATGTTTCCGATAGAAAACTTGGTTATACCATTAGAGTCAACTAATCAACTTGAAGAGATTGGTTCGATATATCGATAGAGATAAATCAAATTATATTCAGAAGTGCGAACGTACCTTTTGAAAAACGTCTCTTCTTTGGCGGGAAATTTAAATCATCTTTCACTATTATTTTAAATTATAAAGTTCTTTAAATTAGTTTCTTTTTAAAACTAATGTTTCTTTTTTCAAGTAAAGTTCCTTTTTTAAAATTAAGGTTCCTTTCTAAAATTGAAGTTTCCTTTTAAAATTTCTTTGTAAACTTAATGTTTCTTTTTACTTTTCTTTATTTTAGTAAAGTTTCTTTTTTAAAATTAAGGTTTCTTATTAAAATTAAGATTCCTTATGAAAATTAAGGTTCTTTTTTAAAATTAAGGCTTCTTTTTATAATTAAGGAGGGGGGTCAAGCAATTTGTGACAACCTGTAGAAAAAATATCGCCTATGTGACAAGGGGAAAGGGGGGGGGGGGGGGGTCGAAAATATTAAAAAATAATGAAAAATAATGAAAATATTAAAAAATAATGTATAAAATTAAGATTATAAATTTGTCTCTTTTAAAATTGTAAATTTGTGCTTAAAATTTGTCTTATACAGAGAAGAACAAGCACGACTTCTTGAAAATGCAATTCTCTGCATTAAAATGAGAAGTTTTTATTAACATACAATAAGACACTTTTGTCTCTCTTTCTCCTTTTAAAAGAAAGTGATTTCTCTCGACGTTCTTCGTCGCACCTATAACGAGGACACCGGATACACCATTTCCGTTTTCCATCATCTCTCTCTCTGTCTCTTGTTCAACATTCAATGTTTACGTCCAATAAGGAAATAATACGAGAATAAAATATCTATATTCAAACACATCAGATATTTATTAATAATAAATATGAAATTGCGGAAGTCCCAACCCACATGACGTGATGTGATTACAAACACATCGCGACTATTCGATTATATTATTTTTCTTTTAGTTTTCGTTTTAATTTTAAGGTTGTTTTTTTCACTTCCTTTAAAGCTAAAAAAAATTTTAAATTTAAAAATATAACGTAGAATTTTTAAAAACCGGAAACGAACGAAAGTATGTAGAACAGAAAAGGATAGAAATATCAACTGTCCTTTTCTGACTTATTCGATCGGTTTTTTGTCTTATTTTCCTTAGACATTAACTAATTTATTTTCAGTTGACATTTCTTTTTTTAAATGTCACAAATTTAAATAGTTTTTACATATAAGTCGAAACGAATCTACAAAGAAACCTACTTCCCACCTTATAAATAATACACATAGAAAGGCTGGAATGTAAGTCCGGGACAGGATTTTCATTCAAATCTACCTTGCACTTTCCCCTTTAAGACACCAATTATTATAATATTATCCTGAAAATAAGCTCAAAACGAAAAATTACTGTAATAGAAATTTCCTAGCCACTTTGCAATTTTGATTTTAAAAAAAATTATTTTAAAAGCTTTACTAAAAGAAATTCTATTTTTAAAAAATTGAAAATTGTGACTTTTCAAGTGTACATATATTGATTGCATGAACGCGGTCAAAAGAGAGTAGCGCGTGAAATATTTAACCCGGAAATTGCCGAGAGAGAGACAACGTTTCTGTATGAGTGATACAATATCGTTTCAGGCGAAAGTTTTCTGAAGTGTATTCCAAAAAATTGTTTACATAACTTGATTTTTTCTTCTTTTTGAAATATCGCCTCTTTCTAAATTTTACCCGTTTTCTAAATGAAACGAACCTAACCTAAAAATTTTACCACATTAGTCGAAGTCATTTAAACGCGAATTTGCCCGATTAGTCGAAACCAGAATTTAAAGAAGTAGACGAAGAAGAAAAAGTGCAAAATTGACGACAGTTTCCAAAACTAAATGTCAATTTCAACGCCGCATTTACTGCAAGGTGTTTTTTTTAGAATCTGAGCTAATTAAAAAAAATCAATCCAACCAGAATCACAGATTCCTACCGTTTTTTTTACCCAATAAGAGAATCTTGGGAGATTTTACGTTCACTATTTATCAATTTTTTTCTTCTCCTTTTCATTCCAACTTTCTATAAATATATGTATATTCTCGTGCAATTGCTAATTGGCAAAGATCGAGAATGTCGATGGATTAGTTTGTTCCGGTCGTGAGCACAGATTTGCGTTAATAGGGCATGCACGACCTTCGACTCTCTATAATACTCTCCCCCGTCTGCATTTATAATAATCCTCGTCGCAAATGCACAGAAATTGTGAATGACGACGATCGTATTCCTATGGTTTGTCATGTCGTTTATTTTATTGCCCGAGTATACAAAATATACTAAATTGGAATATTTATTCTGATTTCGTAAAAAAGAAACTAACCTCGCTCGTTCTCGTCAAACTAAATTTATTACCACTGCGTAATCGTGGAGAATTTTTTTTCAGTATTTTTCAATAAATCTTCCATTATAATATGTTTTACGGGGAAAAAATACTTGTAATTATTAAATTAGTTAGTAAAGTTAAAAACACCTGTGATTTATTCTCTCTAATCCTAATGATTCATTATTTATTTACTGCAATCATCATTATTGACGGCTTAAGCTTCATATCGTTTTTATTATTTATTGTAACTTTTATTTAAGAGAGGATTATAGTATATAATATATATATAGTATATATTATATATATTATCTATCAATATTTATCAATATCTATCAATATTTATCAATATCTATCAATATTTATCAATATCTATCAATATTTTGTCACTATTTTTTTTAGAAATCGAAGGGAGAATATTATCTGTAGCTTATACAAATTCAGTCAGTTTCATTTCTGACCATTGAACCGGTTCGATTAAGTTTATTAATTAGCTCAGATTTAAAAAAGAACCCCTTGCAAAAAATGTAACTTTAAAAATGACTTAATTTTTTTTCTCTCATTGGTTCAAAATTCAAAACTGACATAATTTTTATTAGGAAATTAGCTCAGGTTCTAAAAAAAAACCCTTTGCAAAAAATGCAACGTTGAAATTAACGTTTAGTTTTGGTTCCAAATTGTCATCAATTTTATAGAATATGAAAAAAATTATCAATCCTCCAAGTTTAGTGAAACCTACTTTCTCGGGTAGATTTTTAAACTTTTCTTCTCAACATCCGAGGTCAGAAAAAATTGCAATCGTTTATAATCTAACTGATAGAGCCATAATACTTTCTAACTATGTTTTTCATCAGAAGAATTTAAATATTATAAAAGAATTACTTCTACAGAATAGTTATCCCATTATCTTCATTAACACACATATAAATAAACGTATTCATTTTGTCAATTCAAACTAAGATCGATCAGACTCAGAATCCATCTATCATCGATTAAAAAAGATTTGCCTACCCTATTTGTCTAATTGTATTTTGTCGATAATTGACTTGTTTGTTTTATTTTTTTTTCTTTTTTTTTCTTTCGTTTTTTTTATCATACCAACCCCACATAACCTTGGAGTGCGGAATCCAAGGTATCTGTAGGCAGATTTCCCAAAAGTCCCTAAGCAAAAAAAAAAAAAAAAAAAAGGTATTAGCTCAGATTAAAAAAGAAACCCTTGCAATTAATGCGACGTTGAACTTGACGTTTAGTTTTGTCTCCCATTCCTTCAAAACTGTCATCAATTTTTTTTAGATATTAGCTCAGATTAAAAAAGAAACCCTCAGATTCTAAAAAAACCCTTTGCAAAAACTGCAACGTTGATATTGATGTTTGTTCTGGTTCAAAACTGTCATCAAATTTGTTAAGGTATTAGCTCAGATTCTAAAAAAAACACCTTGCAAAAACTGCAACGTTGATATTCACGTTTGTTCTGGTTCAAAACTGTCATCAAATTTGTTAAGGTATTAGCTCAGATTCTAAAAAAAACACCTTGCAATAACTGCAACGTTGAAATTGACGTTTAGCTTTGGTTCAAAACTGTCATCAATTTTATGAAGGAATTAGCTCAGATTCTAAAAAAAACACCTTGCAAAAACTGCAACGTTGATATTGACGTTTAGTTCTGTCTCCCATTGGGTCAAAACTGTCATCAATTTTATTAAGGTATCAGCTCAGATTCTAAAAAAAACCCTTTGCAAAAACTGCAACGTTGATATTGACATGATGTAAAACTGACATCAATTTCTGTCCATAGATCCGATTTCCTTAATAACTTCTGCAATAGAAAACAATTTAATTTTAATTAGAAAAAGTATTGAAACAGAAAAGTAAAGTTAAAGATAACTGTACAAGTGTGTTATTTGGGGATAAAAAGAAATGATGAGGGTGTAAAGAAATCAACCTAAAAGAAATTATCCTAAAAGAATGAAGTCTCTTTGTTGACAACACCTGTTGCGATATTGATACAACAGGCTTTACCATCGACCCTGATATCTTCGTCTCGCCCTGGCTACTTTCACCTGGATCTCCTCCGATGGTTACATCCGTATACCTGGGAGAACTGTGCCCCATTTACGATTATAATTACCGCTCTCGCAATTTTTTTATAAACGGAAATTTTTTATTTCAATTTTGCAAAGCAATTTTAGAAAACTTTTCGTATAATTTTACTTTTCTTAAAATTTATTTTAAGAAAAGTCCTCCTAAGATAAAATGTTATATTCCACTTGTATCTTTTTTTATCCTTAGGAGTGTATTAATACTTTTTTTCGAATCACTTTCTAGATGTGGAATTTTTTTTTACCGCTTTCGCACACACACGCACACACTGGGAATAAGCAAGTGAAATGAAAACTGGAAAAGCGTTTCGTGACTGGAGAGAAAAGAAAACTTTCGTGCGTAATACCCATAAATCTCTCGTGATGTCTTGTCTATATACATACATGCTTACCGTACACGTCTTTTTCTCGCTATAGTAAAGTCACTTTCTTTACAAATTAAATCTCTGTATCTTATCGATAAGATTCACGAGAAGATAGTCAAGGAGATACAAGGACGATATGGCAACTTTAACATCATGCAAGAGATACAATCGCTACTCGTTCTCCTTTTATCTTATTCGAGAAACTAGTTCAGGGAAAACTTATTTTCAAGCAATGTGGAATTTTAGAAAAAAAACACCTCTAGGCTAAATTTTTTTATTAAATTAATCCCTTATGATGCCTACTCATGTGACCGCTATCGTCTATTTAATACTAAAATTAATTTCTTTTTGTATTTTTAAATTTGTCTTTACTTACTCTGTCCTTAGAGGTATGTCGACTGCACGGTTTTGGGAAGCGGAAGTGGGGCCGATGCGGAGGACTCGTCATATGACAGCGATTATGAGGCCGAGGACTCATTGGGTTCGTCCTCCGTTCATCCACAATTGGAATCACAAGTCTCGTCCTCGACCCATTCTGATGTCTCGCGAACAACCTCCGACACTTTGGCGGCCGAATTCGCCGAATATGTCACGGTCCAGGGTCCATCTCCCACCCAGACTCCAGGTACTTTAAAAAACTGAAACAAAACGAAATATTAAATAACTACATCTTCGTATACTTTTTTTTCTATTTTTGCATCTTCGACACGAAAATTGACATTATCCAATAAGCATATCAAATAATTTTTCCCTTCAGGTTATACAGCCAGAGTGGAATTCGCATTGAAATTGGGCTACACAGAAAGATTAGTCCAGGCAGCATTGCACAAATTGGGTCCGGATCCGGGTCAAAATGAATTGTTGGCGGAATTAATAAAACTCGGGGCGACGTGCTCGTCGAAATTAGCAGACAGTCCTGATGAGGCAGACGCTTTAATGGAGTCGACGGATTTATCGGGTGATGATTGTGGACATCCAACGGGTAATTTAACCGGTAGTTCCGCTTTCCGACCAGTTGTCATCGATGGGAGTAATGTGGCAATGAGCCATGGCAACAAGGAGATTTTCTCCTGCAGGGGCATTAAGATATGTGTCGATTGGTTCCGTGCTAGGGGACATCGTGAAATTACCGTTTTTGTTCCAAAATGGAGAAAGGAAGCATCGCGACCTGATAATCCAATCACTGAACAAGAAATCCTCGGCGAACTGGAGAGGGATCGTCTTCTAGTTTTCACTCCGTCCAGGTAAATCATCATCACTCAATCATCATCTCCACTTTCCAAATTTTCTCTCACTATACCTTTAAGTCTATCTTCTATCTTCCACCTTCCATCTCACTTATCATCTCTTTTACTCCACTACTTTAGTTAATTAGAGTTTTCGAATTTTGTGTTCTACTTGCACATTTACCGGAATTTCGTTTTTTAAAGATTGGTGGGTGGCAAGCGAATGGTTTGCTATGACGATCGGTACATATTACGATTGGCGGCTGAACTAGATGGAATTGTAGTCAGCAACGACAACTATCGGGACTTAGCGCAGGAGAGTCCGGAATTTCGGAAAGTAATTGAGGAAAGAATTCTGATGTACAGCTTTGTCAATGATCGCTTTATGCCACCTGATGATCCACTAGGAAGGAGTGGACCAACTCTGGACAATTTCTTAAGAGTCGGAGCCAGAAGAACTGATCCTGCGCCGCCTTGTCCTTATGCCAAAGTAAGAATTCTTCTCGATTTATTAAGGTATTAGCTCAGATTCTAAAAAAAAACCCTTGCAAAAACTGCAATGCAGAAATTGACGTTTAATTTTGGTTCAAAGTGTCATCAATTTTATTAAGGTATTAGCTCAGATTCTAAAAAAAACACCTTGCAAAAACTGCAACGTTGATATAGACGTTTAGTTCTGTCTCCCATTGGGTCAAAACTGTCATCAATTTTATTAATGTATAAGCTCAAATTCTAAAAAAAAACCTTGCAATAACTGCAATGTTGAAATTGACGTTTAGTTCTGGTTCAAAACTGTCATCAATTTAATTAAGGAATTAGCTCAGATTCTAAAAAAAACACTTAGCAATAACTGCAACGTTGAAATCGACGTTTAGTTTTGGTTCAAAACTGTCATCAATTTTATTAAGGTTGCTCATTTGGACTGTGAAGCCAAAAAGTCAGCAGCCAATCGAAAGTCTCCTACAGACCAAAAAGTCTCTCAGTGTATAAAACGTAGTTTAATTGTTACTATTATTGAATTATTTACAGAAATGTACTTACGGAAACAAGTGTAAATTTCGACACCCGGAGCGTGGACCACATCCTCAAAAATCCGTTACGGAGAGACTTGTCGAACACGCACAGCGTCATCTCCAAGCACGTGGACCTAGTCTAAGTCTACCACTTCCAGCGGTGACATCGTCAAGCGTAACAGTGCCACAGCATCAGCCTCTCTGTAAAACGAGATCAGCCATTGTTCAGTCTTCCTCCTCCGTCCCAAAGAGCCGTTCCGTAGAGAATGTCACCAGTGATTTGGCCTATTCGAAAGTTCCCCCTGGACAGACTGTTCAAGGTAATTTAAATATTTAAACAGTCTAAATCTTACTGGACCTTAGGGGGTTACAATTTCTCGAGGATTTTTCGGTATTAAAAACAGGTTTTCTCCGATTTATCCAGGATATCCATCAGCTGTCGGCTGGACACAGAGGGTATCAAACTCCGAGCCTGAACCTGTGAATATGCACAGGAAATTGCAGAGGCAGCTGACCTTGAATCCAGTCTGTGATCCGAGACTCTATCAGCTTCGCAGGTATCATCAGCAGAAGAGTATGCCTAGTGCGGCTTCCTCGCAACAAGCACCTCAACAACCACCTGTGATTAATGCTCCACATCCAGCGCTTCATCGACCTCTCACCAGGCACACGAGCAACGATTCACCATATCCAGTGCCAATCAAGTAACACTTTACTGATAATTTTATACTAATATTCCACTAAGTCTTCATTACATTTGCAACGTCGCAATTAACGTTTAGTTTTTTCTCACAACGGTCAATAAAACTACTAGTAATTTTATTGAGGAATTACACTACCAGTCAAAATTGAAATTGCCGTTAAATAATCCTATGCCCAAGACTTTTTGATAAATAAAATCGGAAATATGAAGTGATAAAGAGGTGTAATTCTCGTATTCTGTAAATTTTCATTGTCCATCTTTGATGGGCTGCAATTTCTAAAAAAATGTTTAGAAAAATTTGAAATTTGTGTACTAAACAAAAGCTTACACTGTCAACTTTAAAATAAGACCAAGAACACTTTAATCTGTTCATTGCTTTTTGAAAGTTATGAATAAATTAACGCTTAGTTTTGTCTCACACTGGTAAAAAACTACCATTAATTTTATTAAGTTATAATAAGATATAAAAAAAACCTTTGCAAAAAATACAACGTTAAAATTGACATGTAGTTTTGGTTCAAAACTGTCATCAATATTGTTAAGGTATTAGCTCAGATTCTAAAAAAAACACCTTGCTGAAAATGCAATGTTGTAATTGACGTTTCGTTTTGTCTCCCACTGGTAAAAAAAACTACCAGTAATTTAATTAAGTTATTAGCTCAGATTATAAAAAACCCCCTTGCAAAAACTGCAACGTTGATATTGACGTTTACCTTCGTCTAACATTGGTACAAAACTGATAGTAACTTTATTGAGGCATTAGCTCAACTTTTAAAAAAGCACCTTTTTAATTTCTTATTTTATATAAAAAACTTGAATTAAATTTTAAATTCTGTTTAGTAAAAGCTTAAAGAATTTAATTTTTGAAAATTTTAGACAATTAAAAGTTGCATTTGAATAAAAATTACTATTCTGTGTCAATAAGAATCGATTTAGGTAACATAACCTAAAATTAGAAAATATTTCTTAATAACCAAAAATTGTAATTTTTATTTAAAGGCAACTTTTAATTGTTTAAATTGTTGAGAATTATAACCTTTGCGTTTCTACTGAAACAAATTAATAATTGGAACCTATCTTTTTCTTTTAAAAAAATTCGAAATTTCGTTGGCTTAGTGGAAAAATGTACTATTTCAAGAATTCTTTATAAACATTACCAATTCAAAAGTTTGTTATAAAATATACCATTTCGATGAAGATCTATAACAGTGTTGAACTAAAGAATTTCTAATTTTTAATTCAATTACTATTTATTTTACTATTATTATATATTTAATTCAATAGAAATTTTTAATAAATACATTAAGGAAGAATCCGAAAAACATTAGGAACAAAAGTTAGTCCAATGTCATAATTTTGTATTTTAAAAGAGATGGTGACATTAAATTTTAAATCCCTTTTGAAAGAAGCGTAAGGAATTTAATTTTCTACATTTTGAACAATTTAAGGTTATATTTGAATAAAAATTATAATTTTTTTGTCAATAATAAAAGATTTAAGTAACAGAACCTAAAATTTAACAAATGTTTCTTATTGACAGAAAATTGTAATTTTTGTTCAAATGCAACTTTCAATCGTTTTAAATGTTCAAAATTAAATTCTTCACATTTCCGACAAAAATGAGTTTAAAATTTAATTTGTCTTTTTCTTTTAAATTACGAAAATATGACACTGGACTAACTTTTGTTTTGACTGTACGTCAGATTCGTCCTTAATAAAATAGGCGAGAGGACCAAAAAAACAAATTTTCATTAATTACGCTAAAAATAATTAAAATATATTACTTACACTTTGGGAGTCTTTTACAAATTTAGTTTAAAATTTATATCATTTACATGCAAATTTAATAAGTTCATTAAAAAATTATATTGCACATTTTATAAATGGTATGCAAAATATTAACATATTTATTATTGAACGTTGATAAAAAGCTGTACAAAAAATGACGTAAAAAAGTGAGGTTAGAATGTTAGATTTACTCATCGAAAACAAATATTTCGCATTATTTGACGATATTTACTGACAAATTATTTAAATAATTACATCTTTGACACTCAAATTATCATTGTTTTCATTTTCGCAGTTGAGTAAAGCACGGAATTATAAACCAATTAATTTTTTTAATCTCCTAAGTTCGTAACTAATGTGCTAATGTGAAACAAACTCGCCACGAACTAATAAACACTATGATAGAAATATCACAGTTTTCAAAGTAGTTGTACAAACCGAAAGGGCACGCAGAATATTAGGCTATTTTCAGTTGTGACGTCAGAGTCGATTTCAGGTGTGACGTCAGATAGCTGGAGGGAAAACAAACAGACAACGCAATGCAATTCTTATGGGAGAAAAAAATTTTGCATTTTCTTTTCAATGTTTTGCAAATTTAATGGATTTTAAACACTTTCTATCAACATATATGTAATTGAAACGAATTCTGTAAAATAATTGTAGTGAAATTAACACTTTACACTTCACAGGAACTTAAAAATATTCTAAAATGTATGTTTTTGAGGTTAGGAACGTTTGTTTACAACTATTTTATACATAGAGATAATAGTGGTAAACAGACGTTCCTAACTTTAAAAACATACATTTTAGCATATTTTCAAGTTCCTGTGAAGTGTAAAGTGTTAATGTCACTACAATTATTTTACAGAATTCGTTTCAATTACATATATATGTAGATAGAAAGTGTTTAAAATCCATTAAATTTGCAAAACATTGAAAAGAAAATGCCAAATTTGTTTCTCCCATAAGAATTGCATTGTGTCGTCTGCTTGTTTTCCTTCCAACTATCTGACGTCATACTCGAACTCGAAATATCTCGATGTAGTGAAACAGCCTATTACACTACTATTTATAGTATATAATAAAATATTAAAAACCTAAAAATACTAACCTGAAAATTTTCACTAAAATTCCAGTTGGGACCATCAGGAACATCATCACCATCTTCATCAGCATGTGACGCGAATAGCCTCAGCGCCAGACTCATATCGTGCATGGCCACCGTGCGGCAGCTTAGCAGCACCATCGCCTCAAGTGCCACGGTTGGGCGCCTCTGATCCGCAATTGAATCTCCTGCCGTCCGCTTCGCCATGGGGCGCGACACAAACACAAGACGCACGTCGTCGTTTACATTATCATTTGGCGAGCATATTCCCCGAGGAACAAGTGCAAGCCGCAATGGCATTACATCCACATGAAACTGACGCACAACAAATTTGCGCCGCCATTCTCGCCATGTTCCCAAAATCATAGAAGTAACTATTCCCCATCTTCTCTTTCTCACTCTATCTCTCCTTCCTCTCGTGTTTGATGTTTGCTACTTACAAGGAAAAAAAACCTCTTCGGAGAAAATAGAATCCAAATGTCTCCCCTGGAGATTTCCCAATAATAATAATAATAATATTGAAAAACAAACTTTTTTTACTTCATTAATGGAGTAAAAGCACAAATTGAAAATCGTAAAACGTAAATTGTGTAGAAAAGGATAGAAATATCTTTTTTTTCCTTTTCTATCTCAAGTATGAGTTTACGATTGGGCACGATAATCTTTATCGATATATCGCAGCGTCGATTTATTTCGATATATCGAAATGTATAATCAATGTACATTCGACACCGCAGTCGAATTTTGATACATCAAAGTCTCGATAACTTTTATGAATTACATTGGACGCGACTCTCTACGAATTCTATTGATGGAAGAAGTGTCAGGACGATAGAAAGAGACAGCTGATGTTCCTAACGTCCCCTCTTCTTTTTCTTTCTAAAGACTTATGCGTATGAATATTCGCATATAATTTGGTTTGAAAATGAAAAAATTACGAATTTTGTCGAATTTGCAAAAAAAAAATTCGAAAAAATCAACAAATTTCACGATTTTTAAATTTTTTATAAAAAAAATGTAAAAAAGACGATTTTTAACACTTAAAAATTTACAAAAAAGTTCAGAAACTTATTTTTTGCGTATAATTTAGTTTAAAAAATCAAAAAATTTCGTGAATTTAGTCGAAATTTAAGATTTTGAAATATTCTGCAGAAATAAAAACGAAAAAATCGACAAATTTTAATTTTTCAGAAATTTTTTAAATCCATCAAAAACTGAATTTTCGCTTATAAATTTGTTTAAAAATGAAAATAAAAAAGGAATTTAGTCAAAATTAAATATTTAGGAAATTTTCTGCAAATAAAATTCGATAAAATCGACGAATTTCACGATTTTGAAATTTTCTATAGGAAAAAAAAACGATGAATAATTTCACGATTTTTAAAAATTTACAAAATCATTTAAAAACTTATTTTTCGCCTATAATTTAGTTGCAAAATGAAAAAATTTCATGAATTTAGTCGAAATTCAAGATTTTCAGATTTTCTGTGTAGAAAACAAAAAAATTGACGAATTTTAATTTTTTGAAAAATTTTCAATATCGTTCAGAAACTGAATTTTTGCATATAATTTTGTTTGAAAAAAATTACAAATTTAGTCGAAATTTAAAATTTAGAAATAATTTTCTGCAAAAAAAAATTCGAAAAAGTTGACGAATTTCATGATTTTGAAATTTTTTGTAGAAAAAAAAACGATTTTTAAATTTTGAAAAATTTACAAAATCGTTCAAAAACTTATTTTTGCGGATAATTTATATGGAAAATGAAAAAAAATGTTATGAATTTAGTCAAAAATTCAAGATTTTGAAATTTTCTGTAGAAAAAAAACAAGAAATCGACGATTTTTAATTTTTAAAAAAATTTTCAAAATCGTTCAAAAACTGGATTTTTGCGAATAATTTTGTTTGAAAATAAAAAAAAAAATTACAAATTTAGTCGAAATTTAAAAATGCGAAAATTTTGTGCAAACAAAAAAAAATCAACCAATTTTGGTTCAAGAATTTCAAGAATTTGGAATTTTCTGTAGAAAAAGAAACAAAAAAATCGACGAATTTTAATTTTTTCAAAAATTTTCAAAATCGTTCAAAAAATGATTTTTTGCTTACAATTTTGTTTGAAAATGAAAAAAATTAGGAATTCAGTCGAAATTTAAGATTTGGAAAAAATTTTCTGCAAAATAAAATCGAGAAAATCGACAAATTTCACGATTTTGAAATTTTTTATAAAAAAAAACAAAAAAACGACGATTTTAAAATTTAAAAAATTTGCAAAATCATTCAAAAACTTATTTTTATATAATTTATTTGGAAAATGAAAAAGTTTCATAAATAAATTTAGTCGAAATTGAAGATTTTCTGTAGAAAAAAAGCAAAAAAAATCTAAGAATTTTAATTTTTGAAAAATTTACAAAATCGTTCAAAAACTGGTTTTTTTGCATATATATTTTAGTTGGAAAATAAAAAAAATTTCATGAATTTAGTCGAAATTCAAGATTTTGAACTTTTCTCTAGATAAGAACAAAAAAATTAACTAATTTTTATTTTTGAAAAATTTTTCAAAATCGTTCAAAAACTGAATTTTTGCGTATAATTTTGTTTGAAAATGAAGAAAAATAACAAATTTAGTCAAAATTTAGGATTTAGAAAATTTTCTGGAAAAAAAAATTTGAAAAATCGACGAATTTCACGATTTTTTGAATATATCTAGAAAAGAAAACGAAAAAAACATACGCTTACATTTTGAGGTTGGGAAGTTCAATATTCCGCAATCGTTTCAAATACCTTGACTCTATTGTTCTGAAGACTTAAAATATTGTTAGAATATAAATTTAAGAAAAATTATTTTGCAGAAAGAAAGTGACAATCCCGGTTTTGCAATAAAATTGCTGAAAATTAAATTAATGCAAAAAAAATACAATCAAAATAAGAAATGAGCATTGACAATGTAAAAAGTGAATAGAAGGGCAAACTCACATTTTCAAATGAATAAACTGTGATCATAAAGGTCTGTACACACTACCAAACGTCGCGTCTGTTTTAACTACAATGCTTCAACGCGCATGCGTCAAGAGACAAAGACAAAAGAGGGGACGTTAACTAAACTATCTGACTCTTTCTAACGACTTGATGCGTACTTTTTTTGGTTATTTATTCGACATTTTACGATATATCGAAATAGGATCGGTACATAAACTTATTTAATATTGATTAAATAGAGAAAAAATCAATATTGCATTAAATATTATTCAAATAAAAAACAAAAACAAATAACTCTCTGTGAGAGTATGAGACATTTTTATATACTAATTTTACTTCTCTTTCAACATTTTTCGAAGAAAAAAACTGTCTTATTTTTTTAAAATTTCATTACTAATTAAAAAATTTTTTATTTCTTTTTGAAAAAGTTGGAATTTTTATTGAGACAAGAAAAAATTATTTTAAAAAGAAAAATAAGAAAGGAAAATTGAGAAAAAAAATAAAAGAAGAATTATTGAATATCAATAAAGATAATTGCAATGATTAATTATAATTATAATTATTGAAAAAAAACGAAAAGAAAAATTATTAAATATTTTTATTTTTAACAAAAATTCTTTCTTGCTCTAAAGTTTAAACATTAGAAGAAAAAGAATTATAATTATTTATTCTAAATAATTATAAGTAAATAGTTACAATTATTAATAATTATAACTAAATAATTATAATTATTTATTCTAAACAAGACTTTCTCATTTTTGATGAGAATGTAATAATTTTAAATAAATATGTAATTACAATTATTAATAATTATAAATACTTAAAATTAAAATTATTAAAAAATTACAAAAAAAAATTTTGAAATATTTTTATTTTTAATTTTTTACAAATCTTTTTTTAAATATCGAAATAATAAAAATAAAATTAATTAATAATTAATTAAAAAAAATTTTATTAATAATTTTGGAAAAATTGACTAGAAATTTTGAAAAATTAATTCGAAAATTGAAAAGTCAATTTGAAAATTGTAATTTTGAGAAGTAAAATTAGAAATGTTAAAATTGAAAGTAATCAATGCACACATATTGATAAATTCATATGATAAACCTTAGGTCAGTGACGAAAAACTCTCGATGATTGTGGACAAACAATAATTTTTATCTTCTACCAAAATAAAAAAAAAATATGAGAAAAAAAAGAATGAAAAAAAAGATGTTCAAACAAAAAAAAAAAGACACACAATAAAGAGATAAACGCGCATTTTAATCGATTTAAAAACGCGCGACGTCTTCCATATGTAAGAAAATATAAATTTCTTTCTCTCTTTTTGTAAATAAAAATGGAATGACGCATATAATTAACTATTATCATCATGAAAGTAAATTAATGTCACTTAAAATAATATTGATTTATAATTTTATTATTGTGACGATTATTTTTCTTTCTGCATGCTATAAATGATCCGCACGTAAAGAAAAAGACAAATTGCATCTTTTTTTTAATGTTTTTTTTTTCATTTGAAAAAAAATGTTAAATTTATATATACATATATATATGTATTTTTTAATTGAAAATAATTTTTTTATTCTAATCTTATTTTTTTAAATAAGCAAAAAAAAAAATGTAATTGAAAATTTCAATTTTGTATTTTTTAAAAAAAAATTTTAATTTTATATTTTTTAAAATTAAATTGAAATTTGAATTTTCAATTTCTTTTCATTTACATTAAAATTTTTGGAATTTAATTTTACGTTTTGTAAAATAAAATAGACTTTTTTCATCTGTAATTTCAATTTTATATTTTGAAAGAAAATTGAATTTTTTTATATGAAATTTCAATTTGAAATTTAAAAATAATTAAATTTTTTATATAAAATTTCAAATTTATATTTTTCAAAATAAAATTGAAATTTTAATGTTTCAATTCTATTTCATTTAAATGATAATTGAAACTGAAAATTGAAATTTGAAAATTACGATTTTATATTTAAAAATTAAAATTCAAGATTTCAAAGTTTCAATTCTGTTTCATTTAAATGATAATTGAAATTGAAATTTGAAAATTGCAATTTTATATTTAAAAATAAAATTCAAGATTTCAAAGTTTCAATTCTGTTTCATTTAAATGATAATTGAAATTGAAATTTGAAAATTGCAATTTTATATTTAAAAATAAAATTCAAGATTTTAAATTTTCAATTATGTTTCATTTAAATGATAATTGAAATTTAAATTTGAAAATTGCAATTTTATATTTAAAAATAAAATCCAAAATTTTAAAGTTTCAATTCTGTTTCATGTAAATTGAAATTAATGTTGGAAATTGTAATTGACATTTAAAAATTTCAATTTCTTTTTATTTAAATTGAAATTACAATTGAAATTTTTTGATTAGAAAATTTTATATTTTTTAAAATGAAATTGAAAGTTTTAAAGTTTCAATTTTGTTTAATTTAAATTGAAATTGATATTTGAATTTTCAATTCTGTTTTATTTATAAATTGAAATTGAAATTTACAAATTTAAATTTTATATTTAAAAAAAAATTGAAACTATTGTTTTAATTTTTCAATTCCGTTTTATTTAAATTGAAAATTGAATTTTAAACTTTCAATTTATTTTAATTTGAATTAAAATTAAAATTTTTTTTTTTTTTTCAAATATAAAATGAAATTGAATTTATTTTATATTTTCTAAATTTTTATGTATTTGATATTCAAAAGAATTGATTTTTTTCTTGACACTCATGAAAAAAAAATATAATTTTCTTTTTATATTATATATAATATTCTATATCGAATATTTTGCGCAATTCCATATCGAGGAGAAAGGATGGCATTATAATAATTAAATTGTCGTAATATTAATTAATAAATTTTGCATTAATTAACATGCTTTCACTCAGCTAACAAATGCTAGCGAAATGCAAGGAAAAAGCATTATTTTGATCTGCTCCACTGATAATTTAATTCACATACTTTTTTTTTTAAAAATTTAATTAATTCTCGATAAAAATTAAAACAGTAAATAAAAAATTATTATTAAAATTTTTTCTTTCAATTCACTCTTGTTACTATTTGGTTCGAATGAAAAGTAATCATTTTTATTATTTTATTTTTTTAAAAACATAATTAATTATTAATTATTACAAAATTATTAATAATTAGATAATTATTTAGTAATTAATTATTAATTAGTAGTTATTTCCTTAGTAATTAATTATTAATTAGTAGTTAATTACTCATTAGTTGTCAAATATTTAGTAATAATTATTAATTAATAGGTAATTATTTAGAAATTAAATTTTAATTTGTAGTTAATTACTTAGTAATTAATTATTAGTTATTTAGTAATTAAATATTAATTAGTAGTTAACTACTAATTAATTATTGATTATTAATTAGTAGTTAATTATTAATTAATAGTTAATAATTAATTAGTAGTTAATTATTAATTAATAGTTAATAATTAATTAGTAGTTAATTATTAATTAATAGTTAATAATTAATTAGTAGTTAATTATTAATTAATAGTTAATAATTAATTAGTAGTTAATTATTAATTAATAGTTAATAATTAACTACTAATTAATTATTAATTTTGTTAGTAATTAACTATTAATTAGTAGTTGGTTACTGATTAATTAACTATTAATTAGTAGTTAATTCCTCAGTAATTAATTATTAATTAGTAGTTAATTGCTAATTAGTAGTCAACTATTTAGTAATGATTATAAATTAGTATGTTATTATTAATTAGTAGTTAATTATTTAGTAAATAATTATTAATTCATTTTTAGTTAATAATTAATGGTCAATTAGTAATTAATTATAAATTAATATTTTATAATTTCTGGAGGAAAATATTTTCTTTAAACTAAAAAAAAAATTGAAAAATTGTAATTTTTGTGAATTATTTTCCACTGGAGACAGATCAGGGCATTAAATTTAAAAATGCATTTTTAATATTACGTTTACGGACTTATGGACCATTATTATTTACACAAATATGTTAATGATTATTATCATAATGACTCATATTGAGTCTTTTTTTCATCAGGTTTTGGGATCCAAGAAAAAAGCGAACAAATTTCCAAAAGAAAATTTTGGGACAAGTTTTTTTTTAATTTTTAAAATGTTTTTTAATTTAAAAAAATTTTTTTTTTTTTGTTAATATATTGAAAGAAAAAAAACTTTGACACAATTTAAAAAAAAGATATCTTAAAAATCTTTTTGTTTTATTAAAAAAAAAATTGTTTTACAAACAAAACGCATTTTTCAAAATGAAAATTTTCAGAAATAATTGCAAAAAAATTGAAAATTTTAATTATAATGATTTTTTATTTAGCAATTTTTGGAGATATTTAAAGTTTATTTATTATTGATCAATTATTAAATTAATTAAATAATTAATAATCGAATAGAAATTAATATTTGTAAAAATTTTTTATTATTTAAAAAAAACTTAAATTGAATAGAAATTTTTTTTTAATAACTTATGATTGCAAAAGGAAATTTTTCGTTGGAAAAATTTTCTATAAACGAAAATAATTGACTGAAAATTATTTTCTTGATAAATTTACGAAATTCTTTGTGATTTAATCGTTTAAATTTTAATTTTCAATTTTGAAAGTTTATGAAAAATATTAATTTTTTTTTTTTTTTTGAAAAGTGTCATATAATAAATTTCTAAAAACAAGAAAAGAAAATAAAAACGTAAGGACTGAGCAAATTTTAGCGGCTGTAAATTGCAAAAGCCTATAATTATAATTATAGAGAACAAAAAAAAAAGAAAAAGAAAGAAAAGCTGAAATAGACAAAAAAATATAATCTCGCAAAAACCATCAAAAAAAAAAAAAGTGCGATTATAGTCCTTATGAAAAAAAAAAAATTGTGATATATTCATAAAGTAATATACATATCCGCATTATTGCGCACAACAAAAAAAGGCTTTGGAATTAACCAGTCAGATTGTTTGTTGAGAAAAGAAAAAAAAAAACTTGGATTGAGATTTTTTTTCAATATATGAAAATGGAATATTACCTAGGATTTTAAAAAAACGATGGAAAAATGCTGGAAGTTTTTAGAGGCATTTATTATTATTATTTTTTATTTTTTTACCTTTACTCTCTGTACATGTTGTTTTATTCTTTTTTATATTCTTTGTTTTTATTGCGTATGTTTTTACAATAATTATTTAGAAAATGTTTAGTGGGAAAATGTTATTTTCCTCTTTTTTTCTTACTGTATTTAAATTGAAAGAATTTTTTTTTGTTTTATTTTCATTTTTTTTAATTATAAATTTTTAGTTTTCATTTTCTTTCAAATTTGATATTTTCATTTAGTTTTCAATTTTTTCAATTCGATATTTTTATTGAATATTCAAATTTAATTTGGTTTTCAATTTTTTTTATTTTAGATATTTTTATTAAATTTTCTATTTTCATTTATTTTCAATTTTTTGTAATTGAAAACTAAATAATAAATTTACTTTTCAATTTTTTAATTCAATATTTTTATTGAATTTTCAATTTTTATTCAATTTTCAATTCTTATTTAATTTTCAAATTTTTATTTAATTTCCAATTTTATTTATTTATTTTTATTTATAGTTTTCAATTTTTTAATTGGATATTTTCATTGAATTTTTAATTTTTATTCAATTATCAATAGCTATTTAGTTTTTAATTTTTTTAATGAATATTTTCATTGAATATTCAATTTTTATTCAATTTTCAATCTTTTTTTAATTTTCAATTTTATTTATTTATTTTTTTTTTTTAGTTTTCAATTTTTTAATTGGATATTTTCATTGAATTTTCAATTTTTATTCAATTTTCAATTCTTCTTTAATTTCCAATCTTTTTTTTAATTACATATTTTTATTTTTCATTTATTTATTTAGTTTCCATATTTTAAAAATATGGTAATTAAGAAAAAAAATTGAAAAATTGAAAAACAATTTCGATTCTTTTTTAATTATATTTTTTAAAAATAATCATGCTAATTAGTAAAAAATTGAAAACATCATTTTTATAATATGAATATTTTTATCTTTTATTTTAATTATTATATACTTTTTTAAAAATACAGTAATTAAAAAAAATCGTATGAAAAAAATTCTTTTATTCTTTTCTAATTATGTATTTCAAAAAAATTGATAATTGAAAAAAAAATTGAAAAAATTATTTTATTATTATTTTTTTTCTTCAAATGTTTCTATTAGAAAAAAAATTTGTTAATTGCATTATTATAATTAATGATTTCACATCCTGTTTTTAATATTTTTTTTTTCACTCACATATATTATAATATTGTGTAACAAAAAATAAATATTGTTTTCTCGTTCTGTTCACCTTGTATTATATGTACACAATTTATGTTAATTTTAATAACCAGTAATCCGACTGATGTATTTTTTTTTTCTTCTTTTCTATAAGAGCGCTCTTTTCTTTCCTTCGTACTTTTATTATTTAATATATTAATAATAATAAAAAAAAAATGTTAATCAGAATCTAATATTTATATATATACATATATATGTGTCGCATGTAAACAAAAAATCGACATTTTTTTTGTCAAATTTCGCACAATGAAAAAAAAATACACAAAGACATGAAATTTCTTTTCTAGAAAAAAGAATTTTCTTTTTTGGAAAAAAGAAAAAAAATTCAAAAAACGAAAAACTTTTTGTTAAAAAAAAGGTTTTTATAAGAATTACAAAATAAAATATTTGCAATTAAAATATTTTCAATTATAATTGAAATAAAATAATTAAAAATAGAATATTTTCAATTCCAATTGAAATGGAATTGCGAATAAATTGTTTGCAATTAAAATATTTTCTATTGAAATTAAAATAAAATAAACGAAACCAAATTGTTTTCCAATTAAAATTGAAATAAAATAATTGAAAAAATTTCCAATTAAAATTGAAATAAAATAATTGAAAAAATTTTCAATTAAAATTGAAATAAAATAATTGAAAATATTTTCAATTAAAATTGAAATAAAATAATTAAAAATAATTGAAACTAAAATGTTTGCAATCAGAATTGAAATACAATATTTTTAATTATAATTGAAAGGATATCATTGAAAATAAAAATTTGCAATTAAAATTAAAATAGAATTGCAAATAAAATATTTACAATTAGAATTGAAATATAATAATTGAAAATAAATTATTTCCAATTAAAATTAAAATAAAATAATTGAAATTAAATTTTTTGCAATTAGAATTGAAATACAATATTTTCAATTATAATTGAAAGGAAATAATTGAAAATAAAAATTTTCAATTAAAATTAAAATAGAATTGCAAATAAAAATAATTGAAAATAAATTGTTTGCATTTAGAATTGAAATGAAATATTTTCAATTCTAATTGAAATCAAAATAATTGAAACTAAATTGTTTGCATTAAGAATTGAAATAAAATATTTTCAATTCAAATTGAAATAAAAATAATTGAAACTAAATTGTTTGCAATTAGAGTTGAAATGAAATATTTTCAATTATAATTTATATAAAAATAATTGAAAATAAAATAATTGCAGTTAAAATATTTCCAATTAGAATTGAAATAAAATAATTGAGAATAAAATATTTTCAATTAAAATAAAAATTTCTATGCAAATAAAATATTTTGCAATTAAAATTAAAAAATACAGTTGCAAATAAAATATTTGCGATTATCAATAAATAACGAAATAAAAAAATACAAAATAAAAAAAAAATGAAACCATTTTCGAAAATTTCGATTTTTTGTAAACAGCGAGTGTTGTGTATTTAAACTAAAAAAAAAAAATGCAATACCGTGTATTGCGTGTTATCCTCAAGAGTTTGGAAAAAACTTTTCAAAGATTCTTTTTACGTGTCGCACATAACGGACAATTGTTATTTAATAATTTAACGGTGAAATGTGGATAAAAAAAAAAATGTTAAATAATTGCTAGCGATAGACGCCGAAATGAAATAATTACAAAAAAAATATATAAATATATACATAAATAAATAAATATAAAAAAATACGACTAAAAGAGAAAAAAAATTTCTCTAATCTAATTGTCGATGTTTTTTATTTTATTTTATTTTATTTTTTTTTTCGTTTTTTTTCGAATTCTTAGATATCAAGAATTTCATTGTCGACAGTTTGAAGAAAAAAAAAAGTCTTCTATTAATTATGTTAAAATATTATTGTGAAATATATTATATATAATTGTATATTATAATTATATAATAATTATAGAATTTTATTACATAATATAAAATATTATATTATATAATTATATTATATTATGTATATATATATAACAAATTTGTATCAATGTTATCGCCAGTGGATTGTGAAATAAATGTTTTTCTATTTAAAATTTGTCTTTTTTCTTCTTTTTCTTTGCCACAAAAATTTTATTTTATTTTTCACCTGCGACTTTTTCCTGATTTCCAAACAGAACTTCGACTTTTTCCCTGACTCTACTCTCTAAACTTGAATTAGCAATAATTAAATTAAAAATTAGTAAATTAGTAAATTTTACTAATTTTTTTTACTAAAAAATGAATAGAAATTACTATATTTATTTTTTTAGTAAAAAAAATTAGTAGAAATTATTATTTTTTAGTAAAATTTACAAATTCAAAAGCAAAAATTCTGTCACTAATTTAGAGAGACAAAGAATATTTTAATTCACTCTAAAAATAGTTAAATATTAAAAAAAAAAAAAAAATGTTTGTGGTACATTTACTTTTCAAAATCTTTAATATTATAAAATTATTCGAAACTTTGACAGCTTTTTGAAAATAAATATTTAATAATTATTATTATTTTTCCACAGGAAATAAGATTTTTAAAATTTTCAAATTTCAAATCATTTGAAATTTAATAATTTACAAGAATTGCGAACAAAACTTTCTTTCTAAAGAATTTTATCAGAAATTTTTGAAAATAATTGTATTTATTCTGGCAATTTTATAAAAAATTTATTTATAATTAAATTCTTTTGAGAAATTTAATTTAAATATTTTGAAAATAATTAAATTTTTTTGGAGAATTTTTTAAGTAATTAAAATATTATTTTTTTGTATAAAAAATAATTGAAAATGTAGTGAAGAATTTTATTAAATTTTTGTAAAAGTAATTGAATTTTTAGAAAAATCTTTATTCAATTTTAGGAAAATAATTGAATTTTTGAGTAAAATTTTATTATATTTATTTAGAAGAATTGAATTTTTGGAAAAATTTCCATCAATTTTAGGAAAATAATTGAATTTTCTGCTAAGAACTTTCATTATTTATGAAAATAATTTAATTATATTTTAAAGAATTTTATTAAAATTTATGAAAATAATTGAATTATTATAAAGAGAATTCTAAAAAAAATTTATGAAAATAATTGAACTTTTTCCGCAGAATTTTATTATTTATTCGAAGAATAGAGTTTTTGCGAAAAAATTGCATCAATTTTGGGGAAAAAATTATTCAATTCTTGCTAAGAATTTTATTATTTATGAAAATAATTGAATTTTTGCGAAGAATTATATTATTTTTTAAAAATAATTGAATTTTTGTCAAGAGTTTTATTATTTTTGAAAATAATTGAATTTTTGAGTAGAATTTTATTATTTTTTAAAATAATTGAATTTTTGTCAAGAATTTTATTATTTTTGAAAATAATTGAATTTTTGAGTAGAATTTTATTATTTTTTAAAATAATTGAATTTTTGTCAAGAATTTTATTATTTTTGAAAATAATTGAATTTTTGAGTAGAATTTTATTATTTTTTAAAATAATTGAATTTTTGTCAAGAATTTCATTTGTATTTTTCAAAATAATTGAATTTTTGAGTAGAATTTTATTATTTTTTAAAATAATTGAATTTCTCAGAAGAATTTTATCATTTATAAAAATAATTGAATTTTTGAAAGAAGAAACTAATGAAGAATTTCATTAAAAAATTTTTTTAAATAATCCAATTCTTGAGAAGAATTCTATTTACTTTTTTTTTTCAAAATAATTGAATTCTTGTTAACAAATTTTATTGTTTTTCAAAAAAATAATTAAATTCCTACAAAAAAAAAATTTAATAATTTACAAAAATAATTAAATTTTTGTGAAGAATTTAATTTAAATTCTTGAAAATAATTGAATTCTTGAGGAGAATACTATTCAATTTTTTTCAAGATAATTGAATTCTTGTCAAGAAATTTTATTATTTATGAAAATAATTGAATTCCTGACGAGAATTTCATTATTTATAAAAAATAATTGAATTTTTGCTAAGAATTTTATTGTTTATGAAAATAACTGAATTTTAGTGAAAATATTTGATTATTTATTGGAAGAATTAAATTTTTTAGAAGAATTTGATTTATTTTTTTTAAATATAAATAATTGAATATCTTCTAAGAATTTTTTTTTTAAATCTTTAAATTTCTATATGAATAATTTTATTATTTTTGAAAATAATTGAATTCTTGCTAAGAATTTTATTATTTATGAAAATAATTGAATACTTGCCAAGAATTTTTTTTAAATAATTGAATTCTTTCGATGAATTTCAATTATTTATGAAAGTAATTGAATTCTTTCGATGAATTTCAATTATTTATGAAAGTAATTGAGTTCTTGTTGCAGGTAGTTTTTTTTATTATTTATATGCAAATAATAAAAATAATGAAAATTCTCTTTTTTTAAAATCGTTTTTCTTTATTTTTGTTTTGCTGTTCGAAAGTTGGAAAATTTTCATTTTTTTTCTAAGTATTTGAAATAAAAAACACGATTGTCGTGTAATTTCCTTTTTTTTATTGCAATTATTCCTCCTTTTCTTTCAAATCGGCACGTAAATGTTTTTTTTATATAAATGCTTCCCCTAAATACAAGAAAATTACTTAAAAAAAAAAAAAAGAAAAATCCGAGAAGTTAATCGCAATTATTTCGAAAGAAATGTACATTTTTATTCCCCAACGATTGTCATCTCGGAATTCATTCATATTTATATGTATATACCCATTATTACATTCTTAACTTCAAATTACAATAATTAATTAAATTACCTTCCTTTTTTCCATTTCCAATTTTTCAAGTTTTCTTTCGTCAAATAATTATTATTCCATTTTACAAACGTTCTCTTCTTTTTTGGCAGCACGTGTTATCGCTACAATTGTTTTTTTTTTTAAATCTCTAATGCGAGAATCCTAAAATCTCAAAAAAATTAATGAGGATTCTCCATTCATCTTTTTTATGATAATTTATGTCAGACTATTATTACTATTTTTATTATTAATATTATTATTACTATTATTACTATTATTATTATTATTATTATTACTATAATTATTATTATTACTATTATTATTATTATTATTACTATTATTATTATTATTACTATTAATATTAATATTATTATTATTATTATTCCTATTATTAAAATTATTATTATTACTATTTTTTTTTTGCTTTACGATAAATTTCTTTTCTTTTTCTCAAAATAATCTATTTTCGAAAAAAAAATGCGGTAAATTAATTGTGCGCCGTAATTCAAGTGATTGTTCTTCACAAAATTCGCTCGTAAAAAAGAAGGTACGCTTGAGATTTGAGAACTGTATTTTCGTCTGTTTCGGTTACCCTAAAAAATGAAATTTTCTATTATTATTATTATTATTATTACAATTTTTTTTTCAATTTTCTGCATAATTTCGATTTTCCAATAGAAATTATAAAGAAAATTTATAGTTTTTTTTTAATAAAAAAATATTAGGGGGAGGGGATGAAAAAATTACCTCGAGTCGGAAATATAGTACCATTGTCCCGGAAGTGATTCGACATTTGAAGAATTAGAAATTTTCTCGCTCTTTTCTTCCGAATTCGTAGTTTCATTATTTTCAAGTGTCTCTGATTCCGTTGATTCTTGTTTTGGAAGAAACGACCATCGAGGATCATCTGGACTCAGCGGTTGTCTTGTCTGAATTAGAAACAGAAAATTAACTAGCAATTAATTAAATTTCAAAAAACGAAATGAATTTTAAGAAAGTTAATTAAATTTCAAAACTACTAAACGAATTTTAAGAAATTAAATTTCAAAACTAAATTAAATAAAATTTCAAAACTCAATTCAATATTGAGAAACTAATTCAAAAACTAAATTAAAATCAAGAAATTAAATTACAAAAAATTTTAAATAAAAAAATGAAAAAAAAATACAAACCTTGACGTAAGCAACATAATGTCCACCGTAAAGTGTCCCACTGTGCTCAACAACACCATAAAGCGAATAAACTTTCGGCACATCGTGATTTTCACAAATAGGCGCCAAATTCAGTACTGTTGGAAATTTCACATATTTCGTTACTTTACTAAATGACATTCTGTGCGATTGAAAACGTTTTAAATGCAGAATCAAAACAGCCGGTACATTTGAGATGAGATATTGCTTTGTACTTGGCGTACGAACCATTTTACCATTTTCTTTACCCTGAAATTTTTAATTTTTTTTTTTTTTAAGAAAATTAAAATTCAATAATTTTATTCATTTCTACAAAATTTTAATTACAAAATTAAATTCCTATTAAGAAAGAATAAATAATTATTTGTTCTCAATTCGTTAATAATAATAAATAATCCTAATAGTCATCATCTATCTTTTTATATTATTGGATAATTATTGGAACAACTCGTGTAAAAATTGCCAAGATATTTCTAACAACTTGAATGTATATTTTTTTATTAAATAATTGAACTTTCGAGTAGATACTGGAATAATAATTGAATGTCTGTGTGACATTTTATTTAACATTTTTGAAAATAATTGAATTTTCAAAAAGAAATTTATTACTTAAAAAAAAATTCAATTCTTATAATGAATATTTGTTATTTATGAAAATAATTGAATTTTGCAAATAATTTTATTAAAATGCCTCAAAATAATTGAATTTTCGGGAATAATTTTGTTATTTATCTTTAATAACTGAATTCTTTCAAAGACTTATTTATGTAAACAATTTAATTCTTGGGAAGAATTTTAATACAATCTAAAAGAATAATTAAATTATTTTAAAAAAATTTAACAGGATTGCCACGAAAATTTAATTTTGTTTTTCCCTAACTTTTCCCTGATTTACAGACAACATTTTCACTTTCTCCCTGACCCTGAAGAATATACCGATTCACTCCAAAAATTATTAGATACTCAAAGAAATGTTCTATTACATTTATATTTACGAATTTCTTTAAGTGAAAAATTATTCGATAACATCAATAACTTCTTTTTTAAATAAATAATTCATCATTATTATTTTTCCATAGGAATTAAGGATTTCAAATCCAAACCTTCTCAAATTAAACTTATCAAAAATTGTTATAAAACATGCAGAAATCGATCACTTTCTTCACGCTTTATAATAAATTTAAAATTACAGAGTGATAAAATCATTATTTTATATTATAAGAATATTGCAACTATAAATTTGAATTTTCAAAGATTTTCATTTTTTAACCCTTTTCAAAATTCACTTATTTATCAAAATTCACGCTACGATGCTTTTAATATTCAATTATAATTTCAAATTTTAAGTGAAATTCATTTTTAATCAATTTTTATTAGAACATTCTACGAGAATTCAATTATTTAAATACAAAGATAAATAATTTATTAAATAATTGACTATTTCTTAAAATTGAATTTTTTTAAAGAAATTCTTAAAAAATTCTAAAAATAATTGAATTCTTTCGGCGAATTTCAAAAAAAATCATAAAGAATAAATGCAATTTTCTATCTGTTTATGTAAAATTGTACATAAAAAATTATTGAAACTCTGCTATAAATATTGTTATTTATAAAAGTAATTTAATTCTTGCAACGAATTTTATTAAAAATTTTCTTAAAGAATTAAATTCCTGTGAAGAAGATTTTATTTCTGAAAATAATAAATTGAATTCCGGAGAAAAATATTATTATTTATGATATTAAATTAATTTCTTATGAAGAATTTTATTCAAATTTTTTAAATAATTGAATTTCTCAGAATTTTTTATAACATTTTGAAAATAATTAAATTCCATCGATTAAATTTCATTGAAAAATTGAAAATAATTGAAATCTTGACGAAGAATTTTATTAAATTCTTTTTTAAAATAAGTCAATTATTGTGAAAAGTTTTATTTTTGAAAAAAAATTGAATTCTTAGGAAGAATTTAATTAAAATTTCTTCAATAATTGAATTGCTTCGAAGATTTTTTATTTTTTAAGAAAATAATTGAATTGTTTCGAAGATTTTTACAAATATTTTTGACAGTAAAATTGTAATTCCTATAAGGAATGTTATATTTTACGAAAATAATTGAATTGAATAAGAAAATTTTATTAAAATTGCAATATTATTAACTAAATCTTGTAAAGAATTTTGTCAAAATTTTTTTAAATAATAGAATTTTTAAAAGAGGAAAATTTTTGAAAATGATTTAAATTTTGCAAAGAATTTTATTCAATTTTTTGAAAATAATTGAATTTCGGAGAAGAATTGTATTATTTATGATATTAATTAATTTCTTGTGAAGAATTTTATTCAAATTTTTTAAATAATTGAATATCTCAGAATTTTTTATAACATTTTGAAAATAATTAAATTCCATCGACAGAATTTCATTAAAAAATTGAAAATAATTGAAATCTGACGAAGAATTTTATTACATTTTTTTTTTAAATAATTGAATTCTTGTAAAGAATTTTGTCAAAATTTTTTTAAATAATAGAATTTTTAAAAGAATTTTATTTAAATTTTTCGAAATAATTGAATTTCTCAGAACTATTTTTTTCTATTCTTTGAATATATTTGAATTCTTTCGATAAACTTTATTATTAAAAATTAAAAATAATTGAATTGGTGCGAAGAAATTTATAAAAAATTGGAAAGTAATTGAATTCCTGTGAAATTTTTATTAAAATTTTGTTTAAATAATTGAATTCTTTTAGAAAATTTTATTATAATAGTAGATATTAAAAATAATTGAAATGAGGAAAATTTTTGAAAATAATTGAAATTTTGCCAAGAATTTTATTAAATTTTTTGAAAATAATTGAATTTTGGAGAAGAATTGTATGATTTATAAAAATAATTGAAATTTTGACGAGAATGTTTATAAATTTTTGAAAATAATTGAATTTCTGTAATCAGTTGTTCTTAAAATTTCTATTTAAATTGATTAAAAGTTGAAATTTTTTCAAATTTCATATTGAAGCCTTTGAAGTTGATCTATTTATGCAGATTTGAAACGCAACTCTTTTGAAATGTAATTAATTTTGAAAATTTTGAAGTAATATTATTCATTAAATAATTTTTGAGTAATAATTTGATGATAGTTGTTGAAGAATGAAGTTCTTTAAAAAGAAATTATTGTCAGAAACAGAAAAAATTAAAAGTTTTGTATTAAAATTCTTGTTAATTTCATAGTTTAATTAATTCATTCAAAATTGAAATTTTACAAAATTTCAAACTACAACCTTTTGAAGTTTAAAAAATTAAATTAAATGAAAAAACGATAAATTTCGTCCCAGAAAAAGAAAAAAAAATGTACCTTATTTTCCCTGGCAGTGCAAGCCTCACATCCAACGGCATTATTATTAGCCATTAATTCCTTCGCAGTGAATTGATTTAAACATGATTGAATGGAAAATTCTCCCTCGCACGTTGTGTATCGCGAGGGCGATTGACTCACTTGACTAATTTTCATTTGCGACATCTCACTTCTTATTTTTTCCACACCATTTGTTTTCGAATAATCATTATTACATTCGTTATTAACTTTCGAATTCACCTTTTTGTCCTCCTTCTCTTCCCGCGCGTACCTAACAAAACAAATTTCAAAAATTTCAAAAAACAAAAGAAATACAAAAAAATAGAAAAACAAATTACAAAGAAACAAAAAATAGAAAATTACAAACAAAATTATATAATTAAAAATAAATTACAAAGAAGTGAGAAACTTCGAGTTTAATAAAAGTTGAAAAAAATTAATTCACTGATTAATTTTTACATAAAAAGTAAGTTAAAGTTCGAGTACCTTAAAGACTTTTCCTCAGTGTCCTCTCCATTTTCTTTCGTCTCCTCCCCATTATCATTGACAATTAATTTCTCGTCATTCACTTCCTTCTCATTCACTGGACTCGACGATGAACTTTCACTGGAATTATTCACATTTGTAATTAAATTATTTTCTGGCAATTCATCATTATTCAATGGCGATTCATCGAGAAATTGTTTATCATTTTTTACATTTGAAATCTCTAGATTTAATTCAATAAATTTCTGTAATTTACTACTATCATCATCATCATTATTATCATTATTATCATTATCGTCTTCATTATTATCAACAACCATTGAATTCATTTTCTCTTGACTATTTCCATTTTCCACTAATTCGCAATTATTTTCAATCGATTCACATTCATTCATTGAATTCACAGTTGAATCGTTTCTTATTTCATTTGAAGAATCATTATCGGGTGAGGCTGGACTCGTTAATTGAGACGGTTTCTCTGAACTATAACCAGATTCATTTATTTCTTGTGATTTGGAATTTGATTCTGTGTCAGCGTCCGTCTCGGCATTATCCTCCGCATCTGATTCGCTTCCTGTTGAAAATTATTTTTCCAAAATTAAGTACATGAAAATGCTTTTCAAAAATTCAATTATTTCCAAAAATTTTACAAACATTCTTCTAAAAAAATTCATTTCTAATAAAATTTTTTACAGAAATTCAATTATTTTCAAAAAAATTTCTCAAAAAAAAATTCAATACAATTTAAAAAAAAATTGATAAAATCTTTCGCAAAAATTCAAATATTTTTTTAAAATTTTAATAAAATTCTTTATAAGAAATAAAGTATTTTTTTCATACGAATTTTAATTTTAAATTTCTCGAAAAAAGTTATGAATTTTTTTCAAAAAAAATATTAAAGAACTCTTCACGAAAATTCAATTACTTTCAGAAAATAATAAAAATTTATGAAAAAAATTCAATTATTTTTTTAAATAATGAAATTCTCGTCAGGAATTCAATTATTTTCATAAATAATGAAAATTCTTGACAAGAATTCAATTATTTTCAATAAAAATTTCTCAAAAACAAAATTGATAAATTTTTTCGCAAAAATTCAATTATTTTTAAAAATTTTAATAAAATTCTTTATAATAAGAAATGAAATATTTTTTTCATACGAATTTTAATTTTAAATTTCTCGAAAGAATTTATGAATTTTTTTTTTCAAATAATGTAATTATTCTCAATAATTCAATTTCTTTTGAATATTTAAATAAAATTCTTGACAAGAATTCAATTTTTTTTAAATTATAAAATTTTCTGATAAAATTCAATTATTTTCATAAATAATAATAAAAAATTCTTGATAAGAATTCAATTATTTTTTTTAAATAATAAAATACTCGTCAGGAATTCAATTATTTTCATAAATAATAAAAATTCTTGACAAGAATTCAATTATTTTTTGAAAATAATAAAATTTTCTGCAAAAATTCAATTATTTTCAAAAATAATAAAAATTTTTGAAAAGAATTAAATTTTTTTTAAATAATAAAATTCTTTGTCAGAAATTCAATTATTTTCAAAAAATAATAAAATTCTTAGTAGAAATTTAAAAATTTTCCAAAAATATTTATAAAACACTTCACAAAAATTCAATTATTTTCAGAAAGTAATAAAAATTCTTGACAAGAATTCAATTTTTTTTTTAAATAATAAAATTTTCGTCAGGAATTTAATTATTTTCATAAATAATAAAAAGTCTTGAAAAGAATTCAACTATTTTTTAAAATAATAAAATTCTTCATTATTTTGAAGAATTTCTAAAAGTTTTTTTTTTGAAAATAATGTAGTTTTTTGAATAATTTTAATTGAAAATTTTGAAAATAATTGAATTAAACAAAAAAATTTTCAACTTTTTCAAAGTAATCGTGTCTATTAATAATTATAATTAAATATTTGATTATTATTGAAGTCTATTAAAATTATATTGAAAATAATTGAATTTCTCAGAAGTGTTTTATTATTTATGAAAAATAATTTAATTCCTGCTTAGAATTTTACTATTTATAAAAATATTTGACTTATATTTCGAAGGATTTATTAAAATTTTTTTAAATAATTGAAGTTTTGCAAAAAATATTATTAAAAATAAAAAAAAATTGAATTCTTTCATGTAAAATTTTACTAAAGTTGTATTAAAAATAATTGAATTTTTGCAAACAATTTGACTACAAATAAAAATAATTAAATTGTTTCGAAAGGTTAATTAAAATTTTAGAAAATACAAATTGAATTCATTTCAAAAAATTTATAGCCAATTAGGAAAAAAAATTGATTTCTTTCATGAAATTTTATTGAAAATAATTGAATTTTTGCAAAGATTTTACTATTTAAAAAAATAATTGAATTCTTCCATCAAATTTTATTAAAATTTTATTGAAAATAATTGAATGTTTTTTAAGAATTTTACTATTTATTAAAATAATTTAATTCTTGTCAAGAATTAAATTTCTTTATAAAAATTCAATTATTTCAATTCTTTTTTTTAATTCTAAATGAAATGATATAAAAGTAATATTTTTATTTCATTGAAAACAATTTGGTATAAACCTTTGGGTTCGAAACGAGTTTAAATAAATAATATAATCGTATTTTTGAAGAATTCTAATGAAAATTGCGCTTTTTTAATTGCTTTTTTAATTTTTGATTTTGTAATCGAATATTGAATAAATTGCGCTTTTTTAATTTTTAAATTTTGTAACCGAATATTGAAATAAACTTTCATACCCGACGCCGAGTAATTCTTCTGCTTTGAATTCTTGGATTTCGCAACTCTCTTCATTCGTTTTCTCGATGATTTGTGCGCATTTTTCGACGAATTATTGCTATTCATTAAATCGAATGCGTCCTCGAAACCACTGCTTTTCCTCCTGTTTTTAAAAAAAATACAATTTTAGTTTTTTTTTTTTTTTTGCTTTTAAACATCAAAAAAATAATGTCTTTTTAAAAAAAGAAAAATTCACCTATGAGATGGCGGTTGTGGTTTATCGACCATAACTGGTAGACTGAGATCTAAAAATGATTCGGTTCTTCTTGTCGAATGATGACACTCGAGACATTCGAGTGTAGAAACGAGAATACCTTTGAAAACCGGCTCAGTGCCCAATAAACGTGCACTCGCCTGATGTCCATATAATTTCAGTTTCCACACTTTATCGTCATCATTATTCTTTGCTTTTTTATACAAGTCAAGATTTTTTAATATTATTTCCTGATAACGCTGAAAAAATACATTTTTTTTCTTAATAAAAAAAAAAACTTGTTTTTTAATTGAAAATTTTCTTTTTAATTGAAAAAGAAATGTTTTTAATTAAAAATCTTCTGTTTTAATCGAAAAGGAAATGTTGGAATTGAAAATTTTCTTTTTGAAAAAAAAGAAAAAAAAAAGAAAAGAAAGGTTTTAATAAAAAATCTTCTTTTTAATTGAAAAAGAAATGTTTAAATTGAAAATCCTCTTTTTAATTGAAAAACAAATGTTTAAACTAAAAATTTTTCTTTTTAACTAAAAAAAAAGGAAATATTAAAATTAGTTAAATTGTGAAAAATTAAAAATTTCGTTTTTCTTTAAATTGTAAAAATTTGGTAATTAAAAGAAAAAATCGTACGCGAAGATCTTCACTGCGAACTTGTTCCAATAAATGCCTCAAAAGTTCGTGTGAATCGTGTTGACCACCGTCCATGCATTGCGTATTCTTTTTCCGCAAACTATTCAAAAGTTCACTTGGTTTATAAGTTTCGCCATTTGAATTTTGCATGTCGGTTAAAGTTTTCTGTAGAACTTGAGTCAAGGAGCATTCTTTGTCCAAAGTTCCCTCAATTGGTGGCTGAAATTTAGAAAGAAAAAAATTTTATTTTACAATTATGCAAATTAAAAAAAAAATTAGAAATTAAGAACTTAAAATTAATTAAAAAAAAAAATTCAATTAAACTTTTTGAGAAAAATTAATATACTAAATTTCCTTAAAAATCTTTGTCAACAATTTAATTATTTTTATAGATAATAAAATTATTCGCAGGAATTCAATTATTCTCAAAAAATGTTGAATAAAATTCTTCGAAATAATTCAATTATTTTGTAAAATTGACAAAATTCTTCGCAAAAATTCAATTATTTTAACAAAATTGATAAAATTCTCAGCAAGAATTCAATTATTTTCAAAAATGATAAAATTCTTCGTAAATATTCAATTATTTTCAATATTTTATTGACATTTTTGAAAATAAATTACATTTTTCGAGGAATTCGATTAAAATTGTATTAAAAATAATTGAAATTTTGCAATAAGTTAATTTATTTAATAATTGAATTATTGCGAAGAAATTTTATGAAAAAATTTATTTCTTGAAAATAATTCAATTCCTGTAAAAAAAATTTAATTACTTTTGGTGAATAATTTAATTCCTGTAAAGAATTTTATAAAAAGTTTTTAAATAATATTGAATTCCTGTGAAGCTTTTATTAATTTTTAAAAGTAATTGAATCGCTGCGAAGAATATGATTGTTTTTTTTAAATAACTGAATTCCTGTGAAGAATTATAATACTTTTCGAAAATGATTGAATTCTCGAGAAGCATTTTATTAAAAAGTTTTCAAAATACTTTTAATTCCGGCGAAGACTTTTAATATTTATGGAAATATTTGAATTTCTGTGAAGAATTTTATTGCTTTTTTTTGAAAATAATTGAATTTCTGCAAAGGATTTTAATAAAGTTTGAAAAATAATTCAATTCTTGCAGAAGAATTGTAATTATTTATAAGAATAATTGAATTTTTGAGAAGAATTTAATTATCTATAATAATTATTGAATTTTTGGGGAAGAATTTTCCTGTTTTTTTTTAAAGTAATTGAATTTCTATGAATAAATTTTTTAAAAGTTATCAAAATAATTGAATTCCTGCGAAGAATTTTATTAAATTTGAAAAATAATTTAATTTTATTAACTTTTTGAAAATAATTGAATTTTGCTATTCATTTATAAATAAAATTGAAATATTTACAATTTTTTTTTAGATT
This sequence comes from Leptopilina heterotoma, assembly GCF_015476425.1. NCBI lineage: Eukaryota > Metazoa > Arthropoda > Insecta > Hymenoptera > Figitidae > Leptopilina > Leptopilina heterotoma. Next base: position 5,149,975 of record NW_025110842.1, read on the forward strand.
TTCTGAAAACAATTGATTTTCTGCAAAGAATTTTATTGTTTTTTGAAAATAATAATTGAATTTCTTCGAAGAATTTTTTTTATTTTTGAAAAATAATTGACTTTCTGTAAAGATTTTATTAGATTTTTAAAAATAATTGAATTTCTACGAAAAATTTTAATAAATTTTGAAAATAATTGAAATCCTGTGAAGAATTTGAGTATTTTTAAAAAAAATAAATGAATTCCATCGAAAAATGTGTTATTTATAAAAATAATTAAATTACATTTAAATAATCTGAGAAATTATTAAAGTTTTGAGTACAATTTTAGTTAAAAATTTTTAGATTACATTTATCGAGGAATTCCATTGAAATTTTATTAAAAAGAATTGATATTTTGCAAATGAGTTTTATTGTTCATAAAAATATGTAATTGAATTCTTGTCAAGAATTTCAATTATTTATGAAAATAATTGCATTTTTGTTGAAGAGTTTTATTAATCTTTTTTGAAAAATATTTATGTTTCTACGAAAATTTCAATTATTTATGAATATAATTGAATTTTGCGAAGAATTTTGTTAAATTTTTATGAAAACTATTTAATTCCTTTCAAGAATATTATTATTTATGAAAATAATTGTTTTTTATAAAAATTCCTGAAAATAATTGAATCTCGACGAAGAATTTTGCTATTTATAAAGATAATGAAAATGTTGACGAGAATTTTTTAAAAAATTTTAATAATAATTTAATTTCTGGAAAGTTTTTTAATTTATATTTAAAGATAGTTGAATTCTTTCAAAGAATTGCGTTAAACTTTTTAAAAATTGAAACTAATTTTATCAGAATTGAAATAAAAATGTTTTCAAATTATTATTATTTTATATTATTTTCAATACAATTTCAATAAATATTATATAATATTAAAAAGAATTAAAAAAAAATGGAAATTGATTATTGAAAATAAAAAAATTAGTATTAAATTATTAAAAATAAAAAAAAAATTACCAGTAAAATTTTCTCGGTACCTCCCGGCTTTTTGTACATTCCACCGGGAAGGACAAATGTTTGTCCAGGTATTTGCATGTCTTCGAGGACCTTCAACAAAAATGGCGTTTGCGCCAAGCACTGAAGGACTGCATTGAAAAAACAAGTGTTACCTAAATTCGATAGTCCCTGAAAATAATAAAAAAAAATATATTAAAAATTCTTTAAATTTCTTTCAGAAAAAAGAAATTTACAATATTAAAATTTTTCTTTAAAGACAAAAGACTTTTTTTTTGTTTACTTACAACTACTTTTGTAAATCCGACTTCAAATTTTACTTTCACTTTTTTCAATTCCGCTACTTCTTTCTTTGAGGCTTTCGGCGATGATTTCTTTCTCTTTGTCGCTTCAGTCGACATTCTTATAATATCAGTCACAAGTCGAGACATACGAAAACTGAAAATAAAAATAAAAAAATTTTACATTTCTATATTTTTTTTTTCTTAATAATTTATTTATAACGTATTTTTTTCTTTTTCCCTTTTTATTAAAATTTACAATTTTCGTTTGCAATTTTCTCTCATTTTTCTATATTTTTTTGCTTAATAATTTATTTAAAAAGTATTTTTTTCTTTTTCCCTTTTTATTAAAATTTACAATTTTTGTTTGCAATTTTCTCTCATTTTTCTATATTTTTTTTTGCTTAATAATTTATTTATAAAGTATTTTTTTCTTTTTCCCTTTTTATTGAAAATTACAATTTTTTTCTGCATTTTTCAAATATTTTTTGGTCCCGAAGATACCGCGGAAAATGTGAAAATAAAAGAATAAATTTAAAACAAAAAATTAAAATCGATGAAAACAGAACATTTTTGTTTAAAAATGAAAGAGAAAAATTCGTCTACTTTTGTTTTTTTTTGCGTTTTTATAATTGCTTTTGAAAAAAGGATAAAATTACCATGATTTTGGATTAATATAACCATTGCATTGATAACACCAGAGTTTCCATTCATAAGTGTCAATAACTAAACAATGTGAACCTGTTCTTGGAGTATTAAAATGTTGATTCGCATGATTTCTGTCACTATTTCCGCAAGCTTGATTTCCACATTGTAGACACATCCACATTCCCGGCGGACATGGTTCAATCTGAAAAATTTCAATTTATTAACAATTTATATATTTATTTAATTATTAATTCAATTTTCTACAAATTTTAAATTCTTTTTCAACTTTTTACTATAAATTCGTTGATAGAATTCTAGTAGTTTCAAAAAATAAAATTGACAAAAATTATTCAAAAGAATTAAATTATTTTCAAAGAAATAGTAAACAAAATTCTTTGCTGCAATTCAATTATTTTTAAATAAATAATAAAATTTTTCGGAAGAATTCAATTATTTATGTAAATAAAAATATTCTTTGAAAGAAATTAACTAATTTTCAAAAAAATTTGATAAAATTCTTCTCAAGAAATTCAATTATTTACATAAATAACAATATTCATCACAAGAATTCAATTATTTTCATAAATAATACAAATTCTTGATAAGCAATGAATTATTTAGTAAAATAATTGAACTTTGTGCAGAAAATTTTGTTATTTAAAAAAATAATTAAAATTCTTGATAAGAATTCAATTATTTTCATGGACAATAAAACTCATTGCAAAATATCAATTCTTTTTAATAAAATTTCAATGGAATTCCTCGAAAAATGTAATCTAGAAATTTTAACTAAAATTATACTCAAAACTTTAATAATTCCTCAGATTATTTAAATGTAATTCAATTATTTTTATAAATAACACATTTTTCGATGGAATTCATTTATTTTTTTTTTAAAATACTCAAATTCTTTACAGGATTTCAATTATTTTAAAAATTTATTAAAATTCTTCGTAGAAATTCAATTATTTTTAAAAATCTAATAAAATCTTTACAAAAAGTCAATTATTTTTCAAAAATAAAAAAAATTCTTCGAAGAAATTCAATTATTATTTTCAAAAAACAATAAAATTCTTCGCAGAAAATCAATTATTTTCAGAAAATCAAAAAAAAAAATTGTAAATATTTCAATTTTATTTATAAATTAAGAGCAAAATTTTTTTTAATAATTACCCCATCTTCAACAACTGGAGGTGTAATTTTATTCTCATTCTCGCATTTCTCGCATTCTCTAAGAACTCCGATTTTAGAAATCGTTTTCCTTGATTCAATTAAATTAAGGGCCTTTTCACTGTGTTTACATTTTTCACCTTGAACAGAAAGCAAAATTTAATTATTATTATTATTCAACTTTTTTAAAAAAAACTATTACAAAATTATTTTTGACAATCTTTAGAAAACAAATTTTTCATTTTTTAAACTTTAAGCGCTTTTTTTAAAATGAAAAAGAAAACAAAATGTAATGAGAAAGTAACAAAAAAATACAAACAAACGAAATGAAACAAAAACAAGAAAAATACAAAATGTAACGAGAAAATAATGAAAAAAACAAAATGAAACAAGAAAATAATAAAATAACAAAATAACAAAATGAAACGAAAAGAAAGAAAAAAAAATAAAATGTAACAAGAAAAACACAAAATGAAACGAGAAAAGAAGAAAAAAAGGAGAGGAGAAACAAATAAAATTAAAAATTAAGAAAATGAAACAAAAAAAAGAGATGGAAAAAAATTCAATTATTTTTCCAAAATTAAGTACATGAAAATGCTTCTCAAAAATTCAATTATTTCCAAAAATTTTACAAACATTTTTCTATAAAAAATTCATTTAAAAAAAAATTTGTTACAGGAATTCAATTATTTTCAATAAAATTTCTCAAAAAGAAATTCAATTAATTTTAAAAAAAATTGATAAAATCTTTCGCAAAAATTCAATTATTTTTAAAAATTTTAATAAAATTCGATATAAGAAATAAAGCAATTTTTTCATACAAATTTTAATTTTAAATTTCTCGAAAGAACTTTATGAATTCTTTTTCAAAAAATGTAATTATTCTCAATAATTCAATTTCTTTTGAATATTTAAATAAAATTCTTGACAAGAATTCAATTTTTTTTAAATTATAAAATTTTCTGATAAAATTCAATTATTTTCATAAATAATAATAGAAATTCTTGATAGGAATTCAATTATTTTTTCAAATAATAAAATTCTCGTCATGAATTCAATTATTTTCATAAATAATGAAAAATCTTGACAAGAATTCAATTATTTTTTAAAATAATAAAATTTTCTGCAAGAATTCAATTATTTTCATAAATAATAAAAATTCCTAAAATGAATTCAATTTTTTTTTTTAAATAATAAAATTTTCGTCAGGAATTTAATTATTTTCATAATTAATAAAAAATCTTGAAAAGAATTCAATTATTTTTTTAAAATAATAAAATTCTTTATTCGAAATTCAATTATTTTTTTTAAATAATGAAATTCTTGTCAGGAATTCAATTATTTTTAATAATAAAAATTTTTGAAAAAAATTCAATTATTTTTTTAAATAATAGAATTCTTGTCAGGAATTGAATTATTTTCATAAATAATGAAAATTCTTGACAAGAATTCAATTATTTTTTAAAATAATACAATTTTCTGGAAAAATTCAATTATTTTCATAAATAATAAAAAATTCTTCAAAGGAATTCAATTATTTTTTTTTAAATAATAAAATTCTTCGTCAGGAATTCAAATATTTTAAAAAAATAATTAAATTCTTAGAAGAAAATTTAAATAATTTTCCAAAAATATTAATAAAACTCTTCATAAAAATTCAATTATTTTCACAAATAGTGAAAATTATTGACAAGAATTCAATTATTTTTCTCAAGTATTAAAATTTTCTGCAAATATTCAATTATTTTCATAAATAATAAAAATTCTGGACAAGAATTCAATTCTTTTTTTTAAATAATAAAATACTCGTCAGAAATTTAATATTTGCATAAATAATAAAAATTCTTGACAAAAATAGAAAATAGAAGAAGAAAAAAAACAGAATGAAACGAGAAAAAAATTTAATTACAAAATAAGAAAATTGAAACGAAAAGAAAGAAAATAAAAAAAAATGTAACGAGAAAATAACAAAAAAAATAAAATGTAACAAGAAAAATACAAAATGAAACGAAAAAAGAGGAAAAAAATTACGGAATGAATGGAGGAAAAAAATAAAATAACAAAATGATACCGAAAGGAAAGAAAAATAAAAAAACAAAACAAGAAAAGAAGAAAATATAAAATTAAACAAAAATAGAAGAAAATTCAAAATTAAACAAAAGTAGAAGAAGAAAACAGAATGAAAGGAGAAAAAAAATAAAATAACAAAATTGAATGAAATTCAACGAAAAGAAAGAAAAAGAAAAACATATTAAATCAAAAATATGGAGAAAATTTTTCGATAAACAGTTATACTCTCAATACGATTATTTAACGGAACAAAACAAAAATTAAACTGAAGAATAAATTAAAATGAATTCTCTTTTTGATTATATTAAATATAATTTCTAAAAGATAAAAGCATCTTACCTGTATAAGGTTCTCCAGTTCCTTTGAAACTTCCACAAGTACATTCAGCGTCAATCAACATCATTTTTTTTCTCCGAAAAAATTAAGTTACAATTGACCCAAGAATTAATCACTTTATCACATTCGTAATTTCCGTAATATCCTATTTTATAATATACGATATGGACAAAAAAATCTTTCACAGCACTCTCTAACTCTCCCTCTCTTTTTTTTTCTCTAAAAAAAAGAAGAAAAATTTCCCGAATTCATCTCTAACCTCAAAAATTTACTGCTCTACTTTTATAATAAATAACACATTAATATAATAATTCAACAACAAAAAAAGAACACCACAATACTGAAAAAATATCAACAAATAAATTTTTAACACACAAAAATTAAAATCAAAAAAATAAAACAAAAAACAAGAATGACAATGGCGATCAGGTTTTTGATTAAAAATTCTCCATATATAATAAAAGACAAAAGAAATTGTTGTCTTTTTTTTGTTATGAAAATACCTTTATAACAAAAACACTTTTGCACTGAATTTTCCTAAAGCACCTTTTTGCACAAACACAAAATATTCCCCCGTAGGATAAATTGGGAAAATAATTTTTTTTTGTTTGAAGCAAATAAAAGGAATTTCTTTTTCTCCTTAAAACATTTATAATATATTTATGAGGAGAAGAAGAAGAAAAGAAAAATGTGGACATGTGTTGTTTTTAATCCAGGGATTAAAGAAAATCATATAGAGGAGAAAAACAATTTTGTTTTCTGAATTATCGACGTCATTACCCGGCAGCGCCATCTCGAGGCGGGAAAATTCAAATCTTGATTCTGTTAAAAAAAGAAACAACTTTGCATGTTTGTAGATAAATAAATAACTAAATAAATAAATAAATAAAAGAAATTAATTTCAATTTTTAAAATTTTACCGCAATTCTTTGAAAGAATTCAACTATTTTAATAAACATTATAATTCTTTCCAGAAATTCAATTTTATTTAAAAAAAAAAAAAAAAATTCTTGTCAACATTTTAATTTAAAAAGTAAAATTCTTCGCCGAAATTCAATTATTTTTCAGGAATTTTTTTAAAAATTCATTGTAAGATTCAATTATTCTCATAAATAACAATATTCATCAAAAAATTCAATTATTTTAAAAATTGATAAAATTCAATTATTTTCAAAATTAATAAAATTCAATTATTTTCAAAATGAATAATATTCAATTATTTTCACAATTAATAAAATTCAATTATTTTCAAAATTAATAAAATTCAATTATTTTCAAAATTAATCAAATTCAATTATTTTCACAATTAATAAAATTCAATTATTTTCAAAATTAATAAAATTCAATTATTTTCACAATTAATAAAATTCAATTATTTTCAAAATTAATAAAATTGTATTATTTTCACAATTAATAAAATTCAATTATTTTCAAAATAAATGAATTCAATTATTTTCAAAAATTATTAAATTTCTTCGCAGAAATTCAATTATTTTTAAAAATTAATAAAATCTTTACAGGAATTCAATTACTTTCAAAATTATTAAAATTCTTAACAGGAATTCAATTATTTTTAATGGAATTTTAATGGAATTCCTCGAAATATTTGTAAATAAAATTCTTAATGAGAATTCAATTTTTAGAAACCTTTTTCAATTACTCAATAAATTATCGAATTGAATTTTCGTTGAATAATCGAAATTACCCAGCAGTGCCATCTGGAGGCGGGAAAATTTAAATTTTTTTCTTTTTCTTATAATTTTTTTTTCTGTATCCATATAATAAATACTTTCAATTCTTTCGTTTGTTCAATATTTTCTTCTTTAAAAAAATTTAGGCGTTGAACAATTAAAAAGTGAAAAATATGAAAAAAAAACCAAAAAATGGAGGGGGTAATTGTTAAAAGTTGCCTTTTTCGAATAAAAAAAAGAAACCTAACCTCAAAAAGAGTTTCACTTTTTAGTAAAACTGGTCTTAAAACGTTAGTGTTTTTAGAAAGAATACAAAAGATTTTATGCGGAAATTGTTTTTTCCCCAAAAGAATACTTTTTTTTATCCAATCGACGACAGCGCCATCTGGTGTTTATTGAATATTTAACGACTCCGCGTCTCTTTTGGATTCGCGATCGAAGACAAAACGCCAAGTCAACTGCTCCTCCTCACCCCTCTCCTCTCCTCTCTCTCTTCTCAGCAAGTAGAAAATCGCGGGAAACGCTTCTATTCTTCTTCCATCAATAAAAAAAAAAAATTTTTTCCCGAAAAAAATTACACTCAAATTTTCACTGAAAATTCATCAATAAAAAATTCTCTTCAAGTTAAAATTGTCCAATTTAACATAAAACTCGGAATAAAATCGAAAATTTCATATGTGTGTTTCAAAATTCATTGATTCCTCATATAGTGTTGGTAAAAATTAACCTATAAAATCACCGCCTGATATAGTGTTTCTAAAATATTTCTTAATAATTAACATTAAAAATAACCCTTTTTGCTTTTAATTTCCTTTTGTTCGGTGAGAATATTTTTGTGTGAAAAAAAGTGCGTTTTAATTCGAGGAGAAAAGAAAATCGAGCTATTATTAAGTGGGGAAATAATGCAATAATAATATCTGATCAAGAGGATATTATTCTAATTGTATATTCATCCCCCGGGAGGGGGGAGGGAAATGAAAAGTTGATTGTTTTTTTTGCGGGAGAGAGAAAAAAAACACAATTCTGAGCAATGAACTCATTTCCAACACCAGAATCGTCTCCGGTGATAATTGAATCCGATGTCAGCAGCAACAAGTCATCAAAGAATTCTAAGAACGAGAGGAAGAAGAGTCTTCCTTTGAAAAATGAGAGGAAAAAATTGTCAAAATCTTTATCACCTGGAACGAGCGTTAATGGAAAGAGGAAAACACTTTTTCCAAAAGTTGTTTTACCATTGTTTCCGAAAATTACGAATAAGGTTAGTTAACTTATTTTATTTTTTCTTTGAAAACGAAAATTTCCCCTTTTGTCAAACTCAGTTTTTTCTTTCTCTTAATTTTCGTCTTCTCCTTTTTCTTTCGGTAAATTTTACAAATTTTCTCTGTTTTTCTGTCTTTTTTCTTTTATTGCGAAGTTATTTTCTGTCACTTGTTAAATTATTTCCACGTAAAATTGACAAAAAAAACAAAATTCGTTATTGTTGACAATTTTTTTCTTCTCTCGAGGTAAAAATCAATTTTTATTTTTACGAATTTCTTTTTCGTTCTCTCGAGGTTGTCGATAAAGAAATGTAAAGTTAATAAATAAAAAGCGATGAATTGTTTTGGGGAAAATGAAAAATTAGAAAAGAATTTTTTTTTTTTCTTCTCTTTTGTAGAAAGGAGCAAATGTAGAAAAAACACCACCAATTCGAAGAAAATCAATATCGAAAAAAACAGCTGTAGATCCTGATTTTGTTCCCGATTCTTCTGGGGTAACAATTTTTACTTTTAAACTTATTTACAAAAAAAATTAATTGATTTATTTTTTAGGTTTTAAATTAATTATTCTGCTTTTTATTTCTATTTACAGAGTTCGAGTGAGGATGATAACAGTGTAGATGATTATCCTTTGAAAAAGATTTCGGAATCAATCAGAAAATCGGATTTGAATGTAAAAAACAATTTATATTTTATATTGTTCTTATTATTGATTATTAATTATTATCTAATTTTTAACAATTAAGAAGTATTTTTTTAAGAAAAGGAAAACTTCTATTACTTTATTTTCAAAATTCTTTTTCTAAACCAAGAAGAAAATTTGCTTATTTTCTTATATTTCTGTAATTAGGATTGAAAATAAAATTAAATTCATACTTTCTTAAATTACATTTTTTCCCTTGTTTTACAGTTGTCGAAGACAAGTCAAAAAAGTTTGAAGTTGCCAAAAACACCCAAGACACCGAAAACACCGAAAACACCGAAGACACCAAAAACTCCGAAACAAAATGCGAAGAGTCCAAAAATTACTATCGATACACAAAAATCGACGAAAAAGAAGAAAGAATCGAATAATGAAAAGAAAGTTGACGAAATTAAAATCAATGACATTAATGATGACGACACTGTTATTAATGTACCGGCAAAGAAAATGAAATTAACCGAAAATACAAAGGAAATCGAAGAGACAAAAATAATGAATATCGATTGGAAATACGGAATAAATTGGACACCCGGAAAACTTGCTTGGGCACGTTTTGCAAATTATCCATTTTGGCCATGTGTCGTCACTCTCGATCCAGACTCAATGACTTATCACCGACCAATGGGTAACTTGTTTTCTTTTTCTTTTCTTACTTTCAAAGATTTTCTATTAGAAATTTAATGGAAATTCTTCATTTTTTAAAATATATCATTTTTTTTTAACTGTTAACTTCTAACAGTTTTTCTTAAAATTTTTCAAACAAAATTAAGAAATTAATTCAAATTTCAAAATCATTTTCAAAAATTTAAATAAAATTCTTAACAAAAATACAATTATTTTCATAAATAATAAAATTCTTGACATGAATTCAAATTATTATGAAGAAAAATAAAACTTTTCACAATACTTCAATTATTTTAAAAAATTTTAAATGAAATTCATGAAAAGAATTCAATTATTTTCGAAAAGAATAAAATTTTTCGAAAATATTAAATGATTTTCCAAAAATTCTCCGCAAAAAATTCAATTCTTTTCAAGAATAATAAAATTCTTTTCAAAAATTCAATTATTTTCAAAAATTTTAATGAAATTTTTCAAAAGTTCAATTATTTTTATTAAATAATAAAATTCTTTGTAGGAATTCAATGATTTTTGAAAATAATCAAATTCTTTGAAGAAATTCAATTATTTTTAAAAATAATAAAATTCTTGAGAAAAATTAATTTATTTTTAAAAAATTTTAATATAATTCTTCTCCAGAATTCAATGATTATAAAAATTTTAAATGAATTTCTTCACTAAAATTCAATTATTTTTTATAAATAACATTTTTTGTAGGAATTCCATTATTTTCAAAAAATTTAATTAAATTTTTTTCAACTAAACAAATTTTTTCTGCATTTCTAAATTAAATTATTTAAAACTTATTATTAATTTTTCCACACTAATTAAAATTTCAAATCATTTACAAAAGTAATAACAGGGTTGCTACAAGTCAGGGAATTCAGGGAAAAGTCAGGGATTTTTATTAAAAGTACTGGAAAAAATTTAAGTTTTAGAATTTATAAGAAAATTCTGAATTTTGGTGTCATTTTTGTTTGCCTCACAAACTATGAAATTGACAAGAATTTTAATACAAAACTTTCAATTTTTTCTCTTTCTGACAATATTTTCTTTTTAAATAACTTCATTCTTCAACAACTATCATCAAATTATTACTCAAAAATTATTTAATGAATAATTTTACTTCAAAATTTTCAAAATTAATTACATTTCAAAAGAGTTGCGTTTCAAATCTGCATAAATAGATCAACTTCAAAGGCTTCAATATGAAATTTTTAATCAATTTAAATAGAAATTTTAAGAACAACTGATTACAGAAATTCAATTATTTTCAATAATTTATAAACATTATCGTCAAAATTTCAATTATTTTTATAAATAATACAATTCTTCTCCGAAATTCAATTATTTTCAAAAAAATTAATAAAATTCTTAGCAAAGTTTCAATTATTTTCAAAAATTTTCCTCATTTCAATTATTTTTAATATCTACTATTTTAATAAAATTTTCCAAATGAATTCAATTATTTAAAGGAAATTTTAATAAAAATTTCAAAGGAATTCAATTACTTTCCAATTTTTTTATAAATTTCTTCGCACCAATTCAATTATTTTTAATTTTTTAATGAAGTTTATCGAAAGAATTCAAATATATTCAAAGAATAGAAAAAAATACTTCTGAGAAATTCAATTATTTCGAAAAATTAAAATAAATTTTTTTTAAAAATTCTATTATTTAAACAAATTTTGACAAAATTCTTTACAAGATTTAGATAATAAAATTGCAATTTTAATAAAATTTTCCTATTCAATTCAATTATTTTCAATAAAATTCTTCTTAAGAATTCAATTATTTTCACAAATAATACATTTTTTTATGGGAATTCAATTATTTGAAAAAAATTTGAATAAAATTCTTCGTAAGAAATCAATTATTTTCATAAATAATAAAATTTTTCTCGAGAATTCAATTATTTCAAAAATTTTGAGATAAATTGCTTTATAAATTTGAAAAATTATAATAAAATTGACTATAGAATACAATTATTTTCGTAAAGTATAACATTCCTTATAGGAATTACAATTTTACTGTCAAAAATGTTTGTCAAAATCTTCGAAACAATTCAATTATTTTCTTAAAAAATAAAATTCTTCGAAGCAATTCAATTATTTAAGAAATTTTAATTAAATTCTTCCCAAGAATTCAAATTATTTTCAAAACTAAAACTTTTTACAAGAATTCAATTATTTAAAAAAAAATTTAATAAAATTCTTCGTCAGATTTCAATTATTTTCAATTTTTTAATGAAATTTTGTCGATGGAATTTAATTATTTTCAAAATGTTATAAAAAATTCTGAGAAATTCAATTATTTAAAAAATTTGAATAAAATTCTTCACAAGAAATTAATTTAATATCATAAATAATAATATTTTTCTCTGGAATTCAATTATTTTCACAAATAAAATATTGTTCACAGGAATTCAATTCTTTAAAAATTTTTTTAATAAAATTCGTTGCAAGAATTAAATTTCTTTTATAAATAACAATATTTATAGCAGAGTTTGAATTATTTTTTATGTACAATTTTACATAAACTGATAGAAAATTGCATTTATTCTTTATAATTTTTTTTAAAATTCTCCGAAAGAATTCAATTGTTTTTAGAATTTTCTATAAATTTCTTTAAAAAAATTCAATTTTAAGAAATATTCAATTATTTAATAAATTAATTATCTTTGCATTTAAATAATTGAATTCTCGAAAAATTTTCTAATAAAAATTGATTAAAAATGAATTTCACTTAAAATTTGAAATTATAATTGAATATTAAAAGCATCGTAGTGTGAATTTTGATAAATAAGTGAATTTTGAAAAGTGTTAAAAAATGAAAATCTTTGAAAATTAAAATTTATAGTTTCAATATTCTTATAATATAAAATAATGATTTTATCACTCTGTCATTTTAAATTTTATTATAAAACATGAAGAAATCGATTGCTCCGAGTCGAAGACTCGGAGTGATCGATTTCTTGATGTTTTATAACAATTTTTGATAAGTTGTTTAATTTGAGAAGGTTTTGATTTAAAATCCTTAATTCCTATAGAAAAATAATAATGATGAAGTATTTATTTAAAAAAGAAGTTATTGATGTTGTCGAATAATTTTCCACTTAAAGAAATTCGTAAATATAAATGTAATAGAACATTTCTTTGAGTATCTAATAATTTTTGGAGTGAATCGGTATATTCTTCAGGATCAGGGAGAAAGTGAAAATTTTGTCTGGAAATCAGGGAAAAGTCAGGGAAAAACAAAATTAAATTTTCGTGGCAACCCTGTAATTGAATTCCTTCACGAGTAAAGCAAAAATAATAATGAAAGAAGAAAAGAATCGATAACTTCTATTAATTGAAGTATTTTTTGAATAATAAAAAGAAAAATTGTATTTTTTCAGCTGCTGGAAAACGAACGATTCGAAATTTAGTTCATGTCCAATATTTCGGCGACAATGAACGTCACAGTTGGGTGAATGAAACAAATATGTTGCCATTCACGGGCGCCAATGATTTTGAGAAATTTTTGAAAAATTTACCCGAGAACAGTAATTTTTCAAAGAAAAGAATACGCGATCAACGAATTCCATTCACGGTGAGTTCAACGTGGAAGCCAAAATGGGAGATTGCCACATCGGAGGCGACGGAACTTTTAAATACCACCGACCAATATCGAGCGTGTATTTTTGCCCCGGCGCCGATAGCTGCTAAAAAAACGCCAGTGCCCGGAAAAAAGAAACGCAAGCACTCCATCAGCGAATCGCAATCAGCAGTGCCGGCAAAGAAAGCCAAACCAATTGTAAGAATTTTTAGATTTTTTAGATTTTTTTTTTTATTAATATGATTTGACAAGAATTTAATTAATTTTCTAAAATAATAAATTTTTTTTGCAAAAATTCAATTATTTTCAATAAAATTTAAAAAAAAGTATAATTTTTTTTATTTAATATTTATTTTCATAAGTAATGAATTTTTTTCCTTCACAGCCTCGAGTAACACGCTCGCAAACACCAAAAGTACCATCAGAAATAATTCCAGTAAAATTATCATCCCGTCGACGCAGTACAATAGCCCAACCAAAAACAAATCTCAAAAAACTTTCAAAACTCAACAAAAGTACTGGCGATCTAACGAAAATTCCCCCCACTCTCCAAACAACAGGCGCCAAATTAAATGGCGCCTTCAGCAAAAGTACTGGAAATCTCCTAAAACTCTTCGAAACTCTAACACCAAAATTAAACGGTAAATTAAATACCACGAAAAATGGCGAGCGACAAATGAAATTAAATGGTAAATTATCCAAGAGTTTAAAATCATCACACGTCGATATTTTCGATAGTTTATCACAAACACCACCAACACCGCCATCGAGTCTTTTGAATAGTTCCTGGGACGATGATAAGAAGAATTTCGACATTGATTACGATTCAAAATTACTCGCTCTCTGCGATTCAGAGCTTGACGATGAAATAAAATCCGAACGTTGGAGCAATGAGCTTCAGCAGGAGAAATTCAATGGCAATTTTTCGCCCACGAATAATCGTTCGATTCCATTTGACGCCGATGTTGATTCTGATCTTGAGGATGTTAATAAATCGACGAAAAAACGCAAGAGCAGAAGTAAAAGGAATCGTGAGAGTGACAATAAACATATTAACGATTCGAATATTAGTAATAATAGTTTGAAAATAAAGGAGAGAAGCGCGAGGGAGAAGGAGATTAGGGAGAGATTGAAAATTAGGGACAAATCGAAGGATAGTAAGGAAAAGATGAGGGAAAAAGTCAAGGAAAATAGGGAGAATAAGGAAAAAGTGAAGGAGAATAAAGAGAATAAAGAAAATAAGGAGAGTAAGGATAAAAGTAAAGAAGTAAAAGACGTTAAGGAGAAGAGAGAATCGAAGGAGAAATTAAAAGAAAAGGAATCGAAGGAGAAAATAAAGGAAAAGGACTCGAAGGAGAAAATAAAGGAAAAGGACTCGAAGGAGAAAATAAAGGAAAAGGACTCGAGGGAAAAAATAAAGGAGAAGGAATCGAAGGAGAAATTAAAAGAAAGGGAATCGAAGGAGAAAATAAAGGAAAAGGAATCGAAGGAAAAAATAAAAGAGAAGGAATCGAAAGAGAAACTAAAGGAAAATAAAGAGAAAGTACAAGAGAAGGAGAAAGATTCGAGGGACAGTAAAGAAAAGGAGAATAATGATTCGTTGAATTTAAGTGATTTTGAGAAAGACGAGATAAAATGGACAAAACCAATAAATTTATTCAAAGGAATAAGAACTGAGCGAGTTTGTCAAATTTGTGAACAAACTGGCAAATTAGTGAGATGTAAAGGACCATGTTATTCGTATTATCATTTGAAGTGCGTCAAACCTGGTGATTCGAGTCCAGAGCACAGTGAAATTGAGGATAATTTTGAGGACGAGGTGTTTCAGGATTTAAAGGAAATTCGAAAGAAAATTGCCGAGAGCGAGAGTTTCACGGAAAAAATCGAAGGTTTCTATCTTGTTTTTTATTAATTATTTATTGAGAATTGTTTGTGACGAGTTTAGTTCTTTGGATCAAAGACCACAATAATTTATTTTCAATTCTTTATTTTACAATTTAAGGCCCTAAGAATCCAAAAATTTTAATTAATTATTATTAACCTTTATAGTTTAAATTTTTTTGAATAACAATTCAATTATTTTCAAAAATTTAAAAAAAAAACTCTCTTATCAAGAATTCCATTACTTTTATAAATAACAAAATTTTTCGTAGAAATTCAATTATTTTTAAAAATAATAAAATTCTTTTTTGAAATTCAATTATTTTTAAAAATAATAAAATTCTTCTTTGGAATTCAATTATTAAAAAAAAAAAATAATAATTAACTTGAAAAAATCAATTATTTTCATGAATAATAAAATTCTTTGCAGAAATTCAATTATTTTCATAAATTCTTTGCAAACGAACAATTATTTTTAAAAACTATTTCTTGATTAAATTCAATTATTTGAAAAAAAAATTAAATAGAATTCTCCTCAAGAATTCAACTATTTTCAAAAATTTTAATTAAAATTCTTGACAAAAATTCAATTATTTTAGTAAATAATAAAATTCTTAATCGAATTCTCCTCAAGAATTCATTTATTTTCAAAACTTGAAATTTTTCACAAAAATTCAATTATTTTGAGAAATAATAAAATTCTTGACAAGAATTCAATTATTTTCAAACATAAATAAATTCTTTGCAATAATTCAATTATTTTCAAAAAAAATATTCTTCTAATAAATAATTAATAAATCTTCACCAAAATTCAATTGCTTTCGAATATAAAAATAAATTCTTCTCAAGAATTCAATTATTGTCAAAAATTTAAATTAAATTCTTCTCAAGGATTCAATTAAGTATCTTAAATATGTTATTAAATTTTTCCAAAAAACTAGAATTCTTTTCAAAAAAATTTATTGAAATTCTTGTCAATAATTCAATTATTTTCTTTACATAAATTCAATTAATTTACAAAAATTCAAAAATTTTCGTTAAAAGAATTTCATTATTTTCAAAAATTATGAAATGCTTTGAAAGAATTCAATTATTTTCATAAATTATAAAATTATTTTAGGGAATCAATTATTTTCCATAATAATAACATTTTTTGAAGAAATTCAATTCTTTTCAATAAAATTTTTCAATTATTTTTTGAAATTTTAATCTTATTCTTCACAAAAATTCAATTATTTGTATAAATAATAAAATTCTTTGTATAAATTCAATTATTTTTTAAAATAATAAAATTCTTTGTAGGTATTCAATTATTTTGAAAAATAATAAAATTCTTTGTAGGAATTTAATTATTTTCAAAAATAATATAATTCTTTGCAGAAATTCAATTATTTTCAAAAAAAAAATTCAATAGAATTCTCCTTAAGAGTTCAATTATTTTCTAACATTTAAATTAAATTCTTTACAAAAATTCAATCAAAAAAAAAAAAAAAATTAAAACTCTAGACAAAAATTCAAATCTAATAAATAATTAAAAAAATCTTCACAAAAATTCAATTATTTTCATAAATAATAAAATTCTTAACAAGAACTTAAATAAATTTTTTCCAAAATTGAAAATCAGATTCTTCGCAAAATTTCAATTCTTCGAATAAATAATTAAAAAATCTTCATCAAAATTCAATTGCTTTCGAATAAAAATAAATTCTTCTCAAGAATTCAATTATTGTCAAATATTTAAATTAAATTCTTCCCAAGGATTCAATTATCTTAAATGTGTTATTAAATTTTTCCAAAAAACTAGAATTCTTTTAAAAAAATTTATTAAAACTCTTTTCAATAATTCAATTATTTTCTTTACATAAATTCAATTAATATTTACAAAAATTTAATAATCTTCGTTAAAAGAATTCCATTATTTTCAAAAATAATTAAATGCTTTAAAAGAATTCCATTATTTCCATAAATTATAAAAGTATATTTTAGGGAATCAATTATTTTCAATAATAATAACATTTTTCGAAGAAATTCAATTCTTTTCAATAAAATTTCTTAATTATTTTATGAAATTTTAATCTTATTCAACTTGACAAAAATTCAATTATTATTAACGTAAAATTGTGAAAAATAATATGTTATTTCTAAATTTTTCCTTCAAAAAAATTACTGTCATAAAATTTATTCTGAATTAATAAAAATTTTAATTTCTTTGAAACAAAAAATGATGTGAAATTCTCTGGGAATTGATTTTTTTTTTCATTTAACAAGGCACGAAAATAAATAAAATCCAGTTTCTTTTTCTATATAAAATAAATAATTAATTAGTCTTATTTTGCAGTAATAATAATGAATTATTCTACAATAATTCAAGTAACTATTTTTATATTTTTGAATGTTAAATTAAATTAAACAAAATGTTTAAAATAATTTTCATTATTTTCTAATTTTTGAAACATGTATTGAATTCATTTTTCCTTATATTTTAGAAATTCGAAAGATTCAAAAAAAGAAATTATTAGAAAATTAGGAGAGAAAAAAGAAACAAAATGCAACTTGGAATTAAAGAAAAAAAGAATTGAAATTAATTGACAATTTTTTAAAAACAGTTAAAGCAGAAGAACTAACACCGCCACCGCCATTGACTGAGGAAGAAACTTTCAAGTGTTTCGATTGTCTTTCAAGTGTTGCGCCCGCATGCTTCATTTGCAAGGATCGGGAAATTGATCGTGTTCGATGTTCGGCGGGTGCTTGCGGAAAATATTATCATTCCTCGTGTCTCAAAACATGGCCGCAGGTATTTAATTAATATAATTTCATTTTTTTATACTTATTCAATACTACAAAAATTGATCTAAATCTAAATTTAAAAAAAAGAAAGAAATTAAGTAATGATTAATTAATTAATTAATTACTAATACGACCGAGTAATAGTATCAATCTTATAATTAAATTATTGTGTTATTTCTTTTTAGTCTCAGTGGCAAGGTGAAAGATTGGTGTGTCCTTATCACATGTGTCACACGTGCAATTCGGACAATCCGCAAAATGGCCACATGGGCAAAACGAACGAGAAATTAGTGAGATGCGTACGTTGTCCCTCTTCATATCACACGTCGTCCTCGTGTCTGCCAGCCGGCTCCGAAATTATCACTGGCAATCAAATTATTTGCCCAAAACACTATAAATGCCGGCAAGCGCCGCTAAATGCGACCTGGTGTTTTCTCTGCACGAAAGGCGGAAGTCTCATTTGTTGCGAGACGTGTCCCACATCATTTCATCCTGAATGTTTGGGTAACAAATTAATTAAATTTTTTATTAATTCATTTTTTTATTTAATCAATTTTTCATTAATTCAATTGTGTATTAATTCCATTTTTTATTAATTCGATTTTCTATTTACTCAATTTCTTATTTATTCGACAATTTTTTATTAATTCGATTTTTTATTTACTCAATTTCTTATTTATTCGCAAATTTTTTATTTACTCAATTTTTCCCTAATTCAATTGTTTATTAATTCAATTTTCTATTAATTCGTTTTTTTATTTACTCGATTTTTCACTAATTCAATTTTTTATTAATTCGATTTTTTATTTACTCAATTTTTAATTTATTCAATTTTTTTATTAATTTAATTGTTTATTAATTCAACTTTTTACTAACTCAATTGTTTATTATGTACAGTTTATTATTTATTCAATTTTCCATTTATTTAATTTTTTTTTATTATACTTTTAACTTAATTCACAATTTCAATTTTGTTCTTTATGCAAAAATAAAAATTATTATTTGAAAGTTAATTTAAAAAATTTTTAATTTTAATAAAAGTCAAATAAAATAAAAAATGAAAAAAAGTTTTTAAAAAAGAAAAATCGTAGGTATATTTTGCGCCTTAAAGTCGATCCGAAAGTTGAATAAATTAAAATTATATTTTAATTATTAATTAGTGTTTTTCAATATTTACAATATTAATAAATTTTCTCGAAAGAACTTGATTATTACAAAATTTTAACAAAATTCTTTGAAAGAATTGAATTATTTAAAGAAATTTTAATAAAATTCTTCTAAACAATTCAATTATTTTCAAAAATAATAAAATTCCTTGAAGAAATTCAATTCTTTTTTAAAAAGTTTCAGTTAAACTTTTTACTAAAATTTAATTTTGTTTAAATACCTAATAAAAAGTGTTTGCAAAAATTCAATTATTTAAAAAAAATAAAATAATTCGCAAAAAATCAATTATTTTTAATACAATTTTAATAAAATTTCTTCAAACAATTCAATTGTTTTTAAAAATTTTAATAAATTCTCAAAAAGAATATTTATTTGAAAATAATTTAATTCCTTTCAAGAATTTTATCGTAAATTTTTAAAAATAATTGAAATACTGTTTAAAAATTATATTATTCTTGAAAATAATTGAAATTCCTGCGAAGAATTTTATTATTATTTTTAAAATAATTGAATTTTTGTGAAGAATTTAATTAATTAAAATTTTTGAAAATAATTGAATTTTTGAAGAGATTTCTATTCAATTTTCTTCAAAATAATTAAATTCTTGTATAGAATTCTATTATTTAGGAAAATAATTGAATTCTTGTCAAGAATTTTATTATTTTAGAAAATAATTAAATTCCAAAAGGAATTTAATTACTTTTGAAAATAATTGAATTCTCACAAAAAATTTAATTATTTATATAAATAATTGAATTTTTGTGAAGAATTTAATTTAAATTAATGAAAATAATTGGATTCTTGAGGAGAATTCTATTCAGTTTTTTCAAAATAATTGAATTCTTGAGAAAGATTTTATTAGAATTTTTGAAAATAATTGAATTTCAACAAAGAATTTTATTATTTATAAAAGTAATTGAATTTTTGTGAAGAATTTGATTTAAATTTTTGAAAAGAATTGAATTCTTGAGAATTCTATTGAATTTTTTTGAAAATAATTGAATTCTTGAGAATTCTATTGATTTTTTTGAAAATAATTGAATTCTTGAGAATTGTATTGAATTTTTTTGAAAATAATTGAATTCTTGAGAATTCTATTGAATTTTTTTGAAAATAATTGAATTTTTGAGAATTCTATTGAATTTTTTTTAATATAATTGAATTCTTGAGAATTCTATTCAATTTTTTTTAATATAATTGAATCGAATAGTTTAATTAAAATAGTTTTCAATAAAGATTCAATTTTTTTCAAAATAATTGAATTCTTGTCAAGAATAAATCTTGATATTTATTATTTTTATTTATTTAATTTAATTTTTAATTTTACATTTTTTTTATTTGCTTTCAATATTATATGAAATTGAAAGAAATCGTCTTTTTGCGCCTTAAAGTCAATTTGAAGTTTATGTGAATTAAAATCACTTTTTAATTAATAAATAACCTACGTTGATTAAATTAAAAAGACGAAATCGTTTTTTGCGCTTAAAAGTCGATCCGAAGTCTAAAATAAAAATTAATTAACAAAATCAAATTATAATTGATTTTTAATTATTAATTTTCCTGAATAATTGATTTAAAAGATAGATTTTTAAAAAGATTTTTGCGATAAATGAGAAAATAAAAGATTTTTTAATTTTCATTTTACAGGTATAAAAGCGCCGGACGATGCATTTATGTGCGAGGACTGTGAAACCGGACGATTGCCATTGTATGGCGAAATTGTTTGGGTGAAACTCGGCAGTTATAGATGGTGGCCGTCGAAAATTTGCTTCCCCGACGAGGTACCCTGCAATGTCGATGCGATGAAACATGAGACAGGCGAATTTTGTGTCATGTTCCTTGGCACAAGAAATTACCACTGGGTCCACAAGGGTCGTGTCTTTTTGTATCAGGAGGGCGACGCTGTCGCCAAGAATACTGGCAAAAAGAATTCCATGGACGGCGCTTTTAGACGCGCAATCCAGGAGGCCCACAAGTATCATCAAATTTTAAAGGAGCAAAAGGCCCTCTCCACGTCCGTCAAGGAACTCGAGAAGGCTCTTAAACCTCCGTTTTACGTCAAATTAAAAGTACGTACAATTCAAAAATCTTCTTCTAAAAACTAAATTTACAAATCTTCTTCTAAAATTAAATTAAAGCAAGATTGACACAAAACAATTCAATTATTTTCAAAATACTTTTAACAATATTTCTCAAAAGAATCCAATTATTTTTAATCAATTTTAATAAAATTCTACACAAGAATTAAATTATTTTCAATTCAGTTCAATAAAATATTAATTAAATTGGTCTATAAAATTTGCAACAAACCAATTATTTTCATACAAATAATAAAATTCTTCGAAGGAATTTAATTATTTAGAAAAAATTTTATAACATTCTTTGCAAGTATTATTCAATTCAATTAATTTCAAATATAATAAATAACTCAAAAAGAATTCAATTATTTTTGAAAAAAAAATTAAATAGAATTCTTCTCAAGATTTCAACTATTTTCAAAACTTTAAATGAAATTCTTCACAAAAATTCAATTATTTGTATAAAGAATAAAATTCTTTGTAGCAAATTAAATTATTTTCCCAAATAATAAAATCCTTCGCTGAAATTTAATTATTTTCAAGAATAATATAATTTATCACAGTTTTCAATTATTTTAAAAAAATTTAAGTTCAAAGTCTTGAAAGGAAGTCAATTATTTTCATGAATAATAAAATTCTTGGCAAAAAATTCAGTTATTTATCTAAAATTGAGTAAAATTCTTTCCAAAAATCCAATTACTTTACAAAATTTTAATAAATATTCTTCGTAGGAATTCAATTATTTTCAAGAATGAGAAAAATCACAGCAAAATTTCAATTATTTTCAATAATGAGAAACAGGGTTGCCACAAGTCAGGGAATTCAGTTACTTTCCAATTTTTTTTACAAGTTTCTTCGCACCAATTCAATTATTTTTAATTTTTTAATGAAGTTTATCGAAAGAATTCAAATATATTCAGAGAACAGAAAAAAATAGTTCTGAGATATTCAATTATTTCAAAAAAATTAAATAAAATTCTTTTAAAAATTCTATTATTTAAAAAAATTTTGACAAAATTTGAATAAAATTCTTCGTAAGAAATCAATTATTTTCATAAATAATAAAATTTTTCTCGAGAATTCAATTATTTCAAAAATTTTGAGGTAAAATGCTTTATAAATTTGAAAAATTATAATAAAATTGACTATAGAATACAATTATTTTCGTAAAATATAACATTCCTTATAGGAATTACAATTTTACTGTCAAAAATATTTGTAAAAATCTTCGAAACAATTCAATTATTTTCTTAAAAAATAAAATTCTTCGAAGCAATTCAATTATTTAAGAAATTTTAATTAAATTCTTCCCAAGAATTCAATTTTTTTCAAAAATAAAACTTTTCACAAGAATTTAATCATTTAAAAAAAAATATAATAAAATTCTTCGTCAAATTTCAATTATTTTTAATTTTTTAAAGAAATTTGTTCGCTGGAATTTAATTATTTTCACAATGTTATAAAAAATTCTGAGAAATTCAATTATTTAAAAAATTTGAATAAAATTCTTCACAAGAAATTAATTAAATATCATAAATAATAATATTTTTCTCCGGAATTCAATTATTTTCAAAAAATTTAATAAAATTCTTTGCAAAATTACAATCATTTTCAAAAATTTTCCTCATTTCAATTATTTTTAATATCTACTATTTTAATAAAATTATCCAAAAAAATTCAATTATTTAAACGAAATTTTAATAAAAATTTCACAGGAATTCAATTACTTTCCAATTTTTTATAAATTTCTTCGCACCAATTTAATTATTTTTAATTTTTTAATGCAGTTTATCGATAGAAATCAAATATATTCAAAGAATAGAAAAAATAGTTCTGATAAATTCAATTATTTTGAAAAATTTAAATTAAATTCTTTTAAAAAATCTATTATTTAAAAAAATTTTGACAAAATTCTTTACAAGATTTAATTAATAAAATTGCAATTTTAATAAAATTTTCCTATTCAATTCAATTATTTTCAATACTATTCTTCTTAAGAATTCAATTATTTTCACAAATAATACATTTTTTTATGGGAATTCAATTATTTGAAAAAAATTTGAATAAAATTCTTCGTTAGAAATCAATTATTTTCATAAATAATAAAATTTTTCTCGAGAATTCAATTATTTCAAAAATTTTGAGATAAAATGCTTTATAAATTTGAAAAATTATAATAAAATTGACTATAGAATACAATTATTTTCGTAAAATATAACATTCCTTATAGGAATTACAATTTTACTGTCAAAAATATTTGTAAAAATCTTCGAAACAATTCAATTATTTTCTTAAAAAATAAAATTCTTCGAAGCAATTCAATTATTTAAGAAATTTTAATTAAATTCTTCCCAAGAATTCAATTTTTTTCAAAAATAAAACTTTTCACAAGAATTTAATCATTTAAAAAAAAATATAATAAAATTCTTCGTCAAATTTCAATTATTTTTAATTTTTTAAAGAAATTTGTTCGCTGGAATTTAATTATTTTCACAATGTTATAAAAAATTCTGAGAAATTCAATTATTTAAAAAATTTGAATAAAATTCTTCACAAGAAATTAATTAAATATCATAAATAATAATATTTTTCTCCGGAATTCAATTATTTTCAAAAAATTTAATAAAATTCTTTGCAAAATTACAATCATTTTCAAAAATTTTCCTCATTTCAATTATTTTTAATATCTACTATTTTAATAAAATTATCCAAAAAAATTCAATTATTTAAACGAAATTTTAATAAAAATTTCACAGGAATTCAATTACTTTCCAATTTTTTATAAATTTCTTCGCACCAATTTAATTATTTTTAATTTTTTAATGCAGTTTATCGATAGAAATCAAATATATTCAAAGAATAGAAAAAATAGTTCTGATAAATTCAATTATTTTGAAAAATTTAAATTAAATTCTTTTAAAAAATCTATTATTTAAAAAAATTTTGACAAAATTCTTTACAAGATTTAATTAATAAAATTGCAATTTTAATAAAATTTTCCTATTCAATTCAATTATTTTCAATACTATTCTTCTTAAGAATTCAATTATTTTCACAAATAATACATTTTTTTATGGGAATTCAATTATTTGAAAAAAATTTGAATAAAATTCTTCGTTAGAAATCAATTATTTTCATAAATAATAAAATTTTTCTCGAGAATTCAATTATTTCAAAAATTTTGAGATAAAATGCTTTATAAATTTGAAAAATTATAATAAAATTGACTATAGAATACAATTATTTTCGTAAAATATAACATTCCTTATAGGAATTACAATTTTACTGTCAAAAATATTTGTAAAAATCTTCGAAACAATTCAATTATTTTCTTAAAAAATAAAATTCTTCGAAGCAATTCAATTATTTAAGAAATTTTAATTAAATTCTTCCCAAGAATTCAATTTTTTTCAAAAATAAAACTTTTCACAAGAATTTAATCATTTAAAAAAAAATATAATAAAATTCTTCGTCAAATTTCAATTATTTTTAATTTTTTAAAGAAATTTGTTCGCTGGAATTTAATTATTTTCACAATGTTATAAAAAATTCTGAGAAATTCAATTATTTAAAAAATTTGAATAAAATTCTTCACAAGAAATTAATTAAATATCATAAATAATAATATTTTTCTCCGGAATTCAATTATTTTCAAAAAATTTAATAAAATTCTTTGCAAAATTACAATCATTTTCAAAAATTTTCCTCATTTCAATTATTTTTAATATCTACTATTTTAATAAAATTATCCAAAAAAATTCAATTATTTAAACGAAATTTTAATAAAAATTTCACAGGAATTCAATTACTTTCCAATTTTTTATAAATTTCTTCGCACCAATTTAATTATTTTTAATTTTTTAATGCAGTTTATCGATAGAAATCAAATATATTCAAAGAATAGAAAAAATAGTTCTGATAAATTCAATTATTTTGAAAAATTTAAATTAAATTCTTTTAAAAAATCTATTATTTAAAAAAATTTTGACAAAATTCTTTACAAGATTTAATTAATAAAATTGCAATTTTAATAAAATTTTCCTATTCAATTCAATTATTTTCAATACTATTCTTCTTAAGAATTCAATTATTTTCACAAATAATACATTTTTTTATGGGAATTCAATTATTTGAAAAAAATTTGAATAAAATTCTTCGTTAGAAATCAATTATTTTCATAAATAATAAAATTTTTCTCGAGAATTCAATTATTTCAAAAATTTTGAGATAAAATGCTTTATAAATTTGAAAAATTATAATAAAATTGACTATAGAATACAATTATTTTCGTAAAATATAACATTCCTTATAGGAATTACAATTTTACTGTCAAAAATATTTGTAAAAATCTTCGAAACAATTCAATTATTTTCTTAAAAAATAAAATTCTTCGAAGCAATTCAATTATTTAAGAAATTTTAATTAAATTCTTCCCAAGAATTCAATTTTTTTCAAAAATAAAACTTTTCACAAGAATTTAATTATTTAAAAAAAAATATAATAAAATTCTTCGTCAAATTTCAATTATTTTTAATTTTTTAAAGAAATTTGTTCGCTGGAATTTAATTATTTTCACAATGTTATAAAAAATTCTGAGAAATTCAATTATTTAAAAAATTTGAATAAAATTCTTCACAAGAAATTAATTAAATATCATAAATAATAATATTTTTCTCCGGAATTCAATTATTTTCAAAAAATTTAATAAAATTCTTTGCAAAATTACAATCATTTTCAAAAATTTTCCTCATTTCAATTATTTTTAATATCTACTATTTTAATAAAATTATCCAAAAAAATTCAATTATTTAAACGAAATTTTAATAAAAATTTCACAGGAATTCAATTACTTTCCAATTTTTTATAAATTTCTTCGCACCAATTTAATTATTTTTAATTTTTTAATGCAGTTTATCGATAGAAATCAAATATATTCAAAGAATAGAAAAAATAGTTCTGATAAATTCAATTATTTTGAAAAATTTAAATTAAATTCTTTTAAAAAATCTATTATTTAAAAAAATTTTGACAAAATTCTTTACAAGATTTAATTAATAAAATTGCAATTTTAATAAAATTTTCCTATTCAATTCAATTATTTTCAATACAATTCTTCTTAAGAATTCAATTATTTTCACAAATAATACATTTTTTTTATGGGAATTCAATTATTTGAAAAAAATTTGAATAAAATTCTTCGTTAGAAATCAATTATTTTCATAAATAATAAAATTTTTCTCGAGAATTCAATTATTTCAAAAATTTTGAGATAAAATGCTTTATAAATTTGAAAAATTATAATAAAGTTGACTATAGAATACAATTATTTTCGTGAAATATAACATTCCTTATAAGAATTACAATTTTACTGTCAAGTTTGCAAAAATCTTCGAAACAATTAAATTATTTTCTTAAAAAATAAAATTCTTCGAAGCAATTTAATTATTTAAGAAATTTTAATTAAATTCTTCCCAAGAATTCAATTTTTTCCAGAAATAAAACTTTTCACAAGAATTACAATTCTTGTGAAAAGTTTTATTTATAAAAAAATATAATAATTATTTTTTTTTTTTTTTATTTATTTTTTTTTTTTTTTTTTTTTTTTTTTTTTTTTTTTTTTTTTATTTGAAAAAAGTTTCGATAAAATTCTTCGTCAGATTTCAATTATTTTCAATTTTTTAATGAAATTTTGTCTATGGAATTTAGTTATTTTCTAAATTTTATAAAAAATTCTGAGAAATTCAATTATTTAAAAAATTTGAATAAAATTCTTCACAAGAAATTAATTTAATATCATAAATAATAATATTTTTCTCCAGAATTCAATTATTTTCACAAATAAAATATTCTTCACAGGAATTGAATTCTTTAAAAATTTTTTAAATAAAATTCGTTGCAAGAATTTAATTACTTTTAAAAATAACAATATTTAGGTATAGCAGAGTTTGAATTATTTTTTATGTGCAATTTTACATAAACTGATAGAAAATTGCATTTATTCTTTATAATTTTTTTAAAATTCGCCGAAAGAATTCAATTATTTTTAGAATTTTTTTATATATTTCTTTAAAAAAATTCAATTTTAAGAAATATTTAATTATTTAATAAATTAATTATCTTTGCATTTAAATAATTGAATTCTCGAAAAATTTTCTAATAAAAATTGATTAAAAATGAATTTCACTTAAAATTTGAAATTATAATTGAATATTAAAAGCATCGTAGTGTGAATTTTGATAAATAAGTGAATTTTGAAAAGTGTTCAATAATTAAAATCTTTGAAAACTGAAATTTATAGTTGCAATATTCTTATTAAAATATAAAATAATGATTTCATCACTCTGTCATTTTAGATTTATTACAAAACGTGAAGAAAGTGATCGATTTCTTGATGTTTTATAACAATTTTTGATAAGTTGTTTAATTTGAGAATGTTTGGATTTGAAATCCTTAATTCCTATAGAAAAATAATAATGATTAACATTTCTTTGAGTATCTAATAATTTTTGGAGTGAAGCGGTATATTCTTCAGGGTCAGGGAGAAAGTGAAAATTTTGTCTGGAAATCAGGGAAAAGTCCAGGGAAAAAAATTAAATTTTTGTGGCAACCCTGTATTAAATGAAATATTATTTTTATTTAGAGATAAAAATATTTTCTAAAATAAAAAGAGAATTTTTTTAGTAATAATTTATAAGTAATTAGTAATTTATAATAAGTAGATAATTATAATAATAATTAATTTTCTCCTCTTCAGGTGAATAAAGCGGTGGGCAATGTGAAGGCGGCCGAAGTGGATAGTATTGTCGCTTGTGCATGTTCACCGACATCCGACAATGCGTGTGCACAGGATTCGGATTGTTTAAATCGAATGCTACTGGTTGAGTGTAGTCCGGAGATATGTCCGGCTGGCATTAAATGTCAAAATCAATGTTTTGTGCAAAGAATTTATCCGGTAATGGAGCCATTTCACACTGTTGGTCGTGGCTGGGGCCTGAGGGCATTGGAATTGATAAAAGCCAATCAATTTGTCGTTGAATATGTCGGTGAAATAATTGATGAAGCCGAATATAAGCGACGTCTTCAACGCAAGAAGGAATTGAAAAATGAGAATTATTACTTTCTCACTATTGACACTAATCGTATGATTGACGCCGAACCGAAGGGAAATCTCAGTCGATTCATGAGTGAGTCTCTTTTTCCTTTTTAAATAGCGAACACGAAAACAAATTCACTTGTTGCTTAAAGAAATCAAAATTACAAAATAGCAAATAAAAAAGAAAAAAAAGTCTAATAACAAGAATCGAATTTTTAAAATTCTTTTTCCTTTTTCATTTTCGTTTCCTGTAACAGTAATTAAAAATTATTTCCCCCCGTTCCTTTTTTTTAATTTTCGCTTCTTGTTTATAAAATTAAAAATTGAAAAATTATTTTAAAAAATTCTCATTTTTACTTGCAGATCACTCGTGTTTGCCGAATTGCGAGACGCAAAAGTGGACAGTGAATGGCGACACGAGAATTGGACTTTTCGCCGTGCGGGACATTGAGGCTGGGGAGGAATTAACGTTTAATTATAATTTGGCCTGCGACGGTGAAGAGAAGAAGCCATGTTTATGCGGTGCGTCGAACTGCAGTGGTTTCATTGGCTTAAAAGTCACGAAGAAACGAATCAGTGCAATTAATGAGAAAAAAAATGAGAAACCAAAAATTCCAAGAAAGTAAGGCAAATTTTTCTCTTTTCATTTTCATTTTTTCTTCTATTCATTTTTTAAATAAAAAAAGAAAAGCAATTTTTTATTCTTCTCTTAAATAAAAGAAGAAGAAAATAAATTCTTTTACTGTTTTTTTTTTTAAGAAAAAAGAAAATATAATTTTTTTACTCTTTTTTTAAATCAAATAAGAAAAGAAATTTTTTTTATCCTTTTTTTAAATCAAAAAAGAAGAAAATATTTTTTTATTCTTTTTTTTAAATCGAAAAAGAAGAAAAGAAATTTTTTTATTCTTTTTTTAAATAAAATAAATTTTTTATTCCTTCTTTAAATAAAAGAAAAAAAAATTTATTTCTTCTTTTTTTGAATGAAAAAAAGAAAAAAATAATTTTTTTAATTCTTTGTTTAAATTCATAAAAAATTATTTTTTGTAAATAAAAAAGAATATGATTTGAAAATAAAACGTGGAAATGAAATTGTTTTTTTGTTTTTTCAGACCAAAGAAGGTAATTTGTTATAATTGTCAAAAGGAGATAGTAACGAGCAATGAATTGATAAAATGCAAACAGAAAGGCTGCTCGAAGAAATATCATAAAAAATGTGTTTCGAGGACAATTTTAGACACAAAATTCATTTGTCCTGGGCATTTATGTTTTCAATGTGGCACAACAACGACGACTCACTGTTCTGTTTGTAAAATCGCCTTTTGTCAAGGTAAACTTTCAAAATTATTTATTTATTTGTTTATTTCAATTAATACAGTTTTCGTCACTTTAAAAAAAAAAATTTTTTTTAAAATAAAGAAGAAATAAGTCAAACTAATTCCTTTTCAATTAAAACTAACATATAAATTTAATTAATGATAAAAATAAATTCAATTAACGAAAAAAAAGAATAATTTTTTTAATAAATAAATAAAAAATGGATTTTCAATTTTGAATAAAATAAATAAAGAAAGAAATAGTAAATTCTAAATAAATGAATAAAAATGGACTTTAAATAAATGTAATGAATTCAAAAGAAATAAAAAAATTAATTTCTTTAATATTTAAAATAATTAAATGAGAATAATTTTATTAAAATTGTTGAAAGTACTAGAATTCTTAAAAAAAATATTCTTAAAATTTTGTAGAAAGTAAAATTATTTTAAAGAATTAATATAAATTTTATTATAAAATTTTGTAAAACATATTCAATTTACTAAATATCAAAATTTAAGAAAACAATAAAATTGAATTATATTTTTTAAAGGATTTAATACAATTCTAAAAAATAATTGAATTCCTTCAAAGAATTTTATTATTTATGAAAATAATTGAATTTTTTGAGAAGAATTTAAGGACAATTTTTTGAAAAAAAAATTTGAATTCTTGCAAAGAATTTTATTGTAATTCGAGAGAATAATTGAATTTTTTCAGAAAGTTAAGTAAAATTACATTTTGAACATTATTAACATTCCAATGTAATTGAATTTTTGAAAATAATTGAATTCTTGAGGATAATTCTGTTCAACTTTTTTTAACATAATTGAATTATTGTGACAAAATTTATTATTTTTCCAAATAATTAAATTCTTGTCAAGAATTTATTATTTTGAAAAAGAAATTGAATTCATAAGGAAATTCCTATTCAATTTTTTTTAAAGTAATAGAATTTTTGTCAAAAACTTTATTTTTTTTTGAGAATAATTCAATTTTTTTTAAATAATTGAATTCTTGTGGAGAATTCAATTCAATTTTTTTTTAAATAATTGAATTCTTGTAAAAAAATTTATTATTTTTCAAGATAATTGAATTCTTGTCAGAATTTATTATTTTGAAAAATAATTGAATTCATAAGAGGATTTCTATTCAATTTTTTTGAAATTAATTGAATTCTTGTCAAGAATTTTATTATTTTTTAAAAAAGTTGAATTTTTGTGAATAATTTAATTTAAATTTTTGAAAATAATTGACTTTTTGAGAAGAAGTCTAGATTAATTTCTTTTTTGAGAATTCTATTCAATTTTTTTGAAAGCAATTGAATTCTTGTCAAGAATTTTATTTTTTTTTTTAAATTAATTAAATTTTTGTGAATATTTTAATTTAAATTTTTGAAAATAATTGACTTTTTGAGGAGAATTTTATTCAATATTTTTGAAAATAATTGAATTCTTATCAAGAAAATTTATTATTTTTCCAAGTAATTAAATTCTTGTCAAGAATTTATTATTTTGAAAAATAATTGAATTCATAAGGAAATTTCCATTCAATTTTTTTGAAAGTAATTGAATTCTTGTCAAGAATTTTATTATTTCTTAAAATAGTTGAATTTTTGTGAATAATTTAATTTAAATTTTTGAAAACAATTGATTTTTTGATGAGAATTCTATTCAATTTTTTTGAAAATAATTGAATTCTTGTCAAGAATTTTTAATTTCTGAAAATATAATTGAAATTTTGTTAAGAATTTAATTTAAATTTTTGTAAATAATTGAATTCTTGAGGAGAATTCTTTTTAATTTTTTTCAAAATAATTGAATTCCTAAAAAGAATTTTATTATTTTTAAAAATAATTAAATTCCTAAATTTTAGAGAATTTTACTCTTTATAAAAATAATTGAATTTTTGTGAAAAATTTTATTAAAATTTTTGAAAATAATTTAATTCTTGAGGAGAATTCTATTCAATTTTTTTTAAAAGAAATTGAATTCTTGTTAAGATTTTTTTAATTTTTGAAAATCTAAATCTAAATATTGTTTTAAATTTTTGAAATTATTTGAATTTTTTCGAAGAATTTTAGAAATAATTGAATTTTTTTGAAGATGGTTTATGAAAACTCCATTGAAAATAATTGAATTCTATCAAATTATTATTTCATTATTTATGAAAATAATTGAAAGCATTTAAAAAATTAAATAAATTTTTTAAAAATAATTGAATTTTATTAAAATTTTTTTAAAACATTCGAATTCTTTGCCTACAGTTTAAAAAAAATTGTAAGAACTGAAAATAATTTAATTTGTGCGAGTCAGTTCTTATTTAGAAAATGATTGAATTTCTCCTGAAGAATTTTTTTTTATTTATAAAAATAATTGAATTTGCCTAAGAATATAATGAATATTTTCGATCCTAATTGAATTTTAATATTTTCGAAAATATTAAATAATATTTAATTATAGTTTATTAGTGAATAAGTGAATATTTTTGAAATTTTGATTCTGAAATTATTCTAAAATTCAAGTTGATATTTGAAAATAAAAAAACTTATAATTTGCATAATAATAAATTGAATGCAGCGTTAAATTTACTAACGTTTAATAAATATTTAAAATTAGATTTTATAGAAATGAAATAATTAAATATTCAAAAGTAGATTTTAAATAAATTTAATATAAAGAAAAAAGAAAAGAAGAAAGACAGAAAGGCAAGAAAATAGATTTAAAATAAATGGAAATAATTAATAGTATAAAAATAGATTTCAAATAAATAATTGAAAATACAAAAATAGACTTCAAATAAATAGAAATAATTAAAAATACAAAAATAGATTTAAGTATAAATAGAAATAATAAATTTGGTAATAAATAATGAATTTAATCGAAATAATAAAGAAATTGTTAACGTTTTTTAATTTCAGCACATCAAGAGGAAAATATGATCGAATCGAAAGGATCGTTTGTCTGTAAAAATCATAAAAACGGCCTCAGTTTGGTGACAACATCGTCGTCGTTGTTGTCGTCTTCGTCGTCGTCGTCAACAATAGCGGAAGACGGAAAGGAGAAATTGAACAACCTGGAGTTGGAGAAATGTTCTTTTGCGCCTTCTGGTTGTTCGAGTCCAATTGTCACGACGAGTAAATCACATTCGAAAATTCAAAATCAAATTCAGGAACAGTCGGCGCGTGTATCGATAGAAGAGGTAAGCCGACTGCATTCCTACATTCGTAAAAAATTGCGAAGAAGGCCCTACTCGGCCATGTCCTAAAAAAAAAATTAAGTTTCACAATCTCGTTCTCTTCATTTTTATTTCCCATTTTTTTTTTCTTGCAACTTTTTTCTTCTCACTTTTCTCGAATCTAGATTTATAGATTTTTTTTCTTCCAACTATCTTGGAATTTTTTTCTTTTGCAACTTTTCGGGAATTTTTTTTTTTTTTTGCAACAATTGGATAGTGTGAAAAATATCCAAAAAGAAAAATGTAAATTGATCTTTTATTTTTAAATGTATATAGAGATAATTTTAATCTTTTTTTTTCGTTTCTTTTTATAAATGTGAGAGACGAGATTTTTTTATTGTGAGTGTAAATTTATACTAATTTTTGTTTTTGTGTTTTAAGAAAAAAAATGACGAGAAGTCATTTTTTTCGATGTTTTTTTTTTTTTAAAGAGAAAATAAAATGTAAATATTTTATTATTATAGAATATTTTTAATTTGTGGTGCATTATTCAATGTTAATATCGATAGAATTTCAGTTTAGAGAAAATCACTTTTTATAAACTTGCATAAATAGTTTTTTCTTTTCAATTTTTTAATTAATTTTAATAAAATAGGATTTTCATTCATTTTGAAAAAATACGATTTTAATTCAATTTTAATAAAATAAAATATCAAAAGAATATCAATATAAATTAATAAAATAGAATATAAAAAAAAATGTCAATATTATAATAAAGTAAAATAAGAAAATTTTATTATTAACAAAATATTAAAATATTTGCAAATTTGAATAATATAAATAAAATTATAATATATCGAAAAATTTTCAATATTGTAATAAAATAAGATATTAATAAAATAAAATATGAATAAAATATTCAAAATTTTCAAAATATGAATTACGAATATAAACAAATATAATCCTCGATAAATTAATTAATAATTTTGAAACTAAATAAAACATTAATTTTCGATGCAGAAAAATTTCGTTGGAAAATTAAAGAAACATTAAATTGAAAGAACTAATAAAATAAATACAATTTAAATTCATTGTTTTTTTCTCAAAAATGAATTTTATCGAGAAAAAAATATTCTTCGATTTTGTAAATCGATATATAAAATTATAAAAAAAAATTATAAAACAATTATACAAACAATAAATTATCGATACTGATATTGTACATCACCACGTTATTTAATTTTATAGTTTTACAAATAACGAAATTCTCTTTGATTTTGTGAGAAATTAAAATTTGGGATGAAAAAAATTGTAAAATGTTGCTTTATCCCTGTTTTTTTAAAAAGAAGAAAAAAAAAATAAAACAATTAATTAAGAACGGAATTTTTTTTCGCGACTTAAAAAAAATATCCAATAGAATAATTATTGTCGATTTGGTTTCTCTTTTCAATTTCTTTAATTTTCGAAAAGTTTTGTTTTCTAAATTGTTACACTTTCAAATCTCTTCTGAACATTTTCTTTAGAATTTAATTTTATTTACTTTTATTTAATTTCATTTAATTTCATTTAATTTCATTTAATTTCATTTAATTTCATTTAATTTCAATTAATTTTATGTTAATAATTATTATTCGTAAATAATTTTTGAAAAGTAAATTTGTTTCCCCGGAAATGAAAAACCTTTTTGTTCTATTTTCTGTCTTCTTTTCTTTTTTGAAAAATCTTTTTTTCGACTATTTTCTTTATTTTTTATATTTTCTTGTTTCTTTTGTTGGGAAATATTTTCACTTTTTTCTTTCAAGCTTTGCACTCCAAAAAAATTTTTCAGAATTTTTTTTTTTTTTTTTGGCAAGAATTCAATTACTTTCAGAAATAATGAAATTCTTTGGTGAAATTCAATTATTTTTAAAATGATTTTAATTAAATTCTTCGTAAAAAATCAATTTAAAAAAAAATTTGATAAAACTTTTTTCGTACGAACTTAATTACTTTCACAAATAATAACATTTTTTGTAAAAAATTAATTATTTAAAAAAGTTTTTATATAATTCATTGAAAAAATGCAATTAGTTTTTTAAATAAATAAAATTCCCCACAGAAATACATGAATTTTTAATTCAATTTAAATTGAATTCTTCGAAATAATTTAATTATTTTATAAAAATTTTAATAAAATTCTTTAAAACGATTCAATTATTCATAAGAATGCAATTATTTTCAGAAGTAATAAAATTATTCATAGAAATTTAATAATTTAAAAAAATTTTTTTAAATTCGTTGAAAAAATTCAATTGCTTTTATGAATAATATAATTTTTCGCAGAAATTCAATTGTTTTTAATCCATAACTTAAATTAAATTATTCGAAAGAATTAAATTATTTCTTTTTAATTTTAATAAAATTCTTTAAAACGATTCAATTATTTACAAAAAAAATTTTTTTCTATTTTTCTTAAGAATTCAATTATTTTGAGAAGTAAATAAAATTTTTCACAGAAATTCAATTACTTTCATAAATAATTAAACTTTTTAAAGAATTTCAATTAT
This sequence comes from Leptopilina heterotoma, assembly GCF_015476425.1. Classification (NCBI taxonomy): domain Eukaryota; kingdom Metazoa; phylum Arthropoda; class Insecta; order Hymenoptera; family Figitidae; genus Leptopilina; species Leptopilina heterotoma. The sequence goes on from NW_025110842.1 coordinate 5,185,377, forward strand.
TTTTAATACAATTTCAAATAAATTATTCAATTCAATTGTTTATTATTTTCACAAATAATAACATTTTTCGTAGAAAATCAATTATTTCAAAAATATTTCAAAAAAATTCGTTCGATAGAATTCAATTAATTTTATAAATAATAAAATTCTAAGCAGTAATTGAATTATTTTGAAAAATTTTCTAAAAAAATGTAAGAAAAAGAATACATTCTTCTTCTGTCGTAAGAATTTAATTTTTTTTCAGTAGTAATAAAATTATTTATAGAAATTCAATTATTTTCCAAATTTTTAATAAAATTCTTACAAGAATTCAATTTTTTTTTTTACAAATATTAAAATTTTCCGTATGAATTCAATTATTTAAAGAATTATTTTATAATTCAATTAATTTTTCAATTAATTAAATAATAAAATTATTCATAGAAATTCAATTATTTTCCAAATTTTTAATAAAATTTTTCACAAGAATTCAATTTTTTTTTACAAATATTAAAATTTTCCATATGAATTAAATTATTCATAGAAATTCAATTATTTTCCAAATTTTTAATAAAATTTTTCACAAGAATTTAATTTTTTTTACAAATATTAAAATTTTCCATATGAATTCAATTATTCATAGAAATTCAATTATTTTCCAAATTTTTAATAAAATTCTTCAAAAGAATTCAATTTTTTTACAAATATAAAAATTTTCCATATGAATTCAATTTTTTAAAGAATTATTTTATAATTGAATTATAAAATTCAATTATTTTCAAAAATAATATATTCAATGATTTTCATAAATAATAGAATTCTTTGCAGGATTTCAATTATTTTCAATTTAGTTTAAAGTGAATATTTCTTGATGAATGTAATTATTTTTAGAATCTTTATTGATATTTTTTTATAAAAATCAATTATTTTCCAAATTTTTGATAAAATTCTTAAGAAGAAGAATTCTTTATTTTCAATCTTTAAAAAATTCTTTATTTAATTTTTGAAAAATTTAATTTAGACAAAAATATTAGTTTTTTGAAAAACTAATTAAAATTTTTTAAGAAAAAAAGATTTTTTTAAAACAAAGTCAGGGAAATACAGAATCAATTTTTTTTGGCAATTTTATGATTCGACTAAAACGAGTTTTTTTTTCATCGTCAAATTTAATTTTTCAATAGCTACTTTTTTATTACTTCTTTTTTTATTCTTAAAAACAATTTATCCTATTTTTGGAAAATTAATTATCGAGTGCGAAGCCTGATCCTTTTTTCATTGGGAAATATTTTCAGTTTCTTTTCCTTTATTGTGAAATATTCTAATTTTTTAAATTTTTTTGTTGTCGAATATTTCAATTCTCTTCTCTTTTTTTATTGTCAAATATTTTTATTCTCTTGTTTTTTTTTATTGTCAAATATTGTTATTTTCTTCTTATTTTTTTTGTGGATTTTTTTCGTTATCAAATATTTTATTTTCTTCTCTTTTTTTATTATCAAATATTTTATTTTCTTTTCTATTTTTATTGTCAAATATTTTCATTTTATTTTTTTTTCTTTATCAAATATTTTTAATTCTCTTCTCTTTTTTTAATGTCAAAAATATTTTCATTTTCTTCTCTTTTTTTAATGTCAAAAATATTTTCATTTTCTTCTCTTTTTTTAATGTCAAAAATATTTTCATTTTCTTCTCTTTTTTTAATGTCAAAAATATTTTCATTTTCTTCTCTTTTTTTAATGTCAAAAATATTTTCATTTTCTTCTCTTTTTTATGGTGAAATATTTCCATTTTCTTCTTTTTTTTGTTGAGAATTATTTTCATTTTTTTTTATGTGTGAAAGTCAATTTGTGAATTAGAATTCATTTAGCGAATGAACGAAACAAAACAAAAAAAAAAAAGACAAACAAACCCGTAGGTTCATCTCAGCTGTGAAGATTGTGAGGAAACACTCACCGAGGACACAGACGACGCCGATGAAACGGATAATAATCATCATGACAAATCAAATTCAATACGACGAAGATCAAGAAGAATTAGTCAAAAACTTGACGCACTTAAATCTCTTAATTCTGAACAATTATTAGCAATAATTGGCGGTGGAGTTTAGAAATTTTCTTTCTTTTTAATAATTCAGAGACATATCCGGAAAAAAAAGAAAAAAATCTATTTTTTTATTAAATAATATGTAAAAATTTGTACAAAATTCAGAAATTTTTTTTATTTTTTCATTAACGAAACAAAGAAATTTCGCCGATATTTTTTTTTTAAAGTTATTACAAAAATTATTTGCAAAAAAAATTTTTGAAATACAAATATCACGAAAAAAAAAATTTTTTTTTTTTATTTTAAAAAGAAAACTTGTACTAATATAGAGAAAAAAATTGTAAATTCGGAAATGTCTCTTCGATTATATATATAAATATAGTCATTAGATAGAATTTTTTTTTAATTGTCAAATTTTCTCCAAAAACTAATTTTTTTTATTTTACATTTGAATTTTTTTGTAGACGAAAATTTTTTTTTGTGTTTATAATTCATTTTTTTCTCTCTCTCTCTCTCTCTTCTTTAAGAATTTATTTTCACCAGACAAAAATCGATGAAAATAGAAATAATTAATGATCGTCTATAATATTATAATTGCCAAAGTATTTTACAATGCAAAATGTCAATTCTTGTAAATTGCTTCATTTAACATTTTAAGATAAAGATAATGAAAAAAAAACGTAAACTGTGTAAAAAAAAGGAACAGAAAACAAATTTTGTGAAAATTAAATTTGTCGGAAAATTTTTTAAAAATTGACGACCAAGTTTTTTTCTTTTGGTTTTTGATAAAAGTGAAAATGTTCCAATGTTAAATATAAGGATTAAAAAAATTTTTTTTTTAAAAGTCGTCTTTGTATAAAAAAAAAGAAAATTTGTGATGTTTAATCGACGACGAATATCATGTAATGATTAAATCCCTGAATAAATTATTAAAATTCAGAAACAAAAATATATTTTGTATTTTGCTTATAATTATTTTGTACTTATTATTTTATTTTAATAATTAATATTTTGTATTACTTTTGGATTTTTTTTCTTTTTGAAAAAATGCGAATATTTTTTTTTACTTTTCTTTCCTATTGTTGTTGCAAAAGAATGGAATAAATAATTATTTATTTGTAATTATTTATTATTTAGAATTTGGTTATTTATTTATTTTTTGTATTAAGAAAAGAAATTTTGTATTAAAAAAGAAATTTTCAACAATTGTAACAAGATTTATTTCAAAAAATTCTCTACAAGTACAAATTGAAATAGAAAAAAAAGAGAATTTCTAATTTTTTACATGGGAAAAAAAACTAAAAAAAATATGTAAATTGTGTCTAAAAGTTTTTTTTTCTAAATCTAGAATTATCATTTTTTACAAAAGTAAATTTTTCATTTATTATATTTTACTTTAAATTGTAGTTTTCTAATTTTAATGATATATTATTAACTTAATTATTAATTTACACAACAGGGTTGCCAAGAAAATTTTATTTTCTTTTTCTCTGATTTCCAGACAATACTCCAGACTTTTTCCCCGAGTTTAAAGAATATTTTAATTCACTCTAAAAATAATTAGATAATTAATTTATTTATTAATAACTGTTTAATATCTTTAATTGTAAAATTATTCTAAACATCAATAAACTTATAAAAAATTATTCTCAAGATTTCAATTCAAATATTTTCTACAACTTTTTACCAAAAATTCTTCTCTAATTCAATTATTCAATTATTTTTCATAATTTCTAAAAAATTATTTCTCCTTTGGAATTTAATTATTCATTTAAAAAAAAAGTTGAACTAACATTTTTTTATTTTAACAGAAAGAATTTTTGATAAATTTTTACATATTATTTCTTTTTTATCACTTTTGTAATTTTTTATAATTTTTAAAATTTGAAATAAATTAAATTTTTACATAAGAATTATATTAAAATTTTTGAAAATAATTCAAATTTGGGGAAAATTATTTAATTATTAAAAGTTTTAGAAATAATTGAATTGTTTGGAGAAAAATTATTAAAATTATATTAAAAATAATTGAATTTTTGCAAATTTTTTCGACAAATTTCATTAAAATTGCATTGAAAATAATTGAATTCCTTCGAAGAATTTTACAACTTCCAAAAATAATTGAATTCTTGCGACGAATTTTATTATAATTTTTGAAAAAAATTGAATTCCTGTGAAGAATTTTATTATTTTTTCAAAATATTTGAATTCCTTTGAAGAATTTTATTATTTTTTAAAAATAATTGAATTTCTGGAAAGAATTTTATTAAAAGTTTTCAAAATAATTGAATTCTTGCGACGAATTTTATTATAATTTTCGAAAATAATTGAATTCCACCAAAGAATTTATATTATTTGTGAAAATAATTGAATTGTTTAGAAGAAAATTGAAAAAATTCTTTCGACGAATTCAGTTAAAATTGTATTGAAAATAATTGAATTGAATAATTGAATTAAAATTGTATATTCAAAATAATTGAATTTACAATTAGTGGATTCTTATTATTTTTTATGAAAATAATTAAAAACTTATAAAGAATTTCATAAAACCTTTTTTAAATATAAAATAATTGAATTTCAGCGAAGAATTCCATTATTTGTTATAAGAATTGACTTCTGCAAAAAAATTTTTTTTTAATTTTATAAAATAATTCAATTCTTTTCCATAATTCAATTAAATAAAATCGTATTGAGAATAATTGAATTTTTATACAGAAGTTTATAAAAAATTTAAAAAAAAATAATTGAATTTTTTCGAGAAATTTAATTTAAATTATATTAAAAATAATGGAATTCTTATATAAATTTTTTTTTAAATTTTCTAAAAATAATTCAATTCTATCGGAGACAATTTAATTTAAATTTTTAGAAAGAATGGAATTGTTTGAAAAAAAATTATTAAAATTATATTAAAAATAATTGAATTCTTGCAAAGAATTCAATTATTTATCAAAATAATTGATTTTACGACGAATGTTAATAAAATTTTTTTAAATAATTGAATTTTAACAATAAATTTTATTAAAATTGTATTAAAAATAATTGAATTGAATATTTTAATTAAAATTGTATTAAAAATAATTGAAATCCTTCGAAGAACTTTCATATTTATCAAAATAATTAATTTTACGACAAATGTTAATACAAATTTTTTAAATAATTGAATTTTAACAATAAATTTTATTAAAATTGTATTAAAAATAATTGACTTTCTCTGAAGAATTTTTATATGTAAGAAAATAATTGAATAATTGCCAAGAATTAATAGTAAAAAAAAATTTTTTAAACAATTGAATTCTTTCAAGGAATTTTATTAATTTATGAAAATAATTAAATTCTTGTGGTGTATTTTTTATTATTTATGAAAAAATACTTAAATTCTTGGGACGAGTTTTAATAGAATTTTTCAAAATAATTGAATTGTTTCAAAGAGTTAATATTAAAATTTTTGAAAATTATTGAATTTTTCGAGAAATTTAATTAAAATTTATATTTGTATAATAAAAAAATAAAAATAATTCAATCTTAAACACAAATTTTCTTCAAATGTTTGAAAATAATTGAATCAATTCAAAGAATTCGATAAAATTTTTTAAAAAAATTTAATTATTTCGGATAATTTAAATAAAATTGTATTATAAATAATTGAATTGAATATTTTAATTAAAATTGTATTTAATTTTTTGAAATTTTAATGAAAATTATTGCGCAAAATAATTTTCGAGTTTTTCAAGAATTAAATTATTTAAATCAAATTCAATTTCAAATCCGTAAAATTCAATAATTATTGTTATAGAAATAGAAAGAATTGCAAATTAAATGAAATCTTTTCAATATTTTTAAAGTTTCCCGGACAAGAAAATTTAGAATCTTTTTCTAATTTACTAGAAATTTAATATTTTTTCAATATTTTTCATAAAATTCCCTGACTTTTTCCTGATTTCCCAAAAAAGTGGCAACCCTGTAAAATTAATAGTAAAACAATTTCGAACTTTTGTTAACTAAAAACATTCGTTTATTACAATTTTTCCAAATTAGTATTTTTTTCCTAATAACAATTTTTTCTAATTAAAATTTTAGTCCCATATAGAAAAAGGAATTAAAAATTATTGGAAATTTTTACTCGTAAATTAAGGCGGAAAAAATTGTCTTCTTCTTTTTAACATTTTTTGTATTAAAATATTTTTTTTGATATTTTCAATATATATTTAAATATTTTTAAAAATATTTTTAGTATTTAATTATTTTTGAAATATTTTTAATATTTTCCATATTTTCGATTGTCTTTCAATTAATGTTTTTTTCCGCCTTTCTTTCTCCTTTTTTATGAGACTAAGCAGATAAATTAATATTACAATTAATTAGATACTTATTTCTAATTGAAATTAAAATAGATTCGTTTCAAAAATGAAACATACATTTTTTTTCAGTGATTCGTTATAAAATCTTCCGATACATTCTGACCGTTTCTTTTTCTTTTTTCTTCGTTTTAAATTAATTGTAAACTGTAAGTTTTAAAACTATAGTAAAAAAAACGGTTTTTTTTTTTAAAATACAAACATCGAGATTCAATTATTTACAGAAATACAAATTGTAGGACGAGAAAATTTCAATGTCCCCGAAGAATTTTTTTTTTATAAAAAGAAAAAATAAAATAACATGAATTTTATTAAAAATATTTTAATTTAATTTAAAAAACGAGAAAAACTTAATAATTCATTAAAAAAATTCTCTCAAAAGGAATTGACAAATAATAAAATTTTCTTAAATTTTGAAAAAACAAAATTTCAACGTCATTTAGTAAAATAAAAATACAAAAATTCATTGCAAATTTTTGTTTTCGAAAGAAAATTCTTACGAAATTTATTTTTTCTCACGATTTTGAAAAAAAGGGGAAAATAAATTTTCATTAAATTTGACAAAAACAAATCACAAAAAATCGAGGTACCTTTTTTTGTGAATAAAAAGAAAATAAAATTGAGCTAAAAAATTAAAACCGAGAGTATTTCGGAAGTTAGTTTTAAAAATGCAATAAATTCATTCTTAAGATTAAATTATGCTTTCATTTTTCTTTTTTTGGTAAAGCGCTCACGAGTGATTGAAAAAAATTATTTAGATTTTAATAAATAAGTTCGCTCGGGATTTTTTTTTTAAATTAATTTAAGTAATAATTAATTACTTTTTCTTTTCTTCTTTTCAAACTTTACGTTCGGTGTTGTAATTTTGGTAAAGTTTCGGACTATCCTGAAGCGATGAACTCGCCGTTGAATTGTTACTCGATACTGGACTTCCGGCCGGATTTGAAGTAATGGAAATAATTTCGTCCTGACTTTGGGGACTGAATCTTTTCCTTAAAACTGGCGGTACAAATCTTTGACCCGCTGCTAAATCTCTCTTCGGGGCAAATGTCTGTAAAGTAAAATTTATTTTTTTGAATTTCTTTGTACTTGATAGAAATAAAAATAGAAATTACTATTTTGCGCTTTTTCTTTTACTTGAAAAGAAATAAAAATATAATTTTTTTGATACTTGAAGAGAATTGAAGTAGAATTTAATTTTTTTTGTAATTTTTCTGTAGTTTAAAAAAGAATTAAATGTAGAATTTATTCTGGATTGCCACAAGTCAGGGAAAAGTCAGAATAAATAAATAAATAAATAAATAAATTTCTTCGAAATAATTCAATTATTTTCATAAATATAATAAAATTTTCACAGGAATTCAATTATTTAAAATACAAAAATTTCATAAAATTTTTCGAAAAATATTAATTATTTAAAAAGATTTTTATAAAATTCGTCGCAAGAATTGAATTATTAAAAAAAATTTTTTAAAAGTTCTTTTCAAGACTTTAATTATTTTTATAAATAATACAATTTTTTGTGGAAATTCAATTATTTTGATAAAAATTAAATAAAATTCGTCTAAAAAATTCAATTATTTTTATAAATAATAAAATTCTTAACCGAAATTCAATTATTCTAATAAACTTGAATAAAATTCGTTGCAAGAATTCAATTATTTATATAAATAATAAAATTCTTCACAAAAATTCAGTTATTTTTATAAATTTTGAATGAAATTCGTTGAAAGAATTCAATTATTTTCTTAAAAAATAAAATTCTTCGAAGCAAATCAATTATTTAAGAAATTTTAATTAAATTCTTCCCAAGAATTCAAATTTTTTTCAAAAATAAAACTTTTCACAAGAATTCAATTATTTAAAATAAAATTTAATAGAATTCTTCGTCAGATTTCAATTATTTTCAATTTTTTAATGAAATTTTGTCGATGGAATTTAATTATTTTCAAAATGTTATAAAAAATTCTGAGAAATTCAATTATTTAAAAAATTTGAATAAAATTCTTCACAAAAAATTAATTAATATCATAAATAATACAATTCTTCTCCGAAAATTCTTTGAGTATCTAATAATTTTTGGAGTGAATCGGTATATTCTTCAGGTTCAGGGAGAAAGTGAAAATTTTGTCTGGAAATCAGGGAAAAGTCAGGGAAAAACAAAATTAAATTTTCGTGGCAACTCTGTTATTGTTTTGTAATTTTTTTCTACTTGAAAAAATTGAAATATAATTTGACTATAAATTCAAATAGAAATAAAATGAAATGGAAATAAAATAAACCAAAATAGAAATGAAAAAAATAAAATGGAAATAAAATAAATGAAAATAGAAATAAAATAAAATGGGAATTAAATAAACCAAAATAGAAATAAAACAAAATGGAAATAAAATAAAATAGAAATAGAAATAATACAAAATGGAAATTAAATAAAATAGAAATAAAATAAAATGGAAATTAAATAAAAAAAATAAAGTAGAAATAAACCAAAATAGAAATAAAATAAATAAAATAGAAAAAGAAAATAAAAATATAAGAGAAAATAGAAACCTTGGGCCTAGAAGAAGGCAAACTGGCGCCAGTGACGAGACCCAGAATACTAGCAGCGAGTCCGCTTAGTTGAACAGCGGCCATTGGCGACAATCCTCTTCTAACGATGCCCAAAGCCAAAAAGGCAGCTTGGGCCAAAACTGGAGCTGCTCCGGCCGCGCTTGCCGCAGCACCGGCTAATTGTCCTCCGCCAACGCTCGGTCCATACGCAAAACACAAATTGTGTCTGTCAACCTGTGAAAAACAAAAAAATTCAATTATTTTTAAAAATTCTAATAAAATTCTACGAAAAAATTCAATTATATTCATAGATAATAAAACTCTTCGTTGAAATTCAATTATTTTCAATACAATCAGATTATTATAAGCAGGTATATTTTTACGTATAAATTAGTAATTTTAGCAAAAGTATATGAAGAAAAAGTAATTTTAGACTCTAAGGAGAATATAATAATTCTTTTTTGTTTTAAAGAAACTTTTTTTTTCTTTTTTGTTAATTAAAGAAAAAAAGAGGAAAAGTTGTTACCAAATGCTTGATGAGCAAATAGAGTAGACCAAAAGGTGTGATGAGTGGACAGGCGAGACTGTAAAATGTCGTCATAGTGAAAACAAGAAGCAGCCAAGCGTAATGTGCGCCCAATGGAAATTCCCAGAGAACAGCTTTTCTCACATAAATCCTCTCGGCTCGACTCCTCGCCATGCACAATCGAAATGTATAGAGCGCAAGTTCTGGAAATCTCACCAGTTCCAGTGCACAGCCCACCAATGCCGACGTGATCACGTAATTTACAAAAAATGCCCCCTAAATAACAAATAATTTCATCCAAATTAATTATTTCATTCGAAACAATATTATTAGTCAAACTTCTTTATTGTAATTTAAAAATATCTTAGTTATCATAATTTCAAGATATTTAATATTACATTTAAATTATTAGAATTCTAAAATATTTAATGTTTCAGTTAAATTATTAGAATTCTAAAATTTTCAATATTTCAGTTAAATTATTGTAATTCTAAAATCTTTAATATTTCAGTTAAATTAAATTTCAATAATATTCTTCAAATTACTATAATTAGATAATATTTTCTCGATTTTTACCTGATCGGGCAAAAAAATACACTGCCATCTCATTGTATCGTTTCCATTGTGAACCCATTCGAAAGCGGTCTCGAGACTTGTAAGACCGAGACTCGGCAGAATGAGGAACGCCAAAAGCATCAACAGCAATGTTTTCTTCATTACTGAACGATTTAATGTACTCCTTGTCCAATGTCTCACAAACGATTCACATCGTCCAACTAATGCCGGCATTAATGCCGCCACACTCACAAGTACAACTGTCGGCAAAAATGTCGATATTAATACGCTCAAATTTTTTATTTCGCCCATTATTTCAGGTTTATTTATCGCCGTCAGCACAACCTGCAAAATTTAAATTATTTTTATAACCTAAAACCAAGAATTAATAATAATTAATTATTAATTAATTAATTAATAATTAATAATAATAATTTAAGAAAAAAATAGCTTTTTTGTATTTTAATTATAGTTTTAAAACTTATTAATAAGAGAAATATTTTAAAAATTATCTCTTCAATATTCTGTTTATAATTAAAAATTTAAATAAATATTTTAAAAATTATCTTTTCAATTTTCTATTTATAATATTAAAAATGTAAACAAATAAAAAACTATCTTCTCAATATTTTATTGTTATAATTAACAATTTATAAATAATAAAAAGAAATGAAGAGTATAAAAAATAATTAATTAAAAAAAAGTGCATTAAGGTCATGTTATTCAGTGGTCACGTGTTCCCATAGTAAAGTATATGGAGCACGTGACCACTGAATAACATGACCTTAAATAGACAGAGAGAAACTCACAACGGGCGTTGTAATGAAGAAGAGCAATAATCCTAAGGCAATGTTTATTAGAAATGCATTTAAGTACCAACAGGGCCTAGTGATACTTAAATTCTCCCAGAAAATATCTGAAGGCGCTGGCGCGTAATTAACGGTCCACTTTATTGCCGGCGATGAACGCAATTGTCGTCGCATTGCTTTTGCGTCACCGGGAGTTCCTGCAAAAAAAATAAATAAATAAAAAAAATAAATAAATAAATAAGTAAAAAAAATTACTCTAAAAATTAAAAATTCTTCTAAAAAATTACAGTAATAAACCCTAAAAAAATACTTTAAAAATTACTCTAAAAAATTATAGAAATAAACCTTAAAAAAATAAAATCTTCGAGAAGATAATAAAAAAAAAACACTTCGAGAAAATAAAATGAATTTATCTACCCAAAGTGACGAAAGCGATTCCCAATCGTTTGCTGAGAGCGACATTTTTCTCCTCTTCGACCAATGCAGTAAGACGAATTTCTTCCTTTGTATAAAATTCCTGCGCGTCGACTAATTTCTGAAAAAGAAAACGCATTTCATTTTTAATCAAATTTAAATTTGTATTATATCGTTTCTTATTTTTGTTTTTGGGAATATTTTCCTCTCTTGTATTAAAAAAAAATAATTATAAAAACATTACCGTTTTACAGCAACAGCCAACAATTTGTCCACAAGGATGGGGATACATTTGCAATGGTTCCTTTCGTTTCGAGTAACTTTCGCAATACAATCGCGCCTGTTCGACACAATCACGTTCGGCGTCTAATATCGATAATCGCTTAATATCATAGGCTAAAGTCACATCTTCCACCGATGACTGCGGAAATGCTCCTCTAAAATCAAATTTCAAGCATTAAATATATATATATACAAAAAATGAAATTTAGAAAACAAAACTAAAAAAACTTAAAAAAGCTAGAAAAAAACTTTTAAAAAAATTTAAAAAAGCTAAAAAAGCTAAAAAAACTAAAAGAAAACTTAAAAAACTGAAAGAAAATTACAGGGTTGCCACGAAAATTTAATTTTGTTTTTCCCTGACTTTTCCCTGATTTCCAGACAAAATTTTTACTTTCTCCCTGAACCTGAAGAATATACCGATTCACTCCAAAAATTATTAGATACTCAAAGAAATGTTCTATTACATTTATATTTACGAATTTCTTTAAGTGGAAAATTATTCGACAACATCAATAACTTCTTTTTTAAAAAAGTACTTCATCATTATATATATTTTTCTATAGGAATTAAGGATTTCAAATCCAAACCTTCTGAAATTAAACAACTTATCAAAAAATTTTATAAAACATCAAGAAATCGATCACTTTCTTCACGCTTTATAATAAATTTAAAATTACAGAGTGATAAAATCATTATTTTATATTACAAGAATATTGCAAATATAAATTTAAATTTTCAAAGATTTTCATTTTTTAACCCTTTTCAAAATTCACTTATTTATCAAAATTCACGCTACGATGCTTTTAACATTCAATTATAATTTCAAATTTTAAATGAAATTCATTTTTAATCTTTTTTAATAGGAAATTTTTCAATAATTCAATTATTTAAATGCAAAGATAAATAATGTATTAAATAATTAAATATTTCTTAAAATTGAATTTTTTTAAAGAAATTTATAAAAAAAAATTCTAAAAATAATTGAATTCTTTCGGCGAATTTCAAAAAAAAATTATAAAGAATAAATGCAATTTTCTATCAGTTTATGTAAAATTGTACATAAAAAATAATTCAAACTCTGCTATAAATATTGTTATTTATAAAAGTAATTTAATTCTTGCAACGAATTTTATTAAAAAAATTTTTAAAGAATTGAATTCCAGTGAAGAATTTTATTTGTGAAAATAATTGAATTCCGGAGAAAAATATTATTATTTATGATATTAAATTAATTTCTTGTGAAGAATTTTATTCAAATTTTTTAAATCATTGAATTTCTGAGAATTTTTTATAACATTTTGAAAATAATTAAATTCCATCGACAAAATTTCATTAAAAAATTGAAAATAATTGAAATCTTGACGAAGAATTTTATTAAATTTTTTTTTAAATAATTGAATTCTTGTGTAAAGTTTTATTTTTGAAAAAAATTTGAATTCTTGGGAAGAATTTAATTAAAATTTCTTAAATAATTGAATTGCTTCGAAGAATTTCTTTTAAAGAAAATAATTGAATTGTTTCGAAGAATTTTACAAACTTGACAATAAAATTGTAATTTCTATAAGGAATATTATATTTTACAAATACAATTGTATTCTATAGTCAATTTTATTATAATTTTTCAAATTTATAAAGCATTTTATCTCAAAATTTTTGAAATAATTGAATTCTCGCGAAAAATTTTATTATTTATGAAAATAATTGATTTCTTACAAAGAATTTTATTGAAATTTTTTTCAAATAATTGAATTGCCATAAAAAATGTATTATTTGTGAAAATAATTGAATTCTTAAGAAGAATTGTATTGAAAATAATTGAATTGAATAGGAAAATTTTATTAAAATTGCAATTTTATTAACTAAATCTTGTAAAGAATTTTGTCAAAATTTTTTTAAATAATACAATTTTATTAATTTGATTGAAATTATTCTATTCTATTCTAATTAATAGAATTGAATTTCTGTGGAGAACTTAGTTATTTTTGAAAATAATTGTATTTTGCAAACAATTTTATTAAAACGTCTAAAAATAATTGAATTTTTGTGAAAAATTTAATTAAAATTTTTAAAAATAAATAAATTCTTGACAATTATATTCAATTTTTTTTTAAATAATTGAATTCTTGTCAAGAATTTTATTATTTGTCAAAATAATTGAATTTTTATTACAAAATTAAATTTGAAACTTTTGAAAGCAATTGAATTCTTTAGGAGAATTCTATTCAATTTTCTTTCAAATAATAGAATTTATTCAAGAAGAAATGTTATGTTTTTGAAAATAATTGATTTATTGCCAAGAATTTTATTATTTTTAATATTAATTGAATTGAATAATTTAATTAAAATTGTATTCAAAACAGTTGAATTTATGAGAATTATTCTCAAGAATTCAATTAATTTCAAAACGAAAAAAGTACTTCAAATTAATACAATTATTTTTTTCAAATTTTAATAAAATTCTTTAAAACGATACAATTATTTTTATAAAAATAAAAATTGACGAAGAATTTTATTAAATTTTTTTTTAAATAATGGAACTCTTGTGAAAAGTTTTATTTTTATTTTTTAAGAAAATAATTAAATTGTTTCGAAGATTTTTACAAACTTGACAGTAAAATTGTTATTCCTATAAGGAATGTTATATTTTACGAAAATAATTGTATTCTATAGTCAATTTTATTATAATTTTTCAAATTTATAAAGCAATTTATCTCAAAATTTTTGAAATAATTGAATTCTCGAGAAAAATTGTATTATTTATCAATAGTTCAATTCATTTAATTTTATTCAAATTTTTTTTAAATAATTGAATTCCCATTAAAAAAAATGTATTATTTGTGAAAATAATTGAATTCTTAAGAAGAATTTTATTTAAAATAATTGAATTGAATAGGAAAATTTTATTAAAATTGCAATTTTATTAACTAAACCTTGTAAAGAATTTTGTCAAAATTTTTTTAAATAATAGAGTTTTCAAAAGAATTTTATTTAAATTTTGCGAAATAATTGAATTTCTCTGAACTATTTTTTTCTATTCTTTGAATATATTTGAATTCTTTCGATAAACTTCATTAGAAAATTAAAAATAATTGAATTGGTGAGAAGAAATTTATAAAAAATTGGAAAGTAATTGAATTCCTGTGAAATTTTTATTAAAATTTCGTTCAAATAATTAAATTCTTTTGGAAAATTTTATTAAAATTATTAAAAATAATTGAAATGAGGAAAATTTTTCAGAATAATTGAAATTTTGACAAGAATTTTATTAAATTTTTTGAAAATAATTGAATTTCGGAAAAGAATTGTATTATTTGTAAAAATAATTGAAATTTTGACGAGAATGTTTATAAATTTTTGAAAATGAATGAATTTCTGTAATCAGTTCTTAAAATTTCTTAAAATTTAAATTGATTAAAAATTGAAATTTTTAAAAATTTCATATTGAAGCCTTTGAAGTTCATCGATTTATGCAGATTTAAAACGCAACTCTTTTGAAATGTAATTAATTTTGAAAATTTTGAAGTAAAATTATTCATTAAATAATTTTTGAGTAATAATTTGATGAAGAATGAAGTTATTTAAAAAGAAATTATTGTCAGAAAGAGAAAAAATTGAAAGTCTTGTATTAAAATTCTTGTCAATTTCATAGTTTGTAAGGCAAACAAAAAAGACAAAAATTCAGAATTTTCTTATAAATTCTAAAACTTAAATTTTTTCCAGTACTTTTAATAAGAATCCCTGACTTTTCCCTGATTTCCCTAACCTGTGGCAACCCTGAACTAAAAAAAGATAAGAAAAACAAAAAAAGCTAAAACAAACTTTTTAAACAAAGCAAATAATTAATTAACTTAAAATAAATTGAAGAAGAAGTGTAAAAATTAAAATACATACAAAATAAGAAGAATAAAGAACATAATAATAATAATAATAATAATAATAATAATAATAATAAAAATAATATAAACTATTTACCTAAAATATTTTTTAAGATTTTCACTATCGCATTGATGTTTTGGAATTTCCGTGATAAGTAAAGTTCTCGCTGCCAATTCACCGGCGGGTTTTGCATCTCTCACCTAAAAGAAATAAAAAAACAAAGAGAACAAAATATTTAAAAATGAAAAATTTTGAAATTGCAATGATTCGCGCTTTTTTTCTTAATTATACCTGTTTCATAAATTTCCGCATGACAATACCGCCAACGGGAAGATAAGAGAGAAGTAAAATGGTGTAAATCCACATGAGCGATGAATCGGGAGCGAGATTTAATAAAGTTGTGCGACCAAATGACGCCGCCTCACCGACGGGATTCCCATGATAATTAATTGGTAAAGCTACGCAAATTGATACCAACATCATCAGAGCCGTCAGGAGAATTAAATATCTCTCGAATGAGATATATAACAAACCATCTGGTCCTGCTCTCTTTAAAAATTCCTCGTCCCTGCGAAAAAATAAAAAAAAAAAATATTTAATAACAACAAAATTTAGAATTCTGAAAATTGAATATTTTTTCAGTATTTTTTAAAATCCCTGATTTTTCCCTGAAAAATCTTTATATAGCTCAGATTTAAAAAAAATACCTTTTTTCTGAAATATCTAAAAAATTAAGAATAATTTTAATAATTTTCTTCAATAGCAGGATAAAAAAAGAATAACAAGCGAAAAATCTCATCAAGATTAGAATATTTACGTGACTCTGAAGGCTGTGACGATCCATGATAAAAATCCACGATCTACGTGCGATAACTGTGTATTGACGGAAGTCTCAATGCAAGTCACGTCATTTTCTCTGTCATTATCACCATAAAATAATTCCATCCATCTGTTTTCTGTTTTGTGCAAAAGGGCCAGTCTTCCATAATTCCAAGCCTTCTTTCGCAAAAGGCCAAATAATGAAACTAGAAACTTTACCAAAACAGAAAAAAAAAGTTTATTTATATTAATTCAAAACCGAAATTAAATTTAGTAAACATTAATAATATTAAAAATAATTAATAAAACTCACCACAAAACCGATGAAATTTAATAGTAAATTTTCCGGAATTCCATTATAAACGTCGGTTATAATTGTATTATTTCGTCGGGGACTCGGTATACATTCTTGAAGCGTTGGAGTATTTTTATATGGACTATCACTGAAAAGAACAAAAAAGTTTTATTAACAAAATTACAAATTTCTGACAATAATTTACTTTAAATTACTTAATTCTATTGAAAAACTGCCACAAAAGAACACAGAGAAATTTTAATTCCAATTCTGTTGAAAATTAGTTTTAATTTTAAAAATTTCAACGCAATTCTTTAAAAGAATTCAATTATCTTAATTAATATTAAAATTCTTTCGAAAAATTCAATTATTTTCGAAATTTTATTAAAATTCGAATTTTTTTACGAATTTTTAGAAAAATTATTATTTAATTTTCTAGAGTTTTTAACTAAAATTTTCAAAAATAAAAAAAAAATCCTCGTCAACATTTTAATTATCTTTATAAATAGCAAAATTCTTCGCTAAAATTCAATTATTTTCAGAATTTTTAATAAAATTCGAATTTTTTCCGGATTTTTAGAAAATTTTTTTTTAACTTTCTAGAATATTTAACTAGAAATTTTCAAAAATAAAAAAAAATTCTCGACAACATTTCAATTATCTTTATAAATAGCAAAATTTTTCGCTGAATTCAATTATTTTTAAAAAAGAATGAAATTCTTCGCAGAAATTCAAATATTTTTGAAAATTCATTAAAATTCTTCGCAGAAATTCAATTATTTTCAAAATTTATTAAAATTCTTGGCAGAAATTCAATTATTTTCAAACAAGAATAAAATTCTTCGTAGAAACTCAATTATTTTCAAAATTTATTAAAATGCTTGTCAGAAATTCAATTATTTTCAAAAAAGAATAAAATTCTTCGCAGAAATTCAATTATTTTCAGAAAAGAATAAAATTTTTCGCAGAAATTCAATTATTTTTCAAAAATAATAATATTTTCAAAAAATTTTCTTAACTTAATAATTTGTATAACTTTAATTTTAATAAAATTTCCCAAAATAAATTCAATTATTTAAAAACAATTTTAACAAAATTCTACACAAAAATATTCAATTCAAATCTTATTAAAAGTTTTCAAAAAATAATTGAATTCCTGAGAAGAATTTCATTAAAAGTTTTAAAAATAATTTATTTCTCACGAAGAATTTTAATAAATTTTGAAAAAATAATCGAATTTCAGTGAAGAATTTTATTAATTTTTAAAAATAATTAAATTTCTGCGAAGAATTTTATATTAAAAGTTTTGGAAATAATTGAATTCTTGCGAAGAAAATTAAAATTATTTCTAGGAAAATCAATTTATTTTCGTATTTCCTATGACATTCTTCAAAAAAATCAATTTTTTTCAATTTCAAATTCTTTTGACGAATTTGAATAAAATTTTTAAAAATAATTTCATTTGTTGAGGAATTCTATTAAAAATAATTGAAATTTTACGACGAGTCTTATTATTTATATGATGAATCTTTTTCGTTTAACAAAAAATTACTCAAAGTACAACAATTATAATAATATAAATAATAGAAAAAAAGGCAAAACAATTTCGAAGATTTCGCACGAGAAACATAACCTAAAAATCGAAAAAACATTTTTCGCTTACAAATACGGTAAATAAAAAAATTCCAAGTATAAAATATGTTTATAGAAATTAATTGACATAGAAAATTGATTTAAAAAAAGCACAAACTATAGTTGGGAAAAATTCGCAAGAAACAAAATGAATTCAGGAAAAATATATATAATATAAGCGAATCGAGTGTGTTAATTTTTATCACGAGTTTTTAACGTTTTGTATACGATAAAACACATTATTATGATTATTCAATGAATTATAATAGGAAATTAAAAAAAGAAAATAAGAAATGACCTCATTGGGAGACGGAAAATGCAATAACAATGGGAGAATTAGTCATCGCTGCTACTGCGAGTTTATAGACAAAAAAAATAACAAGTGTTCGGAGAGTGATAAAGAATTGAATTTTTCTACTCACGTGGTATTGTTAAAATCAAATTCCATTCTTGAAAATTAGGAGCACCCGTTTGTTAAACAAATGTGAAAAGACATGTTATTAAACATGTGTCAATTTGACACTTTAATTTGACATTTTCGGAAACGACGTAACCTCCATATTTCGCAACTTGTGAAATTCTCTGCGTCGTCAAGCGGAGGAAATCAGAACTACCAATTTTCAGCCAATGAAATAAATACCAAACGAAAGATTTCCTTATAATTATTATTATGGAAATTTAATATTAAAAAGCAAGAAACACGTTTCAAAATTTTATTTTAAAGGTTCTCTTCGTTCCAAAGAAACTATTTTTCCTTTTTTTTCTATCAAAAATTGATTTCTAAAGAGAAATAAATTTCGTTTTGAATTTTCCGCCAAAAACTACAAATTGTCGTCTGCTGTCAAATAACACAAAAAACGTTCCTTTTATCCCGAAATTCGTCAATTATTCCTAATAATTAATGGAAATTGTGAAAATTAGAAGAATAAAGTTTATTTGTAATGTTTTTTTTCCCGTGTCAATATAAACGAATGGGGGAAATATGAAAATCAGTGCTTCTACCAGAGCTGCATTCATGGCAACTACGTAGAAGCTGCCAGGTACCCTCACCAAACGCAACTGCGCTTGCGCTATAAAAATGATCTATTAGCGAAATGAACCGCGCATTTTTAAAACGTTTAATACCCAGTCGAGAGCGAACATATTTGATTTGGGCGCCTGTATATCCCCGTTTTTAAAAAGTCCAAAATATAATTTGATCAAAATTACAAATTATGTCAAACGTTAAATCCATATAAATGTCATTCGATATAATGTGGCTTTACACAAACGTTTACTAAATAAAATGAGTTTATCCAAGAAATTGTTTTTCAGCAAATGGGCTAAATTATTCAAAATAATATTTTAGTAACCATCTTCTCAAAAAAGCAGCGAATCAAAGATTATCTGTTAAAGGTACTCTCTCACCTCTACTGCCTGCGCAGGCAGGCGCAATGAGAGTAAGGGAGAAAAAACATTTAATTTGAATTTTCTGACTCTCTTACTCTCATGTGTTACCATGACGACCTGCAGGCAGGCAGGCAGGCAGTAGAGCTGTGCGAGCGCCTTTAGACAAGTCACCCGTAGAGGAACTGTAATTTCTTTGTCAACAGTTTCTATTCTTCTAAGGTTAATTTTAAATTAAAAAAAAAAAATTTCAATAAAACAATGTTTCCATGAGAAGCCTACATATAGAGTTAAAAACAAGAGAAAAAAAATATACCTATTTATTACTATAAACAATAATTAAACATTAAAATTAACCTCAAAATAAAATTTCAAGACAATATTTATCCTAATTAATTTTCCGAACTGGTGTCGCTCGTTCCCTTATAAAAAATGAAATTAAAAAGAAAGTAGGAAAGAAATAAAAAAAGAAGTAAAAGGTAAAGAAAGAAAGAAATAAAAAAGAAGTAAAAAGTAAAGAGCGAAAGAAATAAAAAAATTAGTAAAAAATAATGAAAAGAATAAGGAAAGAAAGAAATAATAAAAAGAAGTCGAAAATAAAGAAATAAATAAATAAAAACGAGGTTAAAAATAAAAAAAGGAGTAAAAAATAAAGAAAGAAATAAAAAAGAAGTAAAAATTAAAGAAAGGAATAAAAAATAAAGAAAGAAATAATAAAAAGAGAAATAAATAGTAAAAGCAAAGCAAAGAAAAACAAAATGTTCGAACTAGAAATAGAATAATTTACCAAACGAAATAAAAATTAGCGCTGCTTTTGAAACTGATTTCCATTTTCCATAAAATATTAAAATTGCAAATATGAATTCTCTTTTCTAGACAAAATTCAGTTCGAGAACAAGAGGATGGGTTGAATTGCCCTCGGATTCGGAGTGCAGAGCAAAAATTAAATTGAGATTGGAGCACTGCCTCAAGGACAAGGAGGATTCGAGGAGATTATCACAAGCGAGTCAAAGTACTTACAGCAGTAGATCGTCCCAGGATCGAGGGAGATTTGCCGGCGATATTGAATCGGAAAATTCTGCATTTAACATTTGCGATAAGCAAAGTGTCATGGCTCTATTTAAAGATCATGTCAATATCAAAGTTTCGAATGTTAATTTAACATTGTGCATGAGTTCAATCACTGGCCTCACGGACTTAATTGAGGACGAAATTATTCCCAAGCCCATTCCAGTTGAGGTTCGTTTGCTTCTAATTTTTAATTGTTTATTATTAAATATAAGTAAATTAGATCGAGGAAATTAATAAATTAAATTGTGGAAATGAATTAAAATTAAGTAAAAGAAATTAATGAAGTAAATTAAAGAAATTAACTAATTAAATCACTGAAATTAAGAAAATAAACTGAGGAAATTAACTAATTAAATCAAAGAAATTAATAAAATATATTCAAGAAATTAATTTATTAAATTAAAAAACGAATTAAGTAAAATTAAAAAAAATTATTTCAAAAATAATAACATTGTTGTAATAAATAATAATAATAATAATAATAATAATAATAATAATAATAATAATAATAATAATAATAATAATAATAATAATAATAATAATAATAATAGTAATAATAATAATAATAATAATAATTATTAATACCTAGGAATTAATAATAATATTGTAAAATTATTTTCAGAAATATCAAATAATGCCAACCAGGAAATAACGAAACTGAAAGAAGAAAAAAGGAGTTTAGATCAAGTGAATCTGGAACTAAAGGAGAAAATATTAAGTTTAGAAACGAATCTAGCAACGAAGAAACAAGAGTTCGATAATTTAAATACACTTCATGAAGCTGCCAGGGAAAATTTGAATGATTCTCAAAAGAGAAATTCCAATCTAGAGAGGGAAATTTTACAACTTCAATCTAATTGCAAATCTTTAGAAATTGCTGCAAGTACAAATCAAATGAAATCCACTTCTGTAAGTTTTCTCATTTTATTTTAAGAAAATAAAAATAAACACTATTAATTTACAATTACGTTTTTCTTTTCAGAAAAGTGATAAAAATAAAGAAGTGAAATTGATCATGAATAATACGTACCACACATTACTGTCAAAATTCATAGAAGACAATTATTCAACTAGTTTTATAAAAGAAACGATTGCTAACACGTTGAGGGTAAGAAATATTCAAAATACGTATAGAAAATTAATATTTTCATTGCCATTATTTTCAATTGACATTATTTTCATTTGCCACTATTTTTAATTGACATTATTTTCAATTGACATTATATTTATTTAACTTTTTTCATTTGACTTTTTAATTGACATTATTTTCAATTACCATTATTTTTATTTGCCATTAATTTTCAATTACCATTATTTTCATTTTCTAAACAATTCAATTATTTTTTTAAATATTAAAATCTTTACAAAAATTCAATTATTTTCAAAACATTTTTAATTGAATTCCTTGAAAGAATTCAATTTTTAAAACAAATTTCAACACATTTCGAAAAAATTCAATTTTTTTCTAAAATTTTAATAAATCCTTAGAAAAAATTCAATTATTTTTATAAATAGTAAAATTCTTGGCAAGAATTCAATTAATTTTATAAATATTAAAATTCTATATAACAATTAAATCACTTTCAAGGCAATTTATAAATATATATTCGTCAAAAAAATTGAAGGAATTCAATTATTTTGAAAAAATAATAAAATTCTTGTGATGAATATTCAATTATTTTCGAAACAACTTTAATTGAATTTCTCGAAAAAATTTCATTATTTTTGCAAAGATTTTACAATTTATAAAAATAATTAATTTGTTTCAAAGGATTTATTAAAATTTTAGAAAATAATTGAATTTTTCTTTAAAATAATAATAAAATTCTTTTTAAAAATTGAATACATTTATAAAATTAATTTTATTAATATTGTATTAAAAACGATTAAATATTACAATTTCAGAAAATATAAAATTTCCATAAAATTCAATTTCAACAAGAATTTAAAATTCTCTAAAAATAATTCAATTATTCTCAAAATATTTTTAAAAAATTCGATATAGAAATTAAATTATTTTCAAGGCAATTTTTAAATATATTCGTCAAAAAAATTGAAAGAATTCAATTCTTTTCAAAAAAATAATAAAATTCTTAAAAGAAATTTAATAATTTTTGAAACAACTTTAATTGAATTTCTCGAAAAAATTTCATTATTTTCAAATATTTCTATAAAATTCTTCATAACAATTTATTCATTTCTTTAAATTTTAATAAATTCTTTGAAACATTTCAATTATATTTTTATAAATAGTACAATTCTTTGCAGAAATTCAATTCTTTTCAAAACAATTTTAATAGAATTCCTCGAAAAAATTTAAATTTTCAAATATTAACAAAAAATTAATTTATTTTCTAAAATTTTAATAAATTCTTCGAAACATTTCAATTATTTTTATAAATAGTATAATTCTTTGCAGAAATCCAATTATTTTCAATACAATTTTAATAAAATTCTTCTTCATAAAATCCAATTGCTATTTTAATTAATTAAATTAATTTTTAATTTTCAATTAAAATTATTAAAAAAGCTTCATTAGTTTAAAAAAAAATTCAAAGAAATTCTTCAAAAGAATTCAATTAGTTTTTTTTAAATTTTAATAAAATTCTCTGCGAAAATTTAGTTATTTTTCTAAATAATAAAATTCACTGCGAGAATTCAGTTATTTTTCTGAATAATAAAATTCTTTGAAATAATTTTTAATTATCAAATTTTTTGATAAAATTCTTTGCAACAATTCGATGATTTTCAATGCATTAATTTTAAAATTGAAAATATTTGAAAAGAAAAATTATAAAAAAGTTTAGAAAGAAAAAAGTAAAGAATTAATTTATTAATATTATTATTAATTATTATTTAATTAATAATAATTTTAATAAAATTTATAATTTTTTAAAAACAGGACATATCTTTAAAAGTACTGAATAGCGATGAATGTGAGGAAGAATCGAGTGATAAAAAGAAAATGCATGAGAAAAATAGTCAATTACAGGAAACAGAGAGATTATCATCATCATCATCATCATCTTTAAAAGAAGACAACGAAGACACGAAAAAGATTTCAAATTAAATTCCGAGACGAATTTGAATAATTTTATTCAGGTAATTATTTGTTAAATAATTTTTTTCATTTTCATTGTATTCTAATACATTTCTATCAGATTTCTATATTGTAGATTGCTCCGGAATTTGAAAATGTACCACCGCCAATTCCACCACTGGATTCTAGTAATGAAGCCGATTTGAGCGATTTTTAACGTTGATATATGAGAAAATCGAGAAAAAAATTAATAAAAGAAGCTTTATATACAATTTGTATAATTGAATAACAAACAAAATGTTTATATTCTTCTAAACACGAAACATAAACAATTTTTATTCTCAAAAAATAATCACGCACAAAATGTTCTTTAAGTAATTGAAAAATAAAATTAACTTAATATGAAAAATTCGAAATGCATTCGAAAGACAAAAAAAAAAAAAAAAGAAGGTAACTTGAACTAAAAACACCAGAGAGATAAAGAAAAAAAATAAAAAAATATTCAAAATGAAAATGAATTTTTAATTTTATTGCATGTTTATTGCTTGTTTTCCATTACGAAGAATTAATATTAACTGCGCACGTTTCTCTTTCAGCAAGCCGTTTTACTCTTCAAAGTATATAAAAGAAATCCTTTTCTCCACCACATCCTTATCACACGGTTTGAAAAAATTGACTTTTAATCATATTTTTCTACGAATAAAAGAAACAAAAGAAGAATCCAACTTCTCATTTCTTTTCCCCCGCGATTCAATGAGACAAAAATTATTATCCAATTCTTTTCCTAGAAAACAATTAAAATAATTTATTAAATGTAATAATAAATTAGAATAAATAAAAATTATCAACAAATCTGTAATTGGAGTACTAATTTTTCATTCACTATGTAAATTAATGTGAGAACGTAAATTTGGAGACATCTTTATTTCTCAATATTCCGACATTGATTAATTGCGCACTCTTGTCAGTTACAAATTCCCATCGTTAAATACTTGAACCTATAAACAAAATAAATAACAATTAATCAAAATAGAGAAACTAAAAATTATATTAAGTATGTTTTCTTAGAGTAAAAAAAAATTTTTTCTTACTCGTAATTTCTTTGTCAACATTTTCTATTCTTCTAAGGTTAATTTTAAATTTAACAAAAAATTTTCAATAAAACAATGTTTCCATGAGAAGCCTACATATAGAGTTAAAAATAAGAGAAAAAAATATACCTATTTATTACTATATAAATAATAATTAAATATTAAAACTAACCTCAAAATAAAATTCCAAGACAATATTTATCCTAATTAATTTTCCGAACTGGTGTCGCTCGTTCCCTTATGGTATGTGTCAAATTTATTATGACTTGACGTATGGTTGGAATTTTTAACCTAAAAAATAAAAACAATTTCAATATACCTTTAATATTAATTTGTGTGATTATCAAGATTTATATTGATAAAAATAAATTTCAATTAATTTTTTCTTTAATATTGTTATTTATAATTAATAAATTAATTATTTGTTATTTACTATATGTTATTATATATATTTATATAATATTAAAAGTAAAACTAACCTCAATGCACAATTTAATTTTCTTCTTCTCCTTACTGTCATATATTGCACCTATAATTTAAACCTGAAAAAAATTAATTCGCATTAAAATAATTAAACTATTTATTAACTTATTTATTTATTCATTAAAAAACAATACTTATCTTAATTAATTATACAACACGTTTGTATATTCCATTCTGCACAGATTATCGTAAACAAAACAAAACTGCTTTACCAACAAATTCTTTATTTTGAAATTTGACACACTATAGGTAATTTCACTTTCTGCATTATCGACTCGTGGTACGAGTTACCGACAATATGCTTGAAATAGTTTGTACATCACCACGGCGCTAGTAGTACAAGCGCGCACTGGTGGGGACGCTCGAAATGGTGGGGACACGGGTATATAAGCAGGCGCCCGAGACGAGACTGGCACTTCATGCTCAGCTGTGTTACAGGTAAGCAATAGTACCAAAGCCTTGTTAAGGCAGACGAACTTAAGCTGTATTACAGCAAAGCCTTATTAAGGCAAACGGACGTAAAGCTGTATTACAGCAAAGCCTTATTAAGGCAAACGGACGTAAAGCTGTATTACAGCAAAGCCTTATTAAGGCAGACGGACGTAAAGCTGTATTACAGCAAAGCCTTATTAAGGCAGACGGATGTAAAGCTGTATTACAGCAAAGCCTTATTAAGGCAAACGGACGTAAAGCTGTATTACGGTAAAGCCTTTTTAAGGCAGACGGACGTAAAGCTGTATTACAGTAAAGCCTTTTTAAGGCAGACGGACGTAAAGCTGTATTACAGCAAAGCCTTATTAAGGCAGACGGATGTAAAGCTGTATTACAGCAAAGCCTTATTAAGGCAGACGGACGTAAAGTTGTATTACAGCAAAGCCTTATTATTAGCAAACGGACGTAAAGCTGTATTACAGCAAAGCCTTATTAAGGCAAACGGACGTAAAGCTGTATTACGGTAAAGCCTTTTTAAGGCAGACGGACGTAAAGCTGTATTACAGTAAAGCCTTTTTAAGGCAGACGGATGTAAAGCTGTATTACAGCAAAGCCTTATTAAGGCAGACGGATGTAAAGCTGTATTACAGCAAAGCCTTATTAAGGCAGACGGATGTAAAGCTGTATTACAGCAAAGCCTTATTAAGGCAGACGGATGTAAAGCTGTATTACAGCAAAGCCTTATTAAGGCAGACGGATGTAAAGCTGTATTACAGCAAAGCCCTTATTAAGGCAAACCGACGTAAAGCTGTATTACGGCAAAGCCTTTTTAAGGCAAACGGACGTAAAGCTGTATTACGGCAAAGCCTTATTAAGGCAAAACGGACGTAAAGCTGTATTACGGCAAAGCCTTATTAAGGCATACTGAAAAGACTAAAGCTGTATTACGGCAAAGCCTTATTAAGGCATACTGAAAAGACTAAAGCTGTATTACGGCAAAGCCTTTTAAAGGCATACTGAAAAGACTAAAGCTGTATTACGGCAACGAATACAATTTTTAACGATAGACCCATCGTTAGGGCATACGGATAACGTTAAATTTTTTGAAATTTTATGTACATACGTGTTTTCTTTTCTCTATTCATTAATAACAATATCACGCGGGTTAATTTCGTTTTTAAAGTAATGAATAAATACTTCTTGTTCTGATGAGGCATTAAAAAATTGTTACACTCAAAAAGCGGCTAATAAGTAATTTTTTCTTTTCAATTAATCCCGATTGTTACATAAATCGTTTAATTATCGTGTGTACATTTAATTTTTAACGTTATTCGACAGTTTATTAAATAATCGTTGATAAAATAAGTCCCCGAGTGCAGTCCCATGGCATCGTTATTTGCTTTGCTTTTTGTAACTTGACTATTAAAAGAATTTATTTTAGAAACTTTATAAATTATTTATTCTCTACATAATATTATGCAGACTTTTTTCAAATTTCTATCAAAACTATAATTATTTTAATGAAAATTTTGTTAAATAATTCATCTTTTTGAAAATGATTTTCTGAAATAATTGATTATTTTCTAATTTCAAGACAATATAATTGAATTTCAAAGATTTTTTTTAAACTACTAATTGAATTTCGTTTTAAAGAATTTTATTATAATTTTTGTAAATAGTTGCTTGATCTCTAATAATTTGTGAATTTAATTTAATGGAAATTTAAAAAATATATATATATATATATTAACACAAGTAGTTGCTTGTAGTTGCTAAAATTTTAAAAAAATACCCAAATAGCCTAATTACAAAACCCAACGCAAAACGATGCCATTAGATTGCACCCTTATTATTTTGTCTTTTTAACAAATTTTTTTTTACAGAAATTCATGTACCAGTATCTACTGTATTGACATAATGAAGAGAAAACAACAATTGAGTTTAAAATGTTAGTGTTTAACAGATGTATTTTAAAAATATTTTTATTTACATGTAAAGTTAACAATTGTAATTTATTTGTTTATTCTCTATTTTTTCAGCAACAAATGAATCTCGTGAAGGACATTCTACCAGATTTTTCTACGGTAACTTACAGACACAAAAATCTGACGAAAATTTAACATTTTCTTCATCGTCATCAACTCCAAAGACTGAGCAGGCTGAACCTCGAAAAGCAGAGAAGAAAACTTTTCGCTCGAGTGGAATATTCAGATTAAAATGTAAGTTTTTTAAAATTATTTTCTTCAAGTATTTGATTTAAATTGAGGAATATGTTAATTTTAATTCTCTTGTTTCTTTTTAATTTTCAGCACCAACTAGATCTCGCGAAGAAATGTCTACCAGTTCGATTGGAAAGACTGAAGATCTAAAATCTGGAATTCCGGAGAAACAATTTTTCTCTTCTAGTGAAAGATTGAGTCTAAAATGTTAGTGTTTAACAGATGTATTTTAAAAATATTTGTATTTACATGTAAAGTTAACAATTGTAATTTATTTGTTTATTCTCTATTTTTTCAGCAACAAATGAATCTCGTGAAGGACATTCTACTAGATTCTTCTACGGAAACTCACAGACACAAAAATCTGACGAAAATTTGAAATTTTCTTCATCGTCATCAACTCCAAAGACTGAGCAGGCTGAACCTCGAAAAGCAGAGAAGAAAACTTTTCGCTCGAGTGGAATATTCAGATTAAAATGTAAGTTTTTTAAAATTATTTTCTTCAAGTATTTGATTTAAATTGAGGAATTTTTAAATTTTAATTCTTTTGTTTCTTTTTAATTTTCAGCACCAACTAGATCTCGCGAAGAAATGTCTACCAGTTCAATTGGAAAGACTGAAAATGTGAAAGCTGGAATTCCGGAGAAACAATCTTTTACTTCCAGTGAAAGATTGAGTTTAAAATGTTAGTGTTTAACAGATGTATTTTAAAAATATTTTTATTTATATGTAAAGTTAACAATTGTAATTTATTTGTTTATTCTCTATTTTTTCAGCAACAAATGAATCTCGTGAAGGACATTCTACCAGATTCTTCTACGGTAACTCACAGTCACAAAAATCTGACGAAAATTTGAAATTTTCTTCATCGTCATCAACTCCAAAGACTGAGCAGGCTGAACCTCGAAAAGCAGAGAAGAAAACTTTTCGCTCGAGTGGAATATTCAGATTAAAATGTAAGTTTTTTAAAATTATTTTCTTCAAGTATTTGATTTAAATTGAGGAATTTTTTAATTTTAATTCTTTTGTTTCTTTTTAATTTTCAGCACCAACTAGATCTCGCGAAGAAATGTCTACCAGTTCAATTGGAAAGACTGAAAATGTGAAAGCTGGAATTCCGGAGAAACAATCTTTTACTTCCAGTGAAAGATTGAGTTTAAAATGTTAGTGTTTAACAGATGTATTTTAAAAATATTTTTATTTATATGTAAAGTTAACAATTGTAATTTATTTGTTTATTCTCTATTTTTTCAGCAACAAATGAATCTCGTGAAGGACATTCTACCAGATTCTTCTACGGTAACTCACAGTCACAAAAATCTGACGAAAATTTGACATTTTCTTCATCGTCGTCAACTCCAAAGACTGAGCAGGCTGAACCTCGAAAAGCAGAGAAGAAAACTTTTCGCTCGAGTGGAATATTCAGATTAAAATGTAAGTTTTTTAAAATTATTTTCTTCAAGTATTTGATTTAAATTGAGGAATTTTTTAATTTTAATTCTTTTGTTTCTTTTTAATTTTCAGCACCAACTAGATCTCGCGAAGAAATGTCTACCAGTTTAATTGAAAAGACTGAAAAGCAAATTTTGTCTTCGAGTAAAGGACCGGAAAGAAAAATTTCATTTCATAGTCAAAGATTAAGTTTGATATGTAAGTTTTTAATAATTAACCAAGGAAAAAATGATTCGTACGATGAATCATTTTCACCTGGGTACATTTTAAAAATATTTTATTAAAATAACAATTTAAAAATTTTAATTTATTTAATTCCTTTTTTTCTTTTTCAGCACCAAGTGATTCTCCTGAAAAGCTGTCACCGTGTTCAGTTTACCGTGTACCAACAGAAACATCATTATCATTATCGTCATCAACTGGACCTGATTTAAAAATCACTTCTTCAAAAGTAGAGAAATCGAAAAAGCAAGAAGCTAAATTTTCCCATTCAACATCAACTTCAAAAAGAGATGGTAAAATTTTGTATTCTTTTTTCTTCTTTTATATTTTCTTAATCTCTCTCAATATAAAATTAATAAAATTTTCATTTCTTCCAATTATAGGTGTTGACTCATCAATTGAAAGTGGTGCTGGCCCCTCTTCAAAACGAAAGAAATACAGTGTCGAGAAATCTACAATTGGTGTTTCTTCAAACAGAAAAAGAAAGTCAATTACTTTGGATAATGATAATATTGATAAACCGTTGCATCATAAAGTGAGAAGAAGATTGGAATTAATGGGAACAGAAAAGCATACGGTAAAAGTTTGTTTGGGAAAATTATGTAAATCAGCAAACATAAAAAATCGAATTGAAGAAGATGCAAAGGTTGTTTCATCAATGATGTATGAGGCAACAACAATGGCATTATTCGGCCTGTATGAAGAAACGAATGTTGAAAATGTTGAAAACTGTCCATCATTGTTGGAGAAATGGACCAACAATGGTCCCGACTTTCTGCCATTTTTAATATCATTAAAGCAGAAAGTAAATGCTCAACGTAAAGTAACTGAACAGGATGCGAAAATAAATACAATGGTCAACGAATATAAAGAATTAAGGAATGACATTCCACTTTATGACGGAGAACATAGAACGGCAATAATTCAGGAGGCAGCTTTAGTGTTGAATCGAAACTTTAAAACAAATTTCACGACGCATGCAGCATCACGATTAAGAAGATATTTGCAGCTATTAATGGAAATTGAAGACGAAGAAAAAAATCATATGGAAGTAGATGAAATTCAAGAAATTTGTTCAGTTTACCATATCGAAAATGATAATGATGAAAAAATAAAAATTAGGAGTTTTAAAAATAGCATTAAAAATGAACAAAGAAAAGAATTTCAAAAATCTCAAAAACAATTTCCAGATGAAATGCGAGAAAAAAAAACATCAGACTATTGCGATGAAAGATATGTTCGACAGGAAAAATATCTCAAACATTGCGATAAAGTCTATTATAAAAAAAGGCCAAGAAGGCGAAGAAAAAAAACGAAAAAGGAAAAAGAAGAAGAAAAAGAGAAGAATAAGGAAAAAGAAGAAGAAAAAGAGAAGAATAATGAAAAAGAAGAAGAAAAAGAGAAGAAGAAGGAAGAAGAAGAAGAAAAAGAGAAGAATAAGGAAAAAAAGAAATTTCGAAAAAGAAGGCCTTCATTTTATAAAGAATCTGTTGCTGCTTTAAATCTCCTGCTGCAAAAAAATAAATGTCAAGTGAAAGGATTCCCTATTGATTTACTGAAAAAGGATGATGTTGATGCTACCAATGAAAAAAAATTGGACTTTAGAAAATTGACAAAAGATGAAGAATGGCATAAATTTTTGCCATTTTTCATTATGATTCAACAAGAATTTCATGATAAAAAGAAGAAGAATTTCACGTTAATTCCACAAATTTCATTAGGCGTGAAGCATGTGGTTTATACAAATACTGCTTTAAAAGAATTGCAAACGGCAACTGTTATTCAAGAAATTAAAGAAAAAAAGGCAATTTTACAAAAAAAGAAAAAAAAATCAGGAACGAATAAGGATCATGTTCAAAGAGCAGTTGATAAAATGGACGATGAAATGAAGCGCTTAAGAGAAATGAACAATGAAGAAAGGTGGAATTCAATGTTCAACTTTAAATCAATCCAAAGAGGTCGAAAAAAATTAAAGAATGGTGGTCAATTCTCTGGTACAATAACGACAAATGGTGTGGACGTGTCAGTAATTTTTGATTTACCCACAAAACATGATGTTGTGCAATCAAAGAAGAAAGTTGGAAGTTACAAAAAATTTTGTGGTTTTGATCCTGGTGCGAGGGCGACTCTGGCTGGTGTCAGTAGAGAAAACGATCCTAATCCAACCACTAATGTAAAAAAGGATTCAGCTATTTACATTGGTAGTTGGATGATGAGATGGCAGATGGGCGACTACAGAAGAAGAGAATTAATGAAGAAAAAAGGTATAGACATGCAAAAATATTACAAGCAACTTGCTGAGGATCCATGGATGGAAAATTTTTGCATGACTAATCCTCGAGATCGCCATCGCATAACAAAATATAGAATACATCTTTTACAAAATTTCCAAGCAATTCATCAAAAAAGATCCGTAACGCGTTTACGAATTGATCGATATTCAGCACAAAAGCGACAAGTTGATCAACTTGTGAATTGGATAGTAGGTGATACAAAGAAGAAACCCTGTTTCGTTGCTATTGGTGGAGCTGAAATACCTAATTTTATCAAGGGATACACTAAAGCTCCTTTGAAACGTATTCAACAAACTCTTTTCCAAAGATCAGAAGAATTAGGAAAAGATAAATTGCAAGTCGTGAAAGTAAATTAGTTTAATACAACAAAAATGTGTAGTCGCTGTGTGAGACCACTTAAAATATCCAAGAGTCCCCATCGATACACTTATTGTGCGAAATGCAAAACAACGTGGGAAAGAGATGTAAATGCAGGGCGTAATATTCTTAATCTTGCACTTGTTCAAGAGAAAATCATACCAAAGGATTCCATAAAAAATCACCATCTATTTCGGATGAAGAATGATGACATTGAACATGAGGCTGCAGAATTGCAGAAATAATTTTTCCCATCACTTTCAACATTCATTTTTAAATGTAAGTTTTTAAAATTTATAGTTAAAAAATAGTTTTTTTTATGGAAAACATTAAAAAATTAATTAATTTGTAATTATTTTCTCTTTTTCAGCACTAAGTAAATCTCTTCAAGGACATTGAAAAGGAGGAACCTCGACAACCGGAAATACAATTTTCTACGATGGACAATATACTGCTTAATTGCGGAAATAATTTAACAAAAATATTATTCGGTCCTGGTGGTGATGGCTTTTTGCCATTGTACATACCGGGGATCTCTCACGAGATCCGAACCAGCCTGTAAAAAGGCATACCAGGTTTTTTAAGAAATTAAAAAACATGCTACTTCTTTTATTGATTATTGTTTGAATTTTTCAAATTTTTTATTAAAACAAAAGCACATTTGTGTTTTTTTTATAAATTAAAATAATCAATAATAGGAGGAGAGGTAATTTTGTAAAAGACATTTATTTCTTTAAATTTAAATCATTTTTCTCTTTTTTACTTATAATTTAGTTTCAGTTTAACGGTGTAATTTTTAAATTTTAATTTTTTCAAAACATTTTAACTTTATTCAACATTTCACTTTAATTTTAAACCTTTTGTTTAACAATTTCAATTTCTTCTTTTACAAAATTACCTTCTAATCAGAAGTACCCTTACCAAATGCAACTAAAGGTACACTCTCACCTCTACTGCCTGCCTGCCTGCGCAGGCAGGCGCCATAAGAGTGAGAGAGAAAAAACATTTAATTTGAATTTTCTGACTCTCTTACTCTAATGTGTTACCATGTCAACCTGCAGGCAGGCAGGCAGGCAGTAGGAGCTGTGCTAGCGCCTTTAGCTTGCACTACAAAAATGATCTTATTGGCGAAATGAACCGCGCATTTTTAAAACGTTTTATATTTAAACATATAAAGTACTTCATGTTATATGTATGCTAACTTCACAACCATTAAAGATGGACAAGTTTCTACAAATAGAAGCATTTTTGTAGCGCAAGCGCAGTTGCGTTTGGTGATGGTACCTGGCAGCTCTGCATGGTAGTTGCTGTTGTGCGTCAAATCATGTCAAATCTTTTTGTGTTGTTCGCATTTTGTGATGTGAATTGAGATTTAGAATGCCAGCACGTGTGAGTAAACGTATCATTCTTTATTCTTAAGTATTTTTAACTTTGTTGAATAAATAGACAACGTGGAAAATATTTCTTTCGGAGGTTGAAATCGAAAAATGACGCTTTTCAATAATTTTGAGGTTATGTTTGTCGCGCGATTTAACAAAAGGAAAACAATAACAAACCCCCCCAAAACAAAGTGTTTTTCTCCATTTCTTTTTATTTCTTTTCAACTACAATTATAATTTTCGTGTTCTATTCAATGTATTTTCACTGGTTTTTTCTATTTTCGATAATAATTTTTAATCTTGAGAGTGCAATTTTTCGTGACCTACTTATTTTGAGGTTAGCATCCTTTCTAAAATCTCTTTTGCGTCTTAAATCTTTGCTTTCTAATTTCTTTTTCTTTTAATTATATATTCTTATTAGTGTTGTTATTTTGTTTTTTAGATTTTTATTTAAAAGAGTGGTTTTTAATTTTTAAAGTTTGTTAATTCTTTTGTTCCAAGGTGATGTTTATTTTTTTTCATGTATTGTTTTCATAATAATTGAAATTTAGGTGACAGAAGTGAAATGCAAGCGTTGCAGAACAGTTATTTTTACTGAAGAAGCAACTCCACTTCTTTCTGCTCACGGCGCCGCGGAAAATAATTCGGAAAATCTTCAATGCTCAGCTAATGAATCGGAAAATTGTCTTTACATTTCAACAGAAACTGTACCTGATTGGATTAGAGATTGCATAAATAAGGTACAATTTTGTCTTCAATTTTTTCAATTATAATTATTTTTAAATTTCAATTACAATTTTATTTTCAATTTTTTCTACACTACTTAATCTGTTCAATTACAATAATATTTACAATTTTCTTTTATACAATTATTATTTAATTACAATTCTATTTCTAATTTTTTTCAATTTTCAATTACAATTTTACACTTAATTCAATTATTTTCAATTTTTAATTACAATTTTGCATTCATTTTTTTGAATTACAATTATTTTCAAAATTCACTTATACAATTATTTTTTAATTACAATTCTATTTACAATTTTTTAAATCATTTTCATTTTTCAATTACATGTTTACACTGAATTTTTTCAATTAAAATTATTTCTAAATTACAATTTTATTTATAATTTTTTCAATTATTTTCAATTTTCAATTACAATTTTACAACTAATTTTTCAATTACAATTATTTTCAATTTCCATTTATATAATTATTTTCATTTTTCAATTACAATTTTACACTCAATTTTTACAATTACAATTACTTTGCTATTACAATTTTATTTTCAATTTTTAATTTTTTAATTACAATTATTTTTAATTTCCACTTAAATTTTTTTTTTTTCAACTTTTAAGTACAATTTTATTTTTAGTATTTTCAATTTCAATTATTTTCCATTACAATTATTTTTCTAAATAATTTTTTTTTTTACAAAATATTTTTTTTACTTAAAAATTGTTAAATTAATTTGAAAGAATATTTAAAGTAAAAATTCAAGATAAAGAAATTAATTGAGAATTTATTTTTGTTTTCAGGAATTATGGACAAAGGGGAAAATTAATTGTCTCAATTGTAAATCACGATTGGGATCTTTCAATTTCGTCAATGAAATTAAATGCGATTGTGGTGAATGTTTATTGCCGCCAATAAGAATAATTAGATCTAAAGTCGATAGACCTGTTGATAGTCCGAGAAATTCCTTTGTTTAATTAAGAATGTGTGCATGA
Organism: Leptopilina heterotoma; assembly: GCF_015476425.1. NCBI lineage: Eukaryota > Metazoa > Arthropoda > Insecta > Hymenoptera > Figitidae > Leptopilina > Leptopilina heterotoma. Next base: position 5,220,668 of record NW_025110842.1, read on the forward strand.
GTGAAAGAGAGAGAGAGAGAGAGAGAGAAGAATCATTATAAAAAATTGTACTTTTGTTCATGTCAGTAAATAAATTTTCGTTAACGTTATTTTTTTCCCCTCTCCACTTATTTATTAATTTAGACAATTTAAATTTTCCCGCCAGTCATTTTCTTTTCCACGCGCGTTTCAATAATTTTGGAACATCGAAACGGAATTGAATCGAAACAAAGGGAACAATGGAAATGGAAATAGTAAACAATTTTAACAGGTGTAAATATTTGGGATTCAATAATTATAAACTGTGCGCTTAATTGTTGAATTATGTTCTTGAAATTGATGTCTTTTTATTCTGAGGAAAGGAAAATTCCTATTTGTATAAAAATATAACTTATTTGCTTTCAGAATTGCAAAGAAATACATCGCTCAGTGATTATTATTTTTAGGTTAGGAACGCTCGCACAAATTAAATGGCGCGATGTCGTTTGATATTCAAAATTTAGAAATTGTCAAATTAAATAAATTGGAGAGTGCGAGTTATTTTATTGTTTGGATTGGGGCAATTTTTTATTCTATTTATCAGGTACATCTCACGGATCATTGTAAGTAAATTCATTAAAAAAAAAAAAAAAATACTTTCAATTACTAATATTTTATTTATCATTTTAATTACAAATGTTTTGTCTCATAAAATTATGACTTCGAAAATAATTGAATGAATAATTTTACTTAAATATTTCCAAATTAATTCAATTGTTGCGTTTACAATTTTCATAAATAGATATTTAATTAATTATTAAAAATAATGGATTTATAGAATAATTTTAGTTAAAAAAAAAACTTTTAAAAAAAATTGAATTTTGAATAAGTTAGAAATTATTGGAAAAAATTCAATTATTTTCAAAAGTAATAAAATTCTTCGCCAAAATTCAATTTAAATAAAATTTTACAAAATAATTCAATTACTTATTTGAAACAAATTTTTTATAAAATTCTTCGCAAAAGCTTTTAATTATTTTTATAAATAATAAAAATTCCACACGAATTCAATTATTTACCAATTTAATTATAAATTTCTTCCCAATAATTTAATTATTTTCATAAATTATAAAATTTTTACCAGAAATTCAAATTATTTTCATAAATAATAAAATTATTTTTAGGAATTCAATTATTTTCATAAATAATAAAATTCATCGCAAAATTTCAATGTATTTATATTTTAATACAATTTTCATCGAATTCCTCAAAAAAATGTAAATATTCTTAAAAACTTTATTAAAATTCGCGTCAAAAGAAATTGAAATTGAAAAAAATTGATTTTTGAAAAAATGTTTTAGGAAATTCGAAAAAATTTGATTACGAAAACATTTTCATTCTTCTTAGAAAATAATTTAATTTCAATAAAGAAATTTATTGAAATTTATAAAAATAATTGAATTCTTTCGAGAAATTTTCAAAAATTATTAAACATAATTGAATTGTTTCGAAGAATTTTATTAAAATTGTTGAAAATAATTTAAATCTTTGGAAAAATTTGACAGAATTTGTTTGAAACGTTATTCAAGTCTTGCAACAAATTTTATTTGTGAAAATAATTTAATTATTTTGAGGAATGCTATTAAAATTTCATTGAAAATAATTGAATTCAAGTAAAAAAATGCTATTATGTATAAAAAAATAATTGAATGTTTAGAAAAATTTTATTTCAAATTTTTAACTATAATTGAAATCTTTAGCAAAATTTTACTGAAATTGTTTTTAAAATAATTGAATTCCTGCGACGAATATTATCATTTATTTAAGAATAATAACATTCTTTCAAGAAATTTAGAAAAATTCTGTTGAAAATAATTGAATTGTTTCGAAGAATTTTTATTAAAGTGTTGAAAATAATTATTGAAGTCATTAGTTAAATTTTACAGAAACTGAATATAATTTCAATTATCATTAAAAATATTAAAATTCTTCTCCAAAAGTCAATTATTTTCAAAAATTTTAATAAATTTCTTATCAAAATTTCAATTATTTTTAAAAATTTTCCTTAATTCAATTATTTTCAAATACTATTTTAATAAAATTAAAAAAAAATTTAATTATTTTCATAATTAATACAATTTTTTAAAGAGATTCATTTATTTTCATAAATAATAATATTTTTTTAACAGAGATTCAATTATTTTCATAAATAATAAAATTCTTCGCCAAAAAATTCAATTACTTTCATAAATAAAAAAATTTATCTAAGAATTAAAATTCTTTTTAATACAATTTTAATTGAATTTTCGGAAAAAAGCAATTATTCATAAAAATTTTATTGAAATTCGTCGAAAGAATTTAATTATTTAAAAATTTGTTGATAAAATTCTTTATGAGAATTCAATTATTCAATTAATTATTTATTATTGTATTTAAATAGTTGAATTTTCCTAGGATTTTCTATTTTCTATTATTTTCTATTTTCTATTATTTTTTTTTTCTATTTTATTTTCTATTTTTTTTTATTTTTCTATTATTATTATTATTTACTCTCCAATTTTTTTTTTCTATTTTCTATTTTCTATTTATTATTTTCTTTTCTTCTTTTTTTTATTATTTTCTATTTTTTTTCTATTTTCTATTTTTTATTATTTATTTATTTTATTATTTTTTTCTATTTTCTATTGATTTAAAACTGAATTTCAATTAGCGTGAATTTTTAGAAATAATTGAATTTTGATAAAGTTTCAAATTAAAATCTTTAAGAAAATTTTGAATGTTTCATACTTTTAATTGATAATTCTGTAGAATTCATTTTTTTTTAACAAATTGAATTGAATTTTACTTGAAATTATAAATTTGAAGTTTTTATTTTCTAATATACCTAATATTTAATAATATTGAAGAATTTCCGAATAATGAAAATAAAATTTTTGTGGCAACCCTGTTTTTGCTAAAAAAAAATAATTATAAGAAAATGAAAAATAATTAAATCATTATTATTTAATATTAATTTTTTTCTTTACAGATTTTACTGATTATCATGATACTTATGAGGATTTTCGACCAGGTTGGTCGTGGATTGGTCGAAAAATGGATATTTCGGACCGAGAGTGGAGATCGTGGATTCCATTTATGTACCAGTTGATTCCATGGATTGTTCTCCATCTTATTGTCGGTCAATTAATTAAACGATTCTTTTTCAAATGTTCATTGGTTGGTATGTTTATTTTATTCTATTGTTTTCAATAAAAGAAATTTAATTTAAATTTAATAATTCGAATGCCTATTGAAAAATATAGAATTTTAGTTATTCTTTATTATAAATATTATCATTATTAATTATTATTATTGTTATTATTATTCTTTTATTTTATTATTATTATTATTATTATTATTATTATTATTCTTTTATTTTTATTATTACCATTATTATTTTATTTAAATAATTAAAAGTCAAAAATGTAAATCAAGTCCGTTTCTGAGCCATAAGGCTGAAATAAATAAATAAAACTAAAATTAATTTTAATTATTTGAATTGATGAAAATTGTTGATGAAAATTATAAAGATACATAAATTTTAATTCAATTATTTAAATTTACTAAAATTCTAACTAGATTATTTTTTTAATGCTCGATTTTAATTAATATAAAAATAACTTTGTTTTTTGTTTCTCTGAGTAAATAATAATTCACTAGTATGAAATAAATTGCAGATTTTATCCTCGTGGTACATTGCCTCGTCGATAATATTTTTATGGTACTACGTGGGATTTATGGGCGTTCTTCTGGCATTAATTCAACCGTGCGTCGATCGTCTTTTAATATCGTTTGGCAGCAAAATTCTCGCATGGATTGTACATTTGGCAATAATATCGATAATTTATTATGAAAAAACTTATGGTTTTGTCTTTGAAAATTGGCTCGGCATTGAGGAGGAAAAATACTATATGCTTACGATTGCACTCTGCTGGATACAATTGAGAAGCATCAGCTCTTGTCTTGACTGTATAGCTCACGATGAGGAGCCGAAAACTTTAGCTGGATTTATGAGAAGTTTTTTGAAAACTACTGCTTACTGTCTATATCTACCGACATTGTTTCTGGGTCCGGTTATTTTATACAAAGACTTTTTGGAAGGAGTGAGTAATTTTTCTTAAATATATTCTATTCTATTTTCCGAAATGTATTCTATTTTATTTTCTTAATTATTATATTGAAACATTAAGACATTACACAAATTTTTGTTTTGCGTCTAATTATTTTAAAATTCTAAATAAATATATTTAAATACTCTATTTAATATTTTTAATATTCTATTTAATATTTTTTTAATATTCTATTTAAAATGTTTGTTCTTTTTTAAATATAAAATTCTTTCCCGTTACTATAAGTAGTATAAAATTATCTTCTTTCTTTTCCAGATTGAAAAACCACCGGAACTGTGGACACCGAAGAGAATTTCTATCTTCTTTTTGAATTTGTTCAGATTTATTTTCTGGCTCTTCTTCACTGAATTCTCTATGCATTTTCTCTATTTTAATGCGTTGCAATTTTTTCCAGAGGTTGGTAATTTTTCAAAAGGAAAACTTTTCATCACAAAGAAAGTAAAAAGAATTAACGTATTTTTAATTTTCTTCTTTCTTTTTTTAAAAACTAAAAGGTCGTCAAAGTACTGGAACCGTGGGCATTTTTTGGAATGGGTTACTGTATGGGACAATATTTTCTAAATAAATACGTCGTTATTTATGGAATTTGGAGTTCAGTGACACGATTGGACGATATTGAGGCGCCTCCAAATCCAAAGTGCATCGGTAGAATTCATCTTTATTCGGATATGTGGAAGCATTTCGATCGTGGATTATACAAATTTTTATTGCGGTAAATTTTGATATGATTTTTTTAAAAATATTATTAAATTTTCCTTCCCTGAGAAAAACAGGCCTTAGATTACTATTAAAAAAATAATAATTTTTCTCTCTCAATTCTTACTAAAATGATCGATTTTCTCTACAGTTATTAATTAAAATAATTTTCTCTTTTTCTCTCTAAATTATTAAAATATTCGATTTTCTCTACAATTATTAATTAAAACTAGCAAATTATATCAATTTTTGAATGATTACAGATTTAAAATTAAAAGAATTTACTTATTAAGTACATAATACATTATAATAATCGTAAGTTTCCTTTCCGTTAGCAAATTATCTGCATTCATTTGTTTGTTTTGAAAATTAAATTTTGGGGGTTAAGTATTGGCATTTTTTATATATTTTTTAATGTCAAACTTTTTAATGTGTAAAATACTTTACTTATTAAATTGTCTCGACTCTTTGGTAAAAAATCTAAAATTATCAAAAATTCGAAAAAATTCAAAAATCCGATTTTCTTAAAATTTAACATTTTTTCTTCTCTTTTATGGGATTTAGCTTCATTATTTTTGTGCTTTTGAAAAATACTCTACTTATTAAATTGTCTCGACTCTTTGGTAAAAAATCTAAAATTATCAAAAATTCGAAAAAATTCAAAAATCCGATTTTCTTAAAATTCAATATTTGTTCTTCTCTTTTATGGGATTTAGCTTCATTATTTTTGTGCTTTTGGAAAATACTTTACTTATTAAATTGTCTCGACTCTTTGGTAAAAAATCTAAAATTATCAAAAATTCGAAAAAATTCAAAAATCTGATTTTCTTAAAATTCAACATTTTTTCTTCTCTTTTATGCCATTTAGCTTTATTATTAATTGAATTTTTATTCAAGAGAAAAAATGGAAAACTGAAAAAATTTAGAAACTTTTAAAAACTCCAGGCCTTTACCATGATTTCCCTGATTTCCAGAAGCCTTTTAAAAATTCCATACCATTTCCATGATTTCCATGATTTCCAGATTCTGTAGGAACCCTGCTTTTGTCTGACTTTCTTCTAAATTATCGAATTCAGTGATTTCTGGGGTGAATTTGGTTAAGTTGTAAAATGATTAATTTCTATTTGAATTCGTTTTTTTGAATGTAGAAAATCTGATGTTAATTTAATTCTTTTTTCGTTATGCACGGCAAAAAATATTTAGCTGGATGAACTACAGATTTCACTTTAGTAGCGAAATTTTTCAGTGCTTCAATTAATACTTTCGTTATTCTAGAGAAACTTATCGCTATTTTAAGTAAAACTTTTTTCAGTGTGTAATAATTATTATTTCTTTAAAAAGTATTTAATTTAAAATGGCTTTATAAAATAAGCAATGCAAAAGATGACCCAGATACTAATTGTAATTGTTCTAGTTATAGTTTAAGTCTAGTAATGTAAATTCTATTTAAATTGAGACCATTGAGTGAAATTATTTGAATTTTAGTTAGTTAAATCTCTTTGTTAGGTTATAATAACTATTTCTTTAAAATTTTTTAAATTGTTTAAAATAAGCAGCCCCATACAACATTCCCGCGCGCTTGCGCGCGGATAGTTTGGCTAGTATTAAATAATCTTGTTTATTATTATTAAAAAATGTTAATAAAATTTTAAGCAAGAATTTCATTATTCTCAAAAATAATAAAATTCTTCAGAAGAATTCAATCATTTTCAATACAATTTTCATAAAATTTCTCGAAAGAATGCAATTTGCAAATATTAATTAAATTCGATTATTTTCAAGAATTTTAATATCAATTCAATTATTTTCAACAATTTTGATAAAATTCTTTTTAAAAAATCATTATTTTCAAAATTTTTAATAAAAATGCCTTCAAAAATAAAACTTTTCACAAGAATTCAATTATTTAAAAAAAAATTTAATAAAATTCTTCGTCTGATTTCAATTATTTTCAATTTTTTAATGAAATTTTGTCAATGGAATTTAATTATTTTCAAAATGTTATAAAAAATTCTGAGAAATTCAATTATTTAAAAAATTTGAATAAAATTCTTCACAAGAAATTAATTTAATATCATAAATAATAATATTTTTCTCCGGAATTCAATTATTTTCAGAAATAAAATATTCTTCACAGGAATTGAATTCTTTAAACATTTTTTTAATAAAATTCGTTGCAAGAATTAAATTACTTTTATAAATAACAATATTTATAGCAGAGTTTCAATTATTTTTTATGTACAATTTTACATAAACTGATAGAAAATTGCATTTATTCTTTATAATTTTTTTAAAATTCGCCGAAAGAATTCAATTATTTTTAGAATTTTTTATAAATTTCTTTAAAAAAAATTCAATTTCAAGAAATATTCAATTATTTAATAAATTATTTATCTTTTGCATTTAAATAATTGAATTCTCGAAAAATTTTTTAATAAAAATTGATTAAAAATAAATATCACTTAAAATTTGAAATTATAATTGAATATTAAAAGCATCATAGCGTGAATTTTTATAAATAAGTTAATTCTGGAAAGAATTCAATTATTAAAAAGAATGTTTATAAAATTCTATTCAAGAATTCAATTATTTTCAAATTTTTTTAAAAATACTTTACAAAAATTCAATTATTTTCAGTATATCGACAATTTAATTATTCCTGAAAATAATTGAATTCTTGAATAGAAGTTTATTAAAACTTTTTTTAAATAATTGAGTCCCTGCAAAAAGAATTTATTATTTCTGCAAATAATTAAATTTTTGCCAAATTTGAAAAAATAAGTGAATTTATGAAAAGAATTTTTTATAAAATTGTCTTTAAAATAATTGGATTTCTGTGAAATATCTACTATTTATTGATATAATTGAATTCTTTTGAAGATTTAAAAAAAAATGTTTAAAAATAATTGAATTTTTCCTGGAATTCAATTAATTTTGTATTTAAAATAATTGAACTCCAGCAAAAATTTAATTATTTATGAAAATAATTGAATTGGATTTTATTAAAAGTTATTTAAATAATTGAACTTCTGTGAGAAATTCAATTATTTTTTTAGAATAATTGTATTTTCTCGGGGAATTTTTACAAGATTTTGAAAAATAATTGAAATTTTCGATGAAATCAATTAAAAATGGAATTGAAAGTAAGTGAAATTTTGATATAAATTTTATTATTTATATGAAAATAATTGAATTTTTTTTATGAAGATTTTTATTTGGTATTTATAAATTGACTAATGAATTTTATTACAATTATTGAAAATAATTAAATTCTTCATAAAATTAAAAATTATTGTCAAATGTTTTGATAAAATACAAGAATTCAATGATTTTTCTCTCTAAATTATTATGATTCAAATATTCAATTTTCTCTCTTCAATTATTAATGAAAATAATTTTAATTTTCTCGTATATATATTTTTCTTTCTGTTTTCTGTAGGTACATTTACATTCCATCATTGGGAATTGAATCGGGAGCGAGAAAATTATTCGCCTCCTTCCTCTGTTTCTCTTTTGTGTTTCTTTGGCACGGAATGGAACTTTTCATTTTTATTTGGTCCTTTTTGAATTTCTTTGGACTTGCAATTGAATATTTCGCGACTGCAATTGGCAATTCAGCGAAATATCGCGAATTAACGATGAATAATTTGAGTGCAAAAAATATAAGACGTTTGCATTGCATTTTCGCCAGTCCACTGCTTGCAATGTCGGCAATGTCGAATTTTTATTTTTTCGCTGGCGCCGAAATTGGTCATCTTTACTTTCGACGAGTACTTTTTACAGGTAAATTCCAATTTTTTCACTTTCTTAATTCTTTTTTTATTTTTTTTACTATATAATTTTTAAATTTAAATTATAATATTTCCCTTTTTGAATTTATTTACAAACTGAAATAAAAATTTTGAAATTATATTTAAAAATAGAATTTTAAATAAATTCGATTAAATTTAGAAAAAGAAAAACTTAAAGTTACGAAAAGAAAAATTTAAATTTACAAAAAGAAAAAGTTAAATTTATAAAAAAAAAACTGAAAATTGAAGAAAGAAGAATTTTATTTTAAATAAAAATTTTAATTTGCAGATTCGTGGACGACGATTTTATTGCTATTGTTCAGTCTTTATTGTTGTTGTCAAGTTTCGTTGGACTTGAAACGAATTGAGAAACAAAAGGAAACACGAACGAAGAAATTGTGAAAAATACAAAAATACAAACAAACAAAAAATGACGAACGAAGAAAAGAACAAATTAAAAGATAAGAAATCTTAACAAATATATTTTTTTAACAGAAGAGAGTGAAAAATCTATATTTTTAAATATTTAGTATTGAATTGTATTGAATATTTTAGTATTAAAATGAATTGAATCTTTTAATATTGAATTGTTTCGAATATTTTAGTATTAAAATGTATTAAATATTTTAATATTGAATTGTTTCGAATATTTTATTATTAATAGCAAAATAAATTTGTATTTTTTTTACAATTTTACTGGAATTGGAGAAAAGAATAGACAATTTTTTTTCCTTAATCTACAGTCAGTAATTTTATTAAAATTTATAAATTACAAATTATTCCCGCCGAAGCGAAATGAATAATTAATAATAAAACGTCAATTAAAATTAATACTTTTTCAAGACGTTAAATTGCAATAATTTACAATTTTTGCTTTCTTTCTGTCAATTAATTCTACAAGAGAAAAATTGTTTAATACTAATTTTAAAAGGAAAAATTTAACACTAATTCTAAAAAAGGTAAAATTTAATACTAATTCTAAAAGAAAGAAAAAATATTAATTCTAATAGAAAAAAAAATTAATACTAATTCTAAAAGAAAAGAAATTTAATAGTTATTCTAAAAGAAAAAAATTTAATACTAATTCTAGAAGAAAAAATTTAATACTAATTTCCACGAATAAAAGTTTTAAAATCGAGACGAAAAAAAATTGCAATTCTAATTAAAACGGAAAAAATTTTTATTAAAGAAAATACTTAGCTAAAAAAAAGTAATAAAAAGATTTTATTTCTTAAGGAAATAAAATTCCGATTGAAATTGATTTTTATGGAAAAATATTTTTATATTTTTATTTTAAAAATATTTTTTTTAAACTAATTTTTATGAAAAGAAAATTTTTTCTACATTGAAAAAATAAAATTTAGACGAAAGCCAAAAAAAAAAGGATTTTTCTCTTTTTCGAGACTAACTTTTAACGAAATTCAGACGAAAGACAAAAAAGAATTTCTCTCTTTTTCGAAACTATGGAATTTTACGCGAAAAAAGAAAACGTTGACAATTTGAAAAAAAGAAATTAACTTCACTTTAAATAGTTTTTTTTGTTCTTCTACTTTTATTTTTTTTTATTCTCCTTCAAAAAGGAATGTCTATTTTGTTTCTTGTTAAAATGGAAATAAAAAAAGAGCAAAAAATAAATTAAAAAAAAAATAATAATAAATAAAAGAAAAAAAGGCAAAGAAGAAAAAGTTCTAATGGAATAAAAAGTAAACTGCAACGTCTCTCCCTTATTATTATTTAGAGAAAAAAATAGCACAATCTTTCTTTTTTTTTGGGTGGGGTGAGTTTCATGCGAAACTCTTTCTCTCTTTTTACATTTGCGGCAATTGATCAATTGGCGTTGCAAATTTGAAGTCGTCAGGAAATAGTAATGACGCTTTCGAGTACATTATTCGATAGGCTTGTCTTATTGTCACATCAGCGACGCCGGCAATTTCTCCGATTTCTTTTTGCGATCGCTTGTGATCCGAAGCCTAGAAAAAAGAAATTTTCCGATTAATATTGATGATAATTGAAATTAAATTAAATTAATTCATTTAATTTAATTTTAAATAAATATTATTTTCAATAAATAAATAAATGAATAATTTAATTAAATTAATAAACAATTTTTGCAATTTTAATTTTCTTTCAATTTGAAAACTGAAATTTTTCTTATAATTTGATTTAATCAAATTTTTTTCAAATATCAACAATAGTTTCTATTCTTTTAATTTTAAAAATTGAAAGTATTCTTAAAATATAAGATTCAATAAATTTTCTTTCAATTTTCCAACAATAATTTCAATAATTTCCGTTTAAAACTTCAAATTAGTGATTTAATTTGATACCTATAATTAAATTTTTTTCAACTTTTTGAACGAAATTTCAATTCTTAAAAATAATTGACAAATTACGGTTATAATTGAATAAAACGAATTTTCATTCAATTTTTAAACAAAAATTTCAATGTTTGAAATTTAAAAACTAAAATTAATGATTTAATTTAATTTAATTTAATTTTTTTCCAATTTTTGTACGAAAATTTCAATTCTTTCAATTTAATAATTAAAATTATTGTTTTCACTTGATTTAAATTAAATTTCTTCCAAATTTTTTGAACAATAATGTCAATTCTTTAAATTTAAAAATTAAAATTACTGCCATAATTGAATTAAATAAATTTTCATTCAATTTTTTGAACGAAAATTTCAATTCTTTTAATTCAAAAACTGAAATTACTGTTATAATTGAATTAAATAAATTTTCATTCAATTTTTTGAACGAAAATTTCAATTCTTTGAATTGAAAAATTGAAATCACTGTTATAATTGAATTAAACAAATTTTCATTCAATTTCTTGAAAGAAAATTTCAATTCCTTAAATTTAAAGATTAAAATTTCTTTAGTTTAATTTAAATTGAATTTTTTTCAATTTTTTTGAACGAAACTTTCAATTCTTTCAAATTTAAAGATTAAAATATTATTGTTTTCATTTGATTTAAATTGAATTTCTCTTTATTTCTTGAACGAAAGTTTCAATTCTTTTAAATTAAAAATTATAATTATTGATTTAATTCGAACAAAATATTTTTTAAGATGAAAAATTGAAATTATTGACTTACTTTCATGAAATTAATTTTCTTTTAATTTTTCAAACAATATTTTCAATTCTTTCAAATTAAAAATTTTGAAACTGTTTTTTAAATTTATTCTTTCAATCTCAATATTGAAATTATAGTTTAAAATCAATGAAATTATTTTTTTAAACTGAAAATAAAGAAAATGGGTTTTCCATTTTAATTAAATTAATAAAATTTCTTCAAAATAATTGAACAATAATTTTAATATTTCAAGATAATTTTGAATTAAAAAATCGAAATCATGGCTTGAATTTAACTGAATTATCTTCGAATTGAAAAAATGAAAGTATTGTTTCAATTTAGTAAAGTTTCTTTCATTTTTTTGAATTTTCAATTCAATTTAATATTTAAATATTAAATTAAATTGAAAATTTAAAAAAATCAAAAATATTAAATACATTAAGTTAATTCATTGAAAATTCAAAAAATTTAAAATAAAATTGTAAAATTTTCAAGACAATAATTTCGATCAAAAAAATAATTTAAGATTGTTTGTCAAGAAAAAAATTAGACAAACCTGCGATGCCATGTAAATTGCAGCGGCAGCAACAGAAATTGGCGATCTTCCTGATATGATATTCAATTCTGATGTTTTCCGTGCGATATGTGTCGCGCAACGTTGCACATTATTTGGTAATTGTAAATTGGCGCAGAAACGTGACATAAAATCGCCAGTTGTTATGACTTCGACATTTGTTTGCAGTGCCTTTAAAATTAATTTAAAACATTTGCCAATCTCCTTTTTACTGACACTGCTCACTGCGCATATTTCCTTAAATGTGCGCGGTACGCCTTCCTGGCGACAAGCAATATACAAACAAGCCGAGCATATTGCATTATTTGCACGTCCCTTCAATACCTTCTGATCGTGCACCTGCTTAAAGAGATTATTCGCGCGATCAATTATTGTTTGCGAGAGATTTATTCTGTCTGACATTGAACTTATTTCACGGAATGCGTTGATCAACGTGCGATCCGAGCTGCTCATCTGAAAATTTATTTTTACAATTACTTTCAATTTCAATTTTATAAACTTTTTTTTCTAATTAATTCTTTTGACTTTAAAATCAATTTTTCTATTTTCATTATTTTATGCATTAAATAAATAAAATAAATTTGGATTTAAATAAAATTTGGATTTAACTAAATTTTTATTCAAATAAAATTTTGATTTATTAACTAAATTTAGATTTCTGTAAATTAAGATTTAAACTAAAAATTTGGATTTAAATAAAATTGGGAGCGAAATAAATTTAGATTCAAATAAAATTGTGGGTGAAATAAATTTAGATTCAAATAAAATTGTGAGTGAAATAAATTTAAATTTCTGTAAATTTAAATTTAAATAAAATTTGGATTTAAATAAATGTTAAAAAAATAAAATAAAATTGGGAGCGAAATAAATTTAGATTTAAACTAAAAATTTGAATTTAAATTTAATTTTTGATTTAAATAAATTTATATAGATTCGAGTAAAATTTTCAGATTTAAATTTAGCGACAAATTAATTTCTGAACAAAGAAAAAATATTCCTTACTGTTCGGCGATTTTGATATTTAGAGACGCCGAAATCATCGAAGGAGGCTGCGCCAGTTGCTGGACCAATTATTGTCGATAAATCTGCTCCGCTCAGGAGAGGATTCTCTGGACCTCCAACACGTGAAGGATCGACGCCAGCTTTTTCATTGCTAAACGTTCGCCATTCAGATCCAACATCGATAATTCTATTGAGAAGATAAAAAGTAGAAAATTAATTAATAGAATTAAAAATTATTGAAAACTAATAATCTTAATTAGTCTTAATTTTTTATTTTATTTTTAATTTTACCAAACTCGCTGATTTCTAGACAAAACAACTATCATTATTTTATACTACAAAAATATTATTACTATAATTTCTTCAAAATTATTTTCATTTCAATTCAATTATTCATTTCTAGAATTTTTAACTAAAATTCTTCTCTAAATCAATTATTTTTAATAATTTTTGAAAAAAGTTCTTCTTTGGGAATTTTTAAATCCATTTGTTTACAATTCAATTTAACCTAAAATTATTCGATTATTCAGACATTCTTCAATGAAAAAAATTAGAAATTAAAAACTTTAAATAATTAAAAAAAAATTCCAAATTAAACTTTTTGAGAAAAATTAATACTAAATTTCCTTAACAATCTTGTCAAGAATTTAATTTATCTTTATAGATAATAAAATTATTCGCAGGAATTCAATTATTCTCAAAAAATTTGAATAACATTCTTCGGAAATAATTCAATTATTTTCTAAAATTGACAAAATTCTTCGCAAGAATTCAATTATTTTCAAAATTGATTAAAATTCTCAGCAAGAATTCAATTATTTTGCAAAAATGATAAAACTCTTCGTAAATATATTCAATTATTTTCAATATTAATTTTTACGTAATTTCGATTATTCTGATACATTCTTCAATTAAATATATATTAGAAAATAAAAACTTGAAGAATTAAAGAAAAATTCAATTAAACTTTTTAAAAAAAATTAATTCTACAGAATTGTTAGTTAAAAGTATGAAAAGTTCAAATTTTACAAGATTTTAATTTCAAAACCTATTCAAAATTCAATTATTTCTAAAAATTTACGCTATATTGCTTTCAATATTCAATGATAATGTAAAATTTTAACTGAAATTCATTTTTAAATCAATATTTACTAAAAAAAATCCATGAGAATTCAATTATTTAAATACAAATAAAATGCAAATAAATATTTTATTAAATAATTGAATGTTTCTTGAAATTGAATTTTCATAAAGAATTTTATAAACAAATTTCTAAATATCTGAATTCTCTTGACAAATTTTAATAAAAATTTTAAGAATAAGTTCATTTTTCGCAAAATTTGATTAAAATTTTAATTAAAAATAGTTTTAATTTCTCCAAAGAATTTTATAAGAGCTTTTGAAAATAATTTGAAATTTTGTCAAGAATTTCATTAAAATTTTATGAAAATAATTAAATTTTGGCGAAAAATTTATAAAGATTATTGAAAGTTTGACGAGAATTTTTGTAAATTGTTGAACACAATTAAATTATTCTGCAAAGAATTATATTAATTTTTGAAAATAATTGAATTCTTGAGACGAATTTTATTAAAATGTCTTTTTAAATAATTGAATTCTTTTATGAAATTTTATTGAAATAGTATAGACATTGAAAATAATTTAATTTTGACAAATTTTTGAAATTATTAAAATTTCTACGAAGAATTTTATTAAAATTATTTTGAAAAAAAAATTGAATTATTACAAAGAATTTCATTAAAATTTTGGAAAATAATTTAATTTTTTGAATAAATTTAATTAAAACCTTATATAGAAAATAATACTTTGATTCTAATAAATAAATTGTAGCAAAGATTTTTAAAATAATTGAATTTCTTTGAAGAATTTTAATAAAATTTTTAAGAATAATTCCATTTTTCGAGGTATTCCATTAAAAGTGTATTGAAAATAATTGGAAGTCTGCAATTAGTTTTATTATTCATCGAAAATAATTGAATTATTGCGAAGAATTTTATGCAAGAATTTATTTTTTTGAAAATAATTCAATTCCTGTAAAAAAATTCAATTACTTTTTAGTAAATAATTTAATTCCTGTAAAGAATTTTATGAAAAGTTTTTAAATAATTGAATTTCTGTGAAGACTTTCTTAATTTTTAAAAATAATTGAATTTCTGAGAAGAATTTTAATAAATTTTAAAAATAATTGAATTCCTGTGAAAATTTTTAATATTTTTTAAAAGTAATTGAATACCTTCGAAGAATTTTATTATTATTATTTTATTTTTTTTTTATTTTATTTTTTTATTTTTTATTATTATTATTTTATTTTTATTTTGTTTTCCTGTGAATAATTTTATTAATTATTGCAAAAAAAATTGAATTTTTGCGAAGAATTTTATTAAAATTTTTGAAAATAATTGAAATTCTGCAACAAGTTTTATTATTTATGAAAACAATTAAATTTATTAAAATTCCTGAAAATAATTGAATTTTGCTATTCACTTATAAAGATAATTGAAATGTTAACCATTTTTTTTTAGATTTTTTGTAAATAATTGAATTTCTGCAAAGAATTTAATTAATTTTGAAAATAATTGAATTCTTGAGATGAATATTATTATTTATGAAAATAATTTAATTTTACAATGAATTTTATAAAAATTTCTGAATATAATTGAATTTCGGCGAAGAATTTTGTTATTTATAAAGATAATTAAAATGTTGAAAAAAGGGAAAAATTGAATACAATAAAAATAAGGAAAATAAATAAAAACAAATACAGAAAAACAGAAGAAAAAATAGAAAGAAGTTAAAAAAAATAAAATACTGAAAAAAGTAGAAAAAAAGTTAAAAATAGAAAAAGAAAAAAAAATAAATAAAATTCAAGAACAAAATAAAAAAAACAGAAGCAGAAGAAATAAAAAAAAGTAGAAAAAATGGAAGAAAAATAAAAAAACAGTAGAAAAAAGAAAAAATAGAGAAAAAAGTACAAAGATGTTAAAAAAAGAAAAGTGAAATAGAAGAAAGAAAAATTGGAGCAAAAAAAAATGATAGAAATCGAGCAAATAATAAAACGAAAATAAAGAAAAAAGTGTAGTAAACAAAATGAAAATGTAATTTTAAAAAAAATGTACTTATTTCTGATAAAATATTTACCTGTCTCCGACGACTAATCCGCATTCCGAGCAAATTTGATCACCTGCTCGATAATCTTCAATCAGCGGTACATTCGGATGGTAAGGACAGCCAATTTTATTAACATACGGACTGAAAGTACAAAAAAATAAAAAAATATTACAAAATTCAATAAAAGAACCACAAATCGAAAAAATAAAAACAAAGAACAGTGAAAAGAATGCAAATTTCCTTCCAGAAGAAATAAAGTAAATTTTCATTACAAATCACTGCCAATTAAATAATTATCTACTCTAATTATAATTCGAAAATAATTCTTATTCTTATTAATAATAATTCATTGTAATTCCTAATTATAATGATAAAAGCTTTAAATTATGTTCTACAAAGGAAAATATTTTATTTTCAATTTTTTTCCCCCAAAAGGCCCAAAAGTTTTCCTTCCCTCGTCAAACATAACCTCAAAATTGAATCTGCCAGATGATTGTAATTTTCACACGATTCGAAGGCGAAATTACGGTAAATTTTTAAATGAACGATAAAAATAATCTGTTAATGAACTTACTTTGAGGAGCTAGCCATTACTTGTAGAGTGGAAAAATATGAGAAATTATTTTTATTTTTGAGGAGAGAAAATGAAACGTCTGAAAAGAATGTCAAACTTGATTAAACTCCTGTTTTTATCTATTTTGTTGGCAAAGTAGAGAGAGAGAGAGAGAGAGAGAGGAAGTGAATTGTCTAGTAGTTTCCGTTTAATGTCGACAGGTGTCACTTATTGTCAATTCTGTAAACTCGTGATTTTATTGATTCGAAATAAACGGTTCGTATTTATTCGAGTCTATATTTATTATTTGCTATTTACAAATTACAACTTTGGCTTTGCAATTTTACAATTTTATAATTTAAAATTAAATTAATTTTTTTAAATTTATTTATTTTTTACTATAATTTACGAAAAGTAGAATAAACAGAATTATTATTTAATTATTTTCGAGTATTTATTTGAGACTATATTTATTATTTCCTATTTGCAACTTGGCAATTTTATAATTTTTTAATTATTATAATTATTATAATTATAAAAGTAGTTTTAAATTAGTAATTAATTTACTAATTTACAAAAAGTGACGAAAAGTAGAACAAAAATTCTCTTTGGAAAATTTGAATTTCCCGCAATTCTGAAAATCGGAACGTGGAATTGAATTCGGAATGGGGAACAAAATCGGGGGAACGCCATTCGGCCATTTGCCATTAGCCATTATTGCGAAATGCTTGGACCGGTGCGGTATAAGAAGTATTTTTATTCTTCGTAACCGATTTTTCAGAAAGAAATAAGAAAAGTTTTCAGTGATAATAGTTTTATTTAGATGTTTCCTTTCCATTTTCGTGATTTTCAGGTATTTCGTTCGTCCGGCATTTCGCTAAACTTTGCATTAATTATGCATGTGGTAAGTTGCTGCGCGTCTCGAGAGTAAATTTTGTCCTTTTTTTTCCGGAGAGAACGCATTTAAACAATCGCGTCATTGTCAAATATTTATTGTTTTTTTCACGTTGTAAATTGTAGGTATTTATTTATACATGTTTATGGTCAATATTTTCTTTAGTGTCTTTTTTTAGGTTGTAGCCAAATTTTTTCCGACGAAATTATAAATAAGAACTGTACAAAAGGTACAAAATCTGTTAAAATATTTTCATCCCACGAGTCGTGGGCATGAAATCGACAAAATCGTTTCATTTTTTTGGGGGTTTTGTATAAATTTTTGTCTAAATTCGCGACATTCAGTTCGAAAATAATAGAAAAGTGTAAAGTCGTTGCATTTTTTTTGAGTTTTATGTCTGAATTTTTGTCATATTTATATTTTTTTGACGAAATCGTCGAAATTCAATGAAAATAATAGAAAATTTATGCTTATTTTCGGTATTTTTCTTTCCCACGAGTTTCGCATTGTCGCATTTTTTTTTTTTTTTTGAGGTTATGTGTAAATTTTTGTTATTCTTTTGTCGAAATTTTCGTAATTCAATGAAAATAATAGAAAATTTATCCTCATTTTCGTTTTTTCACGAGTTTTGCGTATATAAAATCTTCGCCTTTTTGAGGTTATGTCTGAATTTCTGCCATTTTTGTCGAATTTCAATGAAAATAATAGAAAATCTAGAAAATTTATACCTTTTCTTTCACAGAAAGAAAATACAATTAGATTTTGACGCATTTTCGTTTTGCACGAGTTTTGCGTATAAAATCGTTACCGTTTTTGAGGTTATGTCTAAATATTTGACATTTTTTTTGTCAAAATTCAATAAAGTCAATACAAAAATAGTAAATTCGTGATTAAATAGTAAAAAAAAAATCGTCGGAATGTTTGATAAAATTGGCAATATCGCATTATTTATTAATTAGGTATGAAAAAAAAGAAAAATTCTCGAATTAATTGTTTGGAATTTGCGACAAAAATCAGAGAAGACAATATTTTCTTTTTTTCTTTTTTTTTTTTTTATTGGTTAGAACACAATTTTCACAATAAAGTATAAAGTACAAAATAGAAAAATATAGTAATGCAGATAAAATAAATTAGTAATAAAAAATTATTAGAAATTGTTAATGAAAATACTTTTAAAAAATGTAAAATTTCCATTGTTTTAATTGTCGGGAAAAAAATACTTGATAAAAATTTTGTTTTTCTTTGTAATGATTTTTTTTTGTGATTCAAAAAAAAAAAAAAAAATTTCCCTTTCTTCAAAAAAAGTGGGAATTTTAGTCAAAAACCTGAAAGAAAAGTTGAAAAACAAGACAATCGTAAATATTTTCTTCTTCATTTTTCGTCTTTTTTGGAATTTATTTTAATTTAATTTCTGCTTTTCAATTATTTCTATTTATTTTTGTCTTTATTTATTTATTTTTCTTTATTAATTTCTTTTTTTAGTTATTTACTTATTCCTTTATTTACTTATTTATTTATTTCTTTATTCATTTATTTACGTATTTCTTTATTTATTTACTTATTCATTTATTTACTTAATAATTTATTAACTTATGAATAAAGTTCTCGCGGTTTCTCGAATGTTTAAAAAAAATATGAATAATTACAGTCAAAAGTTTAAAAAAAAACAAAATAAATATTTTGTTTTTACCTTCAAAATTCGGTTTTTTAATTTTAAAAACTATTTCTAAAAAAAATTCCTGTTAAAAACAATTATTAAAAACAAAATTTTCTATATTTAAATTTCAATTTTTTTGTTATGATATTACATTTCTTTTTTTATTTTCAGCCCTCTCTCAAAAAAAATTCTTTGGATGAATGTTTCTGGAAAATAAATTTACGTACAAAAAAAGTCGGTGTAATTTAAAATGGATTTGGAATTTAGTTCGGAATTCTCGGTAAATATTATCTCATGAATATAAAAAGGTATTTAAAAGTTTTGTAATTTAATATTTATACTTCTTACATAATTATTTTCGTTGATAATATTTTTAATTTATAATTTTAAAATTATTTTAATTTCCAACGTTGAAATTCTTTAAAGTTTAAAAAAAATAATTAAAATTTGAAATACTTTAAGATTTCAAATGTTTTAATTGGAAATATTTTTACATTTGAAATTTTTTAATTCGAAACATTTTTACTTGTTAAATACTTAAATTAAAAATATTTTTAGATTTTAATTAGAAATATTTTAATATTTCAATATTCAAATTCAAAATATTTTTCCATTTTAAATATTTTAATTTGAAATTTTTTAATTCGAAATATTTTTTCATTTTAAATATTTTAATTTGAAACATTTTAATATTTAAATATTCAAATTCAAAATATTTCTCCATTTCAAATATTTTAATTTGAAATATTTTAATATTTAAATGTTTTATTTCAGTTAAAATATTTTTAAATTACTCTGAAAAAATATGTTTAAAAATTAAAAAATTCACATAAAAAATTACTATTTTAATCCATGAGAAATTAATAATGATAATTTTCTCCCTTTTGAGAAAATATTCTCCTCACTCTCATTTTCTCTTCCTCTCTGCGTTTGTCTCCGAGAAATATAAATTAATACACACCGGTAAAAATTTTCTGATGAGTGAATGTGAGTATATTGTGGATTAAGAAAAAGAAAAAAGAAAAATTATACGACTTAATGGCATCATCATAAAATGATATCATTATCACGTTCACGCAATGACGATTTCCTAAGTATATATATATCAGATTGTTTTCTCGATTTCAACTGAATACTGGAAGAGATAATATAATGAATTTTCTATCTATTTTTCTCCAATTATTTTTTATTTATATTTTTTTTTCGCTTATTGTTTTTTCTTAAATAAGAAAAGTTGATGACGAATCAATTTTCTTGAGTTTCGATTTTTATCGTTTTAATTGAGAAAGAAAAACGGTTGAGAGGATTTTAAAGTATTTTATTAAATGTTCGAGAGTATAGAAATTTTTATTTTTTGTTTAGTTAATTATTAATCTTTTATTCTAATTATTATGATTATGATAATTAAGGTGTTTTATTGTATGTCATTTTATTTGCCTAAAATTTTTAACGAGAAATACTTTTAATATCTTTTTTTAAAAATAGAAAATTTGGTGCTAATATTCTATTTCTTCATTATAATTTTTTAACAAAATTTGAAGTATTTTTTTTCTTTTTTGAAAACTTAAAAAACTTTCATAATTTCTATTTCTTTGAAATATTCTTAGTTAAAAAAAGGCATGAAAATGTTTAAAAATTGGAATTGACAGAGAAAATGAAAAAATTTATAAATTTTATAAATTATTTTATAAAAATTATAAATTATAAAATTATTTATTAAAATATTTTAATTGAATTCAGTGCTTCATTTATTCTTTTCAATTATTACTGTTTAAATATTTTAATAAAATTAAAATTTTTTTAAATATTAAATATTTTAATATTGAATATTTTTTTAACATTAAATATTTTAATATTGAATAGTTTTGAATGTTTAATATAGATAATATTTAAAGTAAATATATACTTAATGGTCGAAAATAGCAACTTGAATATTTATTCAAACGAAAATTTTGAGAATGAAAAAATTAAAAATTATTTTAATTAATAAATTAATTAATTAATATGTTTATAATAATTAATTGTTAAATTAATTAATATGTTGAAGTAAAAGAACAAAAAGTTGAGTTTAATTAAAAATTTAAAATATTTTAATTAATAAAAAATTGAATTGAACAAAAAATTAAACATCATTAAAATGAAAAATATTAAAAAGATTTTACTAAATATTTCTGAAGGGAAAAATATTCAACGAATTTAATTAAAGGCAGAATTATTCGTTAAACTGTAATTACCGAAATTTCGTTTCGTTTCATTTCTTTTTTTCTTTCTTTTTTTTTTTATTAAAATGAAGACACATGACACTCATTGAACTATGAACATTTAAAAGGTTAATCGTTGAACGTGTTGTGTGAGGTTGACGGTTCGCGTGCCAAACGGGGTCAAATTAGTTTTCAAAAGCTATTATCTCGCTTGTCATTAATTAAGAAGTCATTAATATATCGATTTGCATTTTTTCACTTTTTAATCAAACAATTTTTCTTTTTTTTTTGTTGATTATATTCAAAAGTCGCTCTTCAAATATATAATAATTTTACTAGGAATTTTCTCTATTCGATAAAGTTTTATGATAAATTTTATATTCTTCTAGAAAATATACAAGTTAATTCGCCATATCGCAGATTAGGTATTTTATTATTTTGTTGTTGTTGTTTTTTCTTGAATTTTGTACTATTTTTAGTCTATTCCGTAAACAATTTATTAACAAACAAGAAAAATATGATTTCTACATCTGAATTAATATAAATGATGAAAAGTCGTTCATTAAATGATTTTGTTGTAATTTTACTAGCAGTTAGTGAAATTTTACTAATTAGAAGAATTTTGTGTTTATTATTTATTATTTATTATTTATTATTTATTATTTATTATTTATTATTTATTATTTATTATTTATTATTTATTATTTATTATTTATTATTTATTATTTATTATTTATTATTTATTATTTATTATTTATTATTTATTATTTGTTTATTTATTTACATTTTCGATCTTACGAGAATCCAACGACTGAAAATTACAAAGTTTTATTTTCAAATATAAATTTAAAAATAATTTCATAATCAAAAGTTTAAAAATTCACTTATTAAGTACAAAATTAATTATTATTGTTTATATTTTCAAAAATTTTAATATAATTCTTCGCATTCATAATTTCTTTATTTTTCCAAAAAAAAGCAAATGTTAAAGTAGGTTTCGAATTCGGAAGTTGATAAAAATAAAGGAAAGGGTATTTATTGATATGCTGATTAGAAAAATATTTAAAGAATTAGTTTTCAAATAAAAATCGATTGTAGTTTTTTTTCTTTTTGTTATCATATTAATATAAATGATAATAAATAATTAAATATATATAAATGCAAGAATTCTATATATATTTGGAAATAAAAAATCGTGTCAATATTTGAATTGAAAATAAACGAATTGTAAACACAGTTGTACTGATAAAAAAAGCAATTCATAATTTCCCTTTCCAACTATTTGACGTATCTTGTCAAGTTTAAAAGCACGTGAGAAGATTTCTCAAATCTATTTTTCTTTTTTTTTTCTTTTATTATTTATTCTTTTGTAATACTATCAAATGATTTTACGCACAAAGTATGTAAAAAAAATTATTAATGCATTAGTATTACGTTTTACTAATACGGTATATTTAACAATCAACAAACAAATTTAATTTTCCTCTGAACAATTTAATTATCTTCGAAATAAAATTCTTTCAAGAAATTCAATTATTTTCAAAAATTTTTTAATTAAATTCGTTGTGGGAATTCAATTATTTTCATAAGTCAGTAGATAGACAGGGAGCGTTCTGGACCAAGATTCCTGCACCGACATGTTACCGACATTTTTAGCCCAGACTCAAACCACTTAGCCAAGACTCAATCCATTGGGGGGGGGGATATTCTGACTGTTATGCTGAGCCGGATATGACGTCATACTTCCTAGAATTTTTGGAGTGGGGGGATATTGAGATCATGATGCAAATGTGATTCTTGGAATTTATCTAATTTCTTGGAATTATAAAACAATCCTAGAATTTTCCATAGGGGTTGATGACTCAGAATTTTGCAATTTTTTATTGGAATTTACCGTTTTTGTTTTTTTACAGGGTGCATTCTTTAACGATGACACATAATTTCTTTGTTTCTCGCAAAATGGGGTTGATGACTCATTATCATTGGTATTTCCTGTTTTTGTTTTTTACAGGGTGCATTCTTTAACGATGACACATAATTTCTTTGTTTCTCGCAAAATGGGGTTGATGACTCATTATCATTGGTATTTCCTGTTTTTGTTTTTTGCAGGGTGCATTCTTTAACGATGACACATAATTTCTTTGTTTTTCGCAAAATGGGGTTGATGACTCATTATCATTGGAATTTCCTGTTTTTGTTTTTTACATGGTGCATTCTTTAACGATGACACATAATTTCTTTGTTTTTCGCAAAATAGGGTTGATGACTCAGAGTTTTGGAATTTTTTATTGATGACTCATTATCATTGGTATTTCCTGTTTTTGTTTTTACTTATTTTATTCTTGGAATTATTTCTTTCAATACTGATTCTTAGATTTTCAAAATATTTTTTTATCAAATCTTCTAAATCTAAAATCTTTACTACATTGTCATTTACATCATTTCTCACGGAACCGATTACATCATAGATGGCGTTCGCTTTAGATTCAATAACTTTGTTTACAATATTCAAGTTTACTGCATCACCGTTGCTCTCGGCATCAGCTACGTTACAAAGTTTCTTATTTTCAATAGTAAAATCTCCTTCAGCAGTCAACTTAAAACCAAGTCCTGGTGGACCTCGATTTGAAGTTTCTGTGCTTTTAAACTGACGTCCGAATATGTCGATACTCATCATGAAAATGATAAAAATTTCTACAACTGTTAATTAATAAACAATTCCAGCTTCTCTCAACTCTTCAATAATTGATATAATCTCATTATTATGACTGGGATTTCCAGCTGCTTGAGATGCCAAGAGCAATCTTAAACGATCAACCAATTCATTAGGATCATCCCAATAAACATAATCAATTTTTGCATCTTCTTGTTGAGTCATATATTCTGGAATTAAACCTTCACCATAATGTACTGCTATATAGTTTAGATATTTTAAACTCTTTTTATCTCTAACAGCGCCATCTGCTTTGTAATATTTTCTATGAGCATTAGTTGATATTACAATATTTTTATAATTTTCCCGATCAACTACACTTAAAACAGCTTCTTCTGGAACTTTTTTGAATAAAAGCTCAAGTAAACCTTTCGTTGCAGGATATGTTTTATTAGCTACACTAATATTATTTTGTTCAAAATTTATTCCTGAATTACCAATCATTAATTGGCCTTTAGATAATTTACGAACTCCATATGAAGGATCTAAATCTTTTCCCTTTTCATCCAACATTTGAAGATATAAAATAGCACCATCTTTCTCTGATTTATCTCCATCTCCATTATCATCTCCATCATCATCACCGTTATCGTCATCATCAGCAGCTGTTGCAAATGATAAGTCATCTCTTAAAAATGAATCATTCTCTCTCTTAACTTCTTGATCTTCTTCAAACTCTAAAGGAAGGACTCCCTCTCTTTCAATTTTTACTGGTCGAATTTGTTTGACAATTTCAATGTCGTCAACTAATTTCTGAATTGGTGTCACTATAGGTTTAAAGGTATTATTTAAAGTCTGTTCAATTTCTTCCTTGCCCAATTTCATCAGTCTATGCTTTCGTCGAATAGCATCACTGGCTTTTGCAATTTGACCAAGAATATCTTTTTGTTTTCGCAAATGTTTCAAGTGTGTAGAAGACATGTTGATTGACCAATGTCTTGAATGAAACTGTTTATAAAGAATATCATTTCTCTAATTTTATAAAACAATCAAAACACTTTCTATATCTGCCTTCATTGATATCACGATCTTTATCAATCACTATAAAATCATGCTTATTTTTCCAACAAGAGTTGCAAAGTTTTTTAAATTCCATAAATGTCATATCAGTATTTACATGATCATCATAAATATGTCTAAGATTCATTTCATCTTGTTTGAATAAAACTAGTAAATTAACATTGTCACGTATTAAATGTTTTGGAATGCGCGCATATGTTTGACATAAATAAAAGCAATCCACCGCTTTGTGTCTTCCCATAGCAAAAAAAGCTTTAATATTATCTTGTTTTTCACATGCTACGTCATCAAATATAAATATTGAGTTTGGTAACGCATTGTTTGGTTCTACAACATCCACATGTTCATTAAATGGAAAGTAGCCAACACCCTCTACTGGTTGCAAAATGTTTTCTAAAAATTTGTATTTTGGTTGATATAACGATTTTGAGTACACATAAACATTTTCAAATCGTAATCCATTGGGATGTATTAAAAGAGCAAGTAAAGCATTTGTCTTTCCACAATTTGACGGTCCACAAAATATTGCTCGCACACTATTTGGCAATAAATTTCCATGACGATTATCTGTTTTTTTATTACAATCTTGAACAAGAGTGTCAAAATTGTAAACTGGTAATTTAATCGATTGTGCTTCGAACTCCATTCTTACGATAACTGAGGTTAAAACTATAAATACAAGGTTTTTAATAGTTTCAATGTCAGTTTACTGTAGTCGCTTGTAACGTTTGCATGCAAGTCCAATAATAAGGTCCATGCTACTTTACAGCATCTGATTGCTAGGTCTAGTTTTTTAGGAGAGGTTTGCGATTTGGTGTCGATCGTCAACTCTTTCATGCTTTGGGCAAGGTCCACGTTTCCTACTGTCGGAGGCAATTGGGATAATTGACTATTACTGTGATAATTGACTATTGCTGTCATAATTTTTTTGTTAGATCATTAAAGGTCGACTGTTTGTAGTCAAATGGCAAAAAACTATAAATACATTGGTTATATAGATTTCCCCTTTAGTCTTGAAAAAGTTTTCTAACCGTAAAGAATATAAATATGGGTGTAAATAAAAAACAAATTAGTTTAAAGAAAACTTCGAAAAGAGTAAGACGAGGTAGAGGTATTTTGAATAAAATTATCAATAAATTACCTTTCGAACTTCATATACCTGGCTATCAATACTGTGGTCCAGGAACAAAATTAGCAAAGAGATTAGCACGAGGTGATCCAGGAATCAACCCTCTCGACGCTGCTTGTAAACAGCACGATATTTCTTATTCAAAAAATAGGGAAAGTGTAGAAGCGAGAAACGCAGCTGATAGAGTACTTGCTGATAAAGCTTGGCATCGTGTGTTTGCTCCTGACGCAAATTATAGTGAAAGAGCTGCAGCTTACGCAATAACAAATGCAATGAAGGTCAAATCAAAATTGGGTATGGGAATCAAGTCAAAAGAAAATATGAAGAAAAAGAGGGAAAATAAAAAATCAACGTTGAGGAAGATTGTAACCGCAGCTAAAAAATCTATGAAATTGGATACAAATGCCCAGTCTACTATTAAATCAGCACTTGAAGGTGCACGTTTGGCAGTTAAAATTGCTGGTGGCAGGCGAAAAATTAATAAACCTCGAGTTTTACCGATACCTTCTAAAGTGGGAGGAATTTTACCTTTTCTTATTCCTTTGTTTGCGGGTTTAAGTGCAACAGGGGCTCTAGCAGGGGGAGCAGCTGGCATAGCTAAAGCTGTAAATGATGCAAATTCTGCAAAACGTCAACTAGAGGAAAGCAAGCGACACAATCAAACAATGGAGTCTATTGCCTTAGGAAAAGGGCTCTATTTAAAACCATATAGGACAGGTCTAGGGTTACACCTTAAACCTTATAAAGCAGGACAAGGATGCAAGTCAAAAAACTTGAAGTAAAGCTACCTCACCGAGCCCTAACCGACTTAGATTTACTTAAATTTGCAAAGCTTTTAAAAATTCCATATTTTCGAGGAGTTTTTATGCGAAATGAACTACCTATGCGTGGTCCTAAAGAAACTGAATTTGCAATTATTAATCTAGATGATAAAAATGGTCCCGGTACACATTGGTGTGCATATAAAAAGAATAAAGATAAAATCGTATATTTTGATAGTTTCGGTAATCTTCGACCACCTTCGGATCTTGTTAAATATTTTGGTGTTGGTAGCATAAAATATAATCATAAACGATATCAAAACTATAATACATATGTATGCGGACATTTATGTCTTAAATTTTTATGTAAACAATTGAATATTCCTGATTTGTATACTCTGCATATAAATAAATGATATTCTTAGTTTAAACGTTAGTTATTACTTTGACCTCATCATGGACGATTCACTTATTTTAACGTTGTCTGGAAATTCTTCCATCTTAGAATCTCAATTTTTTCCACCAATAGAGTTGTCTAATTTTAAAAATTATGCTCTTGGTCTTGTTGAATTTTTAACTTTTAATTCTATTCCTAATATAGATGTTGGAAAGAATAAATTTTACGTAGGAAATGAAGAAATTATTATACCCACAGGAAGTTATGAAGTTAGTGATATTGATCAAGTTTTGCATTTAATTTTAAAAAATAAAGGAATTAATTTTAGAATCAAACCAAACAATAATACATTGAAATGTACAGTTTATTGTGATGAAGAAATTAATTTTAAACCCAATGATTCTATAGGTAGTTTGTTAGGATTTTCTCCTCGCAAATTAAAAGCTCAAGAATACCATGAGTCTGATCAACCAGTATCAATCATTAAAATAAATTCATTAAGAGTAGAATGTAATATAACAACGGGAGCATACATTAATGGTGAAAAAGTGCATACAATTCATGAATTTTTTCCTATTGTTCCACCAGGATATAAAATAGTGGAAGTACCAAATCACGTCATTTACTTGCCAGTCGCTGTCAAGACAATAGACTATATTCAATTGCGAATTGTAGACCAAGACGGAAATTTAGTTAATTTTCGAGGGGAAACTTTAACAATAAGGCTTCATATTAAATCCTTAAAATAATGGGTATTGTTTTTAATAATAGAAAAAGGATTGGTTTTGGTTATAAAATTAAGACACCATGCCAGAAGCAAATCAGTCGTCGGCGAATCTTGAAGAGATTAACACCTCAGAACCTGCAACTGCTGAAAAATCTCGGTCTAAGGATTGTAAAAAAAGGAAGAGAGTAAAAAAGAGATTTAAGGTTATTTTTACTTGTATTTGTGCCTTTGTATTTCAACGTATTATTTTTTGCTATGGAAGGGGAAATTTTAAATATTGATTCACCAGTAATTTTTGATGAATCTATTGCTCATTATGAAGTTCATGCGCAACAACCATACACCTCATCAACATACAACAATAGTGACGAAATCCGCATCACGGTACAGAATCAGGATCATTGCTTATTTCCAAGCAAAAGCTCGATTCACATCACTGGAAAACTTGTGAAACCTGATGGAACAGCTCTAGAGCGTACAAATTTAATTTCTAATGGCATATGTCATTTATTTGAAGAAGCAAAGTATGAACTTAATGGTGTAGAAATTGATAAAAATAAAAATGTTGGTCTTACAAGTTTAATGAAAAATTATATTTCTCTCGATTCTAGTCAAAATAAATTTCTTGAAAATGTTGGCTGGTTAGAATTTACGAATGAACCAACCTTAACAAATGCACAAGGTTATTTTGATGTTTGTATTCCTTTAAGTATGATTTTTGGTTTTGCTGAAGATTACCAAAAAGTTATTATTAACGCAAAACATGAGCTTATTTTAATCAGATCAAGAACTGATGCTAACGCAGTGTTGCAAGTAGCACCTTTAGAAGAGTTTAAAATTGTTATTGAAAAAATTGAATGGTTATTACCATACATAAAATTATCAGATGCTCGAAAATTTAAATTATTAAAATATATTGAAAAAGATCCATCTATTCCAATAAGTTTTAGAACTTGGGAATTGTATGAATATCCTTTATTACCAATTACTCCTAAGCATATTTGGAGTGTAAAAACTTCAAGTCAATTAGAGAAACCTAGATTTATTGTATTAGGGTTTCAGAGAAACAGAAAAAATAATACAGTTCAAAACTCTAGTTGTTTTGATCATTGTGATTTATCTGATGTAAAATTATTTTTAAATTCACAATGTTATCCTTATGGTAATATGAATCTCAATATTAATAGAAATCAGTACTCTACTTTATATGAAATGTTTACAAATTTTCAAGCATCTTATTATAGTAAAGAGTCTCAACCAATTTTATCAAAAAAAGAATTTTTACAATATGCTCCTTTAGTTGTAGTGGATTGTTCAAAACAAAATGAGGCTTTAAAAAGTGGACCAGTTGATATTCGCCTAGAATTTGAATCAAAAGAAAATTTTCCCGCCAATACTTCAGCTTATTGCTTAGTTTTGCATGACCGCATCGTTGAATATAAACCAATCAGTGGAATTGTCAAAAAAATTGTTTAACTTTAAGCTTATATATATTTAACTCTTTACGCGTAATGAGATTAGTTGATTTAAAAATGCAGTACTTGATAGATGTGCAAGGATTCAAATTGCCAATTAATGAATTTGTTTTAAAAGAATTAGCTATAGTTTCTGTAAATAATGATTCAATACCAATAAATATGGTTTTCCAACCTCCTTGTCCATGGAATTGCGTCACAAACAAATATAAATGTATCAATCGTTGGTTAGAAAATAATTTCCATGGTATTCGTTGGAATGCTGGTAATGTACCGTACGTTTATTTAAAAGAAATTTTAGAAAATGTGTTTAAAAAAGCAAAGACAATTTATGTTAAAGGTTTAGAGAAGAAAAAATGGTTAAAAAGCTTAATCGATGAAAAATATTGTACTGAAATTATCGACATGAATGATTTAAATTGTCCTTCTTTAAAAAAGTTAAACATTGAAACATGTACTGGAACTTGTTCAAAACATTTAATCAACAATAAAACTTTTACTTGTGCTCTTCAGAATGTTATAAACTTAAAAACTTGGTTCTGCAAAAACTGTAATATTTGAGTATTTTAGTTGAAAATGTATTCTATTTTTTTCCTCAATAAAATTATAAAATATCAATTGCACTGTAATTATTATTTCTAACCTAACCTTATTGTTTTCAGGAATAAGAAACGACATTTATTTTAAATACATTTATTTATTATAATAAATTACAATATTTTTTAAGTATAATTTATTGTAAAAATTGTATAAAGCGAATAGTAGAGAACTAATACAAACTACATTTTAAATAAATATTTACATTTTATACATCAATTTCATCTATTTCCATTGGCTCATGCTGTTGGTAACCCCAAGGAAAGGTGTCAGTTTTCCCTGGTATCAAAATTCTTTTATCATCCTGCCAACTTAGAGCAATTTTATTTTGTTTGACAGTAAATACTTCATGTTTTTTGCTGCGTATAAAGTGCTGAGATCGGATCAGGTTTTCATTTTCATTGAGAGTATGCTTAAAATCATCGAAACCTATTTTTTTTAAAGTTGAATATTTTACCCCTTTTGCTTTCTTTTTAGCTTCCTCATCACCCCATAACTTGAATGCATAGAGTTTTGATCTTAAACCTATAAATTCGTCTACAATTTTACCGTTATTTTCGTCTTTCATAAGACCCAGGATTTTTTTATTTGCAAGTGGTATATTATAAATGTTGTTTTCAGGATAATCGGATGTATCGAATTTATGTAAATCTCTTTTAATATAATCATAAAAATTTGGTACTGTAATATGATAAACAAGACTGTCAGTATCTGTGTAGAGTAATTTTGCAGAATCACTGAAAGTCTCTTTAATGTAATTGTAATGAAAGTCATATGTTATTATCTTTGATATGTCCAAAATAGTGAATCCTATGTAAATTGGTTTGTTAAAGTATACCTTTGTTTTATTCATCTCAATAATGACCATATCTTTATCGAATATGGTGCAACTATGAAAGTTTGGTTGAGCAATTAAATTTTTCGCGCAATACCTTCCCTCCCATTTTGTTATTAATCTAACATCTTTGTGTTTTCTAACATTTTCCATTGTCTTGCCAAATACGGAATTGTTCATTAGCTTGTAAAAATTCTTCTCAAATTCATTACTCGATTTTTTTCTAAGCTCGGTATTTAAATCAATGTAGGGTTTTAACCACTGCTTTTGCTTAAATTTTAAAACTCTATGTATTTTAGTTAATTTCATTCCCAAAGATAAATATAGCTTTAAATTTCTATAGTGAATTGTATAGTTCTTCTTTGGTAATAAATTTGGAATTAATTTGGGAATTGTACATTTTGGGAGAGGAGGTATGAAATGTTCAGGGCATAACGGCAAGTCTTTATGTGAATCATGAAGTTGAGTTGGATAATCTAAATCTACTTCAAGAATGTATCCTTCTTCTGAATCATCTGGAATATTCAAGAAAAAGTCATTGCTATAATTTTCAAACCATTCAAAATCTGTATAAGGCAAGCTTTCGCTCATAGAAGCACCATACTGATTATTTATATCGAAATACATAATGTAAGATTCTGGTATTAGGGGATTAAAATCTTTTTCCATAAATCTATTATTAGCTTTCGCGTATCTGTTTGAGCATTGTGAAACTCCACCTCTTATTCCCTTTTCAATAAAAAGCAACATTTCTACATCTGTCAACAAATCAAGCTTTACGTCTGTGTACTTGAGCATAGCGTCAAATGCCAGTCCTGGGGCAGTATAGTAATGTAACGCGTCCAAGTTATAAGTTGTAAAGCATGTTTTTCTAAAATTTTCAAAAATGTCGGCAAGTAGTAGAACGTCAGTCTGTAAATACAAGTCAGAGTATTCTCCTATTGTTTTTAAATTAAACGTTTTCCATACGTTACAAGCATGTTCATAGTCTTCGTCTGAAATATGAGCGTCATTTAATTTAGAGTAGAAAGAGTCTTTTACTGGCAATTGACCTTCTTCTAATTTTTCCCAGCTACTAACATATTCGTAAGGAAATATTCCTTTTCTTGTCAATAAATTAAACTCGTTCATATTTTTACAATACTTTTTAGTAATTTTTTTCTCATCATTTTCAAGATAGGAGGATAATTTGTCTAAACTGCTGGGCATAAATCTAAATGAATCAAGAAATCTTAATACTACTTTGGTACCCTTCACATATTTTGAAAATGAAATGTACTTTTCTTTGTTTATTGGTAACAGTTTCATTTCACCCTCAAAAGACGTTGCTAAAGCTTTAATAATGAAATGTGCATCATATCCTGACAAGTTGTGAAAAATTATGGGAACAACATGCGAATCTTTATAATTTACATTGCAACCTTGATGTGCTGGACCACGATATTTTCCCGTGAAATGACAATGATCGCGGTGTTTAATGTCATCATTTTCAAAAGGTTTTTCACAAATATGACAAATTGTTGCTGTGTCAAATTGAATTTGTTGTAAAATAGTTAAATTTTCCATTGGAATAATATTTGTAAAATAAGTATTTGCTTTTTCAGCCAATTGTTCTAATTCAGCCATGAACCAATCAACACAATCTGGACCTCGATATGATTTAAATTCTGAAAGAGATTCATTAAAATTGCAATGTACATAGAAAGCAAAACTTGTCGGGATATGTTTTTGGTATGTTGATGTGTTTGTGTGTGTACTTGCTATAGGTTCTAAGAGACTTTCAGTGTCAGCATACACGACAAAGGGAACACTTTCTTTATTTCTGTAATTTTTAAATTTTAAAATTTTATCCTCTTCATTAGGCAAAATTACTCGACACATGTTTATTTTATCACAATCAATTTTATGATTATTAAATGATTTTTCATATTTAAAATGGCATAAACATCTATCACAAAGTATGGTTCGATTATGATCTTTTGTTATTTGAGATTTTACTAAACGAGATAAATTATTGATTAATGCAAAATGATAAACTTTGTTATTTTGAAAATTATTATTATCATCATCATCGTCTAAATCAAGTTCTGTATTTTCAATCATTAATAAGTGATAAGTACGTTCATTTGATTTGTTTTTACTTAAATAAAGTGGAATAATTTCATTCTTTTTATTACTGCTTTTATCAATTCCGTACACATTAATATTTAAATTGTTTAATTTTTCAAATTTTGGAATATCGCTGAGAGAAATGGGGAATTCAAAATCATCAAACTTTAAATCAGTATCTTTAAAGTGGGGATATGAACTTGTACGATCAACGTGACTATTAGCTGGATAACGTTGTGCAATTATTGACCATAAAAAACAGAATTTGTCATTATTTATAACATTAATAACAGCTTTTTTATCAATTATAAATTTTGGCATTCTTATAAAAGTTGAGTATCCAGCCGCAAGAGGCACATATTTATTTATATTAACACTTAAATTTATAATTTCATTTAAAGACCAACCTGACTTTTTTTGTTGAAAATCATCAATCTTAACAAAAAGTTTTTCACGAATTTTATGATCAAACCATTCATCAAAGTTCGTTGATTCTAAAATTTTTGAATTTCTAGTATTGAAATATTTAATATCATCAATTTCCTCACCTTCTTCTAAAACAGTATAATTTGCCGCAAGAACAACATTAACTTTCATGTTTCCCACCTTTTTAAATGCATTTTTTAATCGAGAAATAATCATTTTCTTTGCATCACTGAGAAAACTGTCCATATTTTTATGTTTTAAATTAATAACAACACCTGTTCTAATTCTATTCTCGAAAGCATTCTCTAATTCTTCCCACCTGATCCATCTCTCATCCTTTTTAAATAAACCAGTTCCTGTTCTTCTTAGTTTCTTAAACTTTCTGCTATTTGCTTTCAATAGTCCAATAGTTGACAAAATCTTTTTTTTCTCTCCACATGACACAGATCCATTTCTTAACAATTTATTCAGTAATCTAATGTTTTTTACACTATTATTTATCCAAAAATTTAATTCCTCTGTTGTAGTTTTTTTACTTAATGTTTTAAAAGCATTGTTCATAATTTTCACAAAATCTTTACAATAGTTAGAGGTTTTATCAGTTTCCATAACTTTAATTGCTGCATTTAATTTATCCAAATTCATTTTTATCACTTGTATTGAAACTGTCAATTTTTTTCACTACAATGATTAACTCCGATCAGACTAAAATTGAACTTTTAACTATAGCGATTTTTTTAAAACGAGATTTTTTAAGCGCACTTGAATTTCACGATGTTTTTCTGATATGTTGATTGAACAACTTAAACTGCAGGAATGATTTTGTTAAGAAAAATTGCCTTCTTTATATACACAAATTATGACTAATTTTATTTCAAGTTAATTATGGTTTTCTTAGAATTGTGGTAAAAAACAAAAACAGGAAATACCAATGATAATGAGTCATCAATAAAAAATTCCAAAACTCTGAGTCATCAACCCCTATTTTGCGAGAAACAAAGAAATTATGTCATCGATAAAGAATGCACCATGTAAAAAACAAAAACAGGAAATTCCAATGATAATGAGTCATCAACCCCATTTTGTGAGAAACAAAGAAATTATGTGTCATCGTTAAAGAATGCACCCTGCAAAAAACAAAAACAGGAAATACCAATGATAATGAGTCATCAACCCCATTTTGCGAGAAACAAAGAAATTATGTGTCATCGTTAAAGAATGCACCCTGTAAAAAACAAAAACAGGAAATACCAATGATAATGAGTCATCAACCCCATTTTGCGAGAAACAAAGAAATTATGTGTCATCGTTAAAGAATGCACCCTGTAAAAAAACAAAAACGGTAAATTCCAATAAAAAATTGCAAAATTCTGAGTCATCAACCCCTATGGAAAATTCTAGGATTGTTTTATAATTCCAAGAAATTAGATAAATTCCAAGAATCACATTTGCATCATGATCTCAATATCCCCCCACTCCAAAAATTCTAGGAAGTATGACGTCATATCCGGCTCAGCATAACAGTCAGAATATCCCCCCCCCCCAATGGATTGAGTCTTGGCTAAGTGGTTTGAGTCTGGGCTAAAAATGTCGGTAACATGTCGGTGCAGGAATCTTGGTCCAGAACGCTCCCTGTCTATCTACTTAAGTCAATAAAATTTATTCTTCAGAGGAATTCAATTATTTTCTGTACAATTTTAATAAAATTCAATTATTTTTCAAAAATTTAATAAAATTGATTGAAAGAATTAAATTATGTTAAAAAAAAAATTTGATAAAATTCTTAAGAAGAATTCAATTAATTTCGGTCTAATTTGTATTTCAAATTTCCTTGAAAGAATTCAATTATTTTCAAAAATTTTTTTTATAAAATTCTTTAGAATTCAATTAATTTCAGTAGATTTTCTAAATTTTTCTTGCGAAAATATTTCTACAAAACTTATTTTCCGAATGAGTCAATAATAAATTTGAATCTAAATAAATCTCACTTGGTAATAATTTCTAGTTATTAGAACAAAAGTGTGAAGTGAAATTTATGAAAATTAATTTTTTAATTTTACATCGAACGAGACGTGGTGAAAATAAATAAAATCCATTGTTTTTTTTTCTCTATGAATATAAATAACTAATAAGCCTTATTTTGCAGTCATAAAAATTAGTTTTTCCACAATAATTTAAATAAATATTTTTATATTTTAAAATGTTAATTAAATTCAGTAAATAAAAAAAAAAAAAATATTATATTAGAAAAAATCCCCCTCCCCAAAAAAAACAAAAAAAAAAAAAATCGTTTATTACATTTAATTTGATGAATATTTCAATGACGACTTGAGGCAAAAGAAAAGAATAATTTTTTTCTATGCGATGTTTTTATTTGTTTTATATAAACGAGTGTTTTATTATTAAAAATGATGATGATAATTAAATTGTAACAAAGTGTGACGTTAGTCTTCCTGACGAAAGTCACGCATTACAGTTTTTCTAATTATCTTTTTATTATTATTTTTCTTTCTTTCCTCCCTCCCTCCCTCTCTTCACTTCTTCTAATTTTATTTATTTATAAAATAAATGTGTGGATTATTGGAAATTGTCGTTTTCCGATAAAAAAAGCTTAAGACATTTTTTTTTTATTTTATCCTCACCTCCCACCTTCCTTCGCGCGCTTTGTATTTTATAAGAGGAGGGAGGGGGGGGGGTAAAATGAGAAGAAATGTTAGTTTCTCAGGAGGTCAATATTGAGAAAAACGGGGAAAAATCACGTGGTAATTTATATCTTTGTATATAGAGAAATATACATAGTACACTTGTATTAATCACGATTCATATATAAGAGTTTTACTTCCGAATTTTCATTATTAGTGAAATATTTCTTGATATATTTGGAACAAAGATTTTTTTCTTTTTTTTAATAAAGTGAATAATTGTGAAAAAAAGGAGGAAGAAGAAAAAAAGGGGAATTTGATCGAAAAAGTATTA
The DNA here is from genome assembly GCF_015476425.1 of Leptopilina heterotoma. NCBI lineage: Eukaryota > Metazoa > Arthropoda > Insecta > Hymenoptera > Figitidae > Leptopilina > Leptopilina heterotoma. The sequence goes on from NW_025110842.1 coordinate 5,257,538, forward strand.
ATTTTTCAAATTTGTGAAAAATTGTGTTTTTTGTGAGCGTGTGAAAGAAGAGGGAAAATTATTTTTCTTGAGTAAGTAAATTTTTCGAAAATAAGACAAATATTTGTTTATTTATTTATCTTACTTTATTTATTTATAGAGTTTTTTTATTTATTTATTTTAATTATCAAAATTATTTATTTATTTATTGAACTTAATTATTATTATTATTATTACTATTATTATTATTATTATTATTATTATTATTATTATTATTATTATTATTATTATTATATTTTATTAATAATAATATATTGATTATTATTATATTCTATTTTATTTATTTTTTGTTATTTTGTTTATTTTGTCGTATTTTATTTATTTATAGTTAAAAAACTGTAAATAAATAAAATACGACAAAATAAACAAAATAACTAAAAATAAATATTATTATTTTTTTTAACAGTTTTTCGTTTAGTTTTTTTAATTATTTACAGGCTTTGCACTTATTAACTAAAACATACTATTTACTACTTTTTTTTTTTACTATTTTGATATTGTTTTTTTTAGATTTGTGACACTAAACGCTAGAATTTTAATAAAATTCGTTTGAAAGAATTCAATTATTTTCGAAAATATTAAGAACATTTTTTTGTCATGAAATCAATTATTTTCACAAATAATGAAATTCTTCGCTGATATTAAATTATTTTCAATATCTAATATTATTTTAAATTAAATATCTCAAAAGAATTCAATTATTTAAAAAAAAAAAATTTTAATTAATTTCTTTCCAAAAATTCAAGAGGAATTCAATTATTTTCAGGACAAATTTAATAAAATTGCTTGATAGAATTCAATTATTTTTCAAAAAAATTTGATGCAATACTTTTTAAGAATTCAATTATTTAAAATAATAAAATTTTCATGATATTTATTATATTTCGAAAAAAATAATTATTTAAAACAATGTTTATAAAATTCTAATAAAGAATTCACTTACTTTCAAAAATAATAAAATTTTTACAAAAATTCAATTCTTTTTAAATATTTTAATTTTAATAAACTTTTCTGCAATAATTCAATTATTTTCAAAAATAATAAAATTCTTCTCTGTGATTCAATTATTTTTGAGAATAATAATAAAATTCTATTCAAATAAAAAACAATTCAATTATTTTCATAAGTAATAAGATTCATAGCAGGATTTCAATTATTTTTAATACAATTTTACAGGAATTGCTCAAAAATTTCAATTATTCTTAAAAAATTAATTTCAATTCCTCGAAAAATAAATTATTTTATAAAATGTTTTTTTTAAATTCTATGGAAGAATTAAATAATTATTTTTAAAAATTTAATAAAATTGTTAGAAAGAAATTAATTGTTTTAAATACGATTTTAATTAAATTTTTTTGAAATAATTCAATTTTTTCAATTTTAATCAGATTTTTCTAAGAATTCAATTATTTACACGAATAATTTTTCGAAAGAAAAATTATTAAAGATTATTAAAGATAAATAAAAAAATTACCCCCGAAAATTCAATTATTTTGAGGTATTTTATTAAATTTTTTTTCAAAATTCAATTATTTTCATAAATAACAATATTCGAGTCAAGACAATTTAATAAGTAAAGTATTTTCCAAAAGCACAAAAATAATGAAGCTAAATCCCATAAAAGAGAGGGAAAAATGTTGAATTTTAAGAAAATCGGATTTTTGAATTTTTTCGAATTTTTGATAATTTTAGATTTTTTACCAAAGAGTCGAGACTTTTAAATAAGTAAAGTATTTTCCAAAAGCACAAAAATAATGAAGCTAAATCCCATAAAAGAGAGGGAAAAATGTTGAATTTTAAGAAAATCGGATTTTTGAATTTTTTCGAATTTTAGATTTTTTACCAAAGAGTCGAGACAATTAAATAAGTAAAGTATTTTCCAAAAGCACAAAAATAATGAAGCTAAATCCCATAAAAGAGAGGGAAAAATGTTGAATTTTAAGAAAATCGGATTTTTGAATTTTTTCGAATTTTCGATAATTTTAGATTATTTACCAAAGAGTCGAGACAATTAAATAAGTAAAGTATTTTCCAAAAGCACAAAAATAATGAAGCTAAATGCCATAAAAGAGAGGGAAAAATGTTGAATTTTAAGAAATTCGGATTTTTGAATTTTTTCGAATTTCTGATAATTTTTGATTTTTTACTATAGAGTCGAGACAATTGAATAAGTAAAGTATTTTCCAAAAGCACAAAAATAATGAAGCTAAATCCCATAGAAGAGAGGGAAAAATGTTGAATTTTAAGAAATTCGGATTTTTGAATTTTTTCGAATTTCTGATAATTTTTGATTTTTTACTAAAGAGTCGAGACAATTGAATAAGTAAAGTATTTTCCAAAAGCACAAAAATAATGAAGCTAAATCCTATAAAAGAGAAGAAAAAATGTTGAATTTTAAGAAAATCGGATTTTTGAATTTTTTCGAATTTCTGATAATTTTTGATTTTTTACCAAAGAGTCGAGACAATTGAATAAGTAAAGTATTTTCCAAAAGCACAAAAATAATGAAGCTAAATCCCATAAAAAAAGGAAAAAATGTTGAATTTTAAGAAAATCGGATTTTTGAATTTTTTCGAATTTTTGATAATTTTAAATTTTTTACTAAAGAGTCGAGACTATAAAATAAGTAAAGTATTTTCCAAAAGCTCAAAAATAATAAAGCTAAATCCCATAATAGAGAGGAAAAAATGTTGAATTTTAAGAAAATCGGATTTTTGAATTTTTTCGAATTTTTGATAATTTTAGATTTTTTACCAAAGAGTCGAGACTTTTAAATAAGTAAAGTATTTTCCAAAAGCACAAAAATAATGAAGCTAAATCCCATAAAAGAGAGGGAAAAATGTTGAATTTTAAGAAAATCGGATTTTTGAATTTTTTTGAATTTTTGATAATTTTAGATTTTTTACCAAAGAGTCGAGACTTTTAAATAAGTAAAGTATTTTCTAAAAGCACAAAAATAATGAAGCTAAATCCCATAAAAGAGAGGGAAAAATGTTGAATTTTAAGAAAATCGGATTTTTGAATTTTTTTGAATTTTTGATAATTTTAGATTTTTTACCAAAGAGTCGAGACTTTTAAATAAGTAAAGTATTTTCTAAAAGCACAAAAATAATGAAGCTAAATCCCATAAAAGAGAGGGAAAAATGTTGAATTTTAAGAAAATCGGATTTTTGAATTTTTTTGAATTTTTGATAATTTTAGATTTTTTACCAAAGAGTCGAGACTTTTAAATAAGTAAAGTATTTTCTAAAAGCACAAAAATAATGAAGCTAAATCCTATAAAAGAGAAGAAAAAATGTTGAATTTTAAGAAAATCGGATTTTTGAATTTTTTCGAATTTCTGATAATTTTAGATTTTTTTCCAAAGAGTCGAGACAATTTAATAAGTAAAGTATTTTCCAAAAGCACAAAAATAATGAAGCTAAATCCCATAATAGAGAGGAAAAAATGTTGAATTTTAAGAAAATCGGATTTTTGAATTTTTTCGAATTTCTGATAATTTTTGATTTTTTACCAAAGAGTCGAGACAATTGAATAAGTAAAGTATTTTCCAAAAGCACAAAAATAATGAAGCTAAATCCCATAAAAAAAGGAAAAAATGTTGAATTTTAAGAAAATCGGATTTTTGAATTTTTTCGAATTTTTGATAATTTTAGATTTTTTACTAAAGAGTCGAGACTATAAAATAAGTAAAGTATTTTCCAAAAGCTCAAAAATAATAAAGCTAAATCCCATAATAGAGAGGAAAAAATGTTGAATTTTAAGAAAATCGGATTTTTGAATTTTTTCGAATTTTTGATAATTTTAGATTTTTTACCAAAGAGTCGAGACTTTTAAATAAGTAAAGTATTTTCCAAAAGCACAAAAATAATGAAGCTAAATCCCATAAAAGAGAGGGAAAAATGTTGAATTTTAAGAAAATCGGATTTTTGAATTTTTTTGAATTTTTGATAATTTTAGATTTTTTACCAAAGAGTCGAGACTTTTAAATAAGTAAAGTATTTTCCAAAAGCACAAAAATAATGAAGCTAAATCCCATAAAAGAGAGGGAAAAATGTTGAATTTTAAGAAAATCGGATTTTTGAATTTTTTCGAATTTTTGATAATTTTAGATTTTTTACCAAAGAGTCGAGACAATTTAATAAGTAAAGTATTTTCCAAAAGCACAAAAATAATGAAGCTAAATCCTATAAAAGAGAGGAAAAATTGTTGAATTTTAAGAAAATCGGATTTTTGAATTTTTGAAAATTTTCGATAAATTTAGATTTTTTACCAAAGAGTCGAGACTATTAAATATGTAAAGTATTTTCCAAAAGCACAAAAATAATGAAGCTAAATCCCATAAAAGAGAAGAAAAAATGTTGAATTTTAAGAAAATCGGATTTTTGAATTTTTTCGAATTTCTGATAATTTTAGATTTTTTTCCAAAGAGTCGAGACAATTGAATAAGTAAAGTATTTTCCAAAAGCACAAAAATAATAAAGCTATATCCCAAAAAAGAAAGGAAAAAATGTTGAATTTTAAGAAAATCGGATTTTTGAATTTTTTCGAATTTCTGATAATTTTTGATTTTTTACCAAAGAGTCGAGACAATTGAATAAGTAAAGTATTTTCCAAAAGCACAAAAATAATAAAGCTATATCCCAAAAAAGAAAGGAAAAAATGTTGAATTTTAAGAAAATCGGATTTTTGAATTTTTTCGAATTTTCGATAATTTTAGATTTTTTACTAAAGAGTCGAGACTATAAAATAAGTAAAGTATTTTCCAAAAGCTCAAAAATAATAAAGCTAAATCCCATAATAGAGAGGAAAAAATGTTGAATTTTAAGAAAATCGGATTTTTGAATTTTTTCGAATTTTTGATAATTTTAGATTTTTTACCAAAGAGTCGAGACTTTTAAATAAGTAAAGTATTTTCCAAAAGCACAAAAATAATGAAGCTAAATCCCATAAAAGAGAGGGAAAAATGTTGAATTTTAAGAAAATCGGATTTTTGAATTTTTTTGAATTTTTGATAATTTTAGATTTTTTACCAAAGAGTCGAGACTTTTAAATAAGTAAAGTATTTTCCAAAAGCACAAAAATAATGAAGCTAAATCCCATAAAAGAGAGGGAAAAATGTTGAATTTTAAGAAAATCGGATTTTTGAATTTTTTCGAATTTTTGATAATTTTAGATTTTTTTCCAAAGAGTCGAGACAATTGAATAAGTAAAGTATTTTCCAAAAGCACAAAAATAATAAAGCTATATCCCAAAAAAGAAAGGAAAAAATGTTGAATTTTAAGAAAATCGGATTTTTGAATTTTTTCGAATTTCTGATAATTTTTGATTTTTTACCAAAGAGTCGAGACAATTGAATAAGTAAAGTATTTTCCAAAAGCACAAAAATAATAAAGCTATATCCCAAAAAAGAAAGGAAAAAATGTTGAATTTTAAGAAAATCGGATTTTTGAATTTTTTCGAATTTTCGATAATTTTAGATTTTTTACTAAAGAGTCGAGACTATAAAATAAGTAAAGTATTTTCCAAAAGCTCAAAAATAATAAAGCTAAATCCCATAATAGAGAGGAAAAAATGTTGAATTTTAAGAAAATCGGATTTTTGAATTTTTTCGAATTTTTGATAATTTTAGATTTTTTACCAAAGAGTCGAGACTTTTAAATAAGTAAAGTATTTTCCAAAAGCACAAAAATAATGAAGCTAAATCCCATAAAAGAGAGGGAAAAATGTTGAATTTTAAGAAAATCGGATTTTTGAATTTTTTTGAATTTTTGATAATTTTAGATTTTTTACCAAAGAGTCGAGACTTTTAAATAAGTAAAGTATTTTCCAAAAGCACAAAAATAATGAAGCTAAATCCCATAAAAGAGAGGGAAAAATGTTGAATTTTAAGAAAATCGGATTTTTGAATTTTTTCGAATTTTTGATAATTTTAGATTTTTTACCAAAGAGTCGAGACAATTTAATAAGTAAAGTATTTTCCAAAAGCACAAAAATAATGAAGCTAAATCCTATAAAAGAGAGGAAAAATTGTTGAATTTTAAGAAAATCGGATTTTTGAATTTTTGAAAATTTTCGATAAATTTAGATTTTTTACCAAAGAGTCGAGACTATTAAATATGTAAAGTATTTTCCAAAAGCACAAAAATAATGAAGCTAAATCCCATAAAAGAGAAGAAAAAATGTTGAATTTTAAGAAAATCGGATTTTTGAATTTTTTCGAATTTCTGATAATTTTAGATTTTTTTCCAAAGAGTCGAGACAATTGAATAAGTAAAGTATTTTCCAAAAGCACAAAAATAATAAAGCTATATCCCAAAAAAGAAAGGAAAAAATGTTGAATTTTAAGAAAATCGGATTTTTGAATTTTTTCGAATTTTCGATAATTTTAGATTTTTTACCAAAGAGTCGAGACAATTAAATAAGTAAAGTATTTTCCAAAAGCACAAAAATAATGAAGCTAAATCCCATAAAAGAGAAGAAAAAATGTTGAATTTTAAGAAAATCGGATTTTTGAATTTTTTCGAATTTCTGATAATTTTAGATTTTTTACCAAAGAGTCGAGACTTTTAAATAAGTAAAGTATTTTCCAAAAGCACAAAAATAATGAAGCTAAATCCCATAATAGAGAGGAAAAAATGTTGAATTTTAAGAAAAACGGATTTTTGAATTTTTTCGAATTTCTGATAATTTTATATTTTTTACCAAAGAGTCGAGACTATTAAATAAGTAAAGTATTTTCCACTTAAAAAAGTTTGACATTAAAAAATATATAAAAAATGCCAATACTTAACCCACAAAATTTAATTTTCAAAACAAACAAATGAATGCAGATAATTTGCTAACGGAAAGGAAACTTACGATTATTATAATGTATATTAAATTTTATTAATTATGAAAAAATGGATTTTTTAATGAAAAAATCAGGAAAATGTCAGGGAAATACAGAATCAAATTTTTGTGAATTTTTTTTAATTGTCAAACACGATTTTGATATTTTTTTTTGAAATTAATTATTTTCGAGTGCGAAGCCTGCATTTAGTTATTTTATTTAATTATTTATTGTTTTTTTCAGTAATATTATTATTATTTATTTTTAGAATGAATAAATTAGGTTCCTTGGCCGGTGGTTCTTTATCATTGACAGGAAATTCCTGCAACTCTCCATCATCTCCAGGAACGACTGTTCGTCCTCATCTTAGTGCGGCTAAAAGTGTCGACAGGTACAAAAAATTCAAATTAATTAATTTCAATTATTACTAACATAGTTTTAATTAAAATAAAAAAAAATTAGTATTTTATAGAATGAGAGGAATAAAAATGACAAAAATTGAATTTTCGAAGAATTTTATAGGAAATTCGAAAAAAAATTTGATTTCTAAAACATTTCAATTCAATTTTTTGAAAATAATTGAAATCTATCGAAAAATTTTTTTTTTCGAAAATAATTGAATTTTTTCGAATTCAATTATTTTTAATTATTAAACATTTTTTTAAAATAATTGCATTATTTCTGAAAATAATTGAATTCTTGTAAAAATTTTATATTATTTACAAAAATAATTGAATTCTTCTAACAATTTTCTATTATTTATAAAAATAATTGAATTGTTTCAAAAAAGTTAATAAAAAATAGTATTGAAAATAACAGAATTCTTAAAATAAAATTTTATCAAAATTTTAGAAAATAATTAATTTTCTTTTATAAAATTCTCTTAAAAATTATATTTATAAAAATTAAATTCCTCTGAAAATTTTACTAGTTACAAAAATAATTGAATTTTTGTAAATAATTGAATTTTTTTAAAGAAATTCTATTAAAATTGCATTGAAAATAATTGAATTTATGTAAAAACTTTGATTATATTTCTGAAAATAATTGAATTCATGTAAAAATTTTACATTATTTACAAAAATAATTAAATTATTTGGAAGAATTTTATTTAAATTTTTTAAGAATTCTTCAAGTCTTTGGCGAAATTTTACCAAAATTATTTTTAAAAATAATTGAATTCTTTTGAAGAATTTTATTAAAATTTTTATAAATAATTAAATTTTTGTGAAGATATCTATTAAAATTGTATTAAAAATAATTGAATTTCTGTAAAAAAAATTTCATTATATTTCTGAAAATAATTGAATTCTTGTAAAAATTTTATATTATTTACAAAAAAAATTAAATTCTTGTAGAAAATTTTATTACTTATGAAAAATAATTGAATTCTTTCGAAAAATTTGATTTTTTACATAAATAATTGAATTCTTTCAAAAAATTTTAATTTTTACATAAATAATTGAATTCTTTCGAAGAATTTTATTTTTTACAAAAATAATTGAATTCTTGCGAAGAATTTTTTTATTTATAAAAATAATATAATTTTTGTAAATAATTGAATTTTTTGTGTAATTTAATTGAAATTGCATTGAAAATAATAAAATTTCTGTAAAAACTTTCATTATATTTCTGAAAATAATTGAATTCGCTTGTAAAAAATTTTATATTATTTACAAAAAAAATTAAATTATTTAGAAGAATTGTATTTCAATTATTTAAAAATTATTCAAGTCTTTGGCGAAATTTTACTGAAATTGTTTTTAAAAATAATTGAATTCTTTTGAAGAATTCTATTAAAATTTTTATAAATAATTGAATTTTTTGGAGGAATTCTGTTAAAATTGCATTGAAAATAATTGAAATTCTGTAAAAAAAAAATTTCATTATATTTCTGAAAATAATTGAATTCTTGTAAAAATTTTATATTATTTACTAAAAGAATTAAATTCTTGTAGAAAATTTTATTATTTATAAAAAATAATTGAATTCTTTCGAGGAATTTTATTTTTTTACAAAAATAATTGAATTCTTTGGGAAGAATTTTTTTATTTATAAAAATAAATGAATTCTTGCAGAAAATTTTATTACTTATATAAAAAATAATTGAATTATTTCGAAGAATTTTATTTTTTACAAAAATAATTGAATTCTTGCGAAGAATTTTTTTTATTTATAAAAATAATTGAATTCTTGCAGAAAATTTTATTACTTATAAAAGATAATTGAATTTTTTTTGTGTAATTTAATTAAAATTGCATTGAAAATAATAAAATTCCTGTAAAAAGTTTCATTATTTCTGGAAAATAATTGAATTTTTCGTAAAAATTTTGTATATTATTTACAAAAATAATTAAATTATTTAGAAGAATTTATATTTCGTTTTTTAAAAAGAATTCCAGTCTGGTGGACTTTAATGAAATTGTTTTTAAAAATAATTGAATTCTTGCGAAGAACTTTCATATTTATAAAAATAATGGAATTCTTGTGAAGAGTTTTTTTGTTTATAAAAATAATTGAATTCTTGCGAAGAATTTTTATATTTTAATTCTTGTGAAGAGTTTTTTTGTTTATAAAAATAATTGAATTCTTGTAGAAAATTTTATTTTTACTTATAAAAAATAATTGAATTCTTTCGAAGAATTTTATTAAAATTTTTGAAAATTAGTTGAATTCTTTTGAGAAATTTGATGAAAATTGAATCGAAAATAATTGAAAATAATTGAAAACAATTGAAAATAAAGTGATAATAACTGAAAATAATTAAAAATAATTGAAAATAAAGTGAAAATAACTGAAAATAATTGAAAATAATTGAAAATAATTTAAAACAATTGAAAATAATTGAAAATAAAGTGAAAATAACTGAAAATAATTGAAAATAATTAAAAATAAAGTGAAAATAACTGAAAATAATTGAAAATAATTGAAAATAACTGAAAATAATTAAAAATAATTGAAAATAAAGTGAAAATAACTGAAAATAATTGAAAATAACTGAAAATAATTGAAAATAACTGAAAATAATTGAAAATAATTGAAAATAAAGTGAAAATAATTGAAAATAATTGAAAATAAAGTGAAAATAACTGAAAATAATTGAAAATAATTGAAAATAATTGAAAATAATTGAAAATAATTGAAAATAAAGTGAAAATAATTGAAAATAATTGAAAATAAAGTGAAAATAACTGAAAATAATTGAAAATAACTGAAAATAATTGAAAATAAAGTGAAAATAACTAAAAATAATTGAAAATAACTGAAAATAATTAAAAATAATTGAAAATAAAGTGAAAATAACTGAAAATAATTGAAAATAACTGAAAATAATTGAAAATAATTGAAAATAAAGTGAAAATAATTGAAAATAATTGAAAATAAAGTGAAAATAACTGAAAATAATTGAAAATAATTGAAAATAATTGAAAATAATTGAAAATAATTGAAAATAAAGTGAAAATAATTGAAAATAATTGAAAATAAAGTGAAAATAACTGAAAATAATTGAAAATAACTGAAAATAATTGAAAATAAAGTGAAAATAACTAAAAATAATTGAAAATAACTGAAAATAATTAAAAATAATTGAAAATAAAGTGAAAATAACTGAAAATAATTGAAAATAACTGAAAATAATTGAAAATAACTAAAAATAATTGAAAATAATTGAAAATAACTGAAAATAATTAAAAATAATTGAAAATAAAGTGAAAATAACTGAAAATAATTGAAAATAACTGAAAATAATTGAAAATAACTGAAAATAATTGAAAATAATTGAAAATAAAGTGAAAATAATTGAAAATAATTGAAAATAAAGTGAAAATAACTGAAAATAATTGAAAATAATTGAAAATAATTGAAAATAATTGAAAATAATTGAAAATAAAGTGAAAATAATTGAAAATAATTGAAAATAAAGTGAAAATAACTGAAAATAATTGAAAATAACTGAAAATAATTGAAAATAAAGTGAAAATAACTAAAAATAATTGAAAATAACTGAAAATAATTAAAAATAATTGAAAATAAAGTGAAAATAACTGAAAATAATTGAAAATAACTGAAAATAATTGAAAATAACTAAAAATAATTGAAAATAATTGAAAATAAAGTGAAAATAATTGAAAATAAAGTGAAAATAACTGAAAATAATTGAAAATAATTGAAAATAATTGAAAATAAAGTGAAAATAACTGAAAATAATTGAAAATAATTGAAAATAATTTAAAACAATTGAAAATAATTGAAAATAAAGTGAAAATAATTGAAAATAAAGTGAAAATAATTGAAAATAACTGAAAATAATTAAAAATAATTGAAAATAAAATGAAAATAACTGAAAATAATTGAAAATAAAGTGAAAATAATTAAAAATAATTGAAAATAAAGTGAAAATAATTGAAAACAATTGAAAATAAAGTGAAAATAACTGAAAATAATTGAAAATAATTAAAAATAATTGAAAATAAAGTGAAAATAATTGAAAATAACTAAAAATAATTGAAAATAATTGAAAATAAAGTGAAAATAATTGAAAATAAAGTGAAAATAACTGAAAATAATTGAAAATAATTGAAAATAAAGTGAAAATAACTGAAAATAATTGAAAATAACTGAAAATAATTAAAAATAATTGAAAATAAAGTGAAAATAACTGAAAATAATTGAAAATAACTGAAAATAATTGAAAATAATTGAAAATAATTGAAAATAACTGAAAATAATTTAAAACAATTGATAATAATTGAAAATAAAGTGAAAATAATTGAAAATAATTGAAAATAAAGTGAAAATAATTGAAAATAATTGAAAATAATTGAAAATAACTGAAAATAACTGAAAATAATTAAAAATAATTGAAAATAACTGAAAATAATTAAAAATAATTGAAAATAAAGTGAAAATAACTGAAAATAATTGAAAATAATTAAAAATAATTGAAAATAAAGTGAAAATAACTGAAAATAACTGAAAATAATTGAAAATAATTGAAAATAATTTAAAACAATTGAAAATAATTGAAAATAAAGTGAAAATAATTGAAAATAATTGAAAATAAAGTGAAAATAATTGAAAATAATTGAAAATAATTGAAAATAACTGAAAATAATTGAAAATAATTGAAAATAACTGAAAATAATTAAAAATAATTGAAAATAAAGTGAAAATAACTGAAAATAATTGAAAATAACTGAAAATAACTGAAAATAATTAAAAATAATTGAAAATAAAGTGAAAATAACTGAAAATAATTGAAAATAACTGAAAATAATTGAAAATAATTGAAAATAAAGTGAAAATAACTGAAAATAATTGAAAATAATTTAAAACAATTGAAAATAATTGAAAATAAAGTGAAAATAATTGAAAATAAAGTGAAAATAACTGAAAATAATTGAAAATAATTGAAAATAATTGAAAATAAAGTGAAAATAACTGAAAATAATTGAAAATAATTGAAAATAATTTAAAACAATTGAAAATAATTGAAAATAAAGTGAAAATAATTGAAAATAAAGTGAAAATAATTGAAAATAATTGAAAATAAAGTGAAAATAACTGAAAATAATTGAAAATAATTGAAAATAACTGAAAATAATTAAAAATAATTGAAAATAAAGTGAAAATAACTGAAAATAATTGAAAATAACTGAAAATAATTGAAAATAACTGAAAATAATTGAAAATAATTGAAAATAAAGTGAAAATAATTAAAAATAATTGAAAATAAAGTGAAAATAATTGAAAATAATTGAAAATAAAGTGAAAATAATTGAAAATAATTGAATGAATTTAAAGTAATTGATAATTAATTTAATTTCAGCGAGAAATATGAATTGGGATCCCATGGTTATGGAAAGAACAGCGTGAAATTATTGCACGTTCGTCGAAGTAATGAATATCATGAAATCCGTGAATATGAGGTTGACACGCATTTGCGATTAAATACACAGAAGGATTATTTAACTGGCGATAATCGTGACATAATAGCGACGGACAGTCAAAAAAATACCGTCTACTTGTTGGCGAAAAAATACGGCGTGAAGTCGCCGGAGGAATTTGGATTATTAATTTGCGCCCATTTTCTTGAGACTTATAAACACGTCGAGGAAGTTAATGTCAATGTCGAGGAATATCCCTGGACCAGACATCAAGTCAATGGCACACTTCACAATCATGCATTTGTCTTGACTCCCATGGCCACGAGATATTGTCAAGTCACTCAACTTAGAAATGGTATTTCTATGATTCATTCAATTATTTTTGTTCTATTTCCTTTTTGTTTTATTTTTATTTCACTTTTATTTTTTTAAATATTTTATTTTAGAATTTTATTTTTGTTTTATTTATATTTTCTAATATTTTATTTTTTAAATTTGTTTGAATTTTAATTATTTTTTTACAATATTTTCTTTTATAATTTTGTTTGAATTTTATTTATTTTTTTTACAATATTTTATTATATATTTATTTAATTTCTAATTTCTATTTTATTTTTTATTTCTATTTTATTCTATTTTTATTCCTTTTTATTTTATTTTTTTTATTTCATATTTATTTAATTTCTATTTTAGTTTTTATTTCTATTTTATTTTTTTTTATTTTATTTTTCAAAGTTTCCATAGATTTTTGGAAAGTCGGGGAAAAATCAGGAAAATTTCAAAAATAATTGAATTTTAAAAGAGTCACGTTTACGATTTTCATAAATTGTTCAACTTTTCAAAAGGTTTTAAATTGAAATTTTATAAAATTTCAATTTTGAATGAATTTAATTCGAAATTTTAAAGAACTTAGATTTTTGAAAAATTTTAATAATTCAAATTATTCTGAAGTTGTAGTTAAACTTTTTAATATATATGTATATTCAATTAATTATTAAAAATAATTGAATTTTTGCGAAAAATTTTATTACTTTTGAAAATAATTGAATTTCTGCAATAATTTCTAACTTCTCCAAAATTCAATTCCAAAAAACACTAAGAAAAATTGAATTTTGGAGAAGTTGGAAATTATTGCAGAAATTCAATTATTTTCAAAAGTAATAAAATTTTTCGCAAAAATCCAATTATTTTTAAAAGTAATAAAATTCTTCGCAAAAATTCAATTATGTTAAAAAATTTTTAAAATATCTTGTCAAAATTTCAATTATCTTAATAAATAATAAAATTTGTCTCTAAAATTCAATTATTTTCAAGAATTTTAATTAAATTCTTGGTAAAAATTCAATTATTTTCAAAAATTCCCCTCAATTGAATGATTTTCAATATCTACTGTTTTAATAAATGTTTTCAAAAGAATTCAATTATTTAAAAAAATTTTAATAAAATTCTACCCAAACATTTAAATATTTTCATAAATAATAAAAATTTAACAAGAATTCAATTATTTACAAATTTTTTCCCAAATTTTTTGCAAGAATTTAATTATTTTCAAAAACAATAAAATTTTTTACAGGGTTTCAATTATTTTGTTTGTGTTTTCGTTTTGTTTCAATTTTGTTTCTTTTTCTTTTTTTCAATTTTGTTTTAATTATTTTCAATTATTTCATAAATAATAAAATTACTTTTAGGAATTTAATTATTTTCATAAGAGAATAAAACTCATCGCAGAATTTCAATTATTTTTAATACAATTTTATTTTTAATTGAATTGTTTCGAAGAATTCTATTAAAATTGTTGAAAATAAGCTTTAAATCTTTGGATAAATTTGACAAAAGTTGTTTTAAACGTAATTGAATTTTTACAAAGAATTTTATTTGTAAAAATAATTGTATCTTTGTCATAAATTCATTTTATTTAAAAAAAAAATAATTGAATTTTTTCGAAGAATTTTATTACAATTTTTAAAAGTAATTGAATTCTTTTGAGAATTTCTATTCAAATTTAATTGAAAATAATTGAAATTTAAGTATAACTTTTATTATTTATAAAAATAATTGAATTGTTTCGAAGAATTTTATTTAAAAATTTTTAAATGTAATTAAAATCTTTGGCGAAATTTTACTGAAATTGTTTAAAAAATAATTGAATTCCTGCGACGAATTTTATCATTTATGAGAATAATTAAATTCCTTCAAGAAATTTATGAAAAATTGTGTTGAAAAATAATTGAATTGTTTTGAAGAATTTTATTCTAACGCAATTCTCTGAAAGAATTCAATTTTTTTTAATAAATATTAAAATTCTTTCCAGAAATTCAATTAATTTCAAAAATTTTTTTAAATAATTCTCGTTAAGAATTTTATTATCTTTATAAATAGCAAAATTTTTCGCTGAAATTCAATTCTTTTCAGGAGTTTTTATAAATCTCATGGTGAAATTCAATTATTTTCATAAATAACAATATTCATCACAAAAATTCAATTATTTTCAAAATTGATAAAATTTTTCTCAAAAATTCAATTATTTTTGAAAAATCTGAAAAAAATTTGTTAACATTTCAATTATCTTTATAAATGAATAGAAAAATTCAATTGTTTTCTGGAATTTTAAAAAAATTCATGACAAAATTCAATTATTTTGTAAAGTCAATAAAATTCAATTATTTTCATAAATTTTAAAATTCTTTTCTTTTTAAAATTTTTTAAATTACTTAAAGTAATTTCATAAATAATAAAATCATTCGGAGAAAGTCAATTATTTTCATAAATAACAATATTTATCATAACAATATTTATTATAACAATATTTATCATTCAATTATTTTCAAAAGTACCTAACAAAATTCAATTACTTTTAAAAAATCTTAATAAAATTCATTGCAAAATTTCAATTATTTTCTAAAATTTTTCTTAATTCAAATAATTTGTATATCAATTATTTTAATAAAATTTCTCAAAAGAATTGAATTATTTTAAAAACAATTTTGACAAAGTTCTACACGAATATTCAATTATTTTCGAAAATAATTAAAATTTCACAGGAATTCAATTATTAAAAATATATAAATTGCGAAAAATTTTTTCGAGAAAACTCAATTGTTTGAAACTATTTTTTTTTTGTAAAATTCTGCCGCAATAATTCAATTATTTTCATAAATAATAAAATTCACCGCAGAATTTCAATTATTTTAAATACAATTTAAATCGAATTCCTCGAAAAGTGTAATTATTATTAAAAATTTGATTTTAAAATTCGTCGAAAGAATTGAATTATTTAAAAATTTTTTGTTTAAATTCTTCATGAGAATTGAATTTTAGGAAACATTCAATTATTCAATGAATTGTCTATGTTTGTATTTAAATAATTGAATTCTCGTAAGATTTTCTTTTAAAAATTTGATTGAAAAATTGATTCCAGTTAAAGTTTTAGATAATAATTGAATTTTTGAGAATTTACTAATAATTGAAATTTTTAGAAATAATTGAATTTTGTAAAGGTTTCAAATTAAAGTCTTTGAAAATTGAAATTTTTCATACTTTTAATTAAAAAATCCAAGGAACCAATTTTTTTTTTCAAAAAGCTTAATTGAAATTTTTTTGAAATTATTTAAAATTTTATTTTCTAATGTATATTTAATTAAAGAATTTTCGATTAATTGAAATTTCATGTAAAATTGAATTTTAAAGAAATGAATTTATTGGCAAAGAAGAATTTTTTCAAAAATTATTAAAAATAATTGATTTAAAGAAGAATTTTAGTTAAAAATTGTAGAAATGATTAATAATTGAATTGAAATGATGAAAATAATTTCTAATATTTTTAGAGTAACTCAGAATATTCTTCAGGGAAAAAGGTCAAAATTTTGGATGTAATTTAGGGAAAAGTCAGGGAATAATAAAATTAAATTTTTGTATCAGTCCTTTTTTTCTAATATTTTAGTCAATTTGCAGTTTTTATTTTATCTTTTATTTCCAGTTTGATTTATATATTTTATTTTTTCACTTTTATTCTGTTTTTATTTTTTTATTTTTATTCTGTTTTTTTTTAACTTTTAATTATTTTTTTTTAATTCAAAAAAATTTTTTTCTAGTATTTTTTTCGATTTGTAATTTTTGTTCTAAATTTGAATTTTTTCGTTTCTTTTTCTTTTTTTTTATAGAGGAGCCACGAATTCGAGGCGGTTTAAAGGGATTACGTGTTTTGAAGACGACACAAAGTTCGTTCACTGATTTTATTCAAGACGAATATCGAACATTGCCGGACGCTAATGATAGAATATTTAGCACTGAAGTGATAGCGTCGTGGGATTTTTCGACATCGTTAAATGTTGATTTTGACAATGTTTGGTACACCGTTAAGAATTGTATTCTCGAGAATTTCGCCGGCCCACCTAAAACTGGAATTTACTCGCCGAGCGTTCAAAATACACTCTATCGTGCCGAGAAGCACGTGTTAGATAAAATTGATCAGGTATTTTTTTTTAATTTCATATTTTAAACAATTAAATAATTAAATAATAATTAATATAATAATAATAATTATAATAATTATAATAATTAAATAATTAAATTTATCAATTTTATTAATTTTTTGTTTAAATGAGAAAATAAATTATAAAATTAAAAAAATTGCATTCAATAGTTAATTTTAAATAATATTGCGGAAAAAGGAAAAAAAATTGCTTTAAATTTATAAATTTCATTAATTATTATTAATTTATTAATTTTTTCTTTCTTTTTTTTTAAAGTGTAAATAAATTATAAAATTAAATAAATTGCATTAAATAGTTAATTTTAAATTATATTGGAAAAAAATGATAAAGTTTGAAAGTTTTTAAAAATATAATTATTGTTATTATTATAAATAATTTTTTTTTCATTTTATTTGATTTATTTTTTAAATAATTATTAATATTAAATTAAAATTGAATTGTTTTTGTGAATTAGATTTGCAGTATCGAAATGAGAATGCCAAATAAACATTACTTTGAATTGGATCTTTCGAAATTTCCCACAGTCATTCAGGATAAAAACAAAGAAGTTTATTTGCCAGTTGACAAACCGTCGGGAATAATTTATGCACAATTAAATAGAAAAGATGTTAAATCCAAACTTTAATAAGTAAAAAAAAAAAAAAAAAAAAATTATTAAAAAAGAGAAGAAGAAGACAAAAACCTTTGACAAAGAAAAATATAAAAAATTTAATATTTTCTTTGTAAGACAGTATTTTGTGTATATTTTAGAAAATTCCTTAGGTTATTTTATAAAATTAGAGAAATTTGTTTTTAATTTTAATGATTTATGTTTAGAACAGAAAAAAGAGAAGATTATATTTTGAATAAATAAAATTGTATTCAATTTTCAAATGTTAGTAATTTATTATGTAAGTAAAAGTAATTATACCTATTATCACTTTTGTTTTTAATATTACATTCAAAATTTTTTTATTAAGAATTTATAGAAATTTTGAAAGATTTCCTCATACTTTTTCTTTTTAAAATAGTTATTTAAATTTTATTGTGGTAAAACTAATTTTTATGACTGAAAAATAAGGCTAATTAATTATTTATTTTAAAGAAAAAACACTTTATTTATTTATTTTATAAAAAAAAACAGGATTTTATTTATTTCCATGTCTCGTTCGATGTAAAATTAAAAAATTAATTTTCAAAAATTTCACATCACTTTTGTTTTGATAAGTTTGAATTTTTACTAATTCAGATTTATTATTAATTCTAAATCAGAGAATAAGTTTCGTATATCTAGAAATAATAATTAAATAGAATCTTATTAAAAACTTTTGAAAATAATTTAATTCCTTTTCGAAGAAAGAAATTTTATTGCAATTTTTTTATATTCTTATCATATTAAAAGTGCATTGAAAATAATTAAAGTCTTTTGAATAATTTCATTATTTGTGGTAATAATTGAATTATTTCAAAGAATTTTATTTCTATTTTCTGAAAATAATTGAATTTATATGTTTGATATTGAATTGAATTAAATTGAAATTATATGGAAAATTAAAAAAATAATTGAATTTTTTAGAAAAATTTTGATTCAATTTTTACAAACAATTGAAATCTTTGGCAAAATTTTACTAAAATAATTGTTTTAATAATAATTGAATTCTTTCGAAAAATTTTATTATTTATAAAAATAATTAAATTTTTATTTCATTATTCCATTAAAGTTGAATCGAAAATAATTGAATTCATTTGAAAAATTAAATTATTTTTGAAAAAAAATAAACTAAATATTGTAGATTTTTTTGAAATAATCATTGAATTGTTTATAAAAATTTTGATTCAATTTTTATAAATAATTAAAATCTTTGGCAAAATTTTACTAAAATTTTTACAAAAAAATAATTCAACTATTCCGAAGAATTTCATTATTTATAAAAATAATTAAATTCTTGACAAGAATTTAATTATAATTATGAAAAATAATTTAAATTACTGCGAGAGATTTAAAAAAAAAATATTGAAAATAATTAAATTCATTCTAGAAATTTAATTAGAGTTTTATTTAATAATAATATTTAAAATAATTGAATTATTTTGAAGAATTTTTAAAAAATATTTAAATTCTTTTGAAATATTCTATTAAAATTAAATTCAAAAATAATTAAATTCCTATATGAAAAATTTCATTATTTCTGAAAATCATTGAATTCCTGTAAAATTTTTGTATTATTTACAAAAATAATTGAATTGTTTAGAAGAATTTTATTTCGATTTTTAAAAATAAATAAGGTTTTTGGCCAAATTTTACTGAAATTGTTTTTTTTAAATAATTGAATTCCTATGAAGAATTTTACTATTTTTGTAAATAATTGAATTATTTTGCAGAATTTTATTACAATTTTTTGAGAAAGTTACTTAAATTCTTTTAAAATTGAATTGAAAATAATTGAATTCCTCTGAAAAATTTTGTTATTTCTAAAAATAATTGAATTCCTGTAAAAAATTTTATTTCAATTTTTAAAAATATTGAAATATTTGGTGAAATTTTACTGAAATTGTTTTTAAAAATAATGAAATTCTTGCGTACAATTTTATTATTTATAAAAATAATTGAATTGTTTAAAAAATTTTTATTTAAATTTTGAAAAATAATTGAAATATTTGGTAAAATTAGTCTGAAATTGTTTTTAAAAATAATGAAATTCTTGCGTACAATTTTATTATTTATAAAAATAATTGAATTGTTTGAAAAAATTTTATTTCAATTTTGAAAAATAATTGAAATATTTGGTGAAATTTTCCTGAAATTGTTTTTAAAAATAATAAAAATTTTTGCTTACAATTTTTTTATTTAGAAAAATAAGTTTTAAAATAAATTTTCGAAAGTAATAATTTATTACTTAAATAGTTAAAAATTTACAACAAAAAGAAAAAAAAATTTTTTGAATGATTTCAGTTTTAAAATTTACAAAAAAAATATAAAAATTTCTAAAAGCGCAGAGAAAAATCATGGAATTTTTCTCGAAGGGGAAAGATATAAAAAAATTTTTAAATGTAAGAAAAATCTATTTTTTTCTGTATTGAGAAGAGAAGAATTATTTTTATAGAAAATTGCGACATGTCAAATAATTTCCCTTTTTTAATTTGTTTATTTCCTTTTTTTATTATTTTTATTATTGATAATAGACAGGAAGTGAAAAATTGACTCACGACATAGAGTAAATGTGACAATTCTCTCTCTCTCTCTCTCACACTTTTTTTATTATTTGTAAATTCTATTAATAACATTTCTAAAAGTATGATTATATGAAAGAAAGTAAAACTCGATCATTGGGTCAAAGATTATAGTTGTAATGTTCCTGAAATTTATAATGTCGATTTCTATACACACATCCTCTTTTTAGACACACCCTTTTTCTTTTATATTTTTCTCCTCGCTTTTGTGTCATATCTCAAATAATGTCTTTTCATTTAGTGAAACTTGGAAATATTTAACTTGGCCAAACACAGCAATGTCATAAGAGAATGGTTACCTGCATTCGAATAGTCAGTTTCATTTTTGACTCGACACGAAATGCACTGAAATTATTCTCCGAAAAAAATACTATTTTTTTTAAAAATCCCTTTTTCTAAAAATAATATATTTTTTCCAAAAATTCCTTTTTATAAAAAATTTTTTTATAAAAATTTTATAAAATAATTTTTCAAACGTTTTAGTTTGAAAAAAGACGTTTTAGTTTGAAAAAAGACGTTTTAGTTTGAAAAAAGACGTTTTAGTTTAAAAAAAGACGTTATAGTTAAAAAAAACCGTTTTTTAAAAAATAAAATCCAAAAATGGAAAACTTACCCAAATTCACAATTTTGACAATTTTTGTATTAATTGCAAAAAATTTCCCCTGTGTTTTGTGTGAAAATAAAAATGACAATTGTGGAGGAACATTTTCGGGTTATCAATATTCGATAATCAGTCCGAATTATCCGGGTAATTATCCGGCGAATTTGAATTGTACGTATTATTTACGTGGAATGAGACAGGCGCGTTGCGAGCAGGAATTTCATTTGCAATTTCTCGACTTGAATATTCGAGCAACGGAAAAATGTGAAAATGATTTTTTACAAATTGGCGAGTCGAATATTTATTGTGGAAGAAGCGCGGCAATGCGTGTATTCAAAGGAATGAATAATGTGTTGAAAATCCATTTTCACTCTGGAAAGGAAATTGGGACAAAGGGATTTCGAATATTAGTGACAACATTGCCTTGTGTCAATACACAGAACAAGAATAATACTGGGTAAGTGTTTTCCTTTTCATTTTTCTAATATTGATAGATAAATAGATAAAAATTGGGAAATATTTTAATAGTTTTGAAAATTCCAATGTACAAGTTTACTTTATTAAAGTGGATTTAGAATTTTTGTTAAAACTAGTATTTTTAATTGAAATTATGATTGAATTTCGATTGAAATTACAATTTTCAATTAAAATCACAATTTTCATTTAAAATTATATAATGCTTTCAATTACAATTACGATTTTCAATTAAAATTGCGGGTTTCAATTAGTATTACCTGCATTTTTCAATTATAAGTAGGGGAGGATGGGGCAAGGATAGTTAAGGGGCAAGGATAGTTAGTTGCTGTTATGCTTAGACGGCTTGCTCAAAAATCGCGTAATTCATAGTATATTCGCGTTTTAACACCAAAAGGTGATTGTAAAAATTGCAAGTCAATCTGTCACCATTTGCGAAGTTGGGAGATTATTTTTGAAAAAAGTCTGTTTTGCTAAAATGTCAACGTAATGTTTATCATATTGTTTTCTACATTAGAATTTCAGAATATTTTTTACGTAAAATGTTTTCCGGAGTGGAATTTCCTGCTGAACACGAATATCGTATTTATTTTCAAATTAATTCACGTCGTTCCTTAAAATTTGGAATAAACTGAAATATGGGCTCATGGGGCAAGGATAGTTAGAGATAATACGGCACGGTAAAAGCGTGTTAATACCATTGAAAATTTTAAAAAACTGTTTAATTGTTCTTTTTAGGTTGATATACATAATGTTGCGTAATTATATACGGAAAACGAAGCTTATGACCAAGAAATAGGTGGTCGTCTGAAAAAAATTGGTTAAACTTCTGATTCTAGTTCAGATGAATTTTAATATAATAATTGCAATTCAGAAAATGTCCCATACATATTTTTAATACTTGGGATATCAATATTGAATAGTCTAAATCCAGTAAAATAAAAAAAACAAAAATTTACTAATTTTCTATAACATTTTTGGCATTCGAATTCTTTTAACTATCCTTGCCCCGGTACTGGGGCAAGGATAGTTAAAAATTTTTGTTTACTTTTTCATTCGTATCTCGTAGGGATTTGAGTCTACAGTAAAATAATGTACAGCAAAATTATAGCCAAATAACCAGGCTTTCCAAAAATACTTTTCATTTGCAGATACATAATCAAGTTTGGCCGCTAGATCCGAAAAGGTCTTACCTAACTATCCTTGCCCCATCCTCCCCTAACTGCAATCTTCAATTAAAATCACAAATTTCAATTAAAATTATCTACAAAATTTTAAATACAATTACGAAATTCAATTAAAATTACAATTTTCAATTAAAATTTCCTATTATGTACCTTCTATTAGAATTATGATTTTCATTAAAAATCTTTCAACTACATTTACGATTTTCAATAAAAATTACAATTTTTAATTGAAATTTTCTATTACTTTTAATTAAAATCACAATTTTCAATTAAAATTATCTAAAACATTCAATTACATTTACGATTTTTGATAAAAATTATGATATTATATTTAAATTTAATACTTATCAATTCTACTGATTTCTCTGAACCAGTATCCACCTAGATTGATGTTGGGATGTTGCTGAACAACATCCTGTGAAATAGAATATTTTATTGCAACTTTAAAGTAAAAGCACACTGTAAAAAAAGGGAGTTAAATTTTAACTCCCCTGGGAGGTCTACAAAAGTCGCACCCATTGAGAAGATAATGCCAGGGGAGTTAAATAAAGAGAGTTAAAGTTTCACACCCAAATACTAACTCCCCAAGGAAAAAATAACTCGCGCGGGTGTTAAATGAAGGGAGTTAGAAATTAACTCTCTTTTGGAGTTGATTTTTAACTCGAAAACTTTAACTCCCGAGTCCGTTAACTCCTTAAATTTTTTTCAGTGCAGGTCCACCCTAAGGCTATCAGACTATTAAAATTAGCATAAAAAGGTACTTAAATTAAATTCGTTTTAATTTTGCTAATTTCCATGTACCGGAAACTTCCTAGATTATTGCTGGGATGTTGCTGAACAACATTCTGTGAAATAGAATATTTTATTATAACTTTAAAGTAGTAGCAGGTCCACCCGAACGCTATCAGACAATCGAAAATAGCATAAAAAGACGCTTAAATTAAATTCATTTTAATTTTACTAATATCCATGGACCTGAATCCACGTAAATTGTTGCTGGGATGTTGCTGAACAACATCCTGTGAAATAGAATATTTAATTATAACTTTAAAGTAGTAGCAGGTCCACCCGAACGCTATCAGACAATCGAAAATAGCATAAAAAGGCGCTTAAATTAAATTCTTTTTAATTTTGCTAATTTCCATGTACTGGAAACTTCCTAGATTGTTGCTGGGATGTTGCTGAACAACATCCTGTGAAATAGAAAATTTTATTTTATCTTTAAAGTAGTAGCAGGTCCACCCGAACGCTATCAGACAATCGAAAATAGCATAAAAAGGCGCTTAAATTAAATTCGTTTTAATTTTGCTAATTTCCATGTACTGGAAACTTCCTAGATTGTTGCTGGGATGTTGCTGAACAACATCCTGTGAAATAGAAAAATTTATTTTATCTTTAAAGTAGTAGCAGGTCCACCCGAAGGCTATCAGATAATCAAAATTAGCATAAAAAGACGCTTAAATTAAATTCATTTTAATTTTACTAATATCCATGGACCTGAATCCACGTAAATTGTTGCTGGGATGTTGCTGAACAACATCCTGTGAAATAGAATATTTAATTATAACTTTAAAGTAGTAGCAGGTCCACCCGAACGCTATCAGACAATCGAAAATAGCATAAAAAGGCGCTTAAATTAAATTCTTTTTAATTTTGCTAATTTCCATGTACTGGAAACTTCCTAGATTGTTGCTGAGATGTTGCTGAACAACATCCTGTGAAATAGAATATTTTATTATAACTTTAAAGTAGTAGCAGGTCCACCCGAACGCTATCAGACAATCGAAAATAGCATAAAAAGGCGCTTAAATTAAATTCGTTTTAATTTTGCTAATTTCCATGTACTGGAAACTTCCTAGATTGTTGCTGGGATGTTGCTGAACAACATCCTGTGAAATAGAAAAATTTATTTTATCTTTAAAGTAGTAGCAGGTCCACCCGAACGCTATTAGACAATCGAAAATAGCATAAAAAGGCGCTTAATTTAAATTATAATTAATTTATGTAATTGGTTTTCAAAATAATTGAATTATCAAATGTTATTATTTAGAAAATGTCAGATACTCAAAAATTTGAAATTTTAAAAATGAATTTTTGTGTTTTTTTGAAAAAATTGAAATTGAAATCTAAAAATTTAATTAGTAATTCTAATATAACTAGCTTTTTAAAAATTTCAATTTAATTTTTATACGATAATTGAAGTTTTGAAATTTATTAAATGATATATTTCTCAGTAATTAAAGTTTCATAAAATTGTAGGTACTAAATGTAAATGGAAATCTTTTTCGAAAATGAAAATTTTGATTGTAGCTAAAATTGAAGTTTGAATTTTTTTTTTTAAATTAGAATTTTATTGTGATATATTGTAAATTTTTAATTTAAATAATTAATGCCGAAATAATATTGTTACTTCTTTTTTTGACATTCTTTATTTTTTAGATATCACCCTGAAATTGGAACACGACAAGTAACGCAAACTGAAAATGTCGAAAAATCAATCAATTCCTTTCATCAGGAAAAAATGGATAAAACTTTAATTGACAAACATTTCAAATCACTCTCAAATCATAAACAAGAAACTGTGGAAACTCTCTCGCCAATTTATCCATCAAAAATAAAATTTCCCGATGATAATAATAATTCTGACAGAAAAAATTTCTCTCGATCATTATTGGACTCGTCGACATATCTTTTTCTACCACCCACGGAAAATTCGCCCCGAAATTTCACATATTCTCAATATTTAACTCCGGAAAGAAATTTTTCATTGCCAATATTTTCCTCGATTCCGTTTCGTGTTGAAAAAAGTGGGAACAAATTGTCTAGTAAATTGAAAAATTTCTCTTCAAATGGAATTTATGGTTTGAGTATTGAAAGTAGAAATGAAGTTGGTTATGGTATCGGTTCAGGGACAACTTTAAAATCGGAAATTACTGTAGAAAATACGGATTTGAATTTTGACAGTAATCACAAGCCGGGAATTTCTGACAATAATTTCGGACCGGGAATTAATTACAAGCCGGGAGTTTCTGACAATAATTTCGGGCCGGGAATTTCTGAGGATAATTTCGGTCATGGAATTAATTACAAGCCGGGAGTTTCTGACAATAATTTCGGGCCGGGAATTTCTGAGGATAATTTCGGTCATGGAATTAATTATAAGCCGGGAGTTTCTGACAATAATTTCGGACACAAAACGAATTACAACAAGCCGGGAATTTCTGTAAATAATTTCGGACATGAAACGAATTACAATCCGGGAGTTTCTGGAAATAATTGCGGACACGAAACTAATTACAAGCCGGGAGTTTCTGGAAATAATTTCGGACACGGATATGCCTTCAAACCGAATTTAGACCCGAATCCAGCGAACGATGTTTCGGTAAATTTTGAAAATAGTTTCGGAACTGGTTCCAATTTTGCCCCCAATGGAGTGGGAACAACTTTAGATACAAATTTTGGATTTTTTGACAATGGAAATATCAATTCTGTTAATGTTAATTCGCTCTCGGGTTCGGGAATCAGTGCCCCACACTTTTCGAATTTAGATCCGAATTTAAATTCGGAAAATATTATTCCGAAGGTTGGTTTTGAATCGACAAATTCGTTCGTTGGTTATCTTGGACCTGACATTAGTTCTTCGGGAATTTTTCCAGGACTGCCGAATTACCCCAGTTGGTCGAGACCAGTGTCCGAATGTTGCGGACCAAAAGCTCCATCGCCGAGAACTTTTATTTCGAGTCCAGGTTTTCCGAAAAATACTTTCTCGTCCAATTCGTTTGAATGTGGTTACACAATACGTAAATTATCATTTACCAGTTGTCGTTTGAGACTAAATTTTAAATTCTTTAATTTCGGGAATGAGGATCCATTCTGTAGAGACGGTTCTTTGATAATTGGTGGAAAAAAATTTTGCGGTTGTAAAACTGGTTTGAGTCTCGTGTTTCCTTTCGATAATCTCCAGGCGCTTTTAATTAATGTTCGTTATAATGGTTTTCCAAAATCGAAATTCAGTGGGTTTTTGATTGAATTAATTCAGGAGGTGTGTGATTATCCCTTCATTCAAAATCGTCAAGGTTCGAATTACAAATTTGGAGAGGAATTGAAAACTATCCAATTGGAAAATAATGGCAATGAATTGGAAGATTCTAAAGAATTGTTGGGGAATTTTTCGAGGACAAATTCGAGAGGCGATTACTTTTATTCGGGACAAAATGACAATTTTGGAAATTTTAATCTTCAACATCAGTCGACAGTTGGTCAGAATGAGAAATTATTTTTGAATTCATGTGAGAATCGAGCTTTTCTTGATTGGATTGTCGCGGCAAGAGATGCATTTTTCACGGGTGCTAAATGTTATGATTTGGGAAATTCGGGAAAATTGTTGAATTTTGTTCATGGAAAAAGCATTTGGAATGGAGTCCAGGGAAATTGTGAAGAAATCACGGCTGTTCAGGGAGTAATTACTTCGCCTTTCTATCCGAATCAGTATCCAAATAATTTACGAAAATGCTACAGGTCAGTAATTTTCTTTAAATGGTAATTAATATTTACATTCACAATAAAAATTTACAAATAAGTCATTATTATGTTTAGTTAATTAATTAATAACTGTAAATAGTTAACATTGTATGACATTAAACCTTAAAACATTAAAAAAAATTAAATAAAAATTGTTTAATAAATAATACTAAGTAATTAATACCTATAAATAATAATAATAAAAAGTGCATAAGAGTTCTATAGTCTTACTATAGTTTTGGAAAACCAAATCGTAAATTACCCGTACATTATTCTGGGTTAAGATTTTTAAATTAATAATAAATAATTAATTTTAAATAACTA
Organism: Leptopilina heterotoma; assembly: GCF_015476425.1. Lineage (NCBI taxonomy): Eukaryota > Metazoa > Arthropoda > Insecta > Hymenoptera > Figitidae > Leptopilina > Leptopilina heterotoma. The sequence continues at coordinate 5,285,107 of NW_025110842.1, forward strand.
AAAGATTAATTATAAATAACTACAAATAATTAATAACTGTAAATAAGATTATAAGTATTCAATTATAAATAATAATAAGAGTTGAAATTTATTCAGTAATAATTACAAATAATTTAAATGCTCTAAATAATTAAAATTGTAAATATATTTAAAAATAATTAATAATAAAATAATATTTACGAAAAGTTGACAAAGGTCGTTGATGTCGAAGCTTCCGTGACTAGAATAATAATAATAATTTTCTAGAAAGTTTCCTAAAATTTCATTTTTTTAAATTAATAATAAATAATTAATTTTAAATAACTAAAGGATTAATTATTAAATAATTAATAACTGTAAATAATTATGATTATAAATAGTCAATTATAAATAATAATAAATGAGTTGAAATTCATTAATTATAAAACATTTTAATTACAAATAATTAAAATTATCTAAATTATTAAAATTGTAAATTAATATTTAAAAATACTTAATAATAAATATTTACTAAAAGTTGACAAACATCGTTGATGTCGAATCTTCTGTAACGAGAATAATAATTTTCTAGAAAGTTTCCTCAAATTTTATTTTTGTAAATAATAATAAACAGTTAATACTTGTAAATAAATAAGAAATAGGTACAAATAATAAATAAGTATAGAATAAATAGTTATAAATAATATATTAAATAGTTAAAATCAAATTATTTTTAAATAATTACTAATTAAATTAAAGAATTTAAAAATTAAGTACTTAAAATAGTTTATAAGTAAATAAAATCGAAATAATTAATAAGTAAATAAATTTATAGCAAATAATGTTTGATAATAAATAATTATAAATAGCAATTAATAAATAAATTAAATTAATTTAGTTGAACAATAATTAATAGATGAATAGTTAATAATTATAAATAAATAAATAATAATTAGATAGGCAATTAAAATCAAATTATTACTTATTAAATAGTTACTAATTAAATTATAGAAACTAAAAAATGAATTATAAGTTAAATTATGATTAACTTAAACTACTTAAAAAATAACTATAGATAGGTAATAATCAAATTAAATTAAAAATTAAAATTAATAGAATAAAATTTAATTAGAATTTTTTCTCATAGATTTTACCGAGCACCTGGCTTCTGTCGATTGGAAGTTTCATTTCTAGATTTTTATTTAGAACCAAGCTTTGGATGTGCCAAGGATAATTTAATGTTCAGCGGGCAAAATAAACGTTATTGTGGTAGTTCTTTACTTGGAACGACAAGTAAGTAGTGTTGAATTTTTTTCATTTAATTTCTTTATTTCTTTTCTATTATTTTTAATAGGGAAATATTTAAAAACAATGTTTTTAAACTAATAATTAAAAAATAAAATCAGAAAATAAAAATAAATAATATAATTAACTAAAGATGAAAATAATTTACAATAATTGTTTGTAATTTAATTTTCATTAAATTATAATTATGTTAATAAAAAATGATAGAATATAAAAACAATTCATGAAATAAAATATAAAATTATAAAGATTTACAGTAGACGTCAATCGGAAACAGTTTCCTCTTATAAAGTTATGACGCGTATTTCTTGCGTCAGAATAAAATAGATAATATTTAAGACCATCTAATTATTACATTTCTGTGTCTGTATTAAATTTTTTCATTTTCTTTAGAATGATTTTCATTATTGGCAAAATAGGTATATAAATTAAAAAAACAATACAATAATGCAGACTTTTTTTTTTTTTGCAGCTTTTTTCGATCTTTCACAATCAAGAGTAGCAGATATTTATTTCGTCACCGATGCAATTGGAAGTGGAAAAGGATTTAGCATTGATTTTGTACAAAGACATTGTTAATTGTCTATTAAAAATAGTTTAGTAAAAAAGAAATCTTTTTTGAAATTTATTTTATTTTTTTACTTATTTAAAAAATTAAAAAGTACTTTCATTAAAAACATTTTTATTTAAATAAAGAATTTGTTTATCAATTCGGGTTTTGAGGAAAATTGTTTATTTATTTTTTTAAATTATCTTTTATAAGATACTTATACACAGATTTTTGTAACATTGATTGATATTATTTGTACATGATAAATTTTCTTCTTAAAACTATTTATACAATAAATATTATTATTTTTTGTTTAAAACAAAAATTTATCATTATTATAATCTTCTGTTTGTAATTTATTAATATTTTCACCATTCATCTATAACAATTATTTGACACCTATTATTTACTGTGGCAAGGATTTTTATATATATATATATATATATACACTATTTGAATATTTTTTTAAAAAAATTTTATGGTATTTAAAAAAATATCTTCAAAAATTTTATATATACATATTGAAAAAAATATATTTGTATATTCAGCGAAAAAAATAAATTTTATTTGTAATAAAATTACAATTAATTAATCTTAAGCAGTTTGAACTAATTAGTTAATTCATTTTATTGACTTTTTATCATACTCGTAGTATGAATTTTTATAATAATAATAAAAATAACAATTATTTTCAATAATAAATAGCAGAAAAAAAATAATAATAATATCCAGTAATTATAATAAAAATAGTAATAATAATAACAATATTAATGATAATAATAGGAATAAAATTAAAACTTGAATGGCACTGATTAAAAAATCAGTTAATTATCAATTGAAAATTAAAATATTGCCAATCGTTGTATAATTAGTGGTAATAATAATTGGTAATTTATTTTCGACGACCCAAAAATCGAATATTAGTGAAAACTGAACCTCCGGGTTTGTGTCGTTTACAAAAGTCAACATCTGTTCTTAAAAATTCTTCATGTCCTCGTGTCCCATGTAGAGCGACTAATAATTTGAGAACTTCTTTTCTTGATGGCATACATAAATATTGCTCTTCTCTGTAATCGTAACTACTGCGAAATTTGGAGGTGAAAAATTAAATTAGAAAAAAAATTGAAGTTATTTTCTTATTTAATTTAATAATTAATATTTACTTTTATTTATAAATAAATTAATATTTACTTTTATTTATAAATAAATTAATATTTACTTTTATTTATAAAAAAATTTACAGTATAATTTCTCTCTCACCTGGAATTTCGTCTCTTCCATGGATAACGACGATAATATCTTGATCTTTTTTTAAGATCATGTTCATCTACCTCAATATTTTTTGATTCAGAATCATCGACAATTTGTTGTGATGGTACTTCAAAAACAACAAGAGGTGCTTTCCAGGGACCTGTTTGTTCTAATAATGTTTCTAAAATTCTTGATAATTCTTGAAGATCGGCATCGCTTGTTTGCGTGTATGATTCTAAAGAAAAATTGCAGTATTTTTGAAATTATTATTGATAGTAATTTATTAAGGCAAAAATTACTAAATTACTAAATACTAAATCAATTTTTATTGTATGAATATGTCTTTAATAATTTAAATTCATTGGTTCCTTACTGGTATTATCATTAGCAAAATAATCAATTTGTGAATTATCGGATAAATTTTCATTTGAAGAAACTTCCTCCCAATTATTAAATTCCCCTTCATTATTGGTTAAACTCAATGGTTTCGTTAATGCTGAAATTGTTTTTAGTGACGCCACAAGGCATAGGCAACAAACGAATGATTTCATCTGAAAAAATAATTATAATTTCGTGTCAATATTACGTGTATTTACCTAAATGACTTGCTTCACCTTTTACACAATCAAAAAATTATTTCCTTTTTATTTTTTTTACTAAAAAAAAAAATATGTATAGCTTCGTTAATCTCAAAGTCTAAACCTACTTATTTGCTTAAAAAAAAAGTTCATTTTTAATTGAATGAAAATAGCGTTCTTATGAAAACGAAAATTTAATTATTAAATAAATTAAATAAATAAATAAATAATTCAAAAGTTTCAAGGGAAATAAAAATATGGGGGGATGGGGTTACTTGATACACTACATAAATCTTTGTTCTACAATGACTCTTTAACAGTTTGTAATAGTTCTGATTTTCAGCATAAGTGGCTCTGGAGAACGGCATAAAAGGACTAACAAGTTTAGATTACTTAATTGTGCTCTGAAACTGTTGCTTGAATTGTGACAAGTACTTTTTGGACAGAGCTTACAGTGCAAGGATCAAGAGAGTTTTAAAACTCAAATTCTTGTTTAAACTGGACGTAACAATTTCAAAACTCCAAACGAATTTCAGTTCTAAATTCTTGTCACCAATTAGAAAAATTAAATGCCAGCAAATTTTATCAGAAGTATTAGAAAAATATATATTAAATTTTTACAAATCGATGATTGGGAGCAAAAGCAGGATAACTCGGTTTGGTGTCATGTCATTCGACGGGTCATGTTATTCAAAGCCAAACCAAGTTGTCATGTTTCTTCACCCAACCAGCGAATTACTAAACTTTATAAATTTAATTAATTCTATCAATTCTAAATTGATTAAAAAATTGCACAAAGATTCTGGTTCTTGATATTGAAACATTTTTAAAAAAATTAAACCTTGAATTCTTATCGAATTTTTTTTTTTAGCTTAAAAATTTTTGAAACACAATTAATTTAAAAGCAATTTATTATTTTTCTTATTTGATTTAAATAAAAAATACAAGCGGGGCTAAATTAAAGTATCGTTAATACTACAACGAAAGTTGTCGAATTAAAACAAAGGGGGTTTCGAATCTACACAGTTTTTTGGATATTAAAATAAAACAAATGAAAAAGTATGCAAAATTGGTTCTAAATTAATACCTTCTTGATCTAATTTGAAAACTTTTTTTTAATAGTAAAGCTTTTTAACAGAAAATGTATCGTTTAGCCCCACCTTCCCCTATATTCAAATCTTATGATAACAAAGGAACTTAATACGGTTTCATGAAAAGTTAACGGTTTATACATTGTCCTTTAATCCAATCTTTATAATACCTATTTATTTTTAATTTCAATTTTCATCACATGTCAAATATTATTATAATTATTGCTATTAAAACTATTATAATTAATAGTATTACCGTTATTACTATTACTTGCAAAACAACACGCGTGAAATTTTCATTGCCATTGTTACTTTAAAAGATTTTCTTTTTGAAATTCAATGAAAATTCTTTTTTAAAAAAAATATAATTTTTCTAACAGTTTTTCTTTAAATTTAAGAAAAAAATTAAGAATTATTTGACCTCGTAAAAATCGCCAAGATATTTCCAAAAACTTGAATGCAAGATATTTTTTATGAAATAATTGAACCTTTGAGTACCACTCGAACAATCCTGGTAATAAGTTTAATTCTTTAAAATTCAATTATTTTCCAAATTTTGAATTAGAATTCTTCAAAAATACGTTTATATTTCAAAATAATTTTTAAAAGAAAAATAAAATTTTGTAAAATATAAAATTTATTTCAATTAAATTTGACTTAATTTTCAATTGTTTCAATTTTTTAAAATTATTTTCAAAAAAATTTTAATTACATTTCTTCATGAAAGAAATTTCTTCGGAATTTATAAATTAAATTATTCAAAACTTTAATAGTTTTTGTTGAACAAAAAATTTAAAAACTTAATCTTATTTATTTTTCCACAAGAATTAAAATTTCAAATAATTTCAATAAAAAAACCTTTTGAAATTTAATTATTTCTAAAAATTGCAAATGTAATTCTTCCAAAATTCAATTATTTTTTTAGAACTTTTAAATAAAATTTTTTATAAGTTTAAGAAGTTTAAAAAAAAATAAAAAAAATAAAAATAAAAAAAAAAATTTTTAAAAATTAAAAAAAAAAAAAATCCTTTTGCTTTCCTTAAAATTTCAAAGAATTTTATTTAAAAATTTCTTCAAATTTAGGGGCCGTTCAAAAAATACGTAACGCTTTAGGGGGGAGGGGGGTCAAGCTATTTGTTACGGTCAGCAGAAAAAATGGCGCTAATGTATAGAACATTGCGTTACATGGGGGGAGGGGGGGGGTCCAAATTTCCGAAAAATAGCGTTACGTATTTTTTGAACGGCCCCTTAATTAATTTCTAAAATTCTTGTTATAAGGCTTTAAACATTCAATTATTTTCTAAAATTTTAACTGAACATTTTTTTAAATCAATTCCTGACAGAATTTGACTAAGAGAATTGAATTTTTTAAAATTATTTTTGGAAATACAATTATTTAAAAACATTTTAATTACATTTTTTTAAGAAACAAATTTTTTTGGAATTTCTAAATTAAATTATTCAAAACTTTAATATTTTTGTAAAACAAAAATTAAAAATTATTCTTATTTATTCTTCCAAAATTGAATTATTTCTTTAGAATTTATGAATAAAATTATTCAAAACCTTAAGAATTTTTAAAGAAAATTAAGAATTTATAAGGTTTGAAAATAACAATTCTAATTTTGTTATACTTTTGTTTTCTTGAAATTTTCAAAGAATTTAACTTAAATATCTTTTGCATTTTAATTAATTACCTAAAAATCCTTTTCTAACGTTTGAAATATTCAATTATTTTCTAAATTTTTAGCTGAAATTTTTTTTCAAATTAATTCCTATCAGAATTCAACTACGAGAATTGGAAGGCTCAATTGAATTATTTAAATGGAATAATTTGTGTAAATTCCTAAAATGTATTTTTGAAAATACAATTATATTTATAGATTATTTTTAAAGATGAAAAAATAAATAAAAAAAAAATAAAAAAATTTTTTTAAATTTTAAAATTAAATCTTTCAAATTTCAATCATTTTTTAAAAATAAATATTCAAATATTTATTGCTCTTTATTTGTTTAAAATTTCGAAATACTTTAAATGTAAAGTCATTTGAAAAATTTTTTTTATGAAAATTCTAACTGAAAATTTACTAAAATTGAATTATTTTTGAGAATTTTTGAATAATTTGATCCAAAACTTTTAATTTTGAAGGAAGCTAACAAATAAAAAAAATTTTTTTATTTAAATATTATATTTTTACAGCAATTAGAATTACAATGATTTCAATTTAAATACTTTTTGAAATTTAATTATTTCTCAAGAATCCTACTTTAACGCTTATAATTATTATAAATATTTATTTCAATATTTATTAAAAAAATTTTTTATATTTCTATTTTCAATTTATTTTTCTACTATTTTTTTGTGTAAACTTTGCAGTCAGATGGCAAAGAATTTAAATAAATTAAAAAAATAATCCCTGATTTGTTAACGAAATTAAAAAAAAATTTCTTTTTCGCTTAGTTTTGGGAAAAATTTTTTAAAATTGAAAAATTAATTTTCCTTTTTCACTTTTTTTTATTGCGTATAATATAGTGTTTAAATAATGTTGCGTGACAATTAGTATTATTTTCTTTTTTCGCAGCTCATCGACTTTTTTTTTGCATAAAAATTATTAGTCTAGTTATACGCACACCTTGTTGGCAATATATAAAGTATCAAACTTGTGGGATTTCTCTCTTCTTATTAGTTTCGAGTAAATATGAGCAATATAATTACTGGATTATTAAACACCACCTGCACCTTAGTGTTGTCACAATCTCACCCACACGAATATTTATAGATACATATAGATATATGCATTCTATTAACAATATTTTATTATTGCGTTATCAATTCTTAAAATTAGATTAATTACTACTCATTGAAATTGCGCGCGTGCTTTCTGAAGTCATATTTTTCCCTATAAAAAAAAAATTGAAAAATTATCGGCTGTTAAGGCGCTAATTTTTCCATTTCTTTTTATAGAAGGATTTTATTTATCAAGTTTAATTATTTTATTTTTTATAATTTATTCATTTTCTTCGATTGATTTTTGTTTATTTATTTTCTTTAGTTTATTTCTACCGTTTGTTTTAATTTCTTCCTTTTAGTTCTATTGTTCGTTTATTTTCTTCGATTTATTTTTACTGTTTCTAAATTTTTGTTTATTTATTTCTATTGTTTATTTATAATAAAATAATGTTATCAAATTTAATATTAAATATAATTTTCCCAATAAGGTTATAATCGTCGTTATTATAAAAAAAAAAAAAAAAAAAAAAAAAAAAAAAAAAAAAAAAATAATAATAATAATAATAATAATAATAATAATAATAGGTAATGATAATTACAGAAATAGTAACAATAACAATAATTAAAACAATTTAAACGAAAAAATAAATATTAATATTATTTATTTATGTAAATAATAAATAATAGGAAAATATTACAAATAATAATAATAGTAATGAATAACAAATTTGTAAATTTTAATAAACAATTAGGTACTTACATTCTTAATAATATAATTTTTATAATATCACAAAATTCACTTCACTTGTTAATTAATTGAAGCACTTTGTTTTAATTAATTTATAATATATTAAATTTACAGATATATTTTTTATTTAATTAATTATATATATAGTGAAATTGATTAAAAGTTTTGTTTTTCCTTTTTCTTTTGCTTTGGGGGATGGCTCAACTGATGACGATGCGTTGATATGTTCTGAAGGGGTGGTTGGGATTCTGTCGCCTTATATAGGTATCGCAGACTCCACAGGAGATGGAAAAAAACAATACCTAATAACAAATAACGTTAAAATTGTCTTTTAAGCTTAATTTTACCATGGATCGTTTAATACGAGAATTAGAAACAAAAAGGAGGGTGAAAAAGTGAGAGTGAGGGAGAGGGAGAGAGAGAAAATAAATTTTCCATAAAAAATGTATCAATAAATAATTTATTGTTTGACTATTTTAATAAAAAAAAAATTTTTTTTTTGATAATTTTTGTAACTTTTATAGTTTTTAATTGTAAATAATTTAATTTTGCATAGAATTTTTAAAAAATAAAATAAATAATTGGAATTGTTTAGAAAAAAATTTTATTGAAACTTTTGAAAATAATAATTGGAATTGTTAAGAAAAATTTTATTGAAACTTTTGAAAATGATTAGAATTGTTTAAAAGAATGTTATTAAAACTTTTGAAAATAATTGAAATTGTTTCGAAGAATATTATTAAAATATTTTGAAAATTAATAAATTGGTTGAGAAATTATTTTTAAAAAATTTTAAATTCGAAAATAATTGAAAACCTAAAGTTGATATTTGAAAATGAAAAATTTTAAAAGGCTTTCTTCCTCGTTGGTAGTTTTTGTTATTTTGTCTCATTTTCCATTGAATTTAGAGTATTTTTCGTCTCGGATAGTAATTTTTCGTTGCAGTCATTGTAATCTCCTTGCTTGTATCGAGCCTCGTCAGCGTACGAATTTAAAATGCCAACAATTGCGTGTGCTTTCGCGTACATTTCCTCCACTGACTGGAAAAAAAATTGATAAAATTTTTTTTTTAATTTTTGCCTATAATTTTTTTATTTATTAAATATTTACAATTAATTTTGAATTTATTATAAAATTATTATTGAAGAGAAATTTTCCAAGTCTAAAAAAAGTCATAATCGATTATTTTCCATAATAGTTTTTGAAAATTTAAAAAAAAAAGAAAAATAATGGAAGAAAATGTTAATTTTAGGTAATAAAAATTAGTTTTTGGGGAATATTTTATTTTTGAAAATAGGGAAAGAATACCTTGGCATTCCTAAGACCCTTAACATCTTCTGTTTCGTAGTGTAGACGGTCGTAATCTTCTTGATTTAAAATATAACCCCGTTCCATGTCACTTTTCTCCTCTTCTTCCCTTAAAAGTGCAGAAATCTCTTCATCCGTCAGTGAAACCTACGAAGTGGTTAATATGTTAATTATTATTTTTTATTACTTTTATTATTGTTTTTATTTTATTTTTTTATTGTTACTACTATCTTGTTATTATTATTATTTTATTATTATAATTATTATTATTTATATAATAATAATTTATTTAATATAAATATTTAAAAGTAATAATAAAAATTCAAAATCGAAAATTTTGTAATTTTTGCAAAATTCATGCTCATTAGTTTTGAAAATGAAAAGAAATTCGATTTTTTAATTATTCTATCAATTATTTGTATTATTTTATAAAAATACAATTTCTGTTTCTGCTCCATTCGTTATTTTTTTTAAATGAACATTCTCCTCCTTGTCAAGTTCATCTTTCTCCGAGTTTGTTGCATTGGGATAAAGCATTCGATACAAAGATTTCCGTAGGCGAGTTAATTTTCTTGTTTCCTGTAATATAATATAGAAATAAAAACCGCTGCCAAGTTGTATATTTTTTTTTATAATGTTGGTGCTCATTTCATGAACACTTTGCTTCATCATAGAGATAGTAATAATAGAAATATATGAATAACTTTTTATAAATATGGTAAAAGTGATTGAATCTTGGGTCAATCAATGTATTTTTAAATACCCTACAAGATAGTTATAATAGAATAGATAAAAAAATTATAATAATCACAATAGTAATAATTAACGAAATTAAAAGATTTACTAAAAACGAAAACAAAAAAATTTTAAGATTTGAAAAATCCCGCGCTAGAATTAATTGCCAGAGGGCGTCATTGACTTTCTCGCAAGTGGTAATATTCTTGTCTCAAGTTACAGTAAAAATAAGAAACGTAACAATATTGATAAAAAATAATTATAGTAATAATAATAATATTAAAAAATAATATTTGCTATTTGTTAAAAAATATTTTTAAAAATTATTTTGTAATAAAAAATAAAAAATTACTGTTTATACCTTTTTACTTGTATTTTGAATTATTGATTCACATTGAACGTAAAGTTGAAACAAAGAATGTTTTCGAATATCTTCCGGAGCGTCTTGAATCGGCATCAATTTATTTAAAATCATTATTTTTGTTCTTGACAGTTCTTCTTTCTATTAAATAAAAAACAATTATTATTGTAGCAATTATAAAATTAAAATTAATAATTAATAATAATCCTACCAATTATTTTTATACAATAATATTAATTGTTAATTATTTAAATATTTTTGAGTAAAGGCTTATCGGTCTTGTTTTTTTAAGAAATGTAAAATTTATTTTTTTTTAAAATTTTTATTACAAATGTGTCGACGTTTAAAAAAAACACGACCGATAAGCCTTTTACTCAAAAATATTTAAATAAGTAATGGTCACTAACTTCAAGAATATAATAATAATTATTATTTTTATAGTAATTATTATTATTATTATTATTATTATTATTATTATTATTATTATTAATTTATAATTATTATATATTATTAAATTAATTAGTTAGAAACGAAAAAATAAATTTTTAAATTTGAAAAAGCCCGCTTACAGAATATGACAATAAGTCGTATATTAATTATTATTTTCTTATATTAATTTTTATATAATTATATACTTACTTAATTAATAATAAAAAATAATTATACATTTAAATATAAAAATTATAATTATAATAATTATTATAATAGTTTTTGTACAATAAAATAATAAAAATTTCAATAAAATGTATACATTTTGTGATACATAGTTAAAATTTAAGTACATTTAACCTGTAATTTAAATCGTACAAAGTTTGCCATTTCGTGAGCTTGCAAACGATATGTGACCCGCGTACCATTTTCTCACCCACTTTCTAAATTGTTGCGCGATATTTGAGACTCGAGACTTGCATGCCTACCCTATTCGCATATATAATATCAAAATAGCAATATCATGATTATCGATTATTTATTACTCTAGAAAATGGAAATTTTTATATTTAAAATAATACAAAAAGAAAACAATTTTTCAAAAATTTATTTTCTCGATTTTTAATTATTATAATAAATAATTAATTAAATTTTGTTTGCAAAGAAAACAATCATTATTTCATTAGGAATAAAAAATAAATGTGGTCATCCATAAAGCATGTGATAGTTAATTTCGGAAATTTTGTACCTCATTATTACCCTAGGGCAATAATAGACACTTTATTGACCTTGCTCATAGGTCAATAAAGTAGATGTGGTTTATATGGCCTTAGGTAAAACTTTTGATTTAATTGATTATTCGAGTGTCTAAAATCAAAACTTGATTTGTTTAATTTATTTATAAATGTTTAAAATTTAATTCTTTTTTATTTAAAGGACATATCTTCAGGAGCTGCAGGAGAGAATTTAAAATCTCAAGTCTTGTTTAAACTGGACGTAACAATTTTTTAAAAAAGAAACGAATTTTGCACGTCATGATATTTATTGACACCCCAACTGCCCTCTAATAATTATTAAAAAATTATTAGGGTCTAGTATTTAAAAAATTTTTTATTTTTCTGTAAAATTATTAAAAATTATTCTTTTTTATATAAAAACAACAATTTTGGTTAGATTGTGAGTCTAGTATTTAAAAAATAAATTTTTCTCCAATATTATTAAAAATTACTAAGTGGGTATTAAAAGTAATTGTTTATTAACTGATGTGTGTAGATAGTCTAGTGGTTAGCGTTCTAGTTTAGCGAGTTAAGAGTAAATGGTTCGAATCTCGACGGATGGAAGTAAAATTATTTATTGTCTTTTAAATAAGTAGTTATTCATCTTTTATTAAACACTAATTATTAATTATTAAAAACAATAAATTATTAAAAATAAATGATAAATTAAAAGATGATTAATTATTAACAAAAATAATTATTTATAAAAGAACAATTAGTAATTATAAGAAAATTATTAATTAAACATTAAAAATAATTTTTTAAATTGAATTAATTAAAATAATTTTATTTTTTATTTTTATTTAATAATAATTAAAATATTAATAAAAGTAAATTAAATTAAAAACAGTTAAAAAAATTACATTACTTTAAAAATAAAATAATTTAAAAAGTAGTTGAGTATTTGTATAAATAATAATGAAGAGTAGATTACCATTCTTTCTTTTATTCGAATTTGCTGTTGCGCTTCATAATCCTGTTGAATTTTAGACATTAATTTGAGCATGTATTTCCGATCTGTGAGCCTCACAATATTACTTCCCATTAACATTTCAAGTCTTGATTTCACCACAGGGTGAGTGATGCTGAAAGAAATTAGGATATTTAATTTTTGCAAAAATAGTAAATAAATAAAAAATATAATTTCAATTTTAATTGATTTGTTATGTTACATACAATAATTTTATATTTTATCTTATTTTCTTTTTAGTTAGTTTATTAATTTTTTGTTTATTTTCTCATTTATTTTTTCTTTTTATTTTTTTGTATTATTTTATTTGTTTTTACTATTTAATTTATTTTATTTATCAGGAAAATAAAGAAAACAAAAAACAATTCGAAGGAGAAAATCAAAATGTATGAATAAAACTATTAAAATTAAAATAAATTAGATAATTCATTAATTTTGTAATAAAATCGAAAATTTTATAAACATGTTTATTTTTTGTATTTTTGTTTATTTATTTAATCGAGAAAAATCACGCACACACTTATGAGCCTCAAAAAAGTTGAACTGATGCAAAAGCGCGACGTTCGTGACTGGTTCCAAACAAGCAATGAAATATTGCAAGTTTAACTATTGTATACATATATATAAGTATAAAAGTGATTTAATGCAACTAATGTATCTGAAAAATTCTATTAAAATCGTAAAAAAATCTGTGATTTATTTTTTTTCTTGCTCTCCATTAGCAAAATTGTTTATTAAAGGCTAATTTCCGGAGATAAATTATTTTCATTATTATTAGTAAATTATAGTGTAAAAAATATTTTAATTAATAATAAATAAATAAATTAATAAATAAATTACTAATACAAATATTAATAAAAATTAATAATGAAAAATATATATTATATACAATTATATTAAATATATAATATAATAAATTTTTTTAAATCTATTTGTTTTTATTAATAAAAAAAATTAAAAAATAACAATTAAACAATTAAACATTAAATAATTTAATACAGTAAATATTAAATAATTAATTTAATATAAATATAAATAATTTTAAAAAAACGATTTAATTATATTCAATTTTTAATTTGTTTAAACAATTTAATTACAAATAATCGTAAAGAATATAATAATAATGAGTAAATAAAATAAAAATAAAATATAATTATAAGTATTTAAACATAAACATTTATAAATAATTAAAGCAATTTAATTATATAGTTAATTATTAAATTGTTTTCAACAAATTAATTTTAATTAATTATTTACCTGGAATTATCGAAAGGAATAATTGAAAATAAAAAATAATATAAATGTTAATTTTGTAGAAGCAAAATTAATAAGGATTGATTTTGCTTTATTGAAAAATTTAATTTATTTATTTTCTTTTTTTTTTGTACCTGTTTTTTATAATAGTAATAAAAATTTTTGTCAAAGAGAAATTATATTTTTCTTCTGCTTTTTTTTTAGTAAATATTTCGTGTTTTATTGATATTTATTTAATTTCTGATAGGAGAGTGATTTATCCCAAGAAATAATGGGGTTGAAGGTGAAATGACAAGGCGATTTACGAGAACGCCATTTATAAGCTAATGAGATTTTTCTTTTTTATGAAATAATTATGGGAATTAGATGCCAGTGATATGTATATATTTGTCATTCCTTCGATATTACCGCATTCAAAATGCTCCTGATTGATTGCCAATTAGTTTTAATCATTATCGTGTTTCCCCTGTAAGATATGCGAATTTAATGCATTCAAGTAATTTTCATTTTCATGATAATTTTAAGGAATTATAAAATTATTTTCTTTAAACAGAAATTTGTCTCTTTGTTTTTACATTTAATGTTAATTTACCAAATTTAGTGGATATTTTGTGAAATTGAATGGAAAAATATTTATTAAAAATTTGTTAAGGAATTTAATTAAAAATTTTAAAAAATCCAATTTTCAATGAATTTAAATTTAATAATTTTAATAATTGAATTTCAATTTGAAATTAAATTTTTAAAAATTGAATTTCAATTATAAATTGAAATTTTAATAATTGAATTTCAATTTTTAATTGAAATTCAAATGATTGAATTTTAATTTTTAATTAAAATTTTAATAATTGAATTTTTATAAACATGTACTTAAAATTTTTTAAAATTATCAATTTATTAAAAGTAATTGAAATGTCTGAAATATTAAAAAATATTGTAAATATAAAAAATAAATGGAAAAATTTATAAAAGTAAATTGAAATGTTAAAAATAATTGAATTTTTGATAGAACTTTGTTAACTTAGTTCTATTTTTTAATGATAATTGAATTTTTATAAACAAGTAATTGAAATTTTTTTAAATAATTAAATTGTTTAACTAAAATTGGAAATTCCTAAAATTCTGGAAAATTTGGTTTTCTAAAATATTTTAGTTCTATTTTTAAAAGATAGCTAATTGAATTTTTATAAACAAATATTTAAAAAAATGTTTAATAATTAAATTTTTATTATCTAGTAATTTGCAATTTTTTAAAATAATTAAATTGTTTAAATAATTGAAATTTTTTAAAATTCTGGAAAATTTGGATTTCTAAAATATTTTAGTTTTATTTTTAAAAGATAATTGAATTTTTATAAAGAATTTTATTACTTTTGAAAATAATTGAATTTCTAGAAACAAGTGATTAAGATTTTTTTAAATTAATTGAAATTTCTTAAAATTTAATTTTAAATAACTGCATTTCTCAAAGACAATTTATTTTTATAGGTTAATTAAAAAAAAATGTTGAAAGTATAATTGCACTAGTAGTTGAAATTATTAAAAATATTTGAAATTTCTTAAAACTCCGTTAAAAATAATTGAATTATTAAAAATTAATTAAATGGAATTTTTTTAAGTTATTGAAATGTCTTAAAATTCTATTAAAACTAATTGAATTCTTAAAAAACAAATAATAAAAATTTTTTAAAATAATTGAAATTTAAAAAATTTTATTAAAAATAATTGAATTCTTAGAAATCAAGTAATTGAATTTTTTTTAATAAAGTAATTGAAGTTTAGAAAAATCTATTTAAAATAATTGAATTCGTAAAAAAACAAGTAATTGAAATTTTTTAAAATAATTCAAATTTATAAAAATTCTATTAATAATAATTGAAATTACTAACGAAATTTTATTTATTTAGTTATAATTTTTAAAGATAATATTTAATCTTTATAAACTAATAATTGCAATTTTTTAAAATAATTGAAATTTTCTACCTATAATTGAAATTTCAGAAAATTGTATGAAATGTAATTATTTTTTATAAAGAATTTTATTTATTTATAGTTTTATTTTTAAAGATAATTGAATTTTTAAAAATACATATGTAATATTGATTTCTTTTTAAAAATTGAAATTTTCTAAAATAATTGAATATTTTAAAATAATTAAAATTTTCTAAAATTCTACAAACATAAAATTGAATTTGTTTTTTAATTATATTTAGTTCGTTTTACTTAAAAAAAATTGAATTTTTATAAACCAATGATTAAAATTTCTCAAAATAATTAAATTTAGAAAAAAAAAATTTTTTTATCGAAATTTTTGAAAATAATTGATTTATATAATAAATAAGAAAAATAAAATAATAAAAAGTAACAATTAAAATTTGTCCACCTTTTTATCGTTTAGTAGTAGAAATATATTAGTAGCATAAATATTGTTTAAATACAATATTTTTCTAGCAAATTAATATTATGGATTAATTTTTTTTTTGTATTAAAATGAAATCCAGCAATAATTAAGATTTAATGTTGGCGTGAGAATGCGGAGAAATTGAATTTACTGTCAGGAGAATAGAATGAGCGCCTATTTTACTGTCGTGCATTTAATAGTGAATTAGGACCAAATAAAAATGAGGACATTTTGTGGGGAAGGAGGGGGGAGGGGGTGGGGAATAATATTTTGCTACATGCTAGATTTTGACAACGAATGTGGAACGATATCGGTTATTGATTGCAATACTAAATTCATCAAAACATACTAAATCTATATATAGATATACATTGTATAGTCTTCAGCATTTTCGAAGGTCGGATTTAATTAAAATTTACCAATAGGAACAAAAAAATTGCCGTTCCTATAAATTTACATTTTTTATTAAAATTTTTATTTTGTTTCTTTTTTGGCACTTTTACACTTTTTTTCTCGGTTATACAGTATTTATTATTACCCTAGGGCAATAATAGTCACTTTATTGACCGCTCGCTAGTTAATAAAGTAGTTATTATTAACCAAAGGCATTAATAGACACTTTATTGACCGCCCGCAGGTTAAATAAAATAACCATTATTAACCGAGGTCAATAATATTCACTTTATTGACCTGGCAAACAGATCAGTAAAGTAAATATTGTCCATTATTACCCTAGGGCAATAATAGGCACTTTATTGACCGCTCGCAGTTTAATAAAATAACCATTATTAACCTAGGGTAAAACTTTTGATTAAATCGATCATGCGACTCTAAAATCAAAACTTGTTTTGTTTAATTTATTTATAAATGTTTAAAATTTAATTCTTTTTTATTTAAAGGACTCATCTTCAGGAGCTGCAGGAGAGAATTTAAAATCTCAAGTCTTGTTTAAACTGGACGTAACAATTTCTAAAAAAATAAACGAATCTTGTAAATATGTTTCTGACTAAAATGGACATGCTCTTTTCATTCGTGCAGAAAAAGTTAATAAATTTCGTCTTTTAAAGAAAATTTGTCGATAATTAAATTTTCGGTCAAATAGGTCATTTTGAAACCAGATTTTTTTATTTTTTAAAGTCTCGCGAAAACTTTTAAGAGAAAATGTGTCTTTTAGTATCTCTACCTTCCCCTAAATTTTTTGGGTTTAGTAAATTAAAATTTTATTTTGTAATATATATTTTTTATTGTATTATCAGTTAATTGGCTAATTATATTTTTTATTTTATTATTAGCTAATTGACTAATTTAAAAATTTGATAAATTAAAAAAATTTTGTAATGAAAATTGAAAATGAAAATATATAATTAGCTAAATAAATTGTTTTTTCAACCTATATTTTTTCGAATTTTACTTTTTCAAAAATAGTGAAACAAAAAATTTTGTCGTTTTTTTTTAATTCAAGTAAATTCAATTGTTTTCAACGAACTTTGACCTGGTGTGATAAAATTAAGTAAAACGAGAAGTTATTTTATTTATTAGGGTCTCGAAATAAGTCTAAGAGGGGAGAAAATGTTTTTTCCTGTTCCATGAGAGAAAGGAAGGTAGAGAGAGGAAAAAAAGGAAAAATATGCAAAAATATTTATTTGAAAGAAGTTTAACTTGATAAACGATACTTTCTTTTTAAAATTCAATTATTTTTCATAAATTCAATTTTTTGAAATTTTTATTTCCGGTTCGTTTTCAAAATTATAAACACTGGTAATGACATCTGTTTTTATTTTCGGAAATTAAGAACTAAGATAGGGAAAGGTAGGAAGTGCTTTGATTGGAAAACTTAGACAAATACTGACATCTAGTGAATTTGATTTGAAAATTTATTTGACAAGACTGAAGATAATGTAGATTATCGATTATTTTCTCTTATCATTCGATGGAAATAGGTACTGAATATAAAAATATAAAAAAATATAAAAAATAAAAATAAAAAAATAAATAAATAATAAATAAATAAAATATAAAAATAGGTACTGAATATAAATTTTTTATTGTTTTTATAAAACAATAATTATAATAATAAATATTAAAAATATTAAATTAAAATAACAATAATTATAATAATTATTTATTTATTCAATTTTTATTGGGTTAGCGAACCTTTAGTTCATTGCATTTAATGAAAACAATAAACAAATTCTAAAATAAAAAAAAACACTTATGATATAATTACAATAATCTAACTTTTAATATTTCTTTTTCAAATTTTTTTTTTAAAATACTTCAAATTTTAAATTTAAAAAATAATTTTGAAAATAGTCGATTTATATGAAAAATGTTCGCACGTGAAGTTAGTGTTTTTTTATTTCAATTTTTTGTTTTATAGTTCGAATTGTTATGTCAAAAGTTTGACAGTTAATTTGTAAATAATAACAAAAGTGAAGTAAGAAAATGTAACCCAAATTTCAGAATCTCATTAAAGAGGTACAGATGCAATTTTTTGAAATAATTAATTACTTTATTTATTATTTTATTTATTTATTTAATTTTGGTTTAAACTTTCATAAACAATTTTCAAACGGTTTACATTGAAAGTATTTCAAAATTTTAAGCAAATAAAGAAAAATAAGTAGTATTTAAATATACCTATATTTTACAAAAATAATGGAAATTTGAAAGATTTAATTTGAAAATTCTGAAGAAAATTAGGTTTTTGAAAAATAGTTATTAAAACTTTTTCGAGGATATACTTGAATTTACGAAAATAATTTTCAAAAAATTGAAACAATTGGAAATTTTGTAAAATTTTATTAAAATAAATTTTATATTTTAAAGAATTTTATTTTTTCATCTTTAAAAATTTTCTATAAATAATATAATTTTATTTTTGAAAATACATTATTTTATGAATTTACAAAAATTATTTCATTTAAATAATTAAATTCTCGTAGTAAAATTCTAATAGAAATTGATTTAAAAAAAATTTTATTTAAAATTTTAGAAAATAATTGAATATTAAAAGCGTTATAACTGAAATTTTAGGAATTAATTAAATTTAAAAAGACTTTGAAATTAAATTGTTTGAAAATTTAAGGGAAGTAAAAGTATAGAAATATTTAAATTTTTATTTTAAGAAATTATGTATTAATTACATTATTTTTCTTTAAAAATTCTTAACGTTTTGAAAAATTTTATTCAAAAATTCGAAAAAAAATAATTCAATTTTAGAGGAATTACAGTTGCAATTTCTAGAAATAATTAAATTTCAAAAGGTTTTTCATTGAAATTATTTGAAATTTTAATTCTTGTGGAAAAATAAATAATAAGTTTTAAAATTTTTGTTTAACAAAAAGTATTTAAGTTTTGAATAATTTAATTTAGAAATTCCGAAAAATTTGTTTCTTAAAAAATATAATTACAATTTTTTAAAAATAATTCAATTTACGAAAATAATTTTAAATAATTGAAACGATTTGAAAATTTCGGCAAATTTAATTGAAATAAATTTGATATTTTAATGAATTTTATTTGTTTACTTTTTAAAATTATTTTGAAATAATCGTATTTTTGAAGAATTCTAATTGAAAATTTGAAAAATAATTCAATTTTAAAGAATAAAATTTATTACGGCAGAATTGTTCGAGTAGTGTTACTCGAAAGTTCAATTATTTAATCAAAAATATACATTCAAGTAGTTAGAAATATCTTGGCGATTTCTACACGATTCTTAATTTTTTTCAAATTTAAAGAAAAACTTAGAAAAATTCTATTTTTTTTAAAATGAAGAATTTCTGTTAAATTTTAAAAAGAAAATCTTTCAAAGTAACAAATGGCAAAGAAAATTTAGTTATGCTAAATTTTATTATTATCGTTTATGATTTTTTTAAACTATATTTTTTATTTATTATTTTATTTTACTTTTTGTTTATTAAATAGTTGATTCAAGTATATTTGTTCTATATATTAAACTATTCATTAAATAAAATAATTAAATAAAATTTATTTATGCTAGTTATTACAATAATAATTATAATATATTATAAGTATTTAATATTGTTTCAATATTATTAAAAATATTAATGTAAAAATTAATTTATTAATCAAATAATTTATTGAGTACATTAGTATTAGTTTATTGTTTTTATAATAAAAGAAGCCTAAAAATATTATAAAAATATATTTTTTTATTATAAAATAATTAAAAGACAGTTTAACAAAAAGCAAATATTCAAAGATTTATTATTATTATTATTATTATTATTATTATTATATTATTAAATTATTTTTTACAATTTTCTATATTAAACGTTCTTGTGAACTATAGTAAAGTACAATAAGAAAATATTAAAAAAAAATTTTTTTGAATTAATTTACTAAATATGTTAAAAATACAATGAAAATTTACTTGCACTCTATGAGATGATAATCAATTGGAGGCGTTTCTTTTTCATTTTCTTCTTTATTTTCATCCTGACGTGACGAAAATAGATAATGATATTTATCTTTAGTTCGAAAATTGTTCAGCCAATCTTCAATTTCTTCATTAAATTGTGGTGAATTTAATTCATTTTTGCCTGCAATCGAGACAAGAAGCTCCAATGTGGTCCAGAAACTTCCACAATGAGCCATTTTACCCCTTTTTGTATCAAACAAATTTCTTCTGTATTTTTTTTTTTTTTTTGAAAATATAAATGAAATTTTCTTCTTTTTCCGCAAATATAAACTCGTAAGTCGAAATTTTCTTCTCTTTTTTTACGTTAATATAAAAAAAGTCAAAACTTTTTTTGTCTTTTTTTTGGCAAATAGAAAACGAGTGAGAAAACAATTTTTGGATGAAGCAAAAAAAAAATCACAAATTAAAATTATTTTTTTTCTCTTCTCTTCTTTAAAAAGGTGTTAACAATTGCTTTCATTAAAAAATCGTACCACTTCCGTTATTACTTGTGGTTTTGTTGGGAAAAATTGATTGATGAAAAGTTTTTTGAAATTAAAAAAGAAGATTTTATAGAGAGAGAGAGAGAGATAGAGGGAAAAAGTACGAGGCTCACAAGTTGGAATTAGACGCACAGTATTAGAAACATAGTTGAACTCTGAAAACGTAAAGTTAAAATTCATTCGAGAGGCAGGAGGAGTTAGAAGTTAACTTTCTAGACAGGTAATTTGTAATAGTATGGAGAACCTTCAACCCCTCTTGGTTCATGTCATCCCCCTTCCTCTCCCCCCTCTAACACGCGATCATCATTTTTTTTATCCCATGTGAATATATAAAAAGGAGAAGTTGCCACCTTTTGATATAGGCTAATCGATAAATCTATAGAAACCAGAATGTCACTAATCATTTTTTTTTTTTTTTTGATAGAATTGTATATTAAGTTCTATGGATTTAATAAGGTCTAAGGTTTTAATAAATTCAAAGTGGAAAAATTGGTATTTTTTTCCTTGAGTCTAAAGTGTGTTTGGAATTTTTTTTCTTTCTTTCATTTATATTATAATAAATATTTAAATTCAGATAAATTTTACTTGAATCATCTAATTTTTGTTGTTTATGAATTTTTATTTAGAAAAAAAAATTGTTTTTTTAAAATAAAATTCAAATTTTGCGCGAAATTTTTGCCATTAAGCCATAGTGGCGCCTCCTACATTTATTTTATCGATTGAAAATAGAATAGAAACTCGTTAAATTTCCTGTTTTATATTTGAAAAATTTATTTCAATCAATTGAAATGTTTCTGCATCAAATAAACAGTGTTTATTTATTTTATTTATGTATTTATTTATTTACTTAATAAATATTTCAATTAAGATACATTTTTTTGCCTCTCATGAATTTTTCTTTAAATAAAAAACTATAAAAACTGTTATAAATTTCAAATTTCGCGCGCAATTTTTCAAATTAAGCAACAGTGGCGCCTTATTGATGAAGTAGAAATCTACTTTACCGATCGTGTTATAGAATGGAAAATCGATAAAGTTTTTTTTTATATTTAACTTTATTTGAATATATTTCAATGTATTTTTAAATCAAATAAATATTTGTTTATTTAATTTAGTTAGTAAATTTTTGAATTCAGATAAATTTTACTTGAATCAACAATTTTTTTGACAAATTTTTTTGACAAATTTTTTTGAATCAACTGTAATTTATTTATGACAATTATTTGTACATTTAGTTTATTAACTTATTAAATATTTTCCAATAATTATTTTATTGTTTGTTTACTAATTCTGTTTAATAAATATTTAAATTCATACAAATCTGACTAAAATCGACAATTTTTTTCTCATTTCTAAACTTTTTCTTTGAAAAAAACTAAAAACTTTCATAAAAATTCAAATTTCGCGCTCAATTTTTGACATTTAGCAACAGTGGCGCCATCTATTCTATCGATTGAATATAGAATGGAAACTCGATAAATTTCTTGTTTTATATTTTTGAAAAATTTATTTTAATCATCGGAAATATTTTTGTATGTAATAAACATTTGTTTATTTTATTTATTTATTTATATAATAAATATTTGAATTAAGAT
This sequence comes from Leptopilina heterotoma, assembly GCF_015476425.1. Taxonomy (NCBI): domain Eukaryota; kingdom Metazoa; phylum Arthropoda; class Insecta; order Hymenoptera; family Figitidae; genus Leptopilina; species Leptopilina heterotoma. The sequence continues at coordinate 5,308,077 of NW_025110842.1, forward strand.
GAATTTTCTTGAATTAACAATTTTTGTGTCAGTTATAAATTTTTCTTGAAATAAAAAGACTATAACGAGTTGTATGAAATTTAAATTTCGCGCGCAATTTTTCAAATTAAGCAACAGTGGCGCCTTTTATTTCTACTTTATCGATCGTGTATAGAATAGAAACTCAATACATTTTTTTTTACTTTTGAGAAATTTATTTGTATCAAATATCGATCTGTTTATTTATTTTATTAGTTTATTAAATATTATTTTCATTTTTTTATTTTTATTATTTGTTTAATCTTTGATTTAATGAATATAATAAATATTTGAATTATTATTTATTTATTTCTTCCTCTTTCAAAAAATGCCAAAATAATAAATTTTTACAAAATTATTTTTGTTAATTCACTAAAAAAAAAATAATATAATAATAAATTTGTAAAAAATTTATAAAAAATTTGTTGTAGAAAATAATTTAAAATAATTTTCTTCTTATTATTTTATTAACTTACGCATATTTTATTGGTTCCTTTTCCCACCATTTCAATGGTGTTTCATTTGGATCTGCCAAAGTATTTCTAATAATTTCCCTAACTTGAAAATCATTTTCCTCTTTCTTTTTTCTTCTTTTTGGATTTTTCCTAAATTTTACACTATTGTCATTCTTCTCGTCTTTTTCTACTGGAATTTCAATTTCCTTTTTGGGAAATATTTTTTCTTCAACTTTTACTATTTTATTACTCGTTTTTCCATTATTTTTATTTTTAATTTCGAAATTCTTCTTCAATTTCAATTTTTTCGTATTATTCATTTTTATTTCGTTTTTTGGATTTGAGGTTGTTTTCAATTTTAAAGTTTTCCTCATTTTTTAATTTCTTTTTTAAAAATTAGTTTTTTGTTCTATTCTTCTTTTTGGAAAAAGAAATAAAAAATTTAAAAATTAACAGATTTTTTTTATAAATTAGGCCAAGAATTAGAAATTTGCTTCTTAAAATACATAAAAATTTTGTCAAAAAATTTTTCGATTTAATTTATTTTAACCTCATTTGTAAGTGTTAACATTTAAAAAAAAAAACAAAATCGTATTTTTCTGTTGTTTTTAGTAATTTAGAAAATTCAAGGAAATTATTTCAAAAATGTCACTTTATTAGGAATTTAGTTTAGAACTTTTAAATTACATTTTATAATATTGTCTTATGAAATTTATGTAGAATCTTAAAGAATTTTATATTATTCACTAATGCAACTAAAGAAAAATTCAATAATGTAAATTGTATAAATTATAAAAATTCTTAATAGAAAAAAATGTCTTTTTTCATGAATTTGTTATCAACATATAATAAAAGTTAGATACAAAAAAATTGTTGAAAAAATTTTCAAAAAAAAATTAAACTATCTTTAATTTTATTATCTATAGTATATTGGAAATAGTTCTTAAAATTTTGTAACATTCACTCCGTTTCTTATCGAATCAACTGAAGATTTTCTATTTTTAAGAATAAATTTTTTCCACTCTGCACGATCTTTTGAATCACCAGGACCCCATTCTTCAGATGGATTTGTGCCAATAATTAAATTTTCCTTCAATGATCCCTGTAAAGTGCAAAGAAAAAGTGTCAAAAAAATTAATTTATTTTTTGAATATTTAAAATTAATTAATTAACTAAAATTAATTAATTAACTGAAATTAATTAACCAAAATTACTTAACTAAAATTAATTAATTCACTAAAATTAATTAATTCACTAAAATTAATTAATTCACTAAAATTAATTAACTAAAATTACTTAACTAAAATTAATTAATTAACTAATATTAGTTCATTAACTGAAATGAATTAACTAAAATTAATTAATTAATTCAATTTTTTAGTAGAGAAATTGTAATAAAAATATTTTTCGAAAACTGAACTTTTAATTTACCTTTTTGCTAAAAAGATAGTAAATCATATATCCTGGAATGCATATCATACTGATTAAGCAGGAACCCCAACCAATTGCAATTGCCCATTCGGGATAATTAATTCCATTGTAACTTACCCTCGTGTTAAAAATAATTGTCGTGACGAATATAAACTGAAGTAGAATATATTTTCCATTAATTTTGCTTTATTTATTTTTTTTATTATTTTTTTTTAAATATAACTATACTTGAATTAGTAAAAATTACAATACTGATTTGTATTAATATAAAATGGTAAAAATAACCAAGACACTTACAGATAATATTGAGGGTGTAATATATTTCCAACAGAGGGGCCACCAAAAATGAAGTTTCTCTCCAATCATAAATTCCACATCTCTCACGAAATTTTCACAACCTTAAATGTAGAAATAATAATAATTTTTGCCACTTTTAAAGTAAATTTTGAAAAAAAACCCTTTTTCTAAAAAAAAAAAAATGGCACTTTTTATTACAAAAGTGCCATTTTCTAAGTAAATTAATAATTTAAAGGAAATTAAGTTTTGAGGCCATTTTCTTTTCCCAAAACTAAATTATTTTGTAACTCAGATATGAATATTTAATAGTTTCCCAGTATTTCGGTTTTTTGGAAAAGAACCATTTTTTTCCCAAAAAGAGCCTTTTTTATAAAAAAATGTGCCATTTTTTAACTAAATTAATAATTTGGGTAAAATTAAGCTTCGAGACCTTTTTTTTTTAAGAAATATTATTTTTTAGTTCAGAGATAAATATTAAAGAGTTTTCCAGTAATTCCATTTTTTCTCAAAAAGTGACCTTTTATCAAAAAAGTGCCATTTTCTAATAAAATTAATGTTTCGGTAAAATGAAGCTTCGGGACCATTTTATTTTCAGAGGGAAAAATTATTTTATAATTCGGAGATGAATATTAAACATTTGCTTAGTATCACATCTTTTCGAAAATTATCCTCCACCCCCCCCTTTTTTTAAAAGTGACATTTTTGCAAAAAATGCACTTTTTGAATAAAACAAAAAATTCCGATGTAATTTATTTAAAAAATAGTTTTAAATATTTTCAAATGAAAATTATTTTTAGTAATAATTACCATAAGTCCATCCGACAATTAATACTTCGACGAAGCAAATTAACATAACGGAGATAGAGGCTGCATACCAGTCGAATAATTGTAAAATGTACATTCCACCCTTAATGAAAATTCAATTAATTAGCATTTATATAAGAAAAATATGTTTTCTAAAAATATTTATACAAAAATAGAAATCAAAAATTTATAAATCCAAATTTATTAAAAAAAATATATAAATAGAAATTTATAATAATTTTAATAAACAAAAAATTATAAATGGAAATTTATAAAAATAATTATAAACGTATTTTATAGAAAAGAAATTCATAAAAAAAATTAGATAAATGTTTATAAGAGAGAATATAATAAGAAATTTATAAAATAAATTTCTTTTTAAACAAAAATTTATTATAAGAAATATTTAAATTTAATAAAAAATTTATTATTTATTAATTTTTTTACTTACATTAGTAACAAAAATAATTGATCCCAAAAACATGATAAATATCGAAACTGCAGTCACTCGATGCTTATGATTCCTCAATTTTGGATAGGCGTCAGTCACACTAGAAATAATGGCCTCTATTTGTACAAACTGTAAAAAAGGACTATCTTTGAAAAAACATTTTACTGATTTATAAAGAAAATAGTAGAAACAAAAATTGTTCAATTATTTTCAATTTTTGTATATTAAAAAACTTAAAAAAAACAAAAAAACAAAAAACAAAAAAAAAACTTTTTTTTTTAAAAAAGTTTAAAAAAAAATTTTTTTTTCTTAAAAACTTTTTTTTATTAAAAATTCAAAAAAATTTAGATTAAAATTCTTACGCAACTGTCCATTCCGAGTAAGTAAAGCATAAAAAAGAATAAAATCGCCCACAGTTGAGGAAAGGGAAGCATTGTAATTGCCTCTGGATATGTCACAAATGCCAGTCCAGGACCTTTTTGTTAAACAAAAAATTATTGTTGTTAAGTTAAAAAATAGTGTTTTTATTTTATCTAAACACTGACCAGGCTTGCAAATTATATATTTAATATTATTTTATTAATGAATATTAATATTTTATTAATTAACGTTAATATTTTATTACTTGATGTTAATATTTTATTAATTAATATCAATATTTAATTAATATTTTCTATATTAATATAAAATGATTTAACAATATTTTCTTCTTTATTTGTTTCAGATTGTCATTCGGGATTTTAAAAAAATTGTAGATTGATGTTTGAGATTTCTAACTTGACGATTTTTTCTATTAAAAAAAATTAAATATTAGAAATATTATTCATGAAAAAAAACTTACTTTTCATTAAAAAAAATTATATTTTTTGTCATTTTGAATTTTTTCTTTAAAAAAAAGTTTAAAAAATTTTATGAAATTCAAATTTAGCGCTCAATTTTTTAAAGTAAGCAGCAGTGGCGCCTTCTAGGTCTACTTTACCGTCGGTACATAGAATGGAGACTCCATAAAGAAGATTTTTTTTCAGATTTATTTGTTCCAAGTAAATATTTCCTTGAATCAAGTACTTACTTGAATGAAATAAATATTTACTTGAATCAAATAAATATTTACTTAAATAAAATATTTACTTGGATCAAATAAATGTTTCCTTAAAATCAAGTATTTATTTCAATCATTTAATATTGAAAGTAAGGTCTAAAAAATCGTGAAAATATTAAAATAAAAAAATTTTTCTTTTCTCTAGAATTTTTGGAAAATTTCTCAATTAACTGAATAAAGTAAAAAATATTTTGAATCGAACTTTTTATTATCTGAAAAAGTTTTATTATTGTTTAATTTTATATTTTTTTATCTCAAACATCAATTTTTTTTCTTTTTGTTTTTTTCCTATTTTTTGAGAGAGGGAAAGTGGGGGGGGGGGGAAGAAGAAGAAATTGAAGAAAACATTGGAGGACTAGCATCAACGAGTGAGTAAATTTTAAGTATTTCGTTAAATATCAATTAAATTTTTAATTATAATTTATTTAAAATTAAAATTTTTTAATATAAATAAAGAAAAAAATTAATTTCTTACCGCCAGTTGCAACACTTGAAACCGGAAGTCCCGTTTTGTAGGACATAAAGCCCAGAATTGAAAATACTACGAATCCAGCAAAAATACTTGTCCCACAATTTAAAATCGGTACAAAGATGGAGTCCCTGCATTTAATTTTATTTAGATTTTTAATATTAAAATTGGAATAAAAATTAAATTTTTAATTTAATTTAATTTTTAATTATAGAATAAAACATAAATTGAAGAAAATTATCAAAACAAAAAGAAAAAAATTATTTGGTTCAAATAACCGATTATTTGTCTATTTTATTGATTTTATTAAACAAATATTTCCTTGAATCAAGTATTTACTTGAATCAAATAAATATTTCAATAAAATACTTTTTCTGGAACAAATAAATATTTACTTGAATTTAAAAAATATTTCCTTGGATCAAATAAATATTTACTTGAATTAAATAAATATTTACTTGGATCAAATAAACAACATTTACTTGCATCAAGTATTTAATTCAATCAAAATAATTATTTCCTTGAGTTAAATAAATATTTCTTTTGAATTAAGTATTTACTTCAATCAGATAAATATTTACTTGAATTAAATAAACATTAACTGAGATCAAAAAATTTTTTTTTCATTTTATTAAAAATAATAGTTAACAGCAATAATAATAATAATTTATTAAGATTATTAGTATCTTTAAAAAAGTTATAATTTAATAATTTATAATTATTTTTTTAAAAAATTAATAATATTTTATAAATATTATTATAGATGATATTTTTTTTAAATTTGAAAATAAAAAATAATACTAGTAAATTACTTAACAATATTGATAAAAATAATGTAAAATTGGAAAAAAAATTATTATTGTTTAATATTTATTTAGAGTAAAATTATAAAAGAATAAGAGTTTATAAAAAAATTAGTCACATACATTCGATTGTTGTTCTTGAAAGGATTGTAACTTGCCATATTAACAATTCCACCCCATCCAGGGCCGAGTGAGAAGAATATTTGTATAGCTGCATCAGCCCAAACCTGAAATTATGATTTTTCAAATTTTTGGAATTATTAATTTTTTCAAAATTTTTTAATCTATTTTTTTAGAAGTAAAAAAATTAAGTTATTATTATTATTAATAATTATTAATTAGGTAATAATAATAATTAATAATAATAATTATTATTTGTATTAATAATAATAATATTATTATTATTAATAATAATATTATTATTAATAATAATAATTATTATTAATAATAATAATTATTAATAATTAATTAGTGAATAACTAATTAATAATAAAATAATAAGAATAGATTAATTTCGCGACTTTATACTTTTAGAAAAGAAATAACACTGAAAAAATAAAATTTCACTTAGGCGAGAATCGAACCCGCGCCACTTGATTCGAAGCCAGGTACGTTGCCACTAGGCTAATGTCACCACCAGTAGTTATTTTTGACTTTGTCGAAATTTTTACTGTTTTTTTTAAAATTTTTTCGTCTCTAAACTATTATTTTTTCTCTTTTTGTAATTTAATTTTAATTATTTCTTTATTTTTGTAATTATTTGAATTAATTACCTTAAGATTTGTTAATTGAGACCATTCGGGAGAAATGTAGAATAAAATTCCGTCCATCGCTCCGGGTAATGTGATTCCGCGTATTAGGAGAACAAAGAGAATAACAAAGGGGAAAGTTGCAGTAAAATAAACAACCTAAAAATATATTTTTTTTTTTGAGAATTGTTTTTTTTATAATTAAAAATACACGAATAGGCAATGAAGTAAAATATAGTTTTCTCTATTTACCTTGCCGACAGTTTTCACGCCATTACAAATGCATAGATAAACAATAATCCACGATATTAAATTACAGACGAAAACTGGCCACACAATACCTCCAATTTCATTGATTCCACTCGATATCTGTAGAATTTCGTTACTAAAATTAAAAAAAAATAATTTTTATAATTAAAAAAAAGTTTATGGTTACAAAGAAATTTGAGAATTTAAAAAAAAAATTGTTATAATTAGAAAACAATTGTTAATTAAAAAAGTTTTAATAATTGAAAAATAATTATTAATTTAAAATTTTTTTATAATTAATTAACGAGTTTTAATTAAAAAATTTTAATAATTAAAAGACAATTTTTATTTAAAAAAATGTTTGACTTAAATAAATAATAAATAAATAATAAAAAATTTTTTTTTATGTTAACAATTAAAAAACAATATTTAATAGTTCTTTTTATAGATTTATAATTTAAAACAATTTTTTATTTTATTTATTAACTAAGAAAGTGTCAATGATCAAAAATGTTAATTAAACAATTTTTTTTATACTTATACATTTTTAATCTAAAACAATTTTTTTATTTTTTTTTATTGATTAAGAAAGTTGCAATAATTAAAAATGTTAATTGAATAAATTTTTTGAATAATTGAAAAGTTTTTTTTATAATTTAAAAAAATCATGATAATTGAAAAGTTTTAATAATTTTATTAAACTTACTGAAAAAATTCATCGGCAGGTGTTTTTGCTTTTAAATTTCCTATTTGACTAGTTGCGTTCCTGTGACCTTGAATATCACCGCCCAGCTACAAAAAAATATTAACTATTTTTTAATTTTTAATTACTAATTTCTGAAAATTTAATAAAAAAATTTTAAAACATATTTGAAAACTGTTTTTTTTGACATTGGTTTTTTTTGTTCTATAAAAATCGATTTTCAGATATATTTTAAAATTTATTTATAAATTTAAAAAAAGTTTTTTTATTTTTGAATTTTTTAATTAAATTAAAAAAAAAAATTTTTCTTTTAGACTAGTTTTTAACTAAAAATAATAATAATAATAATAGAACAAATAATAATGTAACAGTAAAGTAATTGTAATAATAAAATAAAATAACATTAAAATAATAATGAAATAAAAATAAAATTGTAATTAAATTATAATAAATAATAAAATATTAATAAACTAATAATAATAAACAAACTTTTAGGCAGTTTTCACTATTCCACGGATGGTCACAATCACTCCATGGTAATTTATTTTTAATTGACATTGCCATAAATAATAGTGGATAGGCAATTATCACATTATAGTACATTGTGCAAATTAAATTTACTATAACAATTGCAAAACCTGCCCCTGTAATTAAAAAAAACATATATTTGTGTAAAATTACTTTTTTTCGATAACGCAATCGGGGTAAAATGGCATTAACTTCGAGTGAAATTTTATACATTTTTTAGGGGTAAATTAACATAAATGTGGGGTAAAGTGTCACTAAAGTTGATATTTTTTATACTTTTTGGGGTAAATCAAGAGAAAAGTGGGGTAAAGTGTCACTAACTTGGAGTTGAATTTTAAAACATTTTTTGGGGTAAATCGACACAAAGGTGGGGTTAAGTGTCACTAAAGTTATATTTTATATACTTTTTGGGGTACATCAAGTCAAAAGTGGGGTAAAGTGTCACTAACTTGGAGTTGAATTTTATAACATTTTTTGGGGTAAATCAACACTTGGGGTAAAATGTCACTAATTAGACGTCATATTTTACATACTTTTTGGGGTACGTCATAACAAAAGTGAAGTAAAGTGTCACTAACCTAACGTGATATTTTATACACTTTTTGGGGTGTATCCGCACAACAGTGGGGTAAAGTGTCACTAACTTGGTGTGAAATTTTATAAAAAATTTCGGGTGTAAATTAACATAAAGGTGGGGTAAAGTGTCACTAACGTGATATTTTATATACTTTTGGGGTTAAATCAACCTAAAGGTGGGGTAAAGTGTCACTAACGTGATATTTTTAATACTTTTCGGGGTAAATCAACACAAAATTAGAATGAAGTGTTACTAACTTGGAGTGAAGTTTTTAACCTTTTTGGGGTAAATAACCAGAAAGTTAGGGTCAACTGTCGAAAAGTCTAGAGGGGTAAAATGTCACTTTCTGGTATTTTAACATTTTAACCCCTCCTTACTTTGACAGAACTTTTTAAAATAATTATAAAATAGTTAAAAATAGTACTAGTTTTAATAACATTGGGGTAATATGTACAAAGTTTCTTGAACACATTGAAAATTTTTGTTTTTAATTACAAAATTAATGAATGATATTAAAAAAATGAATTAAAATGAAATAAGACAAAAATTAATAAATGAATTAAAATTAAATAAAACTGAAAATGAATAAATTAATTAAAATTAAATAAAACTGAAAATGAATAAAAATTTAAATATAAAAACCTTTAAAAATGGGACTCATTCGAAAGAGTGTTATACAACCGGTACTGCTAAATTGTCCCATTGATGATTCCATAAAAAATAATGGAATGCCACAAAAAAATAGCATCAATAAATATGGTACTAGAAAAGCTCCTGAAATTGAAGGGAAAAAAAAGTAATTAATAAAAGTGTTTATTTTCTTTAAAAAAAAAATAGAATTCAAAATATTCTCCCTTTCTCCTCTAAAGATATAGAATTTAAAATAATGTTTTCTTTTTCCAAAAAACAATATCTATATATAATTAGAATAAAGGAAATTACCTCCTCCATTTCTATAACACAAATATGGAAATCTCCATACATTTCCTATTCCAATTGCATATCCGGCACACGACAATAAAAATTCCGTTTTACTAGCCCAATTTCCTCTCTCGGGCTCGAAATTTGTTTCATCCTTTATCTTCTTGTCGATTAATAAATTAATCTTTGTCGTTTCGTTGCAGTGATAATTTTCACTTGAAATTTCCTCATCTTGACATTCGTTCTTCATTTTTTTTTTTAAATATGCCTGGCAATAAAATTTGAATATTAGAAAAAAGGAAAATGACAATTTTTTCTAATAACAATAACAATAATAAAAGTAATAATAATAATACTAAAAATTGGAAGAGAAGCAGGCGCAAAACGCCTACATCTAGGGTTTCGTTGCATTTAAAAAGAAAATCCTGTTTTGGTTATCATAAACCATTGTGGTTAAGACTGACTGACTGATTTGGGATCTATAGTGCCCCAAATTTGGGATCTATAGTGCCCCAAATTTGGGATCTATAATGCCCCAAATTTGGGAACTATAGTGCCCCAAATTACGACGGACAGACGGACGGACGGACGCCAAAGTGAAACTATAAGGCTTTCGGCCATGGGCCACGAAACCCTAAAAACTGGGGTAATGTTTACTGAAATTCGCTTTTTAACTTTACGTTATGGTATGGTAAAATTTACCATACCATAAAATTGGGGTAATGTTTACTGCAATTCGCGTTTTTAACTTTACGTTATGGTATGGTAAAATTTACAAGAAATTTGGTTGAAAATTTGTACTCATTAGTATGGTAAAATTTACACAATGTTTTTGGTGATAATTTAATTTTACAAAAATACTATTTGTCAGTATATGGTAAAATTTACTGTATTTTTAAAAATCTAATTTAAAGTTAATATTCTTTAAAATTAATATACTTGGCAGTATGGTAAAATTTACTCTACTTTGAAGAGATAATTTAATACAAAATTATTAACATCTTTACTTACCAGTATGGTAAAATTTACTTTATTTTCTTAAGAGATAGTATAAAATATTGCTACAACTTTTATTTGACAGTATGGTAAAAATTACTTTATTTTTAAGAGATAATTTAAACTTTATATTCGCCATTTGTCAGTATGGTAAAATTAAATTTACTTCTTTTTAGAAATAATTATTTTAAAATTATTAAGACCTTTATACTTGTGAATATTGTAAAATTTACTCTATTTTTTTAAGAGAAAATTTAAAATTACCACAATCTTTACTTGCCAAGTTTGGTTATATTTACTTTATTTTTTTAGAGATAATTTAAAGTTACTAAAATCTTTGCTTGGCAGTATGGTAAAATTTACTGTATTTTTTGTGATCTAATTTAAACTTAATATTCTCCACTTGTCAGTATGGTAAAATTTACTTTACTATTTTCAGAGATAATTTAATTCAAAATTTAATTATTAAGACCTTTACTTGACAATATGATAAAATTTACTCTTCTTTATTACTTTTTAAGCGATAATTTTTACTTGATATTCGTCATTTGGCAGTATGATAAAATTTACTTTACTTTTTTTTAGAAATAATTCAATTTAAAACTACTAAATTCTTTACTTGGCAGTATGGTAAAATTTACTCTATTTTCTTAAGTGATAATTTAAAAATTACTGAAACTTTTATTTTACAGTATGGTAAAATTTACTCTACTTTTTAAGAGATAACTTTTACTTAATATTCGTCATTTGGCAGTATGATAAAATTTACTTTACGTTTTTAGAAATAATTTATTTTAAAATTACTAAATTCTTTACTTGACAGTATGGTAAAATTTACTCTATTTTCTTAAGAGATAATTTAAAAATTACTAGAATCTAATCTAATTCTAAAATTAAAAATTACTAAGAATATGGTAAATTTAACTTTTTAATTGTTAATTTTTACTTAATATTCGTCACTTGGCAGTAGGGTAATATTTACTTAACTTTTTTCAGAGATAAATAATTTAATATAAAATTACTAAAATCTTTACTTGCCAGTATGGTAAAATTTAATTGAATCAATTTTTTTCAAATAATACTTGGAGGTTTTGTTTCGGAATTTTTTAAAAAAAATTTACTTATCAATGTACTCTTTTACTATCTTACATTTATCGCATTGGTTACTTCACCTGCAGTTTGCATAATATTTGTTAAGTTCATATAAAGGGACGGTTACTGTGATTGTAAGGAAGTAGGTTATATATGACGAATTGTCAGAGTAATTTCCATTTCAACACATCTCTCTTTCTCTCTCTTGTTATAACAGTCACTAAACATTAAAATTTCTGGCGCCAAAAAATAATCTTATATTTTTATCCCCTTTTTGGACAAATTAAAAAAAAATTTTCCTGATTTTTCAAATTAAAATTAAATTTCAATAAAAAAATGAAAGATAATTAAAAATAAAACATTTTCTGAATAATAATAATTATAATAATAAAAAAATAATAATAATAATAATAATAATAATAATAATAATAATAATAAATAAATAATTAAAATTAAAAAAAATAATAATAAAATTTAATTTTTATGTTATATTAAAAATTGCAATATAGTAGTACAGTAAAATTTACCATACTGATGTGAAAAATTGCATTATAATATAATAATATTTTTGTTAGATTTATATTTTAATAATAATTTAATAATATTATTATTAAAAGTAAAATTTACAATACCTACTAGGGAGTAAACGAATTAAGAAACAATAGCTACTGCAAAAATATAATTTAAACTATCTAAACTATAAATAAATAAATTAACCTAAAATAAAACAACTAAAAAAATTTTAATATTTATTTTTAGAAATATTTAACACAATAAACTTAATTTATTAATAATTGAAAATTACTGTATAATATAATTATTATAATTGCTACAATACAATTATTATAATAATTATTTTAAGTATAATAGTAACTATATTAAATATTAATAAAATATTAAATAAACAAAGTAATTATTTAATTAACTAATAAATGAATTATTGAATTAAATAATTAAATATAGAAGTTCTATTATAATTAGTATAATGCAATTATTATAATTAATACAATTATCAAAAATTATTAACCGTACGTAAATTATAAATATTTATAAATTTATTTATTTATGGAAAATTTAATATTATTATTATTTTTATTTAGTCATTTTATTTTTATTGTTAAATTGTAGAATTGAAATAGATTAAAAATAGAAAATAAAATAGAAAAAATACAATAATAATAATAGTAATAATAATAATAATAATAATAATAATAATAATAATAATAATAAATTCTGTATTAATAACTTAAATATTTATTCATTACTTTTTAATAATGATTAATAATCAATTTCTTTTGGATTATTTATAATAATAATTGATTTTTAATAAAAATAAAAATAATAATAATAATAATAATAATATGATAATAAATAATTAAAGCAATATCAATAAAATATTTTTGATAATATAACTATTATTTTTTTTAATTCATAAGTAAAATTTACTGATTTTTAAACTTTTATATATTATTTTCTCTAGGTATTAAAAATTTTTTTCTTACCGTCGTCGTTTGTTTATTAAAAAATTTCAAAACACTTGGAATAATTTTTTTAAATTTCCAATCACACAAAATCTTCCATTTTTTTTTGGTTTTTCCTTTCTTCGATGTGATAAGAAAATATATTCAAGTAATTAATAACTTTTTTTTAGAAACTTTATTAGACATGGAAAAAAGTTGTATTTAATTATTTTTTATTTATTTCTTCATTTATTTATTATTTTGTTTATTTATCAAATGTTCGATTTTTCTTTAATAAATAACAAATAAATAAAATATTTATTGTTTCGTTTATTTATTGAATATTCGAATTTTTCTAAATAAATAAAATATTTATTGTTTCGTTTGTTTATTGAATGTTCGGATTTTTTTTAAATACATAAAAAAATTAATAAAATATTTTTTGTTTTATTTATGTTTTTTTATACTGTTTTTTTTTGTTACAACCGATTTTAATATTGGTCATCAGAATCTTGTGGACCATTTGAATGACAGTTCTCAACTGCCCTCCATAATACACACATCATGTAATCACTAAGCTGACGAGAGGTAACAATATATAAATAGAATAACGTGATTGCAAGTGATTATGATGATAGGTTAAATTTCGACTCATCCCAATATATAAAGGGATGCACCTTTTTAGTCTCACTTTTAAGAACATATCATTATTTTTTATTGTTTGAGAAAGAATGATTATTATCTCCTTAAAATATAATTCATATTCATTTAGTGTATTTAGAAACCCTTCAGAATGATAATATAAACATTATAAGTGTTTCGAAAAAAATACTATTAGAAATACTTTTTTTTTATTTTCTGCTATTACTATATATAAATTTTATTTTTTATAAATAACTTTTCTGTATGTCAAAATAGTTATTTTAATATATATTTATTTATTTATTTGTTTTTAAATATAATTTAAGGCGTAAAAGAAGTTAACTTTAGTCGATTGAATATTGGAAAGAAAAATCGAAAAATTCGATATTTAAAATATAAACAAAATATTTGTAATAAAATAAAATATTTGTTTCATAATTATAAACAAAATATTAAAATATAAACTGAATATTTTATTCAGTGATGTCAGGAAAATTTTATTTTTTATTTCCCACTTACTTTTTACTGATTCAATTATTTAAAATAATTTTAAATAATAATAATAATAATTAGGAAAATATTTTTTTGTATTTCCCACTTTTCACTGATTCAATTGCTTTAAATAATAATAATATATTCAATTACTCAAGACTTCAATACTTTTGCTACATAAATATTTAAATACTATAGTTATTTATTTTTCTACATTTATTTTTACAAAAATTAAAATTTGGAATATTTCGAACTTTCTCAAATTAAAATTATTTCTAAATAAAAAACTGTAAAACTACACAAAATTTACCAATTTTCTACAATCTAACTAAAATTTTTGTTGAAATCAATTATTTTTAATAATTTTCCGAAACTTTCTTGGTGAATTTAATTAAATAAAAAATAGAAAAATTTAAAGTTTTAAACTAATTGTACCTGTAAATCTTTGTTTTTTTTAGAAAGTTGTTAAGGCGAATTATTGAATGTAACTGGATGGTATGGAAGCTTGCAAGAAGCTTGCGGCAAGCTTCACGTGAAAACATCGAGAGAATTTAAAATCTCAAAGACTTGTTTAAACTGGACGTAACAATTTCTAAAAACGAAAAGAATTTTAAATTTAAATTGAATATTTAACCAAGATTTAGAATTTTATCAAGAAATAATAAATACAAATCGAGAAAAGTAGATATTTTAGAAAAAAATTTATTTCCTTATGGCAATTAATTGAAATTTAAAAAATTATTAAAAAAAAAATTCGAAAATAAAAAATAATTTAAATTTAGTAAAATTTTTGGAAAATAATTGAATTTTATAAACAAATTTATCGAAAATATTTAAAAATAAAAGTTTTTAAATAATTTTAATTGTGAAATTAATGAAAATATATTAATTTTCCATAATTTTAATTGAAAAGTCTAAAAAAGTAAATTGTTAAAAAATGGCAATTTCTTTTTTAAGAATAAATGAATATTTAAAATTTTTAAAAATAAGGAACAAAAATTCCAAAAATTAAAAAATAATTTAAATTTTGTAAAATTTTTGAAAAAATATTCAATTTTCTAATCGAAGTTTTGGAAAATATTAAAAAATAATCAAGTTTTGAATAATTTTAATTATAAAATTCATGATTTTTCTATAATTTTAATTAAAAAGTTTAAAAGAGTAAATTCTTAAAATCTGTTAATTCCTTTTTAAAGGCATTTAAGAATTTTTTTAAATATGGAACAAAAATTTCAAAAAATAAAAATAATTTAAATTTAGTAAAATTGTTAGAAAATTATTGAATATTATAAACGAATTTTTCGAAAATATAAAATAATTCAGTTTTTGAATAATTTTAATTTAAAAATTATTGAAAAATACACAAATTTTCCATCATTTTAATGAAATGTCTAGAAAAGTAAATTATTATAAATTTTTCTTAAGGATAATTGAATTTTAAAAAATTTTGTTAATAAAACTCTAAGAATCAAATTTTTAAAAATATCGTACTATAATTTTTTAAAAATAATCAATAATAAATAGTTAATAAATCACTTGAAGAATAAATTATTTTTAGTAAAATTTGGCAGGACTTTAACTATTTAAACAATTTTTGAATCAAATATTTAAAAAATTTAATTATGTTAAAAAAGTTATTAAAAAAATCAGTTTTTGAAAGATAATCTTAAATCTCTCATTATTCGCTTCATTCGGTGTTCCTCTATTTGTTTAAAGTTTTATTTTCTTGAAATTTATTTAAAATTTTTATTAATGTTATAATGTAGGGTTTATTTCTTAACTGACATTTGATAAAGAAATTTTACTCGTTTATCAATTGAGAAAAGTTTCTCGGTTTGTCGAATAAAATTGAAGAAAGAACAAAATTCCTACCTTATCAAAGAACAATACATTGTTTTATCAGTTGAGATTGAAATATTGATTTTTTCCATTACAAGCTTACTGAATTGTACGCAATTTTTGCCTCTGAAAACTTAAATCAATAAATCATTAATTATAAATTTTTAATTATAAACTTCTAAATTATTAATTATAATTTATAAACTATAAATTTATGAATGATTAATTTATGAATTATTTTTGTAGATATAAACTTATTTAAATGTAATTATATAAATTGTGAATTCATAATTTATAATTTTATAAATATTACAAATTATACATTTATAAACTATAAATTTATTAATTATAAATTTATGAATTATAAATTTACAAATTATAAATTTATAAATATTGCAAGAAAAATTAATTTGTAAAATAAAGCTTTTCTTAATTTAATCCAAATTTTAGTATACATATTGCAAAATAAAAATTAATATGTCAAATTTTTTTGAAAATTTTTAAATTAGAATATTTAATTCATTTTATATATATAAAGAAATACAAAAAGTGACGAATAAAATAATTTTTACAGTTTGTAGATTAGAAGATTGAAATAGTAACAAAAGTTCCATGATCCATGATTTAAATGCAAATAATTATTCCGATATTTTTTAAAAAATATATATATGTTGTACGATTAGTCTCAAAACATTTTAATCTCAGCATCAAAACGAATTATTATTTTGCGTAATACCTTGTTAAAAAGCGATAAACGATGAGTGGGATTTTCTCGGTTTAAGTAGCTTTATCAGTAATTCTACTCAAAAATAAATTCATTTCCCAAAAAAAGAAAACTAAAAAACTAGAATTTATTTTATTAATGTAGAAAAAAAATCAGAAGAGTATTATGAAATTAAAATTTTTATAAATTATAAATTATTAGTAAATAAATAAAAAAATTTATTTGCAAAAAAAGAAAACACAAGAATTTATTTTAATAGAAAAAAATCCAAAAAGTATAAAATTAAAATATTGCAGTAATAATAACGAAGTTTACTAATTGATAAATTAATTAGTTAAATAATCTTTAACGTCCGAGCAAATGAAACGAAAACATTCGTTTTCGTCTGAATGTTGTCGTTTTATTTGCCTTAGTTGATAAATTAATAAATAAATTTTTTTAAATATTTTAATAAATTTTACTGTTAAAAAAAAATCTTTAAAAATATGTTCAAAAGACGTAGACTGTTCCCACAAATAAATAAAAAATAAATTATAATAACGTCCGAGTGGTTTGAATAATAAGAAAAAGGAAGAAAAAAAATAATTAAATTTTCAAAAGATGTAATGAAATTCTTTTTGCGACTGTTTCGTTCTCTTGTTTGCCATGCACACAATTGCTGAGCACAATTGGAGAAAAGGGTCTATATTTTTTTTCGTATATATATAAATAAGGTGGTGGGAAGTACATAGAATTGGTTTCAGCCTTGCTCGAGAACCGATCATATGGCTGATAAACGTGTGAACAGTTCGGATTGCTCCTCAATAATTCATACCAAACGCGACACAAACTATCAACTGCGGTGTCCGCATTCTGAAACTGACCATCGAGTTTCTGAAACCGCACATTGTTTCACACTTTGGTGTTACTTATTATTTTTTTGTTCCTCTATTTTGCCTTTTTGTTCTACACGACAAGATTCGCATTTATTTTCCCCAGAAAGAAAAGTTATTAGAGTGAGACAAAAAAATTACTAAAGGGACAAAACTGTTATTAAAATTTTAGAAAAGTTCCTAGAATGTTATTACTCTTATTATTAATATTTTTATTATTATAATTATTCTTAATATTATTATATTATTATTTTTAATATATTTACATTTTAATTTACTTTCAGATAGTACGGAAGCTTACAAGAAGCTTGCAGCAAGCTTCACGTGAAAACATCAAGAGAATTTAAAATCTCAAAGACTTGTTTAAACTGGACGTAACAATTTCTAAAAACCAAAAGAATTTCAACTCTAAATTGTATAATATGAAACAAAATGCTAATTTATTATGAAATTATAAACAATAATCATAGTAACTTAACTAACAATAATAATACTAACTTCTTACTTATTTTATTAAATAAAATTAGCAATTTAAATAATAATAGAATTGACAAATTTTTAATTCAAATTATTTTTTATAAAAATAAAATATGAATTGAAATATAGTTTTATTACTACTATAACTATAATAATCATATATTCTGAGACAGGGAATTCAGGGAAAAGTCAGGGATTTGTAAAATTAAAAGTATTGAAAAAAATTAAATTTTTAGAATTCCGAAAAAATGCTGAATTTTTGTGTCTTCTTTGTTTGCCTTACAAACTATGAAATTACCACAAATTCAATAATTTCTTTTCAAATAACTTAATTCATGAAGAACTGTCATAAAATTATTGCTTAGAAATTATTTCATGAATAATTTTATTTCATAGTTTAAAAATTAATTTTATTTTAAAAGAGTTTACAACTTTCTTAAATAGATCTACTTTAAAAGGTTTAAATTTGAAATTTTATAAGATTTTAAATTTGAATAAATTTAATTAGAGAAAGAACTTTGAAAAATTTTAATAATTTAAATTCTTCTGAAAATAGTTTAATTTTGCAATATATATTTAATTAATTATCAAAAATAATGGATTAATAGAAGAATTTTAGTTGAAAATACTACAAAAATTGAATTTTTGAAAAGTTGCAAATGTTTGCAGAAATTGAATTATTTTTCAAAGTACCTAATAAAATTTTTCGCAGAAATTCAATTATGTTCAGAAATTGAAAAAAAAGTCTCGTCTAAATTTCAATTATCTTTATGAAATATAAATAATAACATTCTTCTCCGAAACTTAATTAGTTTAAAAATTTTAAGCAAAATTATTGTCAAAATTTCAATTATTTTCAAAAATTTTCCTCGATTCAATGATTTTAAATATCTACTATTTTAATAATAGTTTCCAAAAGAATTAAATTTTAATCGAATTTCTCGAGAAATGTAATTATTCTTGAAAATTTTATCAAAATTCGTCAAAGAAATCAATTATTTAAAAATTTGTTGATAAAATTCATTATGAGAATACTATTTTAAGGACTATTTAAATATTCAGTCAATTATTTATATTTGTATTTAAATAATAGAATTCTCGTAAAATTTTTAATAAAAATAAATTAAAAAATGAATTTTAGTTCAAACCTTAGATAATAATTTTAAATTCAATTAATTTCAAAAAAATAATAAAATTCTTCACAAGAATTAAATTATATTCAAAATTTTTTAAAAAATTTTGTCAAAAATTCAATTATCTTTAAAAATAATAAAATTCTTTTCCGAAATTTAATTATTGTCAAAACTTTTAATAAAATTCTAGGTAAAATTTCAATTATATTCAAAGTTTATTCAAAATTTATTCTTCGCAATAATTCAATTATTTTCATAAATAATTATATTTTTTAAAGGAATTCAATTATTTTCATAAAGAATAGAAATTTTTACAGGGATTCAATTATTTTCACAAATAATGAAACTCATCGCGGAATTTCAATTATTTTTAATACCTACAATTTTAATCAAATTTCTCGAAAAATTTAATTATTCTTAAACATTTTATTAAAATACGTCGAAAGAATTTAATTATTTAAAAATTTGATGATAAAATTCTTTATGCGAATTCAATTTTAAGAAACGTTGAATTATTTTATAAATTATTTATTTTCATATTTAAATAATTGAATTCTCATAGAATTTTATAATAAAAATTGATTTAAACATGCATTTTAGTTAAAATTTTAAATAACAATTAAATATATTTAATTTTAAATAAGTTTCAAATTTAAAAATTTTTAATTTTAATTTTCCATACTTTTAACTGACAATTCTCTAAAATTAATTTTTTTGAAAAAGTTTAATTCAATTTTCTTTCAAAATTAAACAAAATGGATTTAAAAATTTTTAAAGAACTTATTCAAAAATTATTAAAAATAATTGATATAGAGAAGAATTTTTGTTAAAATTTCTAGAAAGTAATAATTGAATTGAAATGATAAAAATTATTTTTAAAAAGTTACAGTAACAATATTCTTATAATAAAAAATAATGATTTGATCACTCTGTCATCTTTATGTTTTATAATAGTATTCTCATAAGTTGTTTAATTTCAAAAAGTTTTCAATTTGAAATTTTTGAAAATTTTAATTCCTATGGAAAAATATTAATAATTAAATATTTATTTAAAAAATAAGTTATTGATGTTTTTAAATAATTTTACAATTAAATTCGTAAATAAATGTAAGACAACATTTTTTCAAGTAAAACTTTATCCTTTTTTTTCTAACAATTCAAAGATTTTAAAATTCATTTTCAATTAAAATTTGTAATTGATAAATAAAATTTATAAACATTTTTTACCTTTATTTTAGAAAAACGTTTAATTTTATTAAAACGATTGTAATTAAGAAATTAAAATGATGCAAATTAGTTCCTTATGCAAATTGAGAATTTACTACAAAAATGTGAAGAAACTGCGGTAATCTGTAATATTTTTTTTCTCAAAAGAAAACAATGAGCTTGTAAACAATATTGTTATTGAAAATTAAAAATTATGCGACTTTGTTGGCTATCACTTAAATTCAAATTTTTCGGGGTAACGTTAAAACGATTTTTAACATTTTTAACAATCTAAAAAATTTTGTTTTTCTCGATTTTTTGGCGATGCTTCAAAACAATTTCCAAATTCTTCATTTGCCATGAAAAACACTGCTAATGTGCCCAATATATACTGCGGATTTTAAAGGATTTTACATATTGATTATTAGTAAATTTTTTATACAAACTTTGTGAATCATAAAATTTTTTTCGACTGTCTATCGACTATATTTTTTATAAGATGAACTCATTCTCCTAATGATCGAATTAGATTCCACTCCTCCCTCCTCGAAAAATTCTTCACTTCCCTAATAGTTATCTCATCAGTAACAATTCTTTCACAATGCCAATAATAAAAGAAAATTCCGAGGGAAAAAAACCCCAAATCGTAAAAACTAGATTTTCACAGTTCTCAATCTGATGATGTGGGGGTATTAGACGAACAAGTATCAAAGAGTATTAGGAGAGTCTTACTGGGAGAAAACAAGATCGAGATAGAGTCTTTTTTTAAAAAAAAAGTCCAAGAGTCAAAAAGCCAAAAGCGATAAAAATCCTATTGAGCCAATTGCCGAACATTTTCACATCGTGATTGTGTCCATTGCTGGGTGAGGTATATAGTAACCGAATAGAGATTGAAGAGGGGAATGTGGAAAGGGTGATTTTTCCAAGTTAAAGAAATATTATCCCAATGGCGTTTTATCCAGATTAGATCAGAAGACAATTCATCCAGTTGTGGCGAACACAGGACAGGCGTGGCGAACGTTTGGAAAATCTCCGGCTCGTTGATAGTTGCACACATAAAAAAAGGACCAAAAAAAGAGAAAAGGGAGATAGGTTAGGGGAGAGGGGGAAAACGGAATGATCGTTTCGAAATCTCTCTCTTTCTCCCTCTCTCTTGTTTCGAAATCGAGAGAGAGAGAGAGAGAGAGAGAGAGAGAGAGAGAGAGAGAGAGAGAGAGAGAGAGAGAAAGGGAGGAAAAAGTCAACTAGTCGAAATCGACAGTCAGTGAATCTAGATAAGTGGGAGTTACCACTGAAAAGAGGAAGGGGGGGAAGGGTGTATTAGGTGAAATAGTATGAATCGATGATAAAAAAAAGAAGAGAGTGGAAGGGGAAGTTGACTTGAAATCCTTAAAAAGTCACAAGATGAGGAGAAAAAGTACAGAAAAAAAACACTCGGGTGCAGTTTCTTTTTCGAAGCTACTACTTCTGTACGACTTGCTGACGTCGGGACCATTATTTGTCGGATGTTACGCCTGTTACTAAAGGTCGCTTGGAATACGTTAAGATC
This sequence comes from Leptopilina heterotoma, assembly GCF_015476425.1. Lineage (NCBI taxonomy): Eukaryota > Metazoa > Arthropoda > Insecta > Hymenoptera > Figitidae > Leptopilina > Leptopilina heterotoma. Next base: position 5,330,113 of record NW_025110842.1, read on the forward strand.
CGAGAAGGAGATGTCGATTGAAGCCGCAAATGGCTTTTCGAGATCGGGCTCCAAAAGGAACACTCCGACAATCGTAACCAGATCGAAAAGGGGATTTTCTTCTGTTTTTTTTCTCTGTAAGTCATTCGTGTGAGAAATTGAGTCAATTTGCAAGTTTATTCCAAGGGATAAGGAAGAGATTTTTTCTTTAATGAACTACTATTATTAAATGATGTTCTCCATTATCTTCTAATAATAGTTTAGTTTTCTTGTCACTAACCCATCCCTGGACTATCATAATTATACTTAAGTTTTGTTAAAGGTATTGAATTTCCCAACCGTGCTGTTATCTATTGATCTACTCAGTAAAATTATTATTTATTATCATAATTACTACTAATATTATTTTTCTTATTAATTTTATTATTATTATTCTTGGTGTTAAACTAATATTTTAATTTACATTCAGATACGACGGATGCTTGCGAGAAACTTGCAGCAAGATTACAGTGCAAGCATCATGAGAATTTAAAGTCTCAAAATGCTTGTTTAAACTGGACGTAACAATTTCTAAAAAAAATCAAATCCACTGGCAGGGCTCGAACTAGGTCCGTAAATCCCGTAAAATTCCGTAACTTTGCTTAAAGTCCGTAAAAATCCGGTTTTTTTTAAATCTCGTACTTTAATTCAAAAAGAATGAAAAGTTCGTAAATTGTACGATATAATTTGGAGAATTTTAGAGAAATTTACAAATGGTTGCAGAAATTCAATTATTTTCAAAAGTAATAAAATTCTTCGCAGAAATTCAATTATGTGCAAAATTTTTTAAAAATTCTTGTCAAAATTTCAATTATCTTTAGAGATAATTAAATTCTTTCCCAAAATTCAATTACTTTCAAAAATTTTAATAAAATTTAATTAAATTTTGTCAAAATTTAAATTATTTTCTAAAAGTCTTCTCAATTCAACGATTTTTAATAGGTATCTACTATTGTAATAAAATTCCTTAAAAGAAATCAATTATTTAAAAAAAATTTAATAAAATTCTACACAAACTTTTAATTATTTTCAAAAAATAATAAAAATTTCAAAGAAATTTCTTACAAATTTAATAAAATTTAAATTATTTTCATAAATAATAAACCTTATTGCACAATTTTAATAATTTTTAATACAATTTTAATTAAATTTCTCGAAAAATGTAATTGATTTTAAAAATTTTGTTAAAATTCGTCGAGAGAATTCACTTATTTAAAAATTTATTTAATAAAATTCTTTACAAGCATTCAATTTTAAGAAACATTCAATTAATAAGTTATTTATTTTTGTACTTAAATAATTGAATTCTAGTAGAATTTTCTAATAAAAATTTATTAAAAAAAATTAATTTTAGTTAAAACTTTACATAATAATTGAATTAAGAAAAAGTTTAATTTTAAAAATTAGCAAAAGTTTAACTATTTTAAAAAATTTTCAACAATGATTTTCAATATCTACTATTTTAATAAAATTTTCTAAAAGAATTTAATTATTTAAAATTAATTTAATTATTTTCATAAATAATAACAATTTCACAGGAGTTCAATTATTTACAAATTTTTTTATAAATTTCTTCGCAATACTTCATTTATAATCAAATTTCTTAAAAAATCTAATTTTCTTAAAAAATTTTCTAAAATTCGTCGAAAGAATTTTATTATTTAAAAATTTGTTGATGAAATTCTCTTTAAGAATTAAATTATAAGAAACATTAAATTATTTAATAAATTATTTATTTTTGTATTTAAATAATTTAATTCTAGTAGAATTTTCTCATAAACACTGATTTAAAAATTGATTTTAGTTAAAATTTTAGATTACAATTAAATATTAAAAGCATTATAGCGTAAATTTTTAGAAATAATTGAATTCTGAAAACTTTTCAGATTCAAATCTTTGAAAATTTGAATTTTTTATATTTTTAACTAACAATTTTGTAGAATTAATTTTTTTTGAGAAACTTTAATTCCGGATTTTTTTCTAAATTAATTAAGGTTTTTATTTTCTAATATATGTTTAATTGAAGAATTAACGAATAATTTTAATTTTGCAAAACTAAATTGTAAACAAATAAATTTAAAAATTTGTAAAGAACTTTTTCAAAAATGATTAAAAACAATTGATTTATAGAAGATGATTAGTTAAAAACACCAAAAAATTTAATTTTAGAAAAGTTACAAATTATTGCTGAAATTCAATTATTTTCAAGAGTAATAATATTCTTCGCAAAAATTAAATATTGTTCAAAAGTAATAAAATTCTTTTTAAGGATTCAATTATTTTCACAAATAATATAACTTATCGCAGAATTTCAATTATTTTTAATTACAATTTTAATCGAATTCCTCGAAAAATTTAATTATTATTAAAAATTTTACTAAAATTCGTCGAAAGAATTCAACAATTTAAAAATTTGTTGATAAAATTCTTTATGAGAATTCAATTTTAAGAAACATTTATCAATAATTGTAATTTCGTAAAATTGAATATTGTAAGCAAATGGATTTGAAGATAATAATTATTATTGTCAGTAATTGGTCCGTAATTTTTCATTTTTGGTCCGCAAAGTCTTTATTTTTAAATACTTTTATAGGTTTGAACCCTGCACTGGTAAAAATTTTCAATTTCTTTTATAACCGTCCGTCCCACCTTTCTGAACGAATTTTACTCATTTCGTCAATTACCCAACCTTGCCAGACGAAATTAAGGCTAATTTTGTCCAGCAAGTTTGGATAGTTACGAAAAATGACACATCAGGAACGGCACATTTTGAAAGTTACCATAAAATTAAAAAAGGGTTGGGTTACTACGGATGAAAAGTTACCAAAAAATTAAAAAAAGAATTGGATTACTACGGATAAAAATTTATCAAAAAATTAAGAATGGGTTGGGTTACCACGGATAACAAGTCCCAATAAAATTAAAAAGGGGTTGGGTTCCTGTGGACAATTTAGAAACTTTTGTCAAAAAAATTCAACATTTAGGGAAAAGGAGAAACCAGCGGCTTGTTTCGAAAATGGAGGGGAATTTTCGGAATATTCAAATGATAGATAATAAAGGGGACAATTATATCAATATACGTATATATGTTTATAAAGATCTGATATGGGGAAAAGCGTGAAGTTATCTGTTAGTTATATTATAAAGCGCTTCACGCTTGAAGCGAAAGGACGTGTATAGACAGCAAAACTGTCTACTAACGAGCGACAGACGATATCGTTCATCTTTTGTCCCGCTTTAATTATGCTCCACTAATTATGCCTAGCCAGTAATTACTATCATGTTACCGGAGACTGCTGCCCAAGGGGATACATCTCGTGATAATAATGGGCGGCTTGTTCTGCCAGATCCCATTCTATTTTAATGCGCACACGCATTCAAAATTATTTTTTTAACAATATTTATGTACACAGCTATTTGGGTAAATAGGGTTTTGGTAAAAGTAAATTTTAGAAAAACTTTTTTGAATTAGGTACTTCTTTTCTGCCTTATATGATCGTTATGGTCCTGTAAGCGCTTAGATGTCTTGTAGGGAGTAGAATAGGACTAGGACTAGCATTTCAGTATCTGTCCAGTAAATAGCTGGAGGAAAATTACTTTTAAACTATCATTTCATTTTTAAAAATTAATAAGGGGTCATCCATAAAGCATGTGATACTTAATTTCAGAAAATTTAATCCTCTCCCCCATCATGATGCCTTTTTCATTAATGATTAACATTGAGCATGATATTTTATAGACCTCTACCTACCCCCTAAAGTATCACATGTTTTATGGACAACGAAAACATTCGGATAATGAATAAAAACATTATTTACTCTAACAATAAATATTTTTATTCATTGTCCGAATGTTTTCATTTTATTTGTCTCATTTAATGTAGTATTAAAATTTAATATTAAATTTTATAATAATTATGATCTTCTGCTAGTGTTCTGCTGTGGCTACTACTACTTAAAAGGGCTTAAAAGTTACAATAAAATTTGTTATCCTTCAGGAAGTTGTTCAGCAACATTTCAACAGCAATCTAGGTTGTTAACAGTCCATAAAAAATAATAAAATTGAAAAAAGTTTAATTTAAACGTCTTTTGTATGACAATTATTATCTTCTGATAATGTTCCGCTGTGGCTACTACTATTTAAAATCGATTAAAAGTTACAATAAAATTTTTTATCCTTCGAAATATTGTTCAGCAACAGTCTAGGTTGATAACTGTCCATGAAAAATAATAAAATTTAAAAAAATTTAACTTAAACGTCTGTTTATGACAATTATGATCTTCTGCTAATGTTCGGCTGTGGCTACTACTATTTAAGAGCGATTAAAAGTTATAATAAAATTGTTTATCCTTCAGGAAGTTGTTCAGCAACATTTCAACAACAATCTAGGTTGTTAAGAGTTCATAAAAAATAATAATATTGAAAAGAATTTAATTTAAACATATTTTTATGATTTTTATGATCTCATGCTAGCGTTCGGCTGTGGCTACCACTACTTAAATTACTAGAGGGACAAAAAGTTACTAAACTTTTCATCTACTGATGTAAGGGTGCAATCCCATTACAGCAGAATACGTCGACCGAAAACAGAAAATCATGAGTGCGAAAGAGATAGATAGATATTGTTGTTCTTTTCACTCTCATGATTTTCTGCTTTCGGTCGACGTATTCTGCATACATGGGATCGCACCATAACTCCAGTAAAAATTCAATCTAGTGTTAAAATTGAGTTTTAGGGACAAAAAATAGTTACTATAGGGACAGAAAGTTACTGAAATTAGAAATTACCCAGCCAGACCAAGTAAAAATTTATTCTGAGGTTAAAATTAAGTTTTAGGTTTTTATGAAGTTACTAGAGAGACAAAAAATTTACTAAACTTTAAAGCTACTGATTTAGTCGTAGTGAAAATTTAATTAATGTTAATTTCTAGGTTAAAAATAAAATTACTAGAGGGTCAAAAAGTTACTAAACTTTAAAACTACGCCTTCAACCCCAGTAAAGGCGCTTGCACACTTCCAAAATTTTGGGCGAGCAGCGAATTTTCATGGCCTTGAAACTCACATTACTAAATATGATTGGCTCTACAAAAAGCTGCTTGAAAATGTACTTTTGTCAGAGCCAATCATATTTAGTAATGTGCATTTCAAGGCCGTGAAAATTCGCTGCTCGCCTAAAAATTTGGAAGTGTGCAAGCGCCTTAAAAATTCAAACTAGTGTTAAAATTAAGTTTCAGGTCAAAGAAATTAGTTGTTAAAGGACAAAAAGTTACTAAACTTTAAAACTACCGATTGACTCCATTAAAAAATGTAATCTACTGTTAACTTATGGTCAAAAATAAATTTACTAGGAGAATAAAAAGTTACTAAACTATAAAACTATGCTTTCAACCACAGTAAAAATTACATCTAGTATTAAAATTAAATTTCTGGTCAAAGAAAATAGTTGTTAGGTGGTCACAATGTTACTAAAACTAAAAATTACCCAGTCAGGTTTAGTGAAAATTTATTCTTTTGAACGTTCTAGGTTTATATAAAGTTACTAAAGAGACAAAAAGTTACTAAACTTTAAAGCACAGATTTAGTCCTAGTGATAACTTACTTTAATGTTAATTTCTAGATAAAAATAAAATTACTAGAGGGACAAAATGTTACTAAACTTTTAAACTGGGGTTTTCAATGTCAAAAAAAGTTACTAAAACGACTTGAAATTACTGAACTCTGAGACTGTTGATTCACTCCTAATAAAAATTAAACCTAGTGTTAAAATTTCTTTGTAGGTCAAAGAAAAAAATTACTAGAGGCTCAGAAAGTTACAAAACTTAAAGCCTACCTACTTGACCACAGTGAAAATTTAGTCTAGTGTTAATTTTAAGTTTTTGCACAATGTAAAAAGTTACTAAAGTTAAAAAATTACTAGAAGTAAAAAATATTAGAAAAATTTATTAAAATTCATTTTTCTATTATTCAATTAAAAAATTTCTTTTTTTTTACAAAAACTATCAGTTGATAATGAAGTATAAATCTTTGAATAAAATAAATTGAAATTGCACGGTACATATCCTTGAAACATTTAAGGGGTTTGGGGGACGTTGTGGGTGGTGCACAATAGACTATATACATGTATATATGTGTGGAAAGCTAGGGTAATTTATTATGGGGTGTACATTCTCTACTAAATAAGGGTGGCCCGAATCAGCCTTCCGTAGTCCGCGAATTGTTTGCTGCCCCTCCCCCCTCTTCTCTCTTCAATCTCGTTTCACTGACTTTCCTCATTTATTCCCTCTCTCTCTTTGCAAAATCGTTCCACAGGAACATTGGAAAGAGTACAACTGAGAGAGAGAAACGACGAAATGCATTCTCTCTTTCTCTCCTTCTCATTCTCTCTCTTTAATGTTATTCGGGGATTTGGATTAAACCGTGTACTTCTGCTTCGCATTTGCAATCAAATACCTTCGTCTCATGCGCTAAACGAGACGACCGTTTTATTGACGTGGGGAAGAAAAAACCCAAAAATTTTCAATGAACCTTGTTACCAATTGAAAGTGGTGAGGGAGAGGGAAGAGAATGGGAATTTGATTCAAAAATTGTTTTATACTTTCTTTAATTGATACTTAACGTATTTTTTGTTTTGTAAAATTTTTTTCATTGATTTTGAAATTTAACTTACTGTTCTTATAACTATTTTTAATAATTATTATTTTGTGTATTGTAATAAAATAATTTACTTTCAGACAGAATGGAAACTTGCAAGAAGCTTGCAGCTTTGCAAAGATCACGAGAATTTATTATCTCAAGGCTTGTTTAAACTGGACGTAATAATTTTTGAAAACTAAGAGAAATTTTGGTTTTGAAAACAACCAGAATATTATTTTTAACCGAATGGAAAAAAAGCGTAATGGATTTTAGTTCCTAATTTGCCATAACGGAAACTATCTAAAATTATTCCTATAAAATAATTAAATCAAAAAGGACGATTCAAAGATGATAAATCTAAACAGCTTACTTTTTATTTAAAAAAAATGGTTGCAACAAATTTTTTTGGCTTTCGATCATAAAATAAAGACACAAAAAAGAAATATTTATATGCTTGATCCCTAAATTTTTTTTAATGTCTCCAATGGGCGAATAAAAATGAATTTTTAAATTGATGTGCAATGTTTTTTAAGCAGAAATTTTTTTATTTGTTTCAATCGAACTTTACGAACCTTTTGCATAAACCGTTTTGTAATTCCGCGGGCATAGGTTTCCGCGAGTTACATAAACGACAGGGAACTCAACGATTTGATTACTTCCCGAAAAATAAATGCACTGAATCGAGTGAAAGCTGTGTGTGCGGATGCTTCACTTTTGTGCACGGGGCAGTATACCAAAAAAAAGAAAGCAAAAAAAAACTGAAACCTGCCGCGCATATTCCTGAATGAGCTAGCGTCAAAATAAATTGGAGTTATTGCGGTTGACTGTAATCTCCCGTTCCGCGGGTTACATTGCCTTTGTTAATAAAATCACACCCAGGGTCTCGCCACACACAAAAAATTTTTTTTTCGCGAATGCACTCTCGAACTGTCAAACTTTTCAAAAAAATTCTTATTATTTCCAGTTTTGGTATTTGTAGACTTTTTTGGTTTTTTTATTTAAAAAATTTTTAATTGCATAATAATAATAATAATCGAGATAATAAATTTTAAAAATTTGGTTAATATACTTATCTAATTAAAAAATGTATATTATATTTTGCCTTATATTATAAAATTACTTTTTTACTGGTATTTTATATTATTTCTTAAAAATTAAATATTAAAAAACATTTAATATCAATAATTATTAATGTTTCTAAATTATACAAATAAATATATTATGATACAACTGATACATTATTGATATCAATTGTTTATTAATATTATTTTTAATTATTTAAAAACACATATTTTGCTTATATACATTTCTGTTATGAAATATTTGCGATGAGAGAGGAAAATGACCGAATAATAATCCGTGAGAATTTATGTTTTTTTTAAAAAAGGAACTCTACATTGTTATTTTAGGGGAGTAAAAAAATTTTTTTTCATGAAACCGTTTATCAATCGACATTTGAATATACGGAAGTTTTTAATCTTTTCGCAACTCTGGAATCGTTATAACTTTGCCTTTATTGCGTTCGTAATTTCAGTCGATACGAGTTCCAACTTTTCAATTCTATTGGTCTCGTTACGAAAAAAATTCAAAAAATAAACCAAAAAAAATAAAAGACGAAACTAAATTTAAAAGTACAGCTAACACTCTATTTCAACCTGCTCCATTATTTTAGTAATTTGGGAATTAAATTTCTATTTTTGCCCAAAAAGTATTTATAATTTAGATATTAAAAACTTTTTTTAAATTTAAATTGTAGAGTTCATAGTAGTAGTAATTTTTAACTCAATCGGTAGTAAACAATTGTTTTATAAATTTCTAAATTTATTTCCTTGTGACATCACTCAAAAAAAAATTAGAAAGTAATGGGTAAATAAATTAAATACAAAAAGGCATTTTTTTCTTCAAAAAAAAACAGTTTCTTTTAACAAATGATGATGACAAAAAAAAGAATACGAAATGTCCTTTCTCTTGAATTGGTCCCGGGGTTTTGGTGTAGTTGGGTAAATTTGCATCTATCTATCTTTCTAATTTCGTTGAGCCAATCTGCATGTTGTTATGCTATGCCACAAGGGAGAGATGGTCCGTTAAAGCGGACGTCGCATAAACCGTTCCTACGGGACTAAAATTGTTCTCCATCGAAGCGTCACCAATTGAAAGGGATAATCGTCGACGTTTGCACCTGCTCTTCGAATTTCGCATATAATTTTTCAACTCTAAAAATCTTTTTCCCCTTCTCTCTTTCTCTTATTTTCACGGGTACGTGAAAATTTTGAAACCACTTTTTTTGCTCCAACTCTGTTAATTTGACTCTGACATTGAAAATATTTATTCTTATTACATTGAAAACAAATACTACTATAGTAAATTTATTATTTATAATGAGGATAATAATAATTATAATAATGTCTAATAGTAATAATAATAATTGTTATAATAATAATCGTAGTAATCATAATAAGTAATAGTAATAAAAATTACAATTACTATTATTGTCATTAGTACTTTTTGTATTACAATTAATTTTTAATTTATTTTCAGAAGGTAAGAAATATGGCACGAAGTTTGCAGCAAACTTACTGTGCAAACATCATGAGAATTTAAAGTCTCGAAAAGCTTGTTTAAACTGGACGTAACAATTTCTAAAAACCAGTCGAAGTTTTTATCTGAAATTAGGATTGAAAGAATTTAAGAAAATAAGGGAAAAGTCAGGAAAATTAAAAATTAGTCAAGGAATTCATAGAAGCAGCAGAACATTATATTAAAAGTACTAGAAAAATACTAAACTTTTAATCTGCTTCCTACTATTTTATCATTATCCGGTTATGTAGAAACCTTCATTATCTTATTTGTCTATTTTACCATCGGTCAGTTAAACAACTCTTTTTAGTCTACTTTCTAACCACTTTACATTCGGTCGATTATGCAGAACGCATCCTAACATACTTTCTTACAACGTTACCATCTGTTGGTTAAGTAGAACTCTTCCTAACCTGCTTTTATGCTACTTTACCGTTGTTTAATTGAGCAGAACTCTTTCTATTCTACTTTCTAACTACTTTACTATCTGTCGGGTACGTAGAACTTCTTCTAACCTACTTTCCCACTATTTTAAAATTATTCTATTACATATTCGCAAACATGTTTCATACTATTTTATTATCAACCGGTTATGTAGAAACCCTCTTTATCTCCTTTTCCTATTTTACCATCTTTCGGTTAAGCAGAACCCTTTCTAGTCTACTTTTTAACTAGTTTACCATCTGTCGGTTAAGCAGAACTCGTCCTAACCTACTTTCTCGCTACTCTACCATCTGTCGATTAAGATGAACTCTTCCTAACCTGATTTTCTGCTACTTTACCCTTACTTGGTTAACCAGAAATTTAATTACTATGATATCCTACTATTTTACCATCAGTCGGTCATGAAGAATATTTCACAGCCAATAGCAAAAAAATTCTTTTTCAATCCCTGAGAAAAATATGTATTAGATTCGTTAACTATTAATTATTATGAATAGATACATTTAGATCAAGTATTACTTTCCGGGGTAGTAATCTTAGCTAAGGATAGTTTTATTCGGTGAAAAATATTTTGTAAAATAAGTTTTCTAGGGGTGTTCGATCATCGTTTTTAATTTTTAAACCTTTAGGACATATTAATAAACATTTACAAATCATACAGAAGCTGTAAAGTATTTTAAAATTCATTTCGATAAAGTATTATTGTCCAGAGGTAGTAATCATCGTTAGGGGTAGTTTTAAAGACTGAAAATTGTTTAAAAAATTTTTTCCTACATTAAATACTAGAATAATTAAAGTTGCTAAAATTATATTATCAAATTAATAGAAAAAACTTTGATTCTTTTTACAAATAAAAAAAATATTGAAGAAATCAACTTTTGAATGACCAGGTATGTTTATTTTTTCTTGACTGTCAAACTTTAGTTCTGTATTTCTTCAATATTTTTTTTTTGGTTAGTTTAGTACAAGTCCAAATGCAAGTTACGTGCACAACATTTCAGTAAAGTGTGAGTATTCAATTGGACGTACACTTACACTCACACATACATACGTACACATGAATAGTAGTAACGGCCACGACGTCAACAAAATGGCGGTAATAAGGGGTGTCAGGAAAATGGCCGCTCTGATGAACCCTGAATTGCAGCATTACGGGAACTGATTGCGAGACTCTGGACCAGTGATGGTGAGGATGTAGGGAGAGAGGGTGAGAGAGAAAGAGAGAGAGAGAGTGAAAGAGGAAGAGTTACCATCGGGGTTCGGGAACGACGCGGTCACGTATCAACATAGTTGGGTGAGATAGAGTCATAGAGGTAGAGAAAGAGAGAGAGAGAGAGAGAGAGAGAGAGAGAGAGAGAGAGAGAGAGAGAGAGAGGAGGGGAGGGGGAGGAATCATACCTTCATCTTTAAAAGGAGAGGAGTAGAGGGGTTTATAGAGTTAGTTAGCGACGTGTGATGTCACGATTCGCGCGTGAGAGAAAGGGAGAAAATTACTTTTCACTTTTGAGGGAAGAAAGAGAGAAGGGGGGTGGGGTGGTTAAGGGGATGGAGAAAGAAGCTTGCTAATATTAGGATTGTGGGGTGGGGGTAGAGGAATGGGAACGAATGAGCAAGAGAGAGAGAGAGTGAGTAGAAAGCGTGCCAGGATAGGAATGCCAAATTGTCTCCCAAAATTCTCACGGAATTACCTCGGGGAAATTATGATCCGATTAGGGCTCGTTCATTACAGAGATTCAAAATCGTGCGTGCACAGCATATATCTCACGTACTCTCTATTATTGGAATAACTGTCGAAAGTTCGATATTCAACTACTATGTTTCAGAAAATCGTATTAATATTTCCTTAACTAAAAGGAAACTAAAAATAATCATCTAATAAAAAAGTATACTATTCGTACTATTCATAATAATTAATAGTCAACAAATACAATAATTATTTTTCTTTAATTAAAAAAAATTTTTTCGTTATTGGTTGTAAAATTTTCTTCCTGACCGACTGATGGTAAAATAGGATGGAATGTTAAGAAGAGTTCTGCTTAACCTACTAATGGCAAAATAGGAAAGTAAAATAAAGAGACCGGCTGTTGATAAAATAGTAGGAAAGTACGATAGGAAGAGTACTGCATAACAGACTGATATGATGGTAACGTAGTTGGAAAGTCGATTAGGAAAGGGTTCGTTTAACAGACCGATGGTAAAATATCTGTTCCCTACTACTTTACCATCGGTCGATTTAGTAGAACTCTTCCTATCTACTTCTAAATAACTTTATCATCTGTCGGTTAAGCAGAACTCTTCCTAACCTACTTTTTAACAACTTTATCATCAGTTGGCTAAAAAGACCCTTTAGTAGGTAAGTAACCAAATGACCCTTTTGCTAATTGACAATGGAAAATCGAACTCCTGGCTACCTACCACTAACCCACTTTGGAACTATTTTACTATGGGTGTCAGTTAAGCATATATTTCCCTAACTTAGTTAAAATAGTAGGAAAGTAGGTTAAAAAGAGTTCTGCTTGATCAACAGACAGTAAAGTAGTAGACACACGGATTTAGTAAATGGGTAATTTAAAAAATTTGAATAAAATTGTTAGAAGGAATTCAATTATTTTCAAATTTTTTTATTAAATGCTTAAGTAGCAGCAAAGAAGGTTAGGTAGTATTCTGTTTAACCGACGGATGGTAAACTAGTTAGAAAGTAGATTAGAAGGAGTTGTGCTTAACCCACCGATAGTAATTTTTCTTGACCAATTTTTAATTTTCCTGACTTTTCCCTTATTTCCTTAAATTTTTTTAATCCTTAATTTTGAAAGAAAATTCTACTGGTTTTTAGAAATTGTTACGTCCAGTTTAAACAAGCCTGTTAAGACTTTAAATTCTCATAATGTTTGCAAGGTAAGCTTGCTGCAAACTTCGTGACATATTTCGTGTCTTCTGAAAATCAATTAAAAGTAGGTGAGGAGGAGTTAACTGACAGGTGGTAAAGAAGGAAAATATGTTTAAAAGGGATTCTACATAACCGGTTGATGAAAAAATAGTAGAAGAAGTGTAGCAAGTGATGCGTTTAATAGAATAATGGTAAAATAGTAGTAAAGTATATTAGGAAGAGTTCTCCGTAAACGTTGATGGTAAAGTAGTATGAAAGTAGGTTAGGAAGAGGTCTACTTTACCGACAGATGTCAGAGTAATTATAAAGTAGGTTTGGAAGAGTTCTGCTTTACCGACAGATGGTAAAATAGTAGAAAGTAGGTTATTAAGAGTAAAGTTGAAAATACAATTTTAGGGAGAATTCTGCATTACTAACAAATGGTAAAGTTAAATTTACTGTGAGTAAAGAAAACTGTAGAGCGTCAAAAATTTTTTTTTAGATATTTTTATTGCAAAACGTTTTTTTCACTCGCAAGTAACATAGAAAGGAATTTGTTTTAATAACTATATCTATATATGTTTACAATATTCTGGTACAGTTAATGTCAAGATATGTTTTTCAAAGTTGTGACAAATATACTATATATATACACGTGAGTACCGTCAGTTTACAAGCAAGGCAGTAATCAAATATTAATCCCACGCAAGAGGAACACGACTACGACGACGACTACTACTACTACTGTTATTTCTAGGAGCAAGTCACGCGACTCTACATTATTAATTGCAAGTTGGCTGGATAAATTTTTAAATTTTACGACTAGCAGATAAAAGTCCCGTAAAGCACCTTCCTTCCTATCTTCCCCCCTTACCCTCTTGCGTTATTTCGCCAAAAAAAGAAACATTCTACCCCTTAATATTGCAAAAGGCATTGTTGAATTATTTATTATTAGTTCCGTTAGGCACGCATGTTTTGTCAGTTATTAAATTTCGTACTTTAAATCGCCTCTTTGTTACCATACTTTTGACTGTCAGTCTTGGGGAAAATAATATATGAGAGGAAAAGGATTTGCTTTATCTTTTCTGTAAGTGGTTATTTTGCTTATATGCAATGTGAATTTTTTGTATTAATTTGAAAAAACTTACCTTTGAAGAATCGAACCCCAGGTTCAAGTGATAATTAACTTTAATCCCCCCCCAACTGTCGACTAAGATAATTATTTTTATTTTTTAAGCAATTTCAAATTAGATCTGTGGATTTTTATGTACTTAAACCGTAGACATGGAAAAATGTTTTAAAAATATATTTTTTTATAAATGAAAAAGAATTTAGTAAATATGGAATATTTTAAAAAATAAATAAAATGTATCAAAGAAGTCGAGGAGAGAATTGAAGCTTAGAAAATGTGAAAATATTCTTTCTATAGTAGCATGACTATATTCGTGGCTGTTTAATTTCTCGAGAACGTTATATTCAAAAGCAACTTAAAAATCATGGCTCGATGCATCGTCTTCGAATATTTCGAGCGAATAAAATATCCGACTACTTGATCGTCCAAGACTGTGGAAGATTTTGTAGTTTTTCTATACATATATATATTTATATATAATATGTTCAAGAGTGCTTGAATACTTAAATTGTGAAAAAAATGCTACGATATCATCGCGAATGTCTCTTTCTCCCCTTTCGCCCCTCCCCACTCTCTCTGTCACTATTTCTTCCTCAATTTTGTCGCCACTCTCTCTAAATGAAAATTATTAGTAACACCTGGCTTTTTCTCTTGAGAAATATTTTATCTTGGCCAATTAATATTTCAAAGAAACTCTCTGCCATATTATACGCGCGTTTTAATAATTAAATTAATATTAATTTTGTAAGTAATGAATAATTATTCAGTGGAAATAGAAAAAGTAAACAAATAACAATATTATAGTTAGTTTTATTTAATTATAATAATAATTTAATTATTATTATTTTGGTTGTTATTATTATTATTATTATTATAATTATATTATTATATTATATTATTATTATAATTATTATATTATTGTTATTATTATTGTTTATTACAGTAAATTTTTTATTTACTTTCAGATGGACGAATGATTGTAAGAAGTTTGCAGCAAACTTACTGTGCAAAACATCATGAGAATTTAAAGTCTCAAAAGGTTTGTTTAAACTGGACGTAACAATTTCTAAAAGCCTGTCGAATTTTCTTTCAAAATTTAGGTTTGAAAGAATTTAAGGGAATAACGGAAAAATCAAAAAAATTAAATATGTTTTATAGAAATCATAGAAACATCAGGGAATTAAATCAAAACTACTAGAAAAATATTCAACTTTTAAAATTAGTGAAATTTTCTAAATTAAATTAATTCTAAACATAATTTATAACCAAATCTTCAGGCATATTGTAAAAGGCAAAGAAAAGTTTAAAATTATATTTTTAATTGTTATATATTCGCTTCTTTATAATTTTAATAATTAAATATAATAATGTAAACTGTAAATTTAATAATTTTTATTAAATAAGCTTTATTGAGTAAATAGGTAAGTAAATAACTAATTAAGTAAATAAATTAACAAGTCAATATATATGTAAATAAATTAACAGGTTAATATTTAGGCAAATAAATTAGCAAGTAAATAATTATTCTATTTACGTAATTAGATAAATTTTAAAAAGTATTTTATTTTTTAAAAGGGGGGATAATTTTTCTCATTGTTTTCTTCTTGCAAATTGATATCTACATCAATTAGATGTTGTTTTATTGAAGGTCACGCACGCGCGTGTTCATGCATTTTTTATCACGCATGTCCTTAAGTCAAATGCGTCTTTGAAATCTACACGCAAATAATGATGATGATGATGATCACGACGAAGTTCTCGTTATATTTGACGATCATTAAAAAGTCTTCAATTGCAAAAAGAGAAATTTTTTTTGTAAGTTGGAAAGAGAAAAATTATTCCTATTAAATGTTTTGATTACTAGATGTGAAAGTATTATACTTTTTTGTGAATTGTTATATTAATTCAATCTTTGATTTTGACTCAAGCTCATTTAGTTATTTATTTACTATTTTTGAAATAATAGTTTAATTAATAACTACAGGATTGCCACTGGTCAGGGAAAAGTTAGGGATTTTTATTAAAATTACTGAAAAAAATTTAATGTTTAGAATTTATAAGAAAATTCTGAATTCTTGTGTTTTTTGTTTGCCTCATAAACCATAAAATTACCACGACATCTAAAAAACCTAACATTTTTTCTATTTTTGACAATAATTTATTTAAAATAACTTAATTATATTGAAAAACTGCAATAAAGTTATTACTTATCAATCATTTAATGCAGTATTTTTTTGAGAAGTATAAATTTAAATTCTGTTGAAATTAGTTTCAATTTTAAAAATTTTAACCCAATTCTTTGAGAGAATTCAATTACATATCTTAATAAATATTATAATTGTTTATATTATAATATTATTGATGCAATGATTTTTAATATTCTACTATTTTAATAATATTTCCTAAAATAATTCAATTATCAAATAAAAATTTTGATAATATTCTACACAAAATCAAGTGTTTTAAAATTTGGCATTAAATACTTCGCAGTAATTCAATTATTTTCATAAATTCTAAAATTCTTTACAGGGATTTAATTTTTTTCATAAATAATAAAATCATTCGGAGGATAAATTTGGACTTTTGTAAATAACAATATTCATCACAAGAATTCAATTATTTTCAAAAATTTTAATATAAATCAGTGGAAAATATCAATTATTTTCAAAAAACTTTTCTAAACTTAATAATTTGTTCATATTTATTTTTAATTAAAGTTTTCAAAAGAATTTAATTATTTAAAAACAATTTTGACAAAGTTCTACGCGAATATTCAATTATTTTCTAAAAGAATAAAAATTCCATAGGAATTTAATTATAAAAAATAGAATTTACATAATTTTTTTTGAAAAAAATTAATTATTTGAAACTTTTTTCTAAAATTTTTTTCCATAATTCAATTATTTTTATAAATAATAAAAGTCATTGCAAAATTTAAATTATTTTTAACACAATTTTAATTAAATTTTTCCAAAAATGTAATTATTTTTAAAAATTTTATTAAAATTCATTAAAAGAATTTAATTACTTGAAAAAAATCCATTATTGAAAACTTTTTTATACAATTTTTCTCCATAATTCAATGATTTTCATAAATTATGAAACTCATTATAGAATTTCAATTATTTTTAATACAATTTTTATCAAATTCCTCGACATATGTAATTTTTCCTAAAAAGTTTAAATTCGTCGAAAGAATTTAATTATTTAAAAATTTGTTG
Source organism: Leptopilina heterotoma (assembly GCF_015476425.1). NCBI lineage: Eukaryota > Metazoa > Arthropoda > Insecta > Hymenoptera > Figitidae > Leptopilina > Leptopilina heterotoma. The sequence continues at coordinate 5,347,004 of NW_025110842.1, forward strand.
ATAAAATTATGTATAAGAATTCAATTTAAACAAACATTCAAGTATTCAATAAATAATTTATTTTTAAATTGAAATAATTAAATTAACGTAGAAGTTTCAAATAAAAATTGATTTAAAAATTAATTTCAGTTAAAATTTTAGATAATAATTAAATTTAGGAGAAGTAACTAATAATTGCAATTTTTAAAAGTAATTGAATTTTGTAAAGGTTTCAAATTCAAATCTTTGAAAATTTGAAGGTTTCATAATTTTAATTAAAAATTTTATGAAACTAATTTTTTCCAAAAAGTTAAATCGAAATTTTTAAAAATTATTTCAAATTTTTTATTTTCTAATAAATTTATACTTAATTAAAGAATTTCTTAATAATTGAAATTTCACGTAAAATTGAATTATAAACAAATGGATTTAAAAATTCTCAAAGAAGATGAATGATGAAAACAAATTTTGAAAAAGTTGCAGTAACAATATTCTTATAATATAAAATAATTTTATTTTATCACTCGATCATTTCTAAATTCTAATTATTATAAGTTATGGAATTTCAAAAGGTTTGAATTCGAAATTTTGAAAATCTTAGGTCCCATGGTAAAATAATGATTCAATATTTATTTTAAAATAAAGTTAATGGTGTTTTTGAATAATTTTACAATTACAAAAGTATAATTGGTGCTGTAATATCAATTAATTTACTCCATATAGTTAAAATAATTTTTTCCTACTTTCCTGTAGCATTTGGTTATAAAATATTCTTCTTAACCGACTGATGGTAAAATAGCTAAAAAAATAGGTTAAGAAGAGTTCTGCATAACCGACGAATGGTAAAATATTACTAAAGAAGGTTAGGAAGAGTTCTGCATGACTCTAGAGTTGAAAAATCATGTACTTTACTCCCTAGAATCAAAAAAGTTTATTTTTTATCTCCAATAGTAAAAAAGGTGATACTTTTCTTCTTATGGGAGTGAGGGGTAAAAACCATAAATACAATTTAAAAATTCAAATTTAAAATATTTCTCTCTCGTGTTTAACCTAAAAAATAAAATTATTTATACATTTTCTATTTGTTTACCTTGTCGCGAAAGTACATTTACACGACTACACTGCAACTGTTTTAAATATGCAGAAAGTTCCGATAAATTTGCCCACCCGCACTTCTATAAACAACGTTAAAAATCGCTCCATAAAACTCGATTGCTTCGAGCGTGAAAGCGATTACAAAAAAAAAGAAAAAAAAGTAAAAATTCGATTGAGTTTTCATAGCAATTTATCTTTCATAGGATATTCCGAAAATGTGCCCACAAAAACCACCCCCTAACATGAAAGCACAAAAAAGTCCTTTTCTCTTGCGATTTCCCGCCTATAGGTCAATTCTTTTGTCAAAAAAGGAACTTTTCCCTACAAAAGGCAATTTCATAATTTTTACATTGGAAAACCCCTTCTGGTTTATTGTTTGCCGAAGAAAAGTTTTTTTTCCGCCCCCGAAAATCGAACGATATCTATGCCATTGGCGATTTTAGAATCCATACAGTGGCGCACTCTATCAACTCTCTTGTTCTCTAATCTATACATATATATGCATCTACATATAGATATAGATTGGCAAAGTGAACGAATCTCGTATTGTTCGCTATTTTCCGCTCGTTTGACATTAAAAAAAAATCTCCCAATATACATGGGTCAGTGTTTTTAATTGTAAAACTTATCCAATTAATGCGAACGAGCTGAGCAAACTATGGAATAAACCGCTCTCGCTTATCCCCCTCGTCGACCGCCTCTCTCGCATATCCATCGTTTAAACACTAATGAGGGAGTATTCATCCAAGACAAAGCCTGGTAACTTTTCTTTGTGTTAATTAATCAAATAACATAGTACGTTGAAAATAAAATAAAAAAAAATATTGAAAAAAATTGGAATTGAAAAGACACCGAAATATATTGTTTTAAAAAAAACAATAGTGCTTTTTAGAAAGTAAATGAAAATATAAAATAAAATGAAATAAAACAATATTAACAAATCAAAAATGAAAAATCCATCAAATAGAATTTTATTCTAGTTAAAACGCGAATATTATTTTGTATCTACCTTTATGTAAGTACAAATTTTACATAGTTTTGAAAAGGTTTTGTTCATTGTTATCTTTAATTTATTATTTCATGGATTTGTTTATTTTAATGTAGAGTGGATAAATATTGTTTAAATGTTTGTTACATATTCTTATTTGAGGCAACCAAAATTCGAATCGTAATAATTTGTAGAAAGTTTAAAATATTTTTCACAATTGAGACTACCGATTTTTATTATTATCAAAAATTGCAGGGTTGCCACCGATTGGGGAAGTCAGGGAAAAGTCAACGAAAGTAGAATTGGTTGGAAGGAATCAGAGAAAAGTCAGTGTTTTTTAATTAAAAGTAGATAGTATCGAAGCTTGCAAGAAGATTGCGTCAAGCTTCACGTGAAAAGATGAAGAGAATTTATAATCGCAAAGGCTTGTTTAAACTGGACGTAACAATTTCTAAAAACAAAAAGAATTTCAACTCTAAATTCACGTGAATTCACGTGAAAAGATGAAGAGAATTTGTAATCTCAAAGGTTTGTTTAAACTGGACGTAACAATTTCTAAAAACAAAAAGAATTTCAACTCTAAATTGTATATTAAGAACCAAAATGCTAATTTTATAAAGAAACTATCAACAATAATAATATGAACTTAAAAAATAGTAAAGCTTAAATAACAATAATAATGCTAACTTTTTACTTACTTTTTTAAATAAAATTAGCAATTTTAAAAATAATAGAACTTAAAAATTTTTAATTCAAATTTTTTCCATAAAAATAAAATATGAATTGGAATATAGTATTTAAATAATATTATGACTATAATTATCATATATTCTGAGACAGAGAATTCCAGAAATGTTCACAAATTTTTATTGAAAGTAGTGGAAAAAATTAAATTTTTAGAATTCATAATAAAATTCTGAACTTTTGTGATTTTTTTATTTGCTTAAAAAAATTTGAAATTACCAGAAATTTTAATAGAAAACTTTCAATTTTTTCTATTTCTGACAATAATTTCTTTTTAAATAACTCAATTCTTGAAGTACTATCATAAAATTATTATTTATAAATTATTTAATGAATAAAATTTTACTTAAATATTTCAAAAAAAAATTCCAATTTTTAATAAATTCAATGAATGAATTTAATTAGAAATTTTTAAGACGTAGATTTTTAAAAATCTTTTTTATTTTAAATTCTTCTTTAAATTAGTTAAATTTTTAAATATACATTTAATTAAATATTAAAAATAATGAATTTATAGAAGAATTGTAGTTAAAAACACTAAAAAATTGAATTTTTGAGAAGTTATAAATGATTGCAGTAATTCAATTATATTCAAAAGTAATGGAATTCCTCGCAGAAATTCAATTATGTTAAAAGATTTAAAAGAATTTTCGTCAAAATTTTAATTATTTTTATGAATAATAAAATCATTCATTTTCTTTAAAAAATTATAATTTAATAAAAATTGTATTGAAATTAATGCAATTCTTCTAAAGAATTTTATTAAAAATATTGATAGAAATTGTATTCTATTAAATAAATTTATTAAAATTTTTAGAGAAAATTGAACTCCATCACAAAATTTCATTAAAACTGTATTAAAAATAATTGAATTCCTTCGAAGAATATAAAAAAATAAATAATAATAATAATAATAATTAAATTTTTAAATTATTTCATATTTTCTTGAATTACTTTTTGATGCAATGTTTTTTAATTACTTTTGGAAAATAATTGAATAATAAAATTCTTTAAATGTTTTTTCAATTACTTTTTAAAAATAATTAAATAATAAAATTATTTCAATGTTTTTTCAATTATATTTTCAAATAATTGAATTTTTTAAAATTTTAAATGTAATTGAAGTTCTGCGAAGAGAAATATTTAATCAAAAAATAAAATAAAATTTCACGGGAATTCAATTATTTACAAGATTTTTTTTAAATTTCCTCGTAATTATTTCATTATTTTAAAAAATAATAAAATTCTTTTTAGGAATTTAATTATTTTGGTAAATAGTAATTATTACAAAATTTATTAAAATTCGTTAAAAGAATTAAATTATTTAAAAATTTGTTGATATAATTCTTTATGATAATTCAATTTTAAGAAACTTACAATTATTCAATAAATTGCTTATTTTTTTATTTGAATAATTGAATTCCCATAGAATCTTCTAATAATAATTGATTTCAAATTGAATTTTAGTTAAAATTTTTAGGTAATAATTAAATATTAAAAGCATTATAGTTTGAATTTGTAGAAATAACTAGATTTTGAAAATGTTTCAAATTAAAATCTTTGAAAATTTGAATTTTTCGTACTTTTAACTAACGTTTCTGTAGAATTAATTTTTTTGATAAAGTTTAATTTAATTTAGTTAAAATTTCTAGATAATAGTAATTGAATTTAAAATAATGAAAATAATTTTGAAGAAGTTATATTAACAATATTCTTATAATATAAAATAATTGTATTACTCGGACATCTTTAATTATTATAAATCATTGAATTTCAAAAAGGTTTGAATTTGAAAATCTTAATTCCATATGGAAAAATAATAATTAACTGTTTATTTAAAAATGTAGTTATTGATGTTTTCGAATAATTTTACAATTAAGGGAATTCGTAAATAAATGTAATAGAACATTTTTTGGAGTATCTAATAATTTTTAGAATGAATCACAGAATATTCTTTAGGGTTAGGGAAAAAGTAAAATTTTTTTCTGGAAATCGGAATAACAAAATTAATTTTTTTGTGGCTTCCCTGGTGTCTAATAGTTTGGAAATCTTCTTCTTAATTTGATATGTTCAATTGTCTTGAAAATTTAAAATTGTTTAGATTAAATTTATTTTGAAAATCTTGAGAAAGAAAGAAAAGATACTAACGAAAGGGAATTGAAGTACATAGTCTACAGGCTTAATAAAATAAGGATATATTGTTAAAACTGCCTATTTTCCTAAAAAAACCATTAAATTATGATCGGCATGAAACTCGGATTTACAAATTTCTATTTTTGATCAAAAGTAAAATAAGAGTTGAAATGTAGAAAGAAAATTTATTTGCAAAGCACTAGGCTTTGATCTAAGGGAACAGGCTAAAGAAACTAATGCTTTAGATAAGATAATTTGTCCTTTACTTATTTTTACAAATACAACTCTCGTCGAAATTGTCAGGGAGCAGTTTTTCCTTGAGGTTGGATTAACTCCACTGAAGGTTTTAAGATTTTAGGCTATAAGTTTTAAGGCTCGTGCTAGATCGATAAAATGTGCGAGGCCTTCTTTTAATTTCTAGTTTTAGTGAAATTAGGACTTTAGAACAATAGAATGTAAATTTTGTGTTTTTTGGTGGTGGCTTATTTTTTTCTAAGGCTTTTTTTGAAGATTTTTTTTGCAAACAGAAAATGAGTAGCAAGCGTATTAAATTGTACTTTATGCAAGGTCTGATCCATTTGGAAAGGGAATCCATCACCATTATACAGCCTTGCACTGTTAGCTCTGTTTTGCTTCTATATATACAACGACATGCGTCTCTTGTCCAAAGCGAGAATATGAGATTCATATTCATTTGTGCTACGACTCAATTTACAACTATCTAATTTACGCTCTGTCGTTGTGATAGACCTCTGCAAGTGCATTATTCGCATGTTCAATTCATCTTGTTATTTACCGCATTTTACTCAAAATTTCCCTCACCTAAAATATTTAAAATTCTCCTTTTCACTAAATTATTAAAATTTGTATACCTTTTTCTAAAAAAGCTTCGTTTCTGCTCAATATTTGATTTGTAACGAATAAAAGAAAGATTATTTTATTAATCTTTGCATAATTTTTTATTTATCATTCAAAAGATCGTTATAATTCTAATAAATTAAAAAGGGGAAAAAATACGAAAACAAAGTCTATGGTAACAATTTTTAATTTTACTACTCGTAATCCCTCTCTTAATTCTGAAATAAATTTTGGCAATTGGCCAGAAAAATGCTAAAGAGTTGCAAAAAAAAAAGTTTTCTACTATGTGTGTGTGTGTGTTTTTATGTTAAAAAAGAAAATACCTCACTCATGGTTCATATGCGAGCAACTAAGTGGACCTATTCAGGAACACACGAAATTAGGTCCATTTATGTGTATTTTGAATGTAAGTACGTTGAACAACTGATGAGCTTTACTTCTCTGTATATATGTATATATAATATATACGAAGGGTAATGGCGGTCGACTATTAAAATAATTTATACGATTTTATTGTGTGCTGAAAGCTTGGCAAAGCTTTTCGTACTTATTTTCCGTATAACTCAGTACGCGACGCGGATCCTATCCACACTCACAGTAAATAGCCATCAGAGTTAATCTTTCGAGATTATTTTAATTTTTGAGAGTTCCATTTTTTACCTAGTTTATAAAATTCCCTCTCTACATATGTCTCTACAATTTTGTAATTATGTAATTTTTAGTAAAAGAAAGTAAAAAATTGTTTACATCTAAAAAATGGTTGTTTTTAGATAAAATATAGAAAACTTGTTTGGAAAGTGGTTCATGCGCTCTACGTTAAGATCCTTCAGGTTTCCTCTCGCGGATACTCACGGGCTGTACGCGCCCCTTTTAATTCTCCCCCATCCAAAGAGAGAGGGAGAGAGAGAGAGTCTGGCAATGTTTCGAAGCGGAGTACAATAATTAGAGGACGTAATTAGTGCCAATTAACGAAGTAGTGAGGTAGTCTCCTTCTCTTTTGCATTCCCGTACATCTCTCTATCCATTTTCTTCCGCGGTTTCTCCGCATCTATGTTATGTTCTCTCTTAGCCCTTTCAGAATATACCGTGCATCATTATGCGTGCGCAGTACTTTACCTCAAACGGAAAACCAAAATCCCTAAGTAGTGTCACTACTCATAAACCTCATCTAGAGGTATGTTGGATATAAAAAATTTGAGCATCCAATGATGCGAATTCCTTGCTTTCTGTTTAAAGTTTTTTTGATATTTTTTTTGAAGTAGTGTAGGGTTAGATATTTAAATAATCTTTGTAGAATTAGTCTGAAAAGGGACAGTTGATATAACAATGGCATTATAGTAAAGATAAAAAGTTACCCATGTATGATCCCGATAGACTGCGGGAATTTGTAATAAATAAATAAACTGCCACTGAGAAAGTTGTTAAATTACAAAATCGGAATCTCCAAACAACAACATAAGCGTATCGAGAAATAATTGGAGCATTTTCTAAAAAAGCAACTTTTAACTAATTCTGAACGAAAATCGTTATATAGTCTGTTGCCTTATTGGTCTTGGTTATTAAACTATAAACCTGGTGGATACTCAGCGTGCTTTCGATAAATTATTAGCAGTGGGTGGCCAACGATACTATCCCCGAATAGGCATGATACGGCGAAATAGTTGTGTGCATACCGCACTCTCTATCTATTACCATCATCTCTTTCACTCCCCCCTTCTCCTTCTCAGCCATTGGATCACGGTCCTTCTCATCCCTTTTAACTATGGGTGATAGCCCCTACTAAATAGTTCCGATTTAACGCCGAAGAGCTATCCACACGAAACCTATAACTACTCTCGGAGAATTAATACCAGATGGAATTCGCACTTGGGATATCCCTAACATTATAACCCACAGTCACGTCGCTAACTTCTGATTTACCGTTTATAATAGCTTCGAAACGCGAAATTATCTGCAAGTACCTTTCCCTGTTTTAGGTAAAGTCCAAAGTCGATGAACACACTTACAACTGATGGTGGAATATAAACCAAAAGTTTGCTGGACTAGGCGAAACATCGGTCTTTCCTCCTTCTCCTCCCCTCCTTCGGACGTCAACATCCAGAGCGAACAAGCGAGAGATTTCGTATTGAACAATAACAATGTTGGCAATCATATTGTATAATGTCATTCACTTAACAATGAACTGATGATTGCAAACAGGAAGATCATTTCCATAATTCTGATCCATACAACAAGATATATTAATATAATTACAAAATTTTTCATTTTATAAATTACAATTACTATTTAATGTAAATTTTCTTCTGATTTATTAAATATTGTAACGATTCATATCGTTTTCTTACTTTTCTTTAAATATGCATTTTTCTGATTGTTTCCCCACAATTTATCACGCTAGGTGTTAGCCTAATAGCTGTACTGCGACCAACAATCGTGAAAAGAATTAAGCCTACCAAAATTCAAATCATTAGTATTTTAAAACTTTGTTGAAACTACTAAAATCTAAATCGTAAAAATTCGCATAAGGCCTGTAGGCTTTTTTCTAAATCAAAAGGTTAAGATTACCAAAAATTCAGATCGTAAAAATTTGTGGAGTCTAAAAATTTTTTTCTATACAAGCACACAATGCTGAATTCCTCAGCGGACATGAATTTTAGTCCCTCAGATGTTGTGTGAGATGCTGCATTGTTGAGGGAGAAACACACACTCTCGTGTTGCCTCGGAACCATTACACTTTACTGCCATTGCACGCGTAAACTCTCTTTTCTTTCTTTTTTTATTTTTTGACGGCTTTCGTCGCATTCGTTATAACGTAATCCAAGTGAGGAGAAAAAGAGAGACTGATAATTATCACCTTTCAAAGCGAGTGCTTTTCAAATTGAAAACGTGCATTTATGAGGTGTGACAATTAGAGGACTTACTATCATTTTTTTCCTCTCTTCCATAAATATTCACCCGAGGGAATTATTTTCCTTTCTGCAGAATTTTTTCAAGGAAAACTTTCTTTTTTGAAAGAATATTAATTGCCCTCACTTTTTCTTCGTTTGATTTTGTTTATAGAAATTGTTACGACCAGTTTAAACAAGATTTGAGATTTTAAATTCTCTTGGTCACTAAATCACCTCATCGAATAATTGTTTTGGTTTTGAAATTGTTACGCCCAGTTTAAACAAGCCTTGAGATTTCAAATTCTCTTCTTAGTAATATAATTACAACATTTTAATTATTATATTCAATAAGTAAAAAATTCTAAAGAAAAATGTTTTCGACTAATTGCTACCGACCCGGAATTGAGATTCGTTTTTTACTATTCTCGTAACATTTTCGAGTCGAAATCCTAAATTCCCGTTTTCCAATCCTGACGACGACAACGAGACGACCAAGTTGCGACGGAAATGAGGTAGTAGTTGAGCTATACGGGCGGCTCGTCCCCCTTCCCTCGAAATGAAAGCAGAATGATGCGGTCGGTAGGTACAGGGGGATGGTGCCCAAGTCTCGACGTCTCAGCGTTTGTAATTGTAATGACGTCGTTAGTGTGTTGCCATCAGTTCGCAACAGGCGCTCTGTCCGTAAAACACAGTATTACTTGTCATAAAGCTTCTCACTACACTTGCTTCATTATCATAATCATTATTGCAATTCCATTTACATCTAGCTTCTCTCAATTTTCTAACGAACTTGTTTTTCTCCCCCCTCCCCCTAAAAAAATTAGTTTTTTTATTTTTTCCTTTTCTCCAGGTTATAATTTTAACGAAGACGTATATTTTTTTATTAGAAAATGAAACAAGATATTAATAGCAAATAACAAAAGTTTTCAATTTTAGAACAAAAATTTGTTTTTCTAAAAATTTTTTTATTCTAAAGTTGGTTTTTGTTTTTTGTTTCAGAGAAGAGTTCCCAGTGGATAAGATGTGGCTATCAAATTTCCAATCGTAAATATCAAGACACCTGGACCAACAGGACTTTTTTCAACACTCGAAGACAAAGTAACTATTTATATTTTTTAATTCTGTCGTTTTCTATACCAACTCCGCATAATTTTAGAGTGTGGAATCCAAGATATCTGCAAATAGGTTCTCCAAAAGTCCCTAAAGGGCAAAATATTTTTTAAATTACTTTTTAATTTTTTAAAATTATTCTTTTAGTTAGGGATTAAAGTATAATTTTTTCCCCTCCAAACAACTTTTAAAATACTTTTTCTTACCTAGGGAGCAAAGTATAACTATTTCTCTTTCAAAAATCTTTTTAATATTCTTTTTTTACTTATTTTTTTTACCTAGGGAGTAAAGTATAACTTTTTCCCACTCAAGAAATAACGTTTTCCTTTTTGACACTAGGATTTTTTTTAATTTGAGAAAAAATTACATTTCTTTTCTAATTTCAAAACGATTTTGCATTATAAATTGAAAGTTCTTTGACGCGAAATACTAGAAACACAGAATTTGATGAAAATAGGCGACTAATTGAATTTCGAATGAGATAGAACCGCACACTATTACTAGACTCACTCTACGAACTTGTTTTCGAGTTTAAAAGCAACGCGCAATTTCAATCTCTCAAATATCCTAGGTTCTTGTCATTATACTCTCCTTATGTTTCACCTTATCAGTTTCGTATTGCAATTAATTTTCATTTAATTGTTTGCACTTCATTAGAAATTTACAGTGAAAAATGTAATTTTTACTTTTTTATTACTTTTTAACCTCTTGGATAAAATTATTGACGTCATTTATTTATATTTCTATTATCATTTTTGTTAATTTTTATTTATATTGTAATTACTATTGTAATTACTAATAGTAATTACAATCTAAAATAATAATATTAATAAATAATAATAATAAATATTAATGAAATAATAATTAAAAATAATATAGTATTTTTTATATTAAAAATATTTTACTATTTTTCATTATCATCTGTTATTATTTGTCGTTTATAATTTTTCTTCACTTTTATAAATTTTATTTTTTTAAATAGAATACATTTTATAGTTGGATTTAATTTTTAGATTTAATTTTCTTGTCGCAAAATTTGCTATACTAATAGTTATAAGCTTTTTTTATTGAAAAATATTTATTAAACTATTTTTAGTGAAACAAAATTAATTTTATATTTTAATAATTATGATGAACATTTATTGGAAATGAATTCAGCACTTACTCTTGATTAATTAATCGATTTGTGAAAATAATTAACGCATTCCGTGAACGTTCAATCTCTCTTCAAAGTTAATTAGACTGTCTAGTGAGGGCAAAGGGGAAGAAGTGGGCGGGGGTGAGGTGCTTTAATTATCTAATATCGAAACGAAGCTCATTAGCATTTTTTTCGGTATTTTATTATATTAAACTTTTTTTTCATCTCGAGGAATGTAAATGTTTGATAATGAAATTTAAAAAAAAAGATTGACGTTTTGTTTCAGAAAAGGAACTAGATACTGTAGTTGAATTTTACAGAAAAGATTTTTCATTAACTTTAGTAATATTATAAATAAAAATTAAATATTATATAACAATTATAAAAATTCGAATTTAGAATTTTTGGGTTAAAATGTAAATATTCGTGTACTTTTGAAAACAGGGTAAAAAAAAGTAAATTGATTTAATTTCTATTTAAATATTAGAGGAATTAATTATTTTGCAAAAATAGAATTTCATTTTCAAATCTCCTATTTAATATTTATTATTATTATTTAATATTTCCTTTAGGAAATATTGAATTATTTATTATTAATTATTATTTAATATTTCTTTTAGGAAATATTAAATTATTTAATATTTATTTTATTTTAATATTTCCTAAAGGAAATATTAAATAGGAGATGTAAAAATGAATTCCAGTTTTGAAAATTTGTTATCTTTTTTCGCATCTCAATGGTTTGATGAAAATGGTAGGATGAGACGATGTGGACAATTAAACAGTTGCAAACGATCTCCATTAAAATGGGAAATTCCTTCTTGCTTCCTCCTTCTCTTCCTTCCCCTCTATATCTCTCTCTAGTTCTCTACGACTTTAAATTATAATTGTCCGATTAAATTTACATTGAAAAAATTTTAAATAACGAGAGTATTTTATAAATAGTTTCTATTATTTTAATAATGGAATTGCAATTAAAATTTAACGGATTTTTCTATTATTAGATATTTAGTAACGGATTAAATTTTTTTTTATTAAATACTACTTTCACGGTTTTTTAATTATTTACGAGTTACCTTTCTGGCGTTAGGGTTGTTTTACAGTTGGGTATATGTCGCATCGTAGAGGTAACATTAAGAGATATTCTTTCCTCTTCAAAAAATTAAGAACTTAGGGTTTTCTTCAGCAATTTTTGAAATGTTTTAATAAAACGATGCTGGTTTTGTAAACGTTGTTAGCAGTTTTGAAGCAATTTGATGTAATCTTTTAGTTAATCCTTTTTTGTCATGTTTGCAGGAATCTTTCATCGGAAGGGTACAGACTTTTATTGTTCGTACAAGCGGATTTCAGTTCCTGGTTTCCTACAGCGGAAGGAACAGGAACAATTTCCTGAAAAAGCAAGAGAATTTAAAATCTCAAGGCTTGTTTAAACTGGACGTAACAAATTCTATATACCAAAATAATTATTCCCTGAGGTGATTTAGTGATCAAGAGAATTTAAAATCTCAAATCTTGTTTAAACTCGACGTAACAATTTCAAAATCAAAACAATTATTCGCTGAGGTGATTCAGTCAGCAAGAGAATTCAAAATCTCAAGTCTTGTTTAAACTGGACGTAACAATTTCTATAAATATAACCAACAAACAAATTGTCCGTACGGTTTAAGGTAAAACGGCTCCTCATCCCCTAATGACTCAAGATGCTTCAATAGAAAAGTTTAGGTCAAGAAAATTTAGAAAATTCCTTTTCGCTTCAAGAATAAATTGAAAATTGGGTCAAAATTCGTAAGATCTGTAGGTCAAGGGAATCTGATTACCTTAAAATTATTTTCATTCCCTATCAATTTAATAGCACTATCGACTTGTTTTAATAAAGGGTATGTTTTCTTTCCGGGGGAATATACAAATACAGAAATTGAATGAATAAAATGAAAGGGTTTCGTCGATCGATTGAACGAAAATGAACGGAAAGGAAAGGCCTCATGAAACGATAGTATCCTTCACAATGCATAATTAAGGACCAAAGCGACCCCCTTTAATCCCGCGGAGCTCGTGTTTGCGTTTTCTCTTGGTGACCGACGAGACGACAGACACACATACATACAAACTGGAAGTACGGGACCTTTGACCAGAGAAACGGAACGGAATTACTCTTTTCTCTCTCTCTGTGTGTGTGTTTGTATAGATATAGAGGGAACCGATCGTTTTCACTGTCGACACGATTCGGGTTGGATAGACACAGACGTTTCTCGATATCGTCAAACCGAATGCTACTTTATCGGTTCGTTTATGTTTCCACATTTGTCTATCTCATTCCTTTAGGAATGACTTCTCCTGCCTTCACAAGTCCAAATTTCTGATCCACTATGCAACACACCATTGGTCAGGTACTTGTAAAAACATTTCCTCTTATTTAAACAACGTTTTGTTGCGTCAAAGTGAATTTATTATAAAGGGGTTTTTTTGCTTTGTTTATTTTAGCTGTGTGAAGTTTCGGTTTTTTTTTATAGAAGTACTTTTTTTATAGAATTACATTTTGAAGGAAATTGTAGGTGTGATCGGTTTTTTTATTTTCGTATCCGAAGGGAATTTTTTAATTAGAATTATTTTAAAATTTGCATTGTAAGGAAAGATCTAGATGAGTTGCTTATTCAATTTTTAATTATATAAAAGTTGAAGAATACCAGGGTTAGCAGACTTTTAAATTTCTAAAATTTACAAATGTAGTCGAAATAGTTGAGGAATTATTAGATAATCGACCCCCTTCTCATCTTCAATTCCTAGCAAAATAAATTCCATTTCTAGAATATCTGCCAATCAAATGATTATCGATTCCGTGTAGCCTTAATTCGAAATTCTTGAGTTCTCATTGACCGATGAATTCTGGAAATACAGACTGCCAAAGAGCCAAGGCGTGTTCCTATAAATTAAGCATTACTTCAAGACGTAGTTTGCCTGTCGTCGTGTATACCCTCTTCTCCTCCCTTTGATTGCGGTCTCCAGTGGATGTTTCACCATCAGGAAACTGTAGAGCACAAATCGACAAGGGATCCCATTTTAGTCTATGTGATCTAATAGGGATTCATTGGCACAGAAGTTAGAAAAAATAGAAATTCTTCTAATTTCTATTCATCGTTATAATAAAGAAAAAAATTATAATGAAGTATAACGGGTGTTTTATTATTTTTGTTAATATTTGCTGGCTTCATTCGCAGTAACGTCTCGGCAAGATTCCGTAAGTATACCTCCATGATCGCGGTGTTATTGTTTTACATGAAAAGATTGACAAAGTATCAATTTCCTTATTATTAATTGGTTGCTTTGATCAGTGATCTGACAGTTCGCAAAAATTAAAAGATTTAATAAAAGAATTATTTCTCGGAAGGAGAAAATAATCGGAAATTCCCGATTTGGCGTGATTAATATAGAAATTTACAGTTTACTATTGACAAAGAAAGTTAATCTGTACGCAGCCAACAAAATGCCGCGTTACAGACGATATTAATCATTAAAAACAATTGAATTCTGAATTTCCAAAAGGGCTCAACTCCGAAAAGCCGTAAGAGTAACTTTCAGTATCAATTGTCATGTAAAAATAACTTTCGGAGTTTTTCAAAGTTGAGCCCTTTTCGAAATTCATGATTCAATTATGATTATTAATTAAGAACAAATTAATTACTTAAAAAGCAGTTCTTAGAATAATTAAAAAAAAATTTCTTTCGGATGTGATGAGAATCTAATAAAGGAGAAGAAAGTTTAGAACCCGAAAGGACAATGGCGCAATAATACATTTGACCACAGGAAGGCGGCGCGGGGGTTAACTACTTTTAATTTTGTACTTTTTTAAGCTCGAATAAATTTTCGGAAAACCTAAACTTAACCTCAAATAAAAACACATTGAGCGAAATAAAGGAAAGAGGGTTTTTTGAAATTTTCGTAACATTAGATTTATATCTGTTTAGTTTGTATCTTTGGTTACGAGACTTTTTTTCTAGGCGCCCCCACCTGTATGGTGCTAACCTCAAAAGAATTTAATGAAAAATACCGTTTTCCTTTTACTCCCCCATATGTGTATGTTCATGAATATAGATGTGGTTTACTTACAGAAATAGTTTTCTATTACATGACGTACGAATTTTATACTTTAATAAAAGTATTTTTTTAAAAAATAGCAGCGTCCCATTTCACTTGTTACATTGTTTTATGTTACTAATTTATTATTATATTTAAAACAAGTTTTCAATTATATAAACCACTTTTATTATTATATAAACCAAATTTATTATTATTTTTGAAATTAAATTTATAATTATTGATGATTGCGGATTTCAATTCCAAAAGGTTTAAAAATTGTTACGTCCAGTTTAAACAAGACTTTTTTTGATTTTAAAAGAAAGAAAATAATTGTTTATCTAAAACAAATGTTGAATGAAGTGGAAAATTGATGATTTTAAGTTGGTTTTACTAATATTCAGGTGGGGTCGGTTGGTAAGTGGGTAGGTAGGTGTATCAGTAAAGGGTGTCGAGGAATGGCATTGACTATGAAGAAGGGTGAATCTGGCAGGTTAGAGCGAAACACCAAGTTTCGAACACGATAATGCACTCGATGTTGTTGCAAGGTGGGTAGGGGTATACTTTCTCTAGTAAACTGTAAGGGGTAAATAACGAAGAGGGGGGGAAAGTAGCAGTAGGGGGGCAGAACTATTTGAGAGGGTTAACTTAACTTAAGTCTACTCGTCAGCCTTCACTCGCACTTTTAGTCTCCCAGAAACTTTAAGCTTAATTAACTTTATCAATATACGAAATTAATTGCGACATAAATCTTTTGTTGACAATTTTCATCTTTTTTTTGGGATTTTAAATTTTATTTATTATGTCAGGCTTCGCACTTTTCTACTAAAACCTAATATTTAGTACTTTTTTACGAATCAAATTCAAATTTTTTCTGTCAATATATTCTACGAAAGAAAGAAATTCGGTTTTGCAATTAGTTTCGATTTTTTAAAAAAAGAGAAGCAAAGAATGTTTCGGGAAACTAGGGACAAAATTTTTAACCGTTTCTGATAGTAAAAGAAGGAAATATTCATAAAAAGAATTTATCAACAGTAAAAATTTGTATATTTTTTACGTTCAGATTTAAATATTTTATTTTAATTTTTGGAATAAAAAAGGAAGGAGAGTAGGGGTTAAGAGTTAAGAGTAGGGGTAAGTTATGGACAGTAGTAGGGGTATGACGACCAATATAGAAATGAGTTTGACCGAAAGGTAGATGTATGTATACGAAGTGTAGTATGTGTGTAGTCGTCGTGAGGATTCAGCCTTGGCGCGATGGCAAAACGGGCAGTAGAGCGTGTATGGCAGGCGGCGAGAAACTAATGAAATATGGGAAAGCTTTTAGCTTTTAGCCAACGTCTGATATCCGGTGGCTGCGTGTGTGTATACATATATATCCAATGCATCCTACTCCGCCCGGACAACGTATACCAAGCTTAATTGATGCATCGCTCGTTGCTAATCATGATAAACAATAAATAGACTTATAGAGGGAAAGCCTCTCAACGCCGATAAAAACGCACATTTTCCATGACAGCCTTCAATTTCCTCCCCCATTTTTCTCCTGCCCCAAACCCATCTACAAACGCAACTCACAGATTTAGAGAGTCAACTTTTTTTTATTAACACTTTATATAAATAACTAGCAACAAATTTGCAAGGCTAACTTCTCGGCTTAATTCTTACTTACTTTTTTTTAATAAAATTAAAAATTTTAAAAATAATATAATTTTGAAAATTTTTAATTCAAACTTGTTTTCATAAAAATAAAATATGAATTGAAATAATATACAGTACGAAAACCTACCACGTCAGTCATGTCCCATGAGTGGGAGTGAGACAGACTTATGCGATTCCCATACTTTCCTATGACTGACGGATAGCTTTTCTTACTGTATATTATTTCCCAAAAAAATATAAAAATAATAGTTTTAATACTATTATATTTATAATAATTATATATTCTGAGACAGGGAATTCAGGGAAAAGTGGGGGATTGTTATTAAAAGTACTGCAAAAAATTAAATTTTTAGAATTAATAAGAAAATTTAGAATTTTTGAGTCTTTTGTTTGCCTCATAAACTGTGAAATTACCACGAATTCTAATACAGAATCATCAAATTTTTCTAGTTCTGACAATAATTTATTTTCAAATAACTTAATTCTTGAAGAACTAGGGTAAGTGTACTAATTCCTGCGGTATTTTGGTCAAGACGTCTTTTAACTATAAAATATAATTTTTATATTGATCAAATTGAACTTATGTCTTATTAAATTTGTAGTTTGTGTTATTAAGATATGTTTACAATAAATAACATCTCTAAAATATAATTTATTTTAATAAATTTAATGAATTAAAAATAATATTCAATGCGTTTAATTCTGCGCGTTTGAGTCAGTTGCTGCGCATCAGTTGCTGCGCGAATTTAATTCCTGTGGGTCAGTTTCTGCGCATAATTTCGTGTTTATGTGTATAATACCGCAAACTACTATGAAATCAAAATGGGACAATGATTTTAATCAATGTTTAATTGAATAGAATATAAATTTATTAAAAATAAATATATATCATATATTAACAAAAGTAACAAATAATTTCTGAATTATCACATTTTTGAAACATTTAGTTAAAACTTAATAACAGAATTCTTCCTTAATTAATTTATGTATTTATTAAATTTTATTTAGTTTTTCCTCCATAATCTTCATTTTTTCTTTCATTTTCATAATTTTTTCTTGCTCTTTTTCAAAATAGATAGTCTATTGTAACCAGTCTTAGTTGATTTTCTGAGGGCGCAGAAATTAAATCAAGCCCAAATTCTGTGTTAATTACTACTCTTAAAAATAAAATATAATAACAGACAAAAATAAAGTAAAGTTTAATTTTTCTTTTAAAACAAGGTTTTCTTTATCTAAAATCATCATAATAATAACCACTTTAAGTCTAAAAACAATAATAAAGCCTTTTTTATGTAGGTATTTTTGCACCGCCAGCAAAGTTAGCAATGAAAATAAATAAAACCTTGAACACGTCAACTTTTAATTAAAATAAAATACATAAATATTATGTTTTGGTATATACTTCCTATATCTATTTTAAAACTTACATCGTTAAGTAATTTTTAAAAAAAATTTCAAAATTATTTGTGCCCTGAACAAATGTATTCACTTAAATTATTAAAATGCCGCAGAAACTGAAGCACCCGCAGCAATTGACGCACTTACCCTATATCATCAAATTAATACTTAGAAATTATTTAATAAATTATTGTACTTTAATATTTCAAAAATTAATTCAATTTTTAAAGTCACGTTTACAATATTTATAAATAAATCAACTTCAAAAGGTTTTAATTTGAAATTTTATAAGATTTCAATTTTGAATGAATTTAATTAGAAATTCTAAAAGGACTTAGATTTTTGAAAAATTTTAGTAATTCAAATTCTTCTGAAATTAGTTAAATGTGTCTATATATATTTAATTAATTATTAAAAATAATTGATTTATAGAAGAATCTTAGTTAAAAACACTAAAAAAATTAAGCTTTGGAGAAGTTACAAATAATTGCAGAAATTCACTTATATTTTCAAATAGTAATAAAATTCTTTACAGAAATTCAATTATGTTAAAAATTTTTAAAAAATTCTCCTCAAAATTTCAATTATTTTTATAAATAATAAAATTCTTATCCAAATTTCAATTATTTTTAATTTTCTAAATTTCAAACTCAGAATTTCCTCAATTAAATGATTTTTTATTTTAATATTTAAATTTAAATTCTGTTTTTATTTTCAATTTTAGAAAAAATTAACACAATTTTAATAAATATTAAAAATCTTTCCAGAAATTCAATTATTTTCAAAAATTTAATAAAAATTGTCGTCAAAATTTCAATTATCTTTATAAATGAATAGCAAAGTTCAATTATTTTTAAAAGAAATAAAATTCAATTATTTTTAAAAATTTTAATAAAATTCGTGGCAAAATTTTAATTATTTTCAAAAATTTTACTTAATCCAATGATTTTTCATATTCTACTATTTTAATTAAATTTCCCATAAAAATTTAATTATTTAAAAACAATTTTAACAAAATTCCACACGATTATTTAATTATCTTCTAAAATAATGAAAATTTGAAAGTAATTCAATTATTTAAAATATAATTTGCATAAATTCTTTCGAAAAAATTATTTATTTGAAACTTTTTTATAAAATTCTTTGCAAAATTTAATTATTTTCATAAATAATGAAAATTTGTGATAAGAATTTAATTATTTTCATAAATAATGAAAATTTGTAATAAGAATTTAATTATTTTCATAAATAATGAAAATTTGTGATGAGAATTCAATTATTTTTTTAAATAATGTAAAATATTCTACAAAAATTCAATTATTTTTTTAAATAATATAAAATTTTCTACAAAAATTCAATTATTTTTATAAATAATGAAATTTGTTACATGTATTCAATAATTATTTTCATAAATAATAAAAATTTTTGTGGAATTTAATTATTTTTACAAATAATAAAACTCATTGCAGAATTTCAATTATTTGTAATACAATTTTATTCGAATTCCTCAAAATTGATTATTTTTGTATTTAAATAATTGAATTCTACTAGAATTTTGTAATAAAAATAGATTTAAAAATAAATTTTAGTTAAAAATTTAGTTAATAATTGAATATTAAAAGCATTATTGCGTGAAATTTTTTGAAATAATTGAATTATGAAAATGTTTTTAAATTAGAATCTTTAAAAAATTGAATTTTTCATACTTTTAACTGACAATTCTGTTAAATTTATTTATTTATATACGGGCAAGAATTGGATTTTTTAAAAGTAAATAATTTTTTTATTTAAGTAAAAGTAAAATATGAATAGAATAAAATAAGTAAAATTTATTTGTAAATAAGTGGATTTAAAAATTCTCAGAAGAACAATTTCAAAAATTATTATACATAATTAATTTAAACAAGAATTTTAGTTAAAAATTCTATAAAATAATAATTGAATTGAAATGATGAAAATAATTTTAAAGAAGTTACAATAGCAATATTCTTATAATATAAAATAATGATTTTATCACTCGTCCACTTTAATTATTATAAAACATATTATAAAACTACTATTTAAATACTATTTTTAAATAACTTTTTCTAAATAACTATTTTTAAGATATCATTTTGTAAATACTATTTTCAAAATTGCTATTTTTAAAGTACTATTCTGAAAATTCAATTTTTTAAAAATCCTGTTTTCAAAATGATTTCTCCTTTTAGAAGAAAAATTTTCCTACATTTTATTCACTTATTTGATCTTTGTTCTGGTAATTCTGTTGGTCCCTAGTTAAGAGTCGCGAGTCAGGGAGGGAAAGGTAAGGAATGGATGTGGGGCCAATTAGGGGATCCTAACCCCTCGACACACCCCCTCTAAGAACTTTCTTCTCCCCCACCCCCTCTGCCCCTTTTTGGACCCGCAGTGTGGATTGGATTAGTTTAGATTGACGATCCAATGGCGTCAAAATTCGATTTTATTCTTTCCTCATCTCTTCCAAGATTTTATTATAAAGAAGTAATAAAAATTCTTTTAACTTTAAAAACAATTTAACTGATTGCTTAGAATTCGAGACGACCACCAAAATAACTCATCACGTCAGGATTTTATTATTTTTTATATAAACAAAAAATAACTAAAAATTTATTTTCAAGATAAACAGAGGTTTAAAAAATATTCAACAGCCTTTTTGTAAAATATGAAATAAAAATATTTTACTTCTAAGAAATTTTAAACTACAACTAAGCATAAATATTATATAAATGTGTTCATTATCCTTAAAATTTTTTTAAAATTTTATTTCAGTAAAGTTTTGCTAAAACGAAAGGAATGATTAATAATTTTGAACAAAGTTGTGTACACTGGAATTTTTTTAATTTAATATAATTTGCATATAAAGAGTAAATAAAACAATAACAAAATTTTCAACGTAGACGTTTCTAGTAAAACTTTGCTGGAATAAAATCCATTTTTCTTTTGAGGAAATTTTTTCCTACGTTTCAAAAAATTTCGAACTGAAAAAATTTTTTGGAAATTGTTACGTCCAGTTTAAACAAGCCTTTAAAAATTTAATTTTCTTTTTTTAGGAAAGTCTCCTTCCGTTTTTGCAAAACTTTCCTGAATTAAAGATTTTTTGTAAAATAATAAATAGTAATAAAGCCTAAATAAATTTCCAAAGTAAAGATTTTTTGGGCTAATCATTTAGGCTAATATTACACAAAATCCTGACACGATGATTAATTATTTATAAAATCATATAATTATTTATAAAATTATATAATTATTTATACGATTTTTCGCAGGAAAAAGAAGTACATTTGTATGAGTTGAGTGTTTTTATATGATTTCGGGGGGTTGAAAAAAAAGAGTTAGGAATTTTATCTCTACTGGGAGATACGCCAATGTTGCCCCCATCAGACGGGTGGCTCGTTAGTGACGGATTAGCGATGTACGTGTGCCTCCTCAGCTCTCGATTTCCACCCCTGAGTGTGTATTCAGACCCCAATCCACGACCACCGTCGACCATCGCCACACTCACCCTCCTTCTTTCTTCTCCTCGTCCCGGAGGCAAAAAGAAGAAAGTGCAAGAATTCGTGCTTCGATAAAGTCGTGCTCCCAAGGGATCACTGTGCCAAATTCCGAAACCTCTCCTTTTTCCAATTTAAAGTACTCATTAAAAATTTTGCCCTACATTGTATTTTAAAAAATTTTATTCTATATTGTATTTTAAAAATTTTTCTAAATCCTAAATTTTAAAATTTCTTCGTAGGTTTTTACTGGGTGAATTTTCGAGTTTCAGCTATTATTAATAAGTATTCTTCAATCAGGGTTACCACAGCACAGGTCAGGAAAATCAGGAAATTCAGGGAAAGTAAGGGAAATTTTTTAATAGTACTGGAAAAAATTAAAATACCACGAATTCTAAAAACAACTTTATTTTTTTTATCTCTGATAATAATTTATTTTAAATAACTTAATTCTTTTGATAAAAAGACATAATATTAATATTATAAATCATTTAATGCAGCATTTTTTTAAAAATTTAAATTTAAATTCTGTTGAAATTAGTTTCAATTTTAAAAATTTAAACCCAATCTTAATAAATATTAAAATTCTTTAAGAAATCCAATTATTTTCAATTTTTTTTTTAAATTCTCGTCAAGAATTTAATTATTTTTACAAATATTTAAAATCTTTGCCAATATTTAATTATATTCAGAAATTTTTAGAAAATTCATTGTAAAATTAAATTATTTTTTGTAAATAACAATAGTCATAAGAATTCAATTATTTTCAAAATTAATAAAATTCTTTCGCAGAAATTCAATTATTTTCAAAAAATCTAAAAAAAATTCAACATTTCAATTATCTTTATAAATAAATGGAAAAAAACAATTACTTTCAGGAATTTCAATAAAATTAATTGCAAAATTCAATTATTTTAAAAAATTTAAATGAAATTCATGTCAAAATTTCAATTATTTTCGAAAAGTTTTTTAATTCAATGTTAATAATATTCTACACGAACATTCAATTATTTTTCAAAAAAGGAAAAAATTCACAGAAATTCAGTTATTTAAAATAGAATTTGCAGTAATTCAATTATTTTTATAAATTTTAAAATTATTTTCAGGGATTTAATTATTTACATAAATAATAAAATCATTTGGAGGACGTCAATTAGTTTCCAATATTAATAAAATTCTTTGTAAGAATAAATTATATTCAAAATTCATCACAGGAATTCAATTATTTTAAAAACTTTTAATAAAATTATTCGCAGAAATTCAATTATTTTCAAAAAAGAATAAAATTCTTCACAGAAATTTAATTATTTTTAAAAATTAATAAAATAAATTTCAAAAAGCTTGATCGAAATTTTTAAAAACTATTTCAAGTTTTTATTTTCTAATGTATATTTAATGGAAAAATTTCTGAATAATTTAAACTTTACGTAAAATTGAATTGTAAACAAACAGATTTAAAAATTCTCAAACAAGATTTTTTTCAGAAATTATTAAAATCAATCGATTTTAAGAAGAATTTTAGTTAAAAATTGTAAAAAATAATAAATGAATTGAAATGATAAAAATAATTTTAAAGAAATTACAGTAACAATATTTTTATATTTTTGGGTAGAGGGCCCCTAAGGTGGCCACCTTAGGGAAATTCTTGTGCATTATTTGGCAGCATTGCATTATTTAATTATTATAAAACAAGAAGAAATCTAGAATTCTGAGTCGAAGACTCGGTGTGATCCATTTCTTCATGTTTAACAATAATATTTTTATCAGTTATTGAATTTCAAAATGTTTGAATTTAAAAGTTTTTAAAATCACAATTCTTATGGAAAACTAATAATAATTAAATATTTATTTAAAAAAGAAGTTATTGGTGTTTTTGAATAATTATACAATTAACGAAATTCGTAAATAAATGTAATAGAACATTTTTTTGAGTATTTAACAATTTTTAGAGTGAATCGCAAAATATTCTTGAGGGTGAGGGAAGAAGTTAAAATTTTGTCTGGAAATCAGGGAAAAACAAAATTAAATTTTTGTGGCAACCCTGATTAAATTATTTTAAAAATTATATTTTTAAGAGAAACGAATTTTAAAAAAAATTGTATAAAAGTAAATAATCAAAATAAAAGTATGTTATTAAGTATATCATTATATTGTTGTGAATTATAATAAAAATGTTATAAACTTTAAAGTACATTTAACGTTTCAAGTCGATACAATTATAAAATTTTTTTAACCACTTTTTTTTATAATATAGTTGCCGATTTTGCTTCTTTTCACTTGTTCGTATCCCTTTTTTCGTATTTTAACGACTACTTTTCCGGGAGATTCTTGAAAAAAAAGTTTTTTTCTCTACCTCTCTTAACATTTTCAAGGACTAACCTGCCCTCAAAGAATTAGCATGTGAGTAACAAGGAGTCCTACCCGCAGGCTTGAGAAAGGAACGAGGGAGAGAGTGACAGAGAATGAGAGGTGGAGGAGGACGAGGGAGAAAGAAGGGAAAAGGGTCGTTTCCACAGCGCGTATAATCATCCCTTTGCAACTTCTGTTTCTCTCTCTCTCTCTTTCTCTCTTTTCTCCCTCTTTATCATTTCTCGTTTTTTCCAATTCCAATTAGAAAGTCCCTGCCACGCGACTCTCCTCGTTTCCTCAGTTTTTTTAAAATATAAATTTCGTTCATTTGAGACTCTTGATAGAAAAAAAGTTTTTTCGAAATTCAAAACTGTTTTGTTTTTCAAAAAATTGAAATTTTAATAAAATTCACTGCTCTTAATTTTACTAAAATTTACTACACTTGATTTTAAATCGTACCTACTTAATTTGACTAAAATTAAGTACGGTTATAATTTTCAATTAGTAATATTTCAATTTCATAAAAATTAAAAAGGGTTTTTCAAAATTTAGTGTTATTAATTTTGCTGTTTTTTTTAAATTTTATTATTTTGCAATGTATAATTGATTGGAGAAAATATTTGGTTTTGTAATGTATAAAATTTTTTCTAAAATAAATTGAACGAATTGAGACTTGACGGCGAGTTGCAGAAGGTTGGAAGATGATAAAAGAGAGAGGGAGGGAGAAAGCGGGGTGAGTTTGGGCTTTGCTCACACAAGTCCTAATGAGGACTTCACTCTCCCCCCTGGGGGGAGCGATAACGAATCCTCCTACCATCATTCTGCAAACCCCTCACACCAATCACACGCAAATTATAACCATCGACCACCCTTCCACAGCCCTTGTTAAATACGTGAAATGTTTCTATATCTATATGTACAGTCATATATACATATATACCTGAATATATATATATATGAAGGTTAAGAAAATCTATTTCGGAATTATTATTGTTTGATGAAAAAAAAGTTTCAGGTAAGCAAAGTTTATTTTTCCAAACTGTTTTCCTAAAATGGAAGGAGAATTTCCTAAAGGACCAAGAGAATTCAAAATCTCAAGTCTTGTTTAAACTGGACGTAACAATTTCTATAAACCAAAACAATTATTTGTATGCTGAGGTGATTCAGTGACGAAGAGAATTTAAAATCTCAAGGCTTGTTTAAACTGGACGTAACAATTTCTATAAATAAAAACAATTATTCGCTGAAGTGATTCAGTAACCAAGAGAATTTAAAATCTCACATATTCAAAAATTTTCGTCTAAATTTTAATTATTTTTATAAATATAGAACTCTTCTCTGAAATTTAATTTTCATCAAAAATTTTTTATTTAATTAAAATTGTATTGCAATTAATTCAATTCTTCTAAAAAGTTTTATGAAAATTTTTGTAAAAATTGAATTCTATTTAAGAATTTAATTGAAATTATTTAGAAAACATTGAATTAAATTATATTATATTTTTTTTAAATAATTGAATTTTTAAAATATTTCAATTTTACTCTCCTTTACTTTTAAAAATAATTTAATTTTCAAATTGTTTCAATATTTCTTCAATTAAGTTTTGAAAATAATAGAATAATAAAATTATTTCAATGTTTTTTTAAATTGTACTTTGGAAGTAATTTAAATTTTATATAAAAATTTTAATGTATCTAATGAAATCCCTGAGATGAATATTATTAGAATTTTCAAAAAAAATTAAATTGCAATAAGATATTTTATAAAGATTGTATTGAAACTCATTGAAATCAGTCACAGATTCATATAACTGTTGAAAATAAAAATTGAATTCATGCGTGAAGAATTTTGTTAAAATGTATTATAATAATTTAATTGTTACAAAGAAATTTATAAAATTGTTTTTAAAATAATTAAATTTTTTAAGAAATTTTATCAAAACTGGAATTGAATATAATTGAATGCAATTATTAAAATATGTTATAAAAGAATTTTAGTTAAAACAACAAAAATTAAATTTTGGAAAACTTTCAAACGATTATAGAAATTCAATAGTTTTTAAAATTTTTTATAAAATTATTGTCAAAATTTTAATTATTTTTAAAAATTTTT
Source organism: Leptopilina heterotoma (assembly GCF_015476425.1). NCBI lineage: Eukaryota > Metazoa > Arthropoda > Insecta > Hymenoptera > Figitidae > Leptopilina > Leptopilina heterotoma. The sequence goes on from NW_025110842.1 coordinate 5,373,041, forward strand.
CTCAGTTTAATGATTTTCAATTTAAAATAGTAGACTATTTTAATAAAATTTTCCAAAAGAATCTAATTATTTAAAACAAATTTTAATAAAATTCTTCTAAAATATTTAATTCTTTTCATAATTAATAACAATTTCACAGGAATTCAATTATTTACAGATTTTCAATAAATTTCTTTACAATAATTCAATTATTTTCATCATAAGTAATAAAACTCATGTCAGAATTTCAATTATTATTTATACAATTTTAATCGAATTCCTCGAAAAATGTAATTATTCTTAAAAATTTAATTGCTATTCTTCTAAACAATTCAATTATTTAAAAAAAATTGCTGATAACATTTTTTATGAGAATTTAACTTTGAGAAACATTTAATTATTCAATAAATTATTTTTTTAAATACATTTAATTAAATTCATAAAGTTTAAAAAATTCTCGTTAAAAAATCAATTATTATCATTAAAAATATAAAAATTCTTTTCTGAAATTCAATTATTTTTAAAAAGGTTTAATAAAATTTTTCGATATTGAATGTTTTTCAATAGCTATTATTTTAATAAAATTTTCTACAAAAATTAAATTATTTTTAAAAAATGTTAATATAATTTAACGCAAACATTTAATTATTTTTATAAATAATAACAATTTTACAGGAATTCAAGTATTTATAAATTATTTATATATATATTTCTTCGAAGTAATTCAGTTATTTTTAATTCAATAAATTATTTATTTTTGCATTTAAACAATTGGATTTTTGTATAATTTTCTAATATATATTGATCTCAAAATGAATTTTAGTTACAATTTTAGATTATAATTTAATATTAAGAGAATAGCGTGAATTTTAGAAATAATTGAATTTTGAAAAGGTTTTAAATTAAAATGTTTGAAAATTTTAATTTTTCATACTTTTAGCTAACAATTCTATATAAGAAATTTTTCTGGAAAAGTTAAATCGGAATTTTAAAAAATTATTTAAAGTTTCTGTTTTCTAATATATATTAATTGAAAAATTTCCAAATAACCGGCATTTCACGAAAAAAATGGAATTGTAAAGAAATGATTTTAAAAATTCTCAAAGAAGAACTTTCTCAAAAATTATTAAAAATAATTTACTTAACCAATTTAAATGACCGAATTGTGGTTTTTTTTGTCGATAACGGTCACTTGCGTAGGCAGAGGGTTAATTGTTATAAAACATGAATAAATTTTTTTATGTTTTATAACAATTTCTTATAAGTTGTTGAATTTTAAAGAGGTTTGAATTTAAATTTTTTGTAAATCTTAATTTCTATGGAAAAATAATAATTATTAAATGTTTTTAAAAAATAAAGTTTTTGATGTTTTCAAATAATTTTACAATTAAAGAAATTAAATAAAATTAAATTTGTGTGGCAACCCTGATAATATTCCACCGTTCTGCCAATTATTTTTTTCTATTTTAATTCTATTGTTTCAATTTGCAAAAATTTGACTAAAGTGTCTTTTCAATAAAAAACTAAAATTCCGTTATAGTATCTAAATAAATACATAAATGCTACTATTCAACAAATGAATAATAAATAAAAAAATGTCCATATCAAAAAAATATGAAAAAAAATTTGTTTTCGTTTAAAAACAAACGGTAGCTAACACAAAAGGAGGGAGAGAGTGTGTGTGAGAGAGAAGCCTAGATTTTCTACATTTTTTTTGCCTGATCCGTGAGTTTTGATGCAGTTATGACGTTTTCCGAATTCAACGAGTGTAGCATTGTTACACTGTGGCTTGGAAAATGAAAGGGGTTGATGAGAATTGTTGGAACGCGGGGCAATTTTAGCAATAGTGATAGAGAGATAGAGGGGGGGAGAAAAAAGAGAGCTATTGGATCGGTGAAAGAGTAAAAAGAGGGAGAGAGAGAGAGGGAGGGGGTTGTGTGCGGAACAAAAATATCCTGACTAGAAAAACGTGACACTGGACGCTAGGTAGCCATCCTGGGTCAGGGGTTAATTTCCCATATAGAGCCACAATTCTATCAAAACCTATTCTTCCAATCGGGACTGGTTAGGCAACTAATAATTGGTGAGGATCGATCGTTTTTGTGAGGGCGGAAGGAGGATGAGGTGGAGGGGGTTAACACCCTGGAGAGCTGGCTTCGAATTCGATGTGTATATGCCGTTGGCTGAAGAGAGTAAAGAGGGTTGTCGATGTGATGATCGAGTGTAGAACGAGAGGAATTGTAGGAGGCTGGATTGGGTTATTGTGTTAACGCGTGCCCCAAAAACCTTGTCGAATACGATAAAACTCGTTATCAGAGAAATTGACACGACTTTATTTATTTTAAAGAAATCAAGTTCCTAGGGCTGTAAGCCCACTAAGGAACAATGTACATAATATTAATATTAATTACATAGTCCTAAAACTAAGATGACCAACATAATAAAAATACAAATAATATAATAGCAAAGATAACATAATAGAGGTATACATCATTCTCATTAACATTCATAAGAAAAATATATACAAAAAGAAAAAACAATAAACCAAATAATAAAACAATGTAAGAAAAAAAGAAATAACAAAATCATAGGGTTACCAGTAAGTAATATCAAAAAATCCACTGCTCTTTTTACCTAAATACTTAAAAAATAGTTTCTTAAAGAAAAAATTGATTAGGCGCTTCTCTAATACTGTTCGGCAGTTTGTTCCAAAGCCTTGAGCCTCTTACAATAAATGATCTTTGCATCTTACAAGTACGATGAAAAGGTATTTTTAACACATTATTCCTCTCTCGAAGTCTAGTACAACTAAATTCATTATTATTAATAAGATCAAAAAATTCAAAGAGATAAGATGGAGTTTTGCTATTAATGATAGAATACATTAAATTCCCAATAAAAAATTGCCTTCTGGTCGCAACATTCAACAAACCCGCTTTAATTCTATATTGAGTAATATGCTGAAACTTGGATATATAATAAACAAAACGAATACATGCATTTAATGCTCTCTCAAGCTTATTATTCAACTCATCAGAAATATCATTGCAGACATGACAACAGTAATCAAAGAACGAAAGAATCATTGATTTTATCAACAATTACCGAGTTTGTAATGGAAGAGAGTCTTTATTCTTATTTAAGTTTTGTAAAACTATGTTTCGATTTTGATAGTTTCAATCGACTTGTAAAAGAAGAGAGTATAAATTTATACTCCCAGGGGATTAACACACTCTTTTATTTAATTATTATGCTTAATAATTATTTAAATCAATAATTTAATAGGGGCTACTAACAAAATCTATATCTACTTTATTTTGGAATTATTATTTCTTAATGAAAAAATAAATTTCGGATTAGGAAAGTTTATTTTAGCAAACTGTTTTGCTAAAACAGAAGGAGAATTTCCGAGAGGACCAAGAGAATTTAAAATCTCTAAATGCTTGTTTAAAATGGACGTAACAATTTCGATAAACCAAAACAATTATTCGCTGAGGTGATTCAGTGACGAAGAGAATTTAAAATCTCAAGGCTTGTTTAAACTAGACGTAACAATTTCTATAAACAAGAACAATTATTCGCTGAAGTGATTCAGTGACCAAGAGAATTTAAAATCTCAAGGTGAAAAAGCAGGTATTTTTTCACGATTTATAATAAAATAATTTACTAACAATTGTCAGTCAATAAATTTTTTACTGGTCCCAAACTATTGCTAGAACAATTCCAATTAATATCTGAGTCATCAAAATTAGTTTAATTCACAATTTATAAATAGTAACCACAGCCGATAATCAGCAGAAGATAAAAAATTATTTTTTGAGCAAACTTTATCTTCTGTTTACTAACAATTGTTTGTCACTAAATTTTTTTTAGAAGGAAAGAAAAAGATTTTGCATAATTCATCTTTTTAATTGACAAATTGTCAACAATATTCCAAGTTTTCATTAATTTTCTGAATTTCGATTTTGCTTTATAAGTGATTATAATTTGTAACTTCAGTGAAAAATAAAATGAAATAATGAATAATAATATTAATAATTTTTTTAGATTAATAAAGATTTTTTTAAATTGTTTGAAAAATGAAAACAATATTATTAAATTAATGATATAATAAAAAAAAGAAATGTAATATTATCTATCAAAACAAATAAAAAAACAAAAGCATGAATTTTGTTAAAAAATCGTGATGATTTTAATTTCTATTTTCTATCGAAATGTATAAAAAAACAAAAGAATAATCATGACTAACTTGAGGTGTGGACAGAATGAAAGAAAGAATAAGAGGATTATTATAGTTAATAATAATTAAACGATCTATTATCAGTTTAAAAAAATATGCGAAAATCAATAAAAGTGTCTGAATTTCAGAGTAACTTGTCATGTTTAATAATGAATGAATTCGTCTGATGTTATGAAGCATGTTCAAAATAATTTTCAATTTATAATTCCCTTAAAGTCTTGTTAAGAAATATGACATTATTATTATATTTTATGTATATATATATATCCTGTCCCAGCTAACTATTTCAACTTCTCAGACATGCAGGACAAATTACTGGGTTTAGTTCGTAAGATATCAGACAATTTACATTCATATTTAATAGTCATCTACGCTTGACATGACAACTGCTTAAGGAATAGCAAAATTATTTTGTCTTTTTATAGTTTTCATGTACATAATTGAAAAGGAACGTCAGACAAAAAATTAAGAATTTTGTCAATTTTAACCCAAATTATTTTAAAATATTAAATTGAAACTTCACAAAACTGACAAAAATTCCAATCTATATTTTATTTTCCTGTCTTTTTCCTAGTTTTTATCAAAAATATTTACTTCTTTCTCATCCTACTAATAAATTGAATTCCTGCAACGAATTTTATTTTTCATGAAAGAATTTAAATATTTATAAAAATAATTTAATTCTTGTGAAGAATTTTACAAAAATTTTAAAATAATTGATTTTTTTCGACTAATTTTACGGAAATTTTAATTTAAATAATTGAATTCCTGATAAATTTTTATTATACATGAAAAGAATTGAATTCTTCCAAAGAATTTTAAAAAAACATTTTTTCAAATAATTAATTTTTTCGAAGAATTGAAATGAAATTTTTAAGAATAATTACATTCTTTCAGGATTTCCTGTAAAATTGTATTAAAAATAATTGAAATCCTGAAAATTAAGAATTTCATAAATTTTAAAATTCGATTATAAAATATTTTCTCGATTGTTTTATAAATTTCAAAAATATGAATAATTTTTTGGTTAGAGGGTTAAAAATAAAAGTAATTTATTATTATGTTTAAAATTTTAAAAAATAAATAATTTTTTATTAAAAGATTCAAAAAACAAATAATTTATATTTACAAAATATTTAGAGTGGAAATAATTTTACAATTTTATTACTTCATACACATTTTTTTATTATTCTTTTACAAAAGAAATAGTCATTTCTTAGCAAAATTTTAAATTTTTTTGAATTTAGTTGCAACGATAGAATCCATTGTAGAAATAAATGCATTGCGCTGTAAAAAAAGTGTTGATAAATATTTATTTAATTTAAACGTAAAACAAATTAAAATAAATTAATAATAATAATAATTATTATTATTATTTTTTGTAACACTTACCAATAGCCAATTCGAAACTATAAGATACACGACCACTTTTTGTGCATTTATATTCATATCCATTGAATGAATCCTCATTAAGTGGAATTGATTTAATGCATGCCTCTAAAATTAAAAGCAATAAAATACATATTAATTATATTAATAATAACAAAATTCACTTTGATAAACAAATTAATAATTAATTGTTTATTTATTTATTTAAGATAAAAAAAAATTAAAGTAAACAAAAGTTTTTTCTAAATTGAATTAAGACGAACGAATTGAAGTAAATCTCACTTTTAGCAGTTGAATAATGAAGATATTTTAAAACTCCACTAGTGTCTAAAGCAAAAGTATTTTGATTTAGAAAAATTGTTGCAAAAGCAAAAAGAAAAATATAACACATATTCTTAAACATTTTTTCCTTAAATTTTTGTATGTTCTAAATGTTCTAGAACAAATTCTGCGCTTCAATTTATTTTTTATCTATAAAAGTAAAATTCTATGCTACAAATAAATTTTTATACCAGTACCACGACACAGTGAAATATCAGTTAGAATAACTACTTTTCTCTAATCTCCATCCTTATTTATAGTGCACTAAAATAATAATGCAGGAGTATTGATTACCTTTTTTTAAAAATTTCTTTAAAAACACAGTTTTTGGAAATATGATTATTTCTATTAAATCATGTATAAACTTTTACTAAATAAAATTTTAATTTTAATTCAATAATTTCATTTATTTGTTTACTCAAGTAGTAAACGGGCTTATGAAAAAATTAAATTTAAATTAAAGTTTAATTTTAAAATATTAAAAATGACGGATTTAATATTGCGGATTAATTTTTAAAAATTCCCTTGAAACTTATTGTTAAGATTATGTTACCGCATTAACATAATAAAAGATATAATAGATAGTTATCATTAAAATTTTATCATTTAATTTTATTTATATTAACTAGATTCTTAAATTTAAAATTTTTAATCGACATTCAATGTATGAAATTCAAATTTATCATCATTAAATTTGTATACTGTTAATTTATCTCCATCACTGATAATTTGTATTTAATTAGATGTATAATTTATACGCAATGATTGATTTTAATTTGAATATAATGAGGGATTGATTCTTTTCTTAGTAATAGCAACTTCTATTAGAATTTTAAAAACTTTTTTTACTGTATGCTTGATCTGGATTAAAAAAAAATGTTTCTGAGCGGTTTAAAATTTTTTATTGACTTTTCTTGCAACAACAAATTTTAATAGTTTCAATTTTTTCAAAAAGTTGAAATTTCAACTTAGGACATTTCACGTAAAATTCCTCACATATGTATGTGTGTAAATATGTGTACAATATGTACTATATTCTATATTATATTGTATATAGTATGTATATATATATATATATATATACATAAATTCATATATATGTAAAATTCTTTGATTATTATCCATTAGTTAACACTTTGCAGCTTTTATGATTTAGATTTATTCTGCTCCTAATGTTTTTCGTATTGCCATGTGGCGTGTTGATAATAGTAGTCCATCGTGGTGGCTTTCGTGTCCCTGCCCCATTTTGCAACTTTAGCCACCCCATTATATCCCTTTACTCCCTCCCCCATGTCCCCCCTTCCCCTTAATATTTTCCTCTGGGTCATTAAAGTTCTCGTAGTGATTTTAAATTTTCTTTTTCAACAATTTTTTCTGTTTTCCACTAATTCTTAGATTCTATTAGCTTTGTTTTTTACAAATTGTTACGTCCAGTTTAAACAAGCCTTTGAGATTTATATTCTCTTGATAGAAAAAAGTATTAGTTTTCTTTCCAATGTTGTCGTGCTAAGTACTTGTAGTTGTTTTAATGTTAAAACATTTTGTTTTCATATCAATTAGTATATTTTGTTTCTAAATAATTATTAAGAAAAAAAAGTGTGATAAATTTTTCTAGTATGAATTAATTTAAAATTACAAGTTTCAAGAGATAGTAAATCCGCAGTAAAAAAAGGGGAAAAAATGTTCCTTCGATAGTGATTCGTAAAAAGGGGGTCATTACTAATGTTGTGTTATGTATGGAGATAGAGATTGTAGAGAGATTTTTATTATTCGAAAAATGTAAGGATGAAGGAATTTCCGGTTTCGTGCATCGGAATGAGAAGGAGTGAGAGAGTGAATGTAAGGGGTTGGAAGCGCAGTCCCATGTAAACCCACCCACTCCAACCCCCGTTTTTGCGACATATAGTCGACGAGATAACGATGTCCATATGCCGAGGCCAGTATGGCGGTCCTGTTATTCTTGAGAGCCGGGAGTATTTTTCAAACAATGTCCACTATTATAATTTGCTTGGACGGCTGCTTCGCATAGCCTGATACGAGTCAGTGCAGATCTCTCCTCTCTCTCTCTCCCTTCGTCTCTCGACCCCTTGGAAACGGTCGGTGCGGGTCGTAAGAAAACAAGCAGATAAAGTCCCGCGAGATACTCGTCCAACCATTTCGAGGAATATCAAATATTATTTTTAACGAAACGATTAGATCCGTGGAAATATAAAATATGAGCTGGAGGATTGGGGTTCTACATGGAACCAATTTTTGTACTGTAGCTTCGAATAAATATTTCTAGTTCGTAACTAGTATTCTTTTTGAAACAAAACAATTCTAAATCTTTTTGAACATTGTGAATTTTCTGTAAAAAAAATTTCAAAAATTAAGGGGAAAGTTAGGGAAAAAAGAAAATTAAATTTTTGTGGCAACCTTTTTTAAGTTTACACTAGAAAATTTTGAGGTAAAAACACTACTTATTTTTACGTCAGTTTCAAAAGCATATTTGTTTATTTCTCTTTTATGGTGGCCATCATAAAATTTTACACTGAATCATTTTAGATTCTATTTGCTTCGGATTTTATAAATTGTTACGTCCAGTTTAAACAAGCCTTTGAGATTTTATATTCTCTTGATAAAAAAAGTATTAGTTTTATGTCCAATTCTGTCATGCTAAGTACTTGCAGTTGGTTTAATGTTGACACCTTTTGTTTTAATATCAATTATTATATTTTATTTTTTGTTTCTAAATTATCAAAAAAGGGTAGAGGGCCCCAAGGTAGGTGAATTATTTATCAGCACTGAATGCTTTAGGTTGTTTTCATAGTTTATGAAGACGAAGTTTTTGGTAATGTTTAGACGTGGATTCTTTTTTTGAATAACAAAAATTTGTATTAATGCTTTATTACAAAAAGTTTGAAATCTTGTAACAAAATAGAATTCTCTTTTAATTCCACTTGCAATCTGATTGGAATCAAACGAAACTAGTAGTTGATCAGTTTCATTTTAAATCTCGTTTTTGGGATCATTTCGAGTAAATTGCAAAAGGGGGATGAAGAGAGAGAAAGAGAAGTTCTGGCAAGAATCCCTCTAATCCGTGCTAATGGCAGACAAATTAAAAGCATTCGCTTTCACCACCCACAATAGCTCTTTCTCTCTCTCATCATCCCCCTTTTGCTTCCGTTTCTCAACCACTTTCTCCTCCTTTTTCTTTTTGTTTCACTCTCTCAAGTCGGGTAATACAGTAGGCTAACAAGCGTAATGTTCATTAAATCGTGTGGTTCCCTTGGAAAGCGGCAACGAAACCACCAAGTTGTCTGCTTGTTGGAAAGGAAGCTGTTCTACCATACACACACATACATATATAGACACAGAGAGAGAGGAGAAAAAGGGAAAGGACCCACAGAAGGAAAATGAAGCTTGACATATACGTAAAGGGACATTTATTATTATGTTACACCACTTCGTTAACCATACACAGTAATTATCCAATTTGTCCAAAAGGGTGTTTCCTTTAAACAAAAATTTCTCAATTCCCAACCATTTGTACTCTTAACCAAATATTTTAGTTTTCAAAATGTTTTTATTGGGTTTTTACTTTTAAACAAATATTTTAGTTTCCAAAATAAGTTTTTTGGGATCCTTACTTTTAACCTAATGTTTTAGTTTCCAAAATGGGTTTTTTGGGGTCCTTACTTTTAACCAAATATTTTACTTTTCCAAACTGGGTTTTTTGTCTTCTTTTTTGAATTATATTGTACTAAAAACATATTTATTTATCAAATTAAATGTTTATTACTAATCTAAATCATTTTTCAATTTCAGACAACACTTCTTCAGCTGAGAGCAAGGTGGCAATTGAATTTCAAATCGTAAAAAAATTTAGGGCTTCTGGCGTCAAAAGCTGTCAACATCGAAATGTAAGTAAGTATAACAACATTTTTTTCTAAGTTAAGATTTACAATTTTCTGTTTTTTAAGTTTGTCGAAAGTCCAGTTGTTAACCAAAACAAAATATAATTAAACTAAAAAATAAAACGTTAAAATTTAACCGACTGTTGATAATATAAATGTTTTCATTACCTACTGAGGGAAAATGTAAAAATTTAAGTGTACTGTTCAAGTTCATGTAGAAATTTACATTGACTACGAAAGATAATGTAGAAATCTATATTGACTGCCAATGTAGAAATCTACATAAGCATTGCGGGTAATGTGGAAATAAGCATTAACTACATGGGGGTAATGTGGGTGTCTGCGTTAACTAGGGGGGGTTATGTAGGAATATGCATTAACTACTTAGGGGTCGATGTGCGAATCTACATTAACTACTGTGGATAATGTAGGAAGTTATATTAACTACTATGGGTAATGTAGAAATCAACATTAGCTACTGCCGGTAAAGTAGAAATCTACATAATAATTGCCGATAAATGTATATAGATACAGAGATAGTGAATATTTATCTATTTAATATCTATGTCAAAATTTAAAAATGAAAAAGATAATCAAAACCAAATTATGAGTTAATTTTTATTTCAATTTCAGATCTCAAGGATACATTTGATAAATATAGTTAAATTATTGTTCTTTTTTTGTATTTTATTAGTATTGAAATTGAACGTAACAGTGTAGGTAGAGAGCAGAAAAAAGCGATGATTTCGCCTACACAAGCGTAATATTCGCGAGGTTGCCGCGTGGGAACTCGCCGAGTGTTTGCACATTACAAGATCCGCCCGACCGAGGATAATGATACGCTTATTTTACCTCAGAGGGACGTTCTCCTGACAGTCAAATTACTTGTTTACCTATACCACACATATATCTAACTATCAACCTATCCTCCTTCCTCCAACTAACCAAATTGTCTTTTAATTTTGATTGTTCTGCTCCAAACCCATTATTTATCCGCATAAACTTCTCCTTTCAAAACTAAGTTTTTAATATACGTTTAAACTAGGTTTTAATTTCTTTTTTTGTTTTAGAAGTAATTGTCTGTACTTACTGGTAAATGCAGTCGTTTTAGTAAATTCTTTTTGAAATTGGTACAAGTTTGAGAGGGCGCATGATTATTCCCCAAATGTCATTTTACCGAACTGCACTTTTGCGAATACTCATTTTTGCGAAAAGCCAATTTTGCGAAATGCCACTTTTGCGAATTGTCATTTTTTCGAAAAGCTATTTTTGCAAATTGTCATTTTTGAGAAACGTCATTTTTGCGAATTGTCATTTTTGCGAATCACCATTTTTACGAATTGCCATTTTTGCGAATTGTCATTTCTGAGAAATGTCATTTTTGCGAATTGTCACTTTTGCGAATAGCCATTTTTACGAATTGCCATTTTTACGAATTGTCATTTTTGCGAATAGTCATTTTTGCGAAAAGTTATTTTTACGAATTGTTATTTTTGCGAATTGTCATTTTTGCGAATCGCCATTTTTACGAATTGTCAATTTTCCGAAAAGTCATTTTTGCGAATCGACATTTTTACGAATTGTCAAATTTCCGAAAAGTCATTTTTGCGAATTGTCATTTTTGCGAAAAATACAATAGAAAACTTGTAGGTCTATAAATTCACTATTGTATTTTTCGCAAAAATGACAATTCGCAAAAATAGCTTTTCGCAAAAATGACAATTCGCAAAAATGACAATTAGTAAAAATGACTTTTCGCAAAAATGACTATTCGCAAAAATGACAATTCGTAAAAATGGCTATTCGTAAAAATGGCGATTCGCAAAAGTGACAATTCGCAAAAATGTCATTTCTTTAAAATAACCATTCGCAAAAATTGCAATTCGTAAAAATGACTTTTCGCAAAAATGGCTTTTCGCAAAAATGACATTTCACAAAAATGTCTTTTCGTGAAAATGACAATTCGCAAAAATGAGTTTTCGAAAAATTGACAAATCGTAAAAATGACGATTCGCAAAAATGACTTTTCAGAAAATTGACAATTCGTAAAAATGGCCATTCGCAAAAATGACAATTCGCAAAAATAGCTTTTCGAAAAAATGACAATTCGCAAAAGTGGCATTTCGCAAAATTGGCTTTTCGCAAAAATGAGTATTCGCAAAAGTGCAGTTCGGTAAAATGACATTTCGGAAAAATGACATTTGGGGAATAATCATGCGTCCCAAGTTTGAGATAAGGGAATTTTTTTTTAGTTTACAATTGACGAATAAGAAGAAATAATTTCAGGCTTCGCACTCATCTACTAAAACCTATTATTTACTACTTTTTTGCGTTATGCTACTATTTAAGTACTTTTTTTAGATTTTAGCTACTAAAAGATACTATTTCTGTTTATTTTTTGAGAATTTCCACTACTTTAAATTCGCTAATACTAGAAATGAAAAAACTATTCTCAAAAGTTATAATCAAATTCTTTCAAACAATTCGAAGTCTTTAATTTAAATACACTATTATAATTTTTAATAATAATTAATTATAAATATTTTACAGTAGTAGGAGGGAAAGTTTTTCTTTTATACAAAAATTAAATATTAGTTTTTAAATTTTTAATGAGGATAAAATTTAAAATTAAAATTTTTTTATTTTTTAGGGGAAATTAAGATTATAGGTATATCGTTATCGTGAAAAATTATGTGAAACACGTGTTTCCCCGGAAGAATTGGTCAATTTAGACATCAATTTGCAAATTGCAGTTGTTGAAATCATAAGGGAATACTCCGTATGAAGATTTACATTGGTTAGCTGCGTTTCGAAAAATGGGAACGATCAAACAGTCGTTACCGGGACAGGGAGCTATATACTCGTTTGGTGTCCCTCAGGGGACCTGCTAAGGGGTTGTTAGCTGACCGTGTAACAGGCCTCCACGGGACCACCCTTTTCTGTCTCTACGTATCTCTCTCCCTCTATCTCTCTCTTTTCCTCACTGCCTATCTTCGACTGCACCACCTTCGCCATCCTTGTAAAATCTTCCCTGTCTTCCTCTCTCTCAGGATCGTTTAGATGAGTCCCGGGCCACGCAAAATCGTTAGCCACACCACCATATAGATAAATGCTCACACGAAATGTAGATAAATTACAATAAAGAAAATGAGGCTAACGAAATGATTATTTATTCGTTAGATAATTTATTAGATCAATTTTGAAGAGAAACTGAAATATTACTTTCTTTCATTAAACGTCCTATTATTCTACAGGATTATTTTATTGTTTTATTCTGTAGAACAAGAATATAATGTAATCAAATAACAAATACAGAAATTAAATTTCACCGTCTTTTTCCCCAAATTATAATTTCGACTTTCTGATAACGTTCGGATGTAGCTGCTACGACTTAAAATTTAAAATAAAATTGTTATTTCTTTAGGATTTTTTAAAGAATATCCCAGCAACAACTTAAGTAATTTTCAGACCATTTAAATTACTAGAATTAAAAATTTAAACTTTTTTTCCCCAAAATTTTGATCTTCTGCTAACGTTCGGTTGCGGCTGTTACGACTTAAAAGTTAAAATAAATTTTCTTTTCTTAAGGATATTATTTATCAACATCCCATCAACAATTCAGATGATTACCAGCCCATTAAAATTATTAGAATTAATAGATTTTTGAATTTAAACGTCTTTTTCCCCAAATTTTAATTTTCTGCTTACGTTCGGCTGTGGCTACTACTACTTAAAAGTTGAAATAAATTTTCTTTTCTTTAGGATGTTATTTGGCAACTTAAGATAGTATCATTTAACGATATATTTTATAATCTTTCCAAAATTGCCTTAAAACTCTTTCTATGTTAATATTTAACAAAGTTATCGACATTTAAAGAATTTCATGTTTTCAATTACCAGTTTATAATGAAATACTTTTTATAACCAACAGATGGTAATGTAGTAATCTACATTACCTATTGTAGGTACAATAGAAATTGATGATTATTAGAAGACTAATTTGGTTTTTCACCAGTTTTCTTAGAAATAAATTTTTTATTCTAAATATATATTTTCCTCAAATGATTATTTAAAGACTAGTAGTGTCTTTCACTAGATTTCTTAGAGAAAAATTTTGTATTTCAAATATACATATTTATTTTTTCCGAATGAGGAAACAAGTATCTCAATTTTCTTCTAGTATCAAAATAATAAAAAACAGTTTAAAACGAATACTTTGTATTACCAACAGATAATAATGTATAATTTAATCATTTCTGATATAAATCTACCATTGCCAGTTTATAAAGAAATACTTTTTACTACTGACAAATAGTAATGTAGGATTCTACATTACCTATGGATGGTAAACTAGAAATTTGCCATTATTAGAAGACTAATTTATTTTTTCTCTAGTTACCTTAGAAATTGTTTTATTTTTATAAAAATATTTTTAATTATATTATACATATGAAATTAAATATATTTGATTTAAAAATATTTTATTGTAAATACACTGAATTTAATTTCCTACCAGTGACAAAATAATAATAATAAGCAGTTTTAAACGAAATACTTTGTATTACCAACAGATGGTAATGTAGAATTCTGCATTATTTATGGAGGGTAAACTAGAAATTTATCATTGTCAGTTTATAATGTATTACCGACAGATGGTAGTATAGGATTCTATATTATCTATTGAGGGTAAACTAGAAAGCTACCATTATATAAAGACTAGTTGTTTCTTTTACTAGTTTTCTCAGACAGTTTTTATTTTTAAATACATATATATGTAATGTAGGTTTTAAAATAGAATTAGCAAATATGTTTAATTAACCCCTTCACTGTCAGTGGGCTCTATAGAGCCATAAAAATGTCGTGCACTGTATGTCCATGGGCTCTATAGGGCCATCGAAAAAAAGACATTTAAAAGTTAACGAATATGGCTAAAAATCCTTACTCGGGGGTTTTCGGGGTCGCTGAATCCAAATCAGTTGTCGAAAATTCAAAATTCAAAATGGCGGCTTCAAAATGGCGCCCAGAAAAATTTTTTAAGTTAACAAATCTGTCTAAAAATACCTTAAAATGCCTACTCGGGAGTTTTCTAGGTCGCTGATTCCAAATCCGTGGTCAAAAATTCAAAATTTAAAATGGCTGCTTTAAAAAAGCTAAAAAAAATTTTTAAGTTAACGAATTCGTTAACTTTTTAATTTTTTTTGGTGGATATTTTGAAGCCGCCATTTTGAATTTTGGCTTTTCGACCACGGATTTTGAATCAGTGACCTCAAAAACATATGATATGACAATATCATGATTTAAAAAAAAAAAATTTTTTTGAACACTTATGGCACAAAAACTTTATTTTCACTCGACTGTGAAGGGGTTAAATGTCTTAAGGAGAGTTATAAAAATTTCTTATTTGGTTTCGTTTACTTTTTTCCCCAAATGCTTACATTAAATTAGAAATATACATTTCTTACAAAAAATAAAAATGGAAAATCTACGTTTTCTAATTTACGTAAAAGAAATCTAGAATTGCGTTATGTAAAATTATTTTTTTACAGAATTATTATAATATAGAACTCTACATTTTCTACTGATGCTGATGCAGAATGTATCTACAATTTTCTGATAAGGTTAAAATAGAATTCTATCCTTGCTAGTTATTAAAAATTATATTTTAATTATTATTAATTACTTATTACTATGGATAAAATAAAAATCTACCATTGCCAGTGTATAGAGAAATACTTTTCATTACCGACAGATGGTAATGTAGGATTCTACATTAACTATTGATGGTAAACTAGAAATCAATCATTATTTGAAGACTAATTTTGTCTTTTACTTGTTTCGTTATTGAAAAAATTTTCATTTTAAATATAGGAAATTAAATAATAATGAACATTTTAAAATGAAATAATTTTTATTGCCTACAGATTATGTTTTATTCTCCAATTTCATATTAAGGGTAAAATAGAAACCTACCATTGTTAGTTTATATAGAAATACTTTTTATTACCGTCAGGTGGTAATGTAGGACTCTACATTACCTATAGTAGGTAAACTGGAATTCTACCATTTTTAGTAGACTTATTTGTCTTTCACTAGTTTTCTTACAGAAATTTGGTATTTTTAAATATATATTTAATTTTATTAAATGTTTTATATATATTTAATTATATTTCATTTAATTTCCTACTCGTGGCAAAATAATAATAAGCAGTTAAAAACGAAATACTTTATATTGCCGACAGATGATAATGTAGGATTCTACATTACCTATGGAGGGTTAACTAGAAACCGACCTTAGCCAATTTATAAAGAAATACTTTATATTATAGGCCGATGGCAATGTAGGATTATATCTTACCGATTGAAGGTAAAGTAGAAATATTACCGACCGATGGTAATGTAGGATTATATACCGATTGAAGGTAAAGTAGACATCTACCATTATTAAAAAAAACTAGTTGTGCCTTTCACTAGTTTTATAATAAAAATTTTTTATTCTTAAATAAATATGTATGTAACGAAAGTATAAAATTAAAAATTAGCAAATATAATTTAGTGTCTTAAAAAGAGATATGAAAATGTCGTATTTGGTTTCGTTATCTTTCTTCCCAGGGGTAGTTTTGTGCATATATGTATGTATAGACAAACGTATGTGACTGTGCATTCACAAATGCACGCAACCGCTAACTGGTTATATTTGCGTAGACGTAATGGGGCAAAGTTGGACGGCCGTGTGTATCGAGTCGGTTTATACATATATATATATATATATATATATATACATGTAGATAGTGAAGATACCGTGGGGTATAAAATTAGTTCAATAAAGGAACACCCACGGTCTCTGTGGCACCTTTATTCCCCTCATTCTATAACGATACATATATGTCTACGGTTTGAGTAGAGGGGTTGGAAAGAGAGGTGGATTTGGGTGAATGTCGTTGAAATTTCCCTCGCTAACATATCTGTCGTTTCTATTGTGCGTATTTTCTCTCAATACCTTTACCTTAACACACACACATATATATGTACATTGCTCACGTGAACTAAGATTTAAGTGCATCCACACACGTCTTGAAAAATTTAACAAGTTCCATCTTAACAAGCATATACACGTATTGACGTCATGCAATTTTTTATTGGCAGACAAAGAAGAGATAAAAAAAGAAATGCTGAACTTAATTTTCCTCCATTAGAATAAGAGTAATCTATTTTCTTCTTGTAAATAGGAAAAAATGGTTTGAAAATAGAAAAAGAAAATAAAAATTTTCTGTAAATTTTATACTTTTGGGAGAAAATTAGTTTTTGTTTAAATATTATGATGAAAATTAGCCTTAAAATTTGTAAGCTTGAGGCGTTCTTATGTATGTATATCAAAACTTGTGTATATGGTAGTTTTGATACGCGTTTAGGCTGTTAATTACTTTCTACTATTTACATTGCTGATTTAAGCATAATATTTGGGCAAGGATTTTTAGCCCAGGCAGTTTCTCATGTAAAATCCCTCAAGGGCTTTTTGCCAGTAGTTAAACGGATTCCATGTAAACTCACGTCCATTCGAGTTACGCCTCCTCTTAATTCTCATCATTATGGTGTATTAATTGTATAATTCCGTACAAATAGTATACTTGGACTGTATTATATTTTGAGAAAATAATATTCTTTGATATAATTTTTCTCTATAGTTAGAAACAAAAATTAAAAATAAAATTTTTAATTTAAAAAACATTGAGGTGAACGATCACTTTGAGTCAGATAGGAAAATAAAAAAAATTAAAACGTGTCGTAATAAAAGTAGTAAATAGTAGGTTTTAGTAAATGAGTGCGAAGCCGGCATGAGGACAGATTATCTTAATAATTATTATATAATTGTGGTACATATTGTTCTTTTTGCCAGGAATGGATGAAATACTATAACATTTTGAGGTAAGGGCAAGTAACGATAATAAGGATCAAGCTCTATTGAAATATAAGATAATGAAATCTTAATCCACATCCACCCTTGTTTTTAAAATCTACCCCTTTTTTCAAAACTTGATTCCAGGTCAGGAATTAAGAAAAAGTGAATGATAGCTCGTTAAAAAAAATGAGTCCTCACTTAAAAAGCGTCACTATTTATTTTATTCATACTGTCCCGGCAATTAGAGGAGTTAATTGTCACGACCTCTATGAGGGTAAAGCCGAGAGAGAGCGAGAGAGTAGAGCTCAAGTCTAGACCTTGCACCAAACCACCTTTTCTGACCTTTCGTGTGCAAAGTCTGCGCCTGACACGTTAATTAGCTATAGTAACGAGGAATTAAATTAATTGCCGAAATCGATCGAGAGTATGGTCGGCTGGAATGCAACTTGTCTCAGTAAAACGACCGTCGAACATTTTATTTGCCAATTAACATTCACCGAGAGTTGTTAAAAAATTGAAAGTAAAAAAAAATTGTTTAACATCGAATGCAAGTACAACATACAAACGAAAAAAAAAAATGTTAAATGATCTTTTCTCCATATACAAGTTTTTAATTAGTCTTTGTTTTCCTATAAAGTGAAAGAAAAAGGAAAAAAATTATTATTTGAAGACATAAATAAAATTGATTTAAAAAATTTAATTAAACAAACAATTAATTAATTATTACGAATCGAAAGTAATAGAACGTTGCTGATTCATTTTTCAATTTCAACGGCGACATCAACAGCAAAGATCTCAGACAATTTAATTTCCAACCGTAATAAAATTGTTGGTGTCTAGAACAAAAGATGCAAACATCTAAATGTGCGTAATTAATGAAAAAAAATTTTTACTTATAAAAAATTATAAATAATTATTATTACTTTCTCTAGTAAGGGTAATATATAAATTTGCATTAACTATTAAAAGTTTTGCAGAAATCTACGTTTAGTACGTCGGGTAATGTAGAGTTCTACTCTGACTCTGGTTGATAAAATAGGAATCTACATTTATTACTTACGGTAATTTAAAAATCCTTATTTACTGCTGAAAGTAATGTAGAAATTTACATTTACTGCTAAGAATAATATAGAAATTTACATAGATTGCGAAGGGTAATATAGAAATCTACTTTGACTACGACGGATAATGTAGGGATTTACATTAACATTGCCTTTTTCCACTAACAGTAATCAAATTAATAATAATAATAATAAAATAATCATAATAGTTTTTATAATAATAACTGATAGTAATACTAGTGATTAAAATAACAACTTCCTATTAATAGAAAATCATAATAACTCGCAAATTATATCAGTAACACTTTGCAAGCCAATTTTTGGTCGTAAAACGAAAACGCTACTTGTAGATCAACTTTCCTCTCGATTCGGAAACAAGTCTCATTTGATGGTCCATTAGATATATTTACTAACTTTCTAAAAGGTCACATTCTAAGAGATTATGTTCTATAGGTCTTTAAGAAATTCTTCGATTCTTTTTTTCATTTATTTATTTTTTTTATTAATATTGCAGTTTCATTTACAATTAAAAGAAAATTCTTTAATAGAAAATTGATTTTGGGAAAATTTTTCTTTTTAAATTTATTTGAAGACATTTTTTTTTTATTGAAAATTTAATTTAAGGAATTCCTTTTGATTGAAAATTTATTTTAAGAAAATTTTTTTTAATATAGCTGCGAAAATGTTTGGCAGCGTATACAACACGATCTCGTACGTATATGATCTGTGTTATTAAAGTAATGCAATAAACAAGAGTTTATACCATTTTCCGTGAGTATAGAGACTGTATAGATCGTTTTGTTCTATGAGTAGCATTATAGCAGCCTGCGTCTATATGCACGTGTGAGTATATATATACATATAGAGAGAAACATATATATTCGCTCCAGAAAATAGGCGTTCGTAAAACTTATTTTCTTAAGTGATTGGATAACCTCGACTCCCAACTCTCTTTCTCTCTCTTTCTGTATACCTTTTTTTTTCTTCCACCCCCTTCGCATTTTGTCCTAAATCACCTTCTTTTATATTTAATAAACTCACCGGCAAGGGGGTGGCAATTGTGATAAATTCTACAAAAATTTTCAATTTCATTTCAATCCTATGAAAATTTAACGCTGAGATTTTCTTATATTATTAATAATCATAATAAGAATGTTGGGAACATTGTAAAATGTTGCAGTGACTTTTTACTTTTATTTTAAGAAAAAATTTTTTCATTAAATAATAGAAATATGAAAAGAAAGCAGTAGGAAGCCTGATTAATTTTAAGATAATTTGTTGCGTTAATTTAATAATTCTTATTGTAGTAATTAATGTCATTCAGTATTTATTTGTTATCTCTATAATAGATAACGCTGCATTGTGCGTTTAATAGATATAAAATTTTAAAAAAATACGAAAAAAGTCAATTTATCGGCATTTTGAACTATTGATTTCTATCTTATCGACGTATGATAATTTACACTGAGCTATTTTTTACTTTACCATCGGTCGGTAATTACCTATCAATTTGTCAACATTATACATTTCAAATTTGTCTGAATTATACTTTAAAAGCAATAAATTTCTAAAAATACTTAGAAATTACGAAAAAGTCTACTTATCGGCCTTTTGAACTATAAATTCCTACCTTATCGACGTATGATAATGCACACAACTATTTTCCACTTTACCATCGGTCGGCAATTACCTACTATTTCTTCAAAATCGGTATAATGTTTCTATATTATCACTCATCGTCATTTGCAAATAATGATACCAACCTTGTCGACTTGTGATATTTAGTAATAAATCATTTTCTACTTTACCATCAGTTGGTAATTATCGATCTATTGATTAATGCTCGGTAATTGCAGGTCAGCTGGTAACAATATTTCTATTTTATCACTCATCGGCATTTTAAAATAGTAATTTCAACCATATCGATTTATGATTTTGAATACTGAAGAATTTTCTACTGAACGATCAGTCGGTAATTACTGATCAATTTGTTAGCAATTACGAAATAATAATTCCAACCTTATCAACTGAAGGTATTGAATAGAGTCACTTTCTACTTTACCATCAGTCGGCGATTACCGATAAGTCTATTAGTAATTTGTATGTAGAAATAATGGTTCCAACCTTATCAACTAGTAGTATTGAATGGAGAGTCACTTTCAACTTTACCATCAGTCGGTAATTACCAATAAATCTGATAGCAGTTACAAAATTTATTATAATTCCAACATTATCGACTAATGGTATTGAATTGAGTCACTTTCTACTTTACCATCAGTCGGCGATTACCGATAAATCTGTTAGTAGTTGGTATGTAGAGATAATGGCTCCAACCTTATCAACAAGTAGTATTGAATGGAGAGTCACTTTCAACTTTACCATCAGACGGTAATTACCAATAAATCTGATAGAAATTACAAAATATATTATAATTCTAACCATATCAACTAGTAGTATTGAATCTGGAGTGGCTTTCTACTTTACCATTAGTAAGTGATTATCGATAAATCTGTTAGTAATTGGTATGTAGATATAATGGATCCAACCTTATCGACTAATGACATTAAATAGAGAGTCACTTTTAACTGAATTATTAATATATTGTAAGTAGAACAATTCAATTCATTCTTATCAATAACTTTTTACCCGAGTAATTCTGTATGCGACATTTTTTGTAGTAGTAGCAGTAGAAGTAGTATTGAAAATTTTCTACACATTTTTGTCAATATTTTTTCTTCCAACAATACATAAAAGTTTATAACATAGTTAACGGTTAAGTGCAACGTGTACTCAATGAAAAATTGTGTAGACAGATAATTAAATCAAACAAGGAGTTTTGTTTTAAGTACCGTTAACGAATGTTTATTTTAAAATCCCCCGAGCTAATTGACCGCGAACTCTGACAAGCTCTTTTCCCTACACCTTTTCTTTTTTGAAAGGGTGGTGAAAGAGGGGGGGGGGAGGGAAGTACACTCATTTACACTCACACACACAATGAAAACGATAGCGCGCAGGAAAAATAAATAATTCCTCTTCATGGTTTGTGGTTAGTCGTCGGGATAAAATATTAGAGACAAGGTTTATTTAATAATACTTCGAACGTTTATATCTCTTTGTAAAATAGTGAGTGAGTGAATGAGAGAGAAAGCCCTATTCGAATAGGTGGAAAATGGCACCTTTCATATACACATATGTATATATATATTTTCCTCGAGAAATCGGATGTCCCCTAACGAGTATTCGTTGAAGCAAGTATATTTCTCGTCACACTAATCCCATTACGTGTCCGCTCACTTGTGCGGTTTTGTCCATTTCTCAGTCAATCTCCAACCCCTTTTCTAACAAATGAACCAACTTACAAAATATACTCACTGACTAATTCCGCACATGGATTTAAATGAAAAGCACTCGAGCCAAAAACCGGTCTGCCTTTTCTCTTAAAATGACTTCCTTTTACACGGCTTATTAACTAATTTTTACATTTTACATAAACATTGACAATAAAGCACATATTCGTTTAATCCTTCTAGAGATAGAATTTAATATGCAAAATTTCTTCCTAAAATCCACTCTACTTTAGTATTTAAGAATTATTAAATTATATTTTCAGCACAAAATAATTTTCTATTCGATTTCATCTTCACAAAATATAAAAAATCTACCTTACCATCTATCGATAATATCGAAAACTGCAGTATCTACAGTTAACAACATCAACACTTAAATTAACACTGGTCGATAAAGTCGAAATCGACATTACCATCATCCCGTAGAGTAGAAATCTACATTATCGGCTGTTGAGAAAGTCGAAATCTATCGTACCGTCCATGGACAATGTCAAAAAATTATATTAAAACATGTTGGTAGATAGAAAATCTTTATTATCATTCACGACAATGTCAAAAACAACCAGTCGTCGGTAATATAGGAAATATCATTGTCAGTCGTCAGTAAAGTAGGTACTAACATTAGCATTTATAGGTAAAGTAGGAAGTTACATTACCGACTGTTGATAAAGTTGAAGTCTACCTTATCTCATATTGCAATGTCGAAACCTGCTTTTTTCAGTAAAAAAATATCCTATATTTAAAAAGAAGAATCAAATTTTTTCAACATTAATGTTTTGGTAAATGTAATTATTTTAAAAATCAAAAATTTGTTTACACTATTTTTGAAAATATAATTTTTAGTTTTACTTTTCATTATTTTGAAGAACCTACTTTTTTATAATGTATATTTTTGAAAATTCTAATTCTTTTTAAAATTAACTTGTCTCTATCTATATTAAGAAATGATTAAACATTGATTACAACGGAAGTAAAAAAAAGTGAAAGTGTTTATAATTGAAAGAACTTGTCTCACAGTCAGTGGAGTATGTATATATATGTATATGTATAACGTGTGAATATGTGTCAGCGAAAAAATAGGAAATTGTCAAAATCTTTGTATATAAACTTTATACCTCTCCTCGTGTGTGCTTTCTCCTTCATTTCATCTCGTCTTGTATTAATTAGAATCCGATCATGTTTTATCAAGCGGAAGGTATACATATATTTATATATAGAATTAGAATAGACGTTTTGCATTTGCATTTGAAAATAAAATTAATACATAATTTGAAAAGGCATGGTTTTCTAATTGCTCTTAACTCTTTGACCTGGAAAGTTATGCTTTCATTTAAATCACTGTCAAAAATTCACTTGCAATATATATCTTATTTTCAGGTGTGATAAAATTTTTGACATTCTTTTTTTAAATTTGAGACTTGATGAATTGTTAATAAAAATTAAGTGTTGTATTTGAATAGAATGATTTTTGTTCTAAAATAAATCTCCTTTTTTTAAACTAAAGTCTTTTTTTTAAAGTAATAAAATTTTTTTTTTATTATTACATAGTTTCTTTTTTTTATTATTTTTGTTTCAGTTTATTTTCATTTATTTCAGTTTACTTTAATTTATCTTTTTTTATTTTTATTGATTTTAAATACACATTTGCCGCATATGTTCATTAAAAAAGAGAAAAAAAATTCTGATATACTAAAGTTTAGATATGGAAATAGAAAGTAAACAATTTTAAATATTATATCAGGTGGGGAAAAAATAATGTTGAGAGTGATTGGAGATATCGTTATAAGAATCCTTATTATTGTCATTATGTGACAGGAAAAACAAAAAGTCATCTGAGAAAGTAAATAAGATGCCTTACTATGCTAGTAGAACAAGTCCCATATGATTGTTTGCTTAACAAGTATGAAACTTTTTCTTTTTTTTTTATTGGCATTATTGATTTTTTACATATGAAACTTTATTTTTTATATAAAAATAAAATTTATTTTTTATTCAAAATGAAAATATCAATTATTTAACCGTTTCTCAAAAATGTTATAATTAATTATTTTATTATTCTTTTAATATTTTATATTATTGTATTATTTTCGTATTATAATATTATTTTGTACGTTATATTAACAATTATTTTTTATAACAATACAAAGATTGTTATGTAATTATAGGTATAAATAATAATAATGAAAGTAATTAATAAAAATAATAAAAAATAATTATTATAATTATATTGTTACTTATATCAGATTATTATATTATTGTTTATAATAATATAAACATTGTTAAGAAATTATTAAGTTAATATAAATAAATTTTTTACAATTCAATTATTACGAAATATTAAATTATGTACGTATTATAATTTAATAACGTTTTTTAGTATTTTAACATTTTATTTAATAATTTAATTTTTGCAGTAAATTTATTTTCTTTTTTTTGAAAGTATAACAAATTGAGAAAATTAAAAAGAAAATTTTTCTAAAACATTCTCTACACACGAACATATTTATTATTCTTTAGACTTTTATTTAAAAGGAATAATAATGCGAAGGCGTTTCTTGAATACAAAATTGTGTTCCGTTCAAAGTTTAGAAAAAAATTGCTATAATAAGTGACACAGTGACAAGTATTGAGATCTCGTTTTCAAGTTCAACAGGGCATTGAAAATGGTGAGAATTTCTCTCTCTCTCTCTCTCTCTCTCTCTTTCGCTCACCTAAATGGGAATTTTTTTTATGTTCAAAGTGCAATGTAGAAAAGATGAAAGTGAAAACTTGTCAACTATACATTAACATACATATACATATATGTATATATTTCATCGCAAGAATAATTCTCAGTCTTATAGTAATCGATTTTTATTTCCTCTACTTAAACTACTTATAAAAATATAGTAATTTTATTACCGGAAGTTGCAAAGAAAGGAAATTGTTATCAAAAATTAATATTTTTTCGTGATATGAAAAAATTGGTGAAATTAATATTTATAGAGTTCAAAGTCAGTGGTACTTGACATTGGAAATATAATAGAAGTGTTAACAAAAAAAATTTGATGTAAAATTTGATAAAAAAAAATTTTTCATGGGAAAAATTAGCACTTGCGAGAAAGTCAATGGCGCCCTCTGCCAATCAATTTTAACGCGGGCTTTTTGAAATTCGAAATTTGATTTTTTCCTTTTTTCGCAATTAATATAATTTTAAAATACAAATAAAGTAATTTTGATTTATTGTCAATTTCATTTATTTTTAAATATTAATGATATTAATATTTAAATTGATGATTTATTAATATTTTTTAAATATTTGTGATTTATTGATATTTTTTTAAAAATATTGATCTTGTATATTAAAATTAAAGTATATAAATGAAATGAAAATTTGCAAAAAAGGAATTATTCAAATCTTTGGAGAAAGTTAAAATTTAATGAAATGATTAGGTTTTATTGACAAATGAAAAATTAATTTATGTGACAACTGAGAATTTATTATCTCAGTTTAATTTTATTACTATATATATGTATACAACATTGAGCTCATGTTTTCCATTTATTACCTCATTCGTTTATGCGATTTATATCAGACTAATATACATATATAAATATCGTCAAGAGTGATTATAATAAAGCACATCATGTGCTCTGTTTAAGATTAAATGATCTTATTTGCATTAATTTATTTACTACGAAAACTTTGCTTCCTTTTAAAAATCATTTCACTTTCAGAGTTTGTACTCATTTTAAAAAAAAATTGTTTAATACTATAACTTAATGTGGGAAACAAATTTCATTTAAATGTCTCAAAATAATTGAATTTTCGGGAATAATTAATTTAGCAGTATTACAAAATTCAAATGTTAATAAATTTTACAAAAAAATTTTTTTTGTCTTAATATTTTTAGGGATTCTTCTTAACCATATTAAGAGTCAAAAAAAATATTTTGGTTCAAAGAGAAGATTTTTTTGTTTCAGGTGATTCGTTTGAGAAATTCTGACCAAATATAAAATATTAACAAGTGTGGTTAAGAATAAAACATTTTATAATGAGAATATAAATAAAAATAAAATTTTTAGATATAAAAATTTTTTACTTTTGAATGCCTTACTTTTTATTAACACTAGTAATTTGGTTTATCTATAATGAATATTTGATTTGTTGATAATTTATTTAATCTCCCGCCGTGTGCCAGTGAACTCTGTAAAGTGAATGAGCGAGAAAAAGATAACAAAGAGAGGAAAAAAAAATTTTTTTGTCAAGTGGGAAGGGAGTTGGTAAGTGTGAGTGTAATGGGAGATGGAAAAAAAGACGAGAAAAGGAAGTAGCTCTTATAAACAGATCCTGTTTGGTAGCAATTCTCAGTTTGTTATGCATTTCACGTGGACGTTAGACGCCCAGAAAACTGGGGCATCATGAAGAAGACGCGTCTCATTTTCGTAGTAATTCACTTTTATCGTTTCTGCTACTTTTTTTTGTCTATTTTTCTCAATTTTTAGTGTTAGAAGTGATACTCTCTACTTTTAATTTTTTTTTAATTTACAAATTTTATTACTTTTCTTTTCGTTTTAATTATTTAAAGAAGATTATTCTTTATAGATGTTCTGGCTTTTGTTATTGCTCGTTGCTTCAGCAGAGGGGACAATTTTCGAATAGTACGTACAGTTTATAGATAAGTACACGAAATTAGTAATAGTAATATTAATAATTTTAATAGTAAAAATACTAGTAATAATAATAATTGTCGTAGCAATAATGATATTAATAATAATAATAGTAATGCTAGTAGTGGTAATAATAATAGTAATAGTACTACTACTAGTAGCAGTGATAATCATAATAGTAATATAATAATAGTACTAATACTAGTAGTAGTAATAGTAATAATAGAACTACAACTAGTAATAATAGTACTACAACAAGTAATAATAACACTAATAATAATAATAATAGCACTACTAGTAGTAACAATAGTAGTACTATTAGTAGTAACACTACTAATAGTAGTAGTACTATTAGTAGTAACACTACTAATAGTAGTAGTACTATTAGTAGTAACACTACTAATAGTAGTAGTACTATTAGTAGTAACAATAGTAGTACTATTAGTAGTAACACAACTAATAATAGTAACAATACTAATAGCAGTACTAGTAACACTACTAATAGTATTAGTACCAGTACTAGTAACACTACTAATAGTAGTAGTACTATTAGTAGTAACAATAGTAGTACTATTAGTAGTAACACTACTAATAGTAATAGTACTATTAGTAGTAACACAACTAATAGTAGTAACAATACTAATAGCAGTACTAGTAACACTACTAATAGTATTAGTACCAGTACTAGTAACACTACTAATAGTATTAGTACCAGTACTAGTAATACTACTAATAGTATTAGTACCAGTACCAGTACCAGTACTAGTAACACTACTAATAGTATTAGTACCAGTACCAGTACTAGTAACACTACTAATAGTATTAGTACCAGTACTAGTAACACTACTAATAGTAGTGATATAGTAGTAACACTACTAATAATAGTAATAACACTACTAATAGTAGTAGTAACACTACTAATAATAGTAATAACACTACTAATAGTAATAGTGACACTATTAATAGTAGTATTAATAATAGTAGTGAAACTATTACTAGAAGTAGTGATAATAATAGAAATAATAGTAGTGAAACTATTACTAGAAGTAGTGATAATAATAGAAATAATAGTAGTAATACTACTACTAGTAGTAGTAATAATAGTAATAGTATCATTAGTAATAATAACAGTAATAATAGTAGTAGTATTATTAGTAATAATAACAGTAATAATAGTAGCAGTAATAATAAAATAGGAAATAGTAATAAAATAATTTAACAAAGGATGGTGGCAATAATATTTAAATAATAGTTATATTCCATATGTTACAATAATTCTAAATAGCAACTAACAAAAATTAAATGCTACACGAGATAAATAAATACAGATTTACAGAAATATGAAAATACAGAATGGTATTAAAAAGTACAGAATTTCTTTACCCTTAAAAATATAAAACTCATTTTTATTGTGGATTTAAATTTCGAAATTTTGTACAATTATTAATTTTATGTTCACCTATATTAATTTTTATTGTTTATTCTTTTTTTCATTTAAAGTAATACACACACGACAAATACATTTATGTGATATATGTGTGTATGCATATAAACGCAGACAAGTTCTCTTGTTTTCCCTTTCAGTTAGCCGATTAATGTTTACCGGTGCGTTTGGCAGGCCAAAAGCCGCAGTTTCTTCGAGCGTAGCGATAAATTACCCAAACCGGCTAATCCGAATTAACCATAGTGTTGCAGGTCGGTTTCAATTGATTCAACCGTTTCGCGGCGCGGCGCGGATATTAGCTCGCACATCTCACTATTTTCAATTCTCTTGGAACAATACGATAATATGCCTTTGTGGGCTTTTCATTTTTATGTTTATTATTTTTTAATAATTGTTTCGCGAAATAAAAAATTTTTTTTTTTAATTTTAAATTTAGTTTTTTCTATATTTAAACAATTAAATTCATTGGAAAAATTTATTACGGTGAATAATTTCTTTTTAATTTTTTCATGCTGAATAATAATATGATAACAATAATAATAAAAATATTTTTTTAATTTGAAAAAAACGGTTTTAAAAAATAGCAAATAAATAATAAAAATAATAATAAGTTCCAAAGTTAAATATTTTAAACACTAAAAACGAAAAAATAAATATTAGGATTTAAAAAATCCCGCGTTAGAATTGATTGCCAGGGGGCGCCATTGACTCTCTCGCAAGCGGTAATGTTTTAGGTCGAATATTAGTGATAATAAGAAAAGTCAGAATAATAATAATAATTATATTTATAATTATAATTAGTTATAATACATATTATAAATAATATTAATAGACTTCGCACTCGATGATTAATTTTAAAAAAGTAACAAACAGTAGCTTTCAAACTAAATAAAGTAGTAAAAAAGTAGCTATCGAAAAATCATAAAAGAGTTTAAATATTTATAAAAATAAATTAATTCCTTCGATGAATTTTATAAAAAAAATTTTAATAATTCATTTCTTTCGACTAATTTTATGCAAATTCTAATTAAAATAATTGAATTTTTGAGATATGTTTATTATTTACAAAAATAATTGAATTCTTACGAAGAATTTTATAAAAAATTTTGTAATTAATTGAATTATGTTTGGAAATTTTATTAAAATAGGATAGATATTAAAAATCATTGAATTGTGAAAAGTTTTACAAAATAATTAAATTTTACAAAGAATTTCAATGAAAAAAAATGAAACTAATTGAATCATTGCGAACAATTTTATTTTAATTTTAAAATGAATTAAATTTCTGTGAAAAATTATTATTTTTGAAAGAAATTGAATTCTTCCAAAGAATTTAAATAATTGATTTTTTCGACTAATTTTATGCAAATTCTGATTTAAATAATTAAATTCCTAAGATAATTTAATTATTCATAAAAATAAATTGACTTCTTACGAAGATTTTTACAAAAAAATTTTCAAATAATTGAATTCTGTTTGGAAATTTTATGAAAATAGTAGATATTGAAAGTCATTGAATTGCGATAAGTTTTTAAAAATAATTAAGTTTTACAAAGAATTCTATTAAAATTTGTGTTTAAAATAATTGATTTCTTTCGAACAAATAATAATTGAAATTCAAATAATTAAATTTTTGGGAATAATTTTGTTATTTATCGGCATAATTGAATTCTTTTGAAGAATTATTTAAAAAAAGAATTGAATTGTTGTGGAAAACTTTATTTGTGAAAATAATTGAATTTTTCGATTAATTAATTTAAAATAGTATTAAAAATAATTGAAATTCTTCGATGAGTTTTATTATTTATGCAAATAATTGAATTCTTGTTTATAATTTTATGAAAATTTTTTTTTAAATAATTAATTTTTTCGATATGTTTTTGAAATTATATTCCAAATTAATTGAATTTCTATGGAAAATTTATTTTTTATGTAAATAATTGAATTTTTGATGAATTTTATTAATTTTTTTAAATAATTCAATTCTTTTGCGAACTTTTATAAAAATACTAGATATTGAAAATAATTGAATTTCAAATACTTTTTGAAAATAATTGAAATAATTGAATCGTTTTAAAAAAATTTGATTATAGTTTTTGAGAATAGTTTTTTGATTTCTAGTAGATGAGTGTGAAGCCTGTATTAATAATAATATTAAGAATAATAGTAATAAGAATAAAAATAATTAATAGAAACAATAAAAATAAGAATAGTAATAATAATATTACAAAAATATTGAACATTATTTTTCGTTCAGTTAAAAGCTGCGCATGTAAAAATAATCTAATTAAATGAAAAAACTTTTGTAAAATATTTCCGTCTACTTAACACTAATACTCTCATTAATATTTGCATATAATAATGATGTAATTAAAAATTTAAAAATACATAGCGAATAATGGGAAAATGTTTTTTGGGGTGTGGAAAATTTGAAAGTAACCTACATCTATATATATGTATATATAATTTATTATTTATGAGGAATTACGTTCAGAGGATTATGAATTATTTGTTCTCAGTGTGAGCACTTAATGATTTTGTTGCTGCTAATGGCGAATTAATTTTCAATTAGCTCAGCTGGTACCCATTGCATGCATTGTAGTCATTTTATTGAAGGATTAAATCACTCACTTTTAGTCTTTGTTCCAAAGCATAATTCTCATATTATTATTATCATTATTTTTTTTTTTTAAAATCCCTTTCGATTTAAATACAGATTTATCAGTAAATTTATGTTAATTCGCATATATTATTATTTCTCTAAATAATACAATTATTTTTCTTTCTTTTTAACCAGAATTATTCACAAATTGTCCATCATTTTTATTATTTTTTTTTATTTTGATTACAAATGATAATAAAATTATAAACAAATAATTTTTATTTTTATAATTTACAATTAAATAGATAATTTTAGAATTTGTTTTTATTTTTGCATTAAGATTTTTAATTTTTTTAATTTTCAATATAATAAATAATTTTTAATTATTTTCAACAGAAGTAGTAATGTTAATAATAAATACGGTTAAAAGGTTTAATTATGTTTTTTTAAATAGTGTATTAAATAGAAATTTATAAAGATTAGTAAAAAGAATTTTGTAACAAAAATGTAGTAATGAAAAAAAATAAAAAATAATAAATAAGTAAATAATAAAATAATAATAATAATGATATTAATTAGTTTGGAATAATAAGAGAATAATAATATTATTGAACGATTCTTAATAAAAAGATCTTCGCTTCTATAAATCAGTTGAAAATTTCTTTCATTAGCTCGAAGAATGCGTTAATTGACTTTTTTCAATCGTTGAGGGATAAAAAGGGCGATCAAAAATTGTGGAATGTTCATCATTATCATGTTCACTATTATCCTACTCCTTTGGAAGAATTAAATGCAAAACCGCTGCATGCACCGGAAAAGAGCCAATTAAATGAATTACATAGGTATTAAATTTTCGTATTTTTTTATTCCTTTTAAAATTTTTTAATTTGATTTTTTATTCAATTTTTCCTTTTTTCATTTTTATTATTCATTTTTATGTTATTATTTATTTTTATTTGTTTTTGATTTATTTTTTCGTTATTATTCAATTTTATTTATGTTTTTTATTCAGTTTACGTTATTATTATTTTTATTTATTTTTTTATTCAGTTTTATTCATTTTTATGTTTTATATTAAATTTTATTTACTAACGTCTATTTTTATTTACTATCATCAGGTTTTTAATTGCAACAACAAAAATAATAATATTGAAAAATGTTTGTTTTATATTTATTTTTATTTACTGCTTTATTTTTATTTACTATCATAAGGTTTTTAATTGCAACAACAAAAATAATAATAATAATAATAATATTTGAAAATAATAAAAAAAATGCCAAAGGTGACCTAATTTTTAAAAATTTCATTTCTTTTAATTTAAAAAATTTTTATTTATTTTTTAAAAATTCTTTTTACTTAATTTTTTTCTTGTTATTTTGGTTTAAACTTAATTTTACATATAGTGGTAAGGGTAGTTAAATTTTTTTATTTTTTTAAATTTGAAAATATTTTTTTTAAGAAGGGGGGGGGGGTTTAAGACCTTTAAAGAATTTACATTCGCTTTCTATAATTTCTTAGTGAATCTCTGAGATCAATGGGATGGACGGATCACGAGTATCCTGTTCCTGATCCAAAAGTAATTTTCCCATCGAAAGCAGAAGAAAATTGGCCAAAACCTAGTGAGGAAAATTCGCGAAAAATGTGGTCATGGGATAACAACGTATTTGGTGAGAAAATTAATTAAAAAGAAAGAAAGAAAGAAAAATAATTAAAAAAGAGCAAACACAAAAAAGCATAATTAAAAATTAGAAATAGAAATAGAAAAAAATTTAAAGTATAGAAAAATAAGAAAATAAATAAAAAATTTTAATTTGTGACGAACAAATTTCACTTGTTTCGACAAGTAGAATTCTTCTTTACCAGCTGTCGATAAAGTTGATAACTAATTTACCGACGGATGATAAAAGCACCACCTTCTTTATCCACTGTTGATAAAGTTGATATCTACTTTATCGACAATTCGTTGATTTTAATCTTTTTTGTTTCGACAAGTAAAATTTGTTTGTCTAGTTTCGGCGAAAATTTCTTTTTATGGTTTAAATTCTAAATATAATTGCCATTTTCATTTGATTCTCAATTTTTTCTAATTGTGAGAGAAAAAAAACTTTTCTTTTGAAAGAAAAAAATTTTTCCTATAATTTTTAAGTGATAAAAAAAGTCCCCTTGAAAAGAAAGGATATAAAAGGAGAATTTTCTTTTTTTTGCATGTTTCTTCTTTCTTTCCTTATTTTAGAAACGAAACCTGTATTACCAGTGGAACATCAACCAGTTTTGGTTCAAGTTCCTATTCATCAACAAATCGTCTTTCAACAACCACCAATTAAAGAGGAGAAAAAGCTGACATTTCTCGCTGCTCTTTTTCAGAAATTGCGTCGAATTACAAAAGCACTCTTTCACGTTGAAAAGCCACATGACGATTGCGACGATAGAAAAGACGTTGATGATAATGATCATAGTAGTAGTAGTGCGATAACCAATAAACTCAATAGTGGTTACGTGGTTTATTTAAATTCAAAGGCAAATCAAAGAGTTTAAAAGTTTTAAGGAAGTGAAAAAAATGCAAAAAATAAGAAAAAAATTCACCTATAATAATGAATAGAAAAAGAAAAATATATTTTTATGCGAATATCATCTGTGATAGCAGTCGAGAATTAAAAAGAAAACATTTTTTTAGTCAGACAAGTAGATTTTTTTACTGTATTATTTTTTCTTTTTCTTTAATTTTTTAGTTATCAAAATCTTCTTTATCGACAGATGGTAAACATATCATCTTCTTTACCCACTGTCGATAAAATTGATATCTAATTCACCGACGGATGGTAAAAGTACTCCCTCTCTTACTTACTATCGGTAAAGTTGATATCTACTTTATCGACAATCTGTCGATTTTTACACAATTTCCCATTATCGATTAAAAAACCTGTTTTCTTATTTTCTTTCCACTCGATAAAGTAGGTACTTCTTTTATCAACTGTTGGTAATTACTTTCATTTATTTGAATCATTTATTTTCCATTCGATTTGATAATCAACATGTCTATAATAACAAATTTTTAAATTATTGCGACCGAGAAATGATAAATTAATGTTAAACTATTATTTATTTTAATATTAAAAATTACTAGGGACAAAAAGAAGGGGTTAAATCTAGTTTAGTTTTAATTTGTAATCTAGAAATTATTTACTCAAGACTGAGCATTTGGCATTAGTGTTTAGGAAAAAAGTTGTAAATAGCAGTTGAAGTATTCTTTTTTTTAAATTAAAAAATTAAATATATTGTCGTTGTTATAATTATAAAAAAATTAATTATTAATAAAAATTTTAATTCCCTTTTTTATTAATTTCCTTATCCCCCCCCCTTTTTTGATAGAAAATTTACCATTTTAATAACTAGTGAAACAAGATGTACATTTTTTATTTAAACAAGAATTTTTTTTATTCAAATAAAAATATTTTTTTTACTTAAATAAAATTATTTTTTACATAAATAAAATTATTTTTCAAAATGTTTTTATTAAATATATAGTAATGCTGGGTTTTTTTTTACATATGACCTCTTGTGAAATCTCACTATACGTAGAATGTCACTCAAAAGTCGTTTGACAATCTCACGCGTCAATAATTAATATACTTTCACTTTGAGAACGTTATGAAAATACATGTATTTACTCTCGTTTATAATTTTTATCGTTTATAAACGTAAATTGTAAATTAAAAAATTTCTTCTCTCTTTTTTGTAGTTTTTTTTTAAATAATAACTTTCCGCAGACAAGTTCTTTTTCCGCTTCCGACAGAATCTTTATCGGACTAAATCTATTTTATTAAATTTTTTTTATTTATTTAACATATTTAATAATTAACAATCTTAGACATAATTAATATTATTACTATTATTTTACTATTAACATTATTTTTATTATTATTATTTAATACTAATATTGTTACTTTTCGTATTATTACTATAATTCGACCTAAAATATTACCACTTGCGAGAAAGACAGTGGCGCCCTCTGACCATCAATTATAACGCGGGTTTTTTTCAAATTTTTAAATTTATTTTATCATTTTTAACCATTTAATTTTATTTAGTTAATTATTGTTATTATTTTTATTATTATTGTTATTGTTGTCTTTGTTATTATAATTTATATTATTATTATTATTATTAGTTCTATTATTCTTTTAATTTTATTATTATTATTTTATAAATAAATGAAAAAAATAACATGATATTAAGTTGATTTGCTAAATTTTTTAAATAATAAATTTCGACGATATATTAGAGGAATGCGTTGTGTATATTGTATTGTCGAGTCTCGTTTCTCAATGGACTTCCCAGTTCATGACAAAAGGTGAACTGGTAAGCAAGTAAGCTTTATTGTTGGGAACCCACGTCCCAAAAGTAATATTGTCTAATGTGCCTTCTCTTAAATAACTATGGTCTAAATGAAAAAAAACCATCCAGTCATTATTCGCTGCGTGTAAAAGCCAACTACCCCGGGGATTTGTTCTCTTAGACATCTCTTTGCCATCTATTCTCAACACGTAAATACTATGTCATCAAGATTCACTTTTTAAATTTCAAATATTACGAAAAAATATTTTCTTTCTGCACTGTGTAATACATGTAATTAATAAGTAACGTTGTTTTTTCATTTAATTTCATTTTTTAATTCAAATAATAATAATAATAATAATTAAAAAAATCAAAATAATATTAATAACAATAGTAAATAATAATATAAATTATAATAATTTGCAATTATATAATTACAATAAATAATTAGCAGTATAGAGATACTTTTTTCTAAAAGTAATTTTGTTTCCTAAATGTCAATATACGGTGATTTTATATCGATTTTTAATAAAGTAGTTTTCCCTTTTACCGACTGTAGATAAAGTCAAAGGTACTTTCACCAACCACTGGTAACCGATGAAGTAGTTTTCCTTTTTACCGATTGTAGAGAAGTCAATGGCACTTTTACCAACTGATGGTAACGGATTGTTAATAAGGTAATTTCCCTTTTTACCGACTGTAGATAAAGTCAACAGCACTTTTATCAACCAATGATAACGCTATTTAATAATTCTGATTTTCACTGAATATCATCTTGAAATACAGTTTTCTTTATTGACAGTTACTTAAAATATTATCATTTAGAAAATATGTCAGTTTAAAAAAAATAATAATTAGAATTTAATTGTAATTTTTTTAACCTTCCATCCGTCGCACTTTTTTTGTAACGCGATCCGTCGCAGGTGAGGGAAATTCTCACCCTCATAAATTAGTCCAAACTTGTTCTAAAATGCCAAATTTTTTTTTGAATGTTCATTAGAATTTCTAAACAACCTATTGGCAGTAAAATTAAGTTTTATTTCCTGTTAATTATTTAAATAAAAAATTAATGACAAATGAAATTGAGTATACGCGGTCAGTCGCATGGTGAGAAGTTCCCTCACTTCGCATCAAATATCCCCGACATTTGCTGCTTTCAAATTCAATAACAAAGAAATTAAAATATAAAAAAACACCAAAATTGTTTTAATGTAAAGAAGAAGAGTGCCGTAAAAGGTACTGAGAATATAAAATTATAATTTTTTGTATTTTAAAAGTTATAAATAAAAAAAGAAACTGGGTGAGGGAAATTCTCATAATGCGACGGATGGAGGGTTAAAATCCACTCTTGGAAACTGTAATTTTAAAATTTGTTTTGAAATTTTTTCAATGAAGACGATAAGAAAAAAGGGCGAATGGGGGTAGTTCTCGATGTGAAAATACGAGTCACAAGTGCACATGAGTGTTGAATTATAATACTCAGATGCATACCATTTTTCTAACCCTTAAGCTAGACGTCATATTTCTCTTCCCGTTTTTCTTTCTCTTTTTTTATTTTTTTTTTTGAGAAAAATTGTCACAGAATTTTTCTTATATCGACCACCCTGCCGGAAACAAATCACTTGTATTTTTCTCTCAAGTATTTTTATCATACGTGTCGTGAATTCTTTTTTTTGTCCAATTTCTATTTCCTTTAATAATAATTGTATACCGCATTTGAGAATAAAATGTACATTAACGCACTCTTATATTTTATAAAAATAGCAAATAATAATAATAAAAATGATAATGATAATAACATTAATAATATAATTAAAGACTCGAGAGTCTGTTAAAAACTATATTTTCTAATTCTGTTAGATAAAATTATCGGAAAATGTATTTAATTATTGTAAATTTTAATAATATATTAAGTACATGTGCCACATGAAGAGAATCTCAAAAGAAATGAAGAATTGTATAAGGGGAGGGGAATTCCAATTCACCACTAGCTTGGTAATCCACTTACAGTGAGTCGATACGACTGGCACAGAACTCTCCAAACAGAGATATAGCTATATTGTATTAAACCACTACAGCAAATTGTCCCGACGTCCTGTGCTATCACCGCTACCTCGCGCTTTGATTAACATATTGCTTTTCACGTTTAAAGGATCATGATACTAAAAAAGAAAATA
This sequence comes from Leptopilina heterotoma, assembly GCF_015476425.1. Taxonomy (NCBI): domain Eukaryota; kingdom Metazoa; phylum Arthropoda; class Insecta; order Hymenoptera; family Figitidae; genus Leptopilina; species Leptopilina heterotoma. The sequence goes on from NW_025110842.1 coordinate 5,410,380, forward strand.
TTTCACAAAAAAATACTCTTCTTTTTTTTAGCTTCTTAAAATTATTTTTGTTCACTTAAAAATGCATTTTTTTCTTGTTTTAATTTTGTCTTTCCTTTTCAAATAATTTCCCGTCCTTTTTCTTTCATTGCTCCGCCTACTTTTATCAACTTCTTTTATGCCCCGCCTTTTTCCCTTCAAATTTCCACCTACTATTTTCTTCTTAATTTTTTCCCCGCCCTTTTGTAATTGCTTCTCTTATTTTCTTCGACTTTCCTTTGCCCGCTTTTTTCCCTTTATTACTCCACCTACTATCTTTTTTTATTTATACCCCGCCTTTTTTTATTGCTCCGCCTACTTTCAACATTTCCCCCACCTTTTTTCCTTCACTGCTCCGCCTACTTTTCTTGAGCCCCGCCTAATTTCCTCAGTTTTTTATTTCCAGCTTTTTCTTCCCTGCTCCACCTACTTTTTTATGTATGCCCCGCCTTCTATCCTATTCTACTACTTCTACTTAATTACTTATAATTTATGCCCCGCCCTTTTTAATTGCTCCACCCACTTTTAAAATTTCTTATCCCGCCTTTTTTCTTTCTTTACTCCGCCTACTTTTATAACACGCCTTTTTGCATAGCTCCGCCTATTTTCCTCGACTTTTTTTCCCCTTCATTACTCCGCTCGTTCTCTTCTTCTTTATTTATGACCCGTCCTTTTTATTTCATGGCTCCGCCTATTTTCCTCGACTTTTTCATGTCCGCCTTTTTTTATTGCTCCGCCTACTCTCAAAATTTTTTGCCCCGCCTTTTTCCCTTCACTGCTCCGCCTACTTTTCTCAGCTACTTTTATGACACACCTTTTTAATAGCTCCGCCTACTTTAATATTGTTCATTTATGCCCCGCCCCTTTTCTCTCATGGCTTCTCCTACTTTTCTCGACTTTTTTATGCCCCGCCTACTTTTCAAAAAATTTTGTCCCGCCTTTTTTCATTTATTGCTCCGCCTACTTTCCTCCATAAAAATTCTTTTGTTGGCTACATATCTTTCAAAAATAAATAAAATTAGAATGTCTTTCTTTATTTGATTTACATATCTACTTGTTTTTTTAATAAGAATTAGATATTTTTAAAAACAGAATTAAAAGAATATTTTTTAAAAATAAAAATTACATATTTTTGGTAAAATAAAATATTTCTCTAGACATAAATTTCTTTCGCTATTACAATATTTGTTTCAGTTTATTAATGATTTTTATGGGAGTAGAAAAAAAAGGAGAATTTAATTTAAAACAAAAAAAAATCGAAATAAATTTAGTGCTTCGTTATATGCGCGATAGCATCCCTCGAAAATTTAGCGAGCTGAAGAGGCAGTTCAGGCAATTATAGTTTGGAAAATTTTCCATATGCAAACAAAGGAATTAATTTTATTTCTGTAGTAGTATATTTGCCATGAAATTTTTCGACCAACTACTGGTGAAAAAAAATTGTGTTTGACCTGTACATATACGTCTACATATATATATAAAACCAAGGAATGAAATTGCATTTGCAATTCATGGATATAATATACATATATATATATTAAATTCAAATTAATTTTCACCATTTTTCCAATGACTGAAACCGAAAGATTTATACAGGTCAACTTTTATCAAAAAATTAATTTGCATTTATTTCGCACAATTTACCTATGGTCGACGTTGGAATCTTTACATAAGCGCTTATATAAAATTAAAGAAATTTCGTTATTCACCCCTTTTTTTTTTCTTCTCATTGGCTTGACTTTACGTATACTTTTTATACTCGTGAGGAAATTTTTTTCCCGGCGACGTCTCATATTTTATGCACTTTTGTGATTTTTCCATTTGTCGTATTTGTAGATTATCAATTTGTTGAAGAAAAAAAAATTATATTCAATATTAGAAATTTAAATTATATTGAAAGAAAAAATTTAGGGACTTTTGCTATCTTTTTTTCTAAGTGAAATAAAATGTGACAAAAAATAAATACTTGCGGCGACTTAGAAACCGATCCTCGGGTAACTTTTTTAGTGAACATTATAAATCGTTATGAGTGAAGACCATAAAAATATATTTTTCGTGGTTCGATCGATCGAGTAAACGAACAAAGGGATCTCACTTGTAAACCAAAACGGATTTATGGACGCTGTGGTCAAAAAACTCTGGTATCCTCTCCTCTTGTCTCTCCTTATATCCGGGGGATTCATTTTTTTCATTGTATTTTGCAGCTTTAAATGTTTTTTTTATTAGTGTCTAGCTGGGTTTCATATTTTTTTACTGCCTAACCATAAAGTATTTATAGCTCTTTCCGCGTCACTTTATGTAATTTATTTTAATATTTCCCCAAAACAAAAAAAAATAATTTTCATTTTTCCTTTCCTTCATTCTTTTTTATTTTCACCGCCATGAAAACTTAATATATATGTACATGATTGGCTCTTTCATTTGTCAATGTAAATATATTTTACCCAATTTCAAACCTATAACGTATACAGTGTCGTGTAATGTTTTATATTTGAATATATTTCGAGACTATATAGATATATATTTTGTTATACCAAAGTAATGTGTCATGCGGGTAATAAAAATTTAATAGCACTTTAAATAATCCCATACACATGTACCATATTTATATCATCCTTTTACTTTTTATTCTCCTAACATTATTAATAATTTAAAAATATTTTATTATTTCTCTAACACATTTTGAAAACTAACTTCTAAAAAATGATTAATTCTTCCATTTCCATTTAAATAATTAAATATAAATTTAAATAATTAAATCTCTATTTTCAATTATGCCTTACGGAAAAATTTACAAAACCATAAAATTTTTAAATTAAAAATAAAACACAAAAAAGGGGAGCGAAAGGTGGGGGACAGGGGAAAAAATAACGAAAGACTTCAGACAAAATTGAAGCACGTACAGGCAAAATACATTATGGGAATACATTTTATGAACTGAATAAAGTATCGCAATGCCGAGTGTAATGCCCCGAACATTTATTATAAGTTATCGCATCGCATTGCCGAGAATTGGCTTCGAATCTAGATTTTTTTTGACACGGTCGACTATTCATTTTCCTACCAGACATTGTCATTTTACTTTTAATAAGAAAAAATGAAAAGCAATCGTGAAAAAAAATTGCATCCTCCAAATGTATCCAGAGTTTATATTATAAATAAACATAAATTCAAAAGGAAATAGTCGTAAACTGATAGAAATAAGAGAGCGGGGAAAAATATAATTAGCGAAATTTGGAAAATTTTATTTTAAAAAGTGGGCGGAACCTACGCTTAAAAATAAAAGTGGTCCGGGCTTAATTAATAATAGACAAAAAGTGGGCGGGACTTGTTAACAAGTAGGTGGGGCTGAGAAAGTAGGAAAATTAAGTAGGCAGAGTAATTATAATAATGGGCGTGGCTGGGAAACAAGTAACATTGAAGTAAGCGGGGCAATACAAATAGTAGGCGGGGCAGAAAAGGGTGGGGTTAAAGTAGGCGGAGTAATTATAATAATGGGAGTGGCTTGGAAACAAGCAAATTGAGGTAGGCGTGTCATTACGATTAGTGGGCGTGGCCTGTGAAAGTGGTGTTCAAGTAGGCGGAGCATTTTGAATAGTGGGCGGTACTTAAAAAAGGTGATGATGAAGTAGGCGGAGCAATTAGAATAGTGGGCGTGACAGAGAAAAAGTAGGATTGAAGTAGGCGAGGTAATTAGAATAATGGACACGACAGCAAAAAGTGGGGTTGAAGTAGGCGGAGTAATTGTAATAATGGGCGTGGCTGGGAAACAAGTTGAATTGAAGTAGGCGTGTCAGGGAAAGAGTGGGGTTAGAAGTAGGCGGATCAATTTAAAAAGTGGGCGTGGTTGGGAAACAAGTGGGACTAAGGAAGGCGGAGTAGTAATAATAGGGGGCGTGGTAGGAAAAGGGGTGGAAAAAGTAGACGGGGAAGTAAGAAGAGTGGGCGTTGCAACACGATTAGTGGGCGTAGCAGAAAAAGAGGTGTGGTTAAAGTAGGTGGAGTATTGAGAAAAATTGTCAGGGCAGAAAAAGAGTTATTTCCATTATGCAAAAATAATTTAATCAATTTAAATATCGACTGTTATTATGTGTTTCATTACTCCTCTAATGTCACAGAGCAGTTATTTTCAATTCCATAGAGAAAAAAAATTAAATTCGTTCGGGACCATCTATCCTTTTAACTCGCCCACTATTTTGTTTCTACTGGCACACACTATTCATTCTCTTCGTTCGTTTTTTTTTACTATAAGTTTTTCATCCGGGCATAAAAGCCTAAAACAACATTTACCAATTTTTCCCCAAAGGCTACATACTGGAAATTAATTAGATTTTCTTTTTTTTCTCTCTTCTTTTGAACGTCCGGCGTTTGCTTTATACATATATATGTGTATATCCCTCTTTTTTCTTTTGCCGTACGACCAAACTCAGCTTGACCCTTTCTATTCCCTTTCATCCCTTATTTTTAATTATTCCTGTAAACCACCCGTTTACTCGTCAGCCTCGAGGCTATACCTCGAAAAACGGAGAGAGTGAAATCAAAATACGGAGTTTAATTTCTCTCGCAAAAATCGTTCGGCCACTCTTCAATTTACACTCGAGGTAAAGCGCCTGGCAAAGTGGGAAATTCGAAGCTGATGATTCGTCAAATCCAGACAAAGCAAACAGCTTCCTTTCAAATTGTAAAACGTACAGTTTTCTGTTACCACATTTTTTTTCCTTTTCTTTTTTGTTTTAATACTGACTCATTTTCTTTTTGAGGAAAGTTGTTGTATTTTTTTTGGACTTTGAAACAAATTTTCATTTTAAACATTTCAAAATTCAAAGTAACGTAAATTCTGTGGTCTCTGAAAATATCGATGGGTGAAGTTTTATTTTTACAACAAGTTTTGAATACACACTATTATTGTTTGCGGAGAATGAAAAGAAAATTTCTATTATTTTAAATTCATTTAATTTTTATTGAAAATAAAAATAGAGAGAATATTTTATATTTTTCTCTAAAGGGAAAAATGTGTAAAAATTTTTCTTGAAAAATTACAGAAAATTTATTTTTTTTTGGTGTGTAAATTTTTTTTACAATTTGGAATTCAAAGATCGTTCTTTGCTTAATTTCTTGGAGCGTTGGTGGTTCGAACGTGGCCGTCGCTGCCACCACCAGCAAAGCCAATCAACTAATGACTGACACCCCGAACCCCCGTACAAACGGGCTCCACTCGTCCTCTCCCCTTTTATTCTCCGCTGTGCCGCAACCGTTCCCAAATGCAGACAGACGTCAAGCTGTCCGTGAAAATTATTTCAATAAAGTCCTTCTGGTCAATAATTAATTAATTAAAAAATTAGGTTTATTCCTCTATTCTTTGATAGAATATTTATGTTCTTTTTAGGATTTGAATATTGGCTTTGTAAGTCAAGGTCAATTTTTTCTACTAACAAATTTTTCTATTTCAAAAAGTCTTCTAGATTATTAGAAACCCATTTTTTAAATAGAATTTAATTTCAAAACTGTCATAAAATAAATTACTGACCAAACTTTAAAGAAATACAATATTAATGGTAATAGATTTTGATAAAGTGAACCAGGTGGCACTTGCTCCAAGTATATATATATACATACTAGGTCCGCCTTCGTTAATCCTGTAATTAATTACCATGGTTAATTGGAGAGGCGAACCACCCGCAGATCACCCTTTTCACTCACGTCCCTCCCTCTTCTCCTCTTCATTTCTCCCTTCAAGCTAGCTTCCAATTCAAGCGAACCCTGCGATCCGAGGCGCTTTACCAATTGTTTTCAAGCCGTGGTCTTCAATTCAGAACATCGAGGCTTTGATTGCGGATCGGGCTTTGATATCACCACTGCGATCGATCCCCAGTGCCAAGTCAATTTGTCCGACAAGCGAAAATTAAAATCAACATCGAATGGCTTGTCATTTTTTTTCTATTTTATCAAAACAGAATAACTGTTTTTTCTCCCCCCCCTCTTCAAAGGATAATCAAATTATTTAGCCTTTTTATTAACAAGATGTTTATTTAATTTAATCAAATGTTTATTAAGTTAAAATCATTTTATTATTGTTGCTGTTGGATCAACAGTTTATTAAATTAAATTATTATTTTAGTTAACAATTGAAGGATCCGAATTTTTTTCTTTTTAGACTTGGTGTAAAAGGAAAAGGAATACTTAATCAGATGGTGAAGTGAAAACATCCATTGCCACGGACAATAGAAAATTTATTTGTGGTTGAATACTGGGCTATATTTTATGACTAATAATTAGAACAAGGTTCCTAAAATGTTCTTCATCATTTTCTTGCACTCCGACATCAACTCTTTTTACATTTAATTATTTTTTAGGTCCCGCCTATTCGATTTTATTGCTCCGTCTACTTTCTTCCACTTCTTTAGGCTCCGCCTCTTTTTTATTTAGCTGCCTACTTTCTTCCACTTTTTGAGCCCCGCCTCTTTCTTTCTTTGCTCCGCCTACTTTTTCCAATTTTTTAAGCTCCGGCTTCTTCTTTTATTGATCTGCCTAATTTTTCCACTTCTTTGGGTACCATTATTTCATTATTTCCTTATTTCATTTCTCCTCATTCATTCCTCCTCTTCATTGCTCTGCCTACTTTTTCCACTTCTTTAGGTACCTCCTCTTTATTTCATTGCTCCGCCTACTTTAACTTTTTAATTCCCCGCCTTTTTCTTTCATTTTTTCGTTTACTTTTTTCATTTTTTATGCCCGCCTTTTTTTTATTGCTCCGCCTACTTTCTTTCACTCTTTTAGGCCCGCCTCTTTGTTTCATTTCTCCGCCTACTCTCTGTCACTTACTTAAAACCCCACTTTTTATTTAATTGCTCCGCCTACTTTTTTCAATTCTTTTAGGCCCGCCTCTTTCTTTCATTGCTCCTTCTACTTTATTTAACTTTTTAAACGTTTTTCCGCTTTTTTAATAATAAAAAATTTTGTAATAATAGATATATAATAGTCATATTACTATGATTATTAATGGTATAAATTTTTTAAGTTCTATAAATTAAATAATAACAATTTATCTTAGTGGCTAATAATAATGTAAATAATATTTAAATTAATTTTTTTTCCAAAAATGTTTAATTATTTATATTTGCTTATCAATATTGAAAAATGATTGGTTTTCGAAATATTGAACAGAATTGATTTGAAAATTATAATTTGAATAATTATTGTCTACTTAGTATTGGGAATATTTTAAAGAAATTTCATTTTTGTCGCGAGAGGCGACTGGTTAGATAAATTAAGTAGTCGGCGACAGGACCCATTAGTAGTCTTCGCACTTTTGTCCGAACATGTAGCAGTGTCACCCATTACAGGGAGGCTACAGGAACACGTACGTGCATTTACCGACGTGTGTTTTATGCCTGAACCGCGTTATGACTTGACAATGCATTTCTCTATTTTCACCCTGATGCTTTTAACTCTCACTCACTCTCCATGTCTTTCTCTTTCTCTCTCCCACTCATACAAGCGTGTACCTCGCATGTAAAGAACAAACAGAAAAGCATTGCTCACCATACGAGAAGAAAGGGTAAGAATAATTTTTTTAGCCTATAAACTTATTAGTTTAGAGAAAAAAAAATTTTTTCTTAATATTATATTTTGATAAAAATAGAATTTTTAAAGGAAATTAAAGTTCTTTTTTTTAAATAATTGCTATACATGTTCATAAAATTAATTTTTATGAAATCGGGGAAGAAGGAAGAAAATACGTTCTCTCTCTTTTTCCGCTTTTTCTCTGATCGATTCATTGAGTTGTATCCTTTCAACCACACTTTACTTTTTCACCCCTGCTAATCAGGCGTGGATCGAGAAAACGAGCAGTAAATGTTCTTTCGCGACAATCCGTGAAATTCAATATTGGCTTAAGTATCCTATAAAAATTCCCTTTGTTGTTTAAAAGAAAAATATTGACATTTTTTCCTTCCGACACAAATTTGCTATTAGCGTAAAAAATTTTTTTATTTCACTCATAAAGGGGATGCTTATGCCTATTGTGTATTTTTGTTTTACAAGAATTTGTCACTTTTGATTTAAAGTTAATAAATAGTAATAATAATAAATTTTTATTTTTTATATTTTTTTTTATATTATTATTAAGTAAATTCTGCGCCTAACCGAATAAAATTTTTCTTTTAACTAAACAATTATAAAAAAGTATTTTTCTCTTCCAAAGGAGATTTTATTTTCGTTATCTTCCCACTAATTATCGTATATACACTTGGCTGATCATTACCGAGTCGATCCGTCAATTACCACAATTGTTGTTTGCTTTTCTTGTTTCCACCACATCCACCCCCCTACCCCTTCTACAATGGCTTTCTTCGTACCTCATGAAACCGCCCCCGCTTTGACCATTTTAAAGCAACATTTCCGTTTCGTATTTTGAACGACGCAAAAGCGACGAAATAAATTTCCTTAATTGAAGCCGGAGCCCTAGTCTTTCGACGTATATACGCCAATTTTGCCGCACGATTCGTTTTCGTGTCCTGCTCTCTGCCGATTTATTTCCAATTTCATGGGTGTCCTTCCTTTCCCCCTCTCTTTTACCTTACCCCACCCTGCGCGCCATTCTTTCCTTCACCCACTTGCCCTTATGTTTTCAAGAACGGTCTACTTGTTAGATACAAACGCATACAAAAGGGGGAAGAAGAAGAAGACGACGAAGAAGAAGAAGGTAACGAAGCTTTTTTTTGCGCCTATCCCAAGATCCGAAAGTCACATTAGAATGCTGTCCTGCCAATTTGGGAGGCGCAGACTCCTTGATGGAGAAGAGTTTCAATTAATTAAAAACAAAAGAACCCTTTTTAGGGTTTAAGAAAGAGGGGGAGGAGGAGAAGGGGTGTACGTCAATCTTATTTGGATCAAGAGGAAATAAACTCTAGACAGAATGAGAAAAAAGAAAGAGGTAGTTAGAATGGTGTTCATCCAGAAAGGAGAATTTATTTTTATTGAAAATATTTCTTTTGAAATATGTTATTTTTTTTGTGACGATTAGATTTTTATTGACTAAAAATAAAAAAAAATTTCCATTGCCACACAGCAGTTTTAGTTTATTTGTGGTTAAATACTGGGCTATATTTTATAACTAATGAAAAGAAACATGTATCCTATCAATAATTTTCCCCGTCCTTTTCCTATACATGTCCTCCTACATTTCTTTTTTTATTGCTCCACCTACTTTCTTTAATTTTTCTTTAAGCCCCGCCTTCTTTGTTGCTTCGCCTACATTCCTTAGATTCTTCGATGCCCTGCCTACTTTCTTACATTTTTTTAATGCTCCGCCTACTTTTCTAAACTTCTTGTTAATGCCCCGCCTTTTTCCCTTTTCTGCTCCGCCCATTTCCTTAATTATTATTAATGCCACGCCTTGTTTGTTACTCCGCCTACCTTCCTTATATTCTTCTATGCCCCGCCTCTTTTTTTCATTGCCTCGCCTACTTTTTTCCACTTTTTGAATGCTACGCATACTTTTCTAAACTTTTTTTAATGCCCCGTCTATTTCATTCTATGCTCCGCCTAATTTCTTCCATTACCTTGATGCCCCGCCTTTTTTCTTGAATGCTCCACCAACTTTTTCTCCTCATTTATGTATTGCTTTCATTGCCCCGCCTACTTTAATCCACTTTTTCAATGCTCCGCCTACTTTTCTCAACTTTTTAATGCCCCGCCTTTTATATTCTTTGCTCCACCTACTTTCTTCCACTTTTTAAGCTCCGCCTATTTCTTTCATTGCTCCGCCTACCTTCTTCCACTTTTTATGCCCCGCCTTCTTCTTACATTGCTCCACCTACTTTTTGCACTTTTTCGGCACCGCTTCTTTCTTTCATTGGTCCGCCTTGTTCTTTCTTTGCTCCTCCTACTTTATATTACTTTTTTAGGTCCCGCCTCTTTTTTCATTGCTCCGCCTACTTTCTTCCAATTTTTTTTAAACATCCTTCTATTTTTGACCCGTCTACTCTCACTTTTTAATACCCCTCCTTTTTATTGCTCCGCCTACTTTCATCCATTTTTTAGGACCTGCCTTTTTCTTTCAATTGCCCCGCCTTCTTTCTTACACTTTTTTAATGGCCCACCTTTGTTTCATTGCTCCGCCTACTTTATTTCATATTTTTAATGCCACGCCTTTTTTTTATTAAAAATAAGAAACATTTTTAAAAACAAAATTCAGGGGAGTGTTGCTAATTATAAATGCGAACGCGAAGTTTTCTAAAATAAAAGACGAGTAGAGTGGTAATAAGTAGGTTATAATTACTGTAAAATTTTTCATCAAGTATACAATTTATCTTTAAATGCACTGGGTACACTGGAGTTTAAGGAAACGTTGGAGAAAAAAAATTGTTACTTTGTAAAAAAAAATATTTGTAAATAGAGGGCATACGTCTCCACCATGAAAAACGATAATTGGCTCTTGGTGTGTGTCTTTTTTTTTGCTCGCGATCTCGATCGTTGGTGGATATCGAGCTTAATCGGCATGTCGACCTACGTGGCATCTTTCTTTCTCTTTCTCTCTCTCTCTCGCCCGCCCTCCCCTACCCTTTAGTTGCTACATCATTACCACAGTAACGTTAACGGGCGCGCGGTACACGGGAACGAGGGAAGACTAAAACTTCTAATTACCGTCGCACCGTGGCGATCTAATGAGCAGACCCTCGGCAAAAACAAAGTTTCCTGCTAACGAGACCGATTTATTATATAACGTCCTGTTAGTCGAGGGAGGGACCGCGGTTTTCTGTCTCCTGTACAAACTGTGATTCTTCTTGCATGCCGAGGATGTATATTTATATATTTGTTTTACGTTTTTCAAATACTAAGTTTAATACACCATCTCACAGTGAATCGTTAGTTTATAAATTTTTCCTTTCTAATTGTGTTCCGTAATTCGTTAATTTTGTCAAGAGTCTTTTTTCCAGAATTTATTTTTTGTTTCTCAGTTTTTTAAAAATAGTTTTGTTTAAAAAATAACGTGATTTATAATAGTTCTGAGTGTCTCTCTCTCTCCGGGTGAGAATTTTGTCGAGAGGATAGACATCTGGACAGAGAGACGTATGGGTCTTTCGCTGTCTGCAATAATTTCTCTTGTGAAAACAATGTAATGTAAAATTATGACATTTTAATTGGACATGCATAATATACGTGTGGCACAACGTAGTAGTACATCGTACTTTAGCGGGACACTAATTACTGTACAGCTTCCTTTTTTTTATTCACTAAAATGAATATTTGTTGTCGTCTATTTTGTCCCATTATTTTATACACGAAAAAATGAAATAAAATTAGAGTTGTTTGTAGGTTGGTAGTAGTCGATAATACAGAGATTATCATTATCAGTCAATGGTCTATTTTTACGAATTGAAATCAAGTTCACTAGACTGAAAAGTGATTAAGATGTTCTTGTTTTGAGAATAACCTGGAAACGAAATACAAGTAGAAATATACAGAGGGAATCATACGTTTATATATAAAAGAGAAAGAGAGAAAGGAAAAGAAAGAGAGAGAGCATTTTCTCATTCGCGTATATACGGCAATCCTCCATTTGAGCTCTTTTCCCTAAGCCTCCTCCTTTCGACGTAGCTGGTGGCTGGAGGAATAGGAGGCTTCAGAGGTCTGAGGGGTATAGAGGCGGCCTTTAATTAACAGAAAGTGGTTCATTAGAGCTTATTCATTAGAGAGAGCGCGCGTAATTAGCAAACTCCACCCTTTCTCCAGAGCTCCTTTCGCGTTTCACCCTCCACACACTTCCAGTTCGTCCTATGCCTTCTCGACACCCCTAACCACTCTCTTTCTCTCTCTCTCCCTCTCTCTTTCTCTTACCCCCTTTTCCTATTCCCCTTGCCATTCACCCTGTCCTCTTACCCCGCTACCAACCACCTCATAGTTCCCAAACAGGGGCTTTTACTCCTAAGCCCCTTTTATTCCCTTTCGTCCATTGCCACTACCCCCGCTCCTCATTCCCCAACCACTTTTCTTTCGTCGGCTTTATCAACTACGTCCACCTATAGAGCATCTCCTTCACCTTACTGAGGCCTCTCTCTCTCTCTCTCTTTCTCTCTCGCTCTGTCTTCAAGCCGTTCTTGTCGTGTTGGTTTGTTACAATGAAAGGTATTTTGCAGGTTTACTCGACCATGAGAAAAGCAGAGAAATGTGAGCAACGGTGACTAAGAATGAAAATGAGATGTCTCTTTTGCTGATGGTTAAATTAGGTTGAGGGTCTTTACTAAGAGGGAATTATTTTCCATTGTTGCACATTTTCTCCATCCTTTCTACAAAAAATTTTTTTTACTCCCTTTTCTCGCAAAAAAAATTCCCTTACAGATTTGTTTCTCTTATTTAAAAATTATAACCAATTTGTTTATGGAAATATAAACAAGTTTCTTAATTAAAATAAAATGTATAAATTTTTGTCTTTTAGAAATTAACAATTTTTATTATTTGTAATTTTATTCAATTCAGAACCTCCTACATTATCTATTTATTAAGATCCACTCATTTTAAGGACCATCTAACAAGATATATTTTCTACATTTCTTTTTTATATTATTTTATTGCTTCACCTACTTCCTTCCACTTTTCTTTAGGCCCCCTTTTTTTCTTTTCTGCTCCGCCCATTATCTTAATTATTATTCATGCCACGCCTACTTTCCTTAGATTCTTCTATGCCCCGCCTACTTTCTTTTAATTTGTCAATGCTCCGACTACTTTTCTCAACTTTTTTTTATTATCCACCTTTTTCTTTTAATGCTCCGCCTACTTTCTTCCACTTTTTAGGCCCCGCCTTTTTTTGTTGCTCCTCTTACTTTTCTTTATCTGATTTCTACCCCGCCTATTCTCCTTAATTACTCCGCCTACTACATTCCTCTATTTATGTTCCGCCTACTTTCCTCCACTTCACTTATTACCCGCCTATTTACTTTACTGGACAGCCTACTTTCTTCCTTTTTATTTAAGTCCCGCCTTTTTTATTGCTCCGCCTAAATTCCTCCACTTTGATTTATACCCGTCTGGGTGAGGATAATTAAAAATTGACGAGGCTAAGTAAAAAGTGGAGATACAATGTGCAAAAAGTTAAAATTAAATGGGCGGAGCTAAATAAGTGGGCGTGGTTTCTATTGTAGAAGAATGGGTGGGTCTTAAGTAAAAACTAAAATGGACGTGGTGTCTATTAATGCATAAAAATGGGCGGAGTTTAAGTGAATACTAAAACTAAAGTAGGCGTGGTCTATATTAATGTAGAAAAATGGGAGGAGCTGATGTTAATATTATAAATTAAAGGGCGTGGTTTCAATTAATGTAGAAAAATGGGCGGAGTTGAAGTAAATACTAAAACTAAAATGGGCGTGGTCTATATTAATGTAGAAAAATGGGTGAAGCTTATGTTAATATAAATTAAAGGGGCGTGGTTTTTATTGATATAGAAAAATGGGCGGAGCTTAAGGAAATATTACAAATTAAATGGGAGTGGTTTCTGTTAATTTTGATAAATGGGTGGAGCTTATGTAAAAGCAAAGAGAGGCGTGGTTTATATTAATGTAGAAAAATGGGCGGAGCTTAAGTAAACAATAAAACTAAAATGGGCGTTATTTTTACTAATGTAGAAAATGGGCGGAGCATAGTTAATAATAGAGATCCGGCGGGCGGGGTGTTAAACAGGGTGGGTGTAACATTTTTGAGTAAAGAAATGGGAAAAATAGTAATTATTTAATGGAATTATTACTAATAATATATTTTGTTAACGGTTTTCTAATTTTCGTCTAATTAAATAATAACTATTAACCTTTTGATAAAAGTTTACATTTGATTGTATTATTTTTCTTTCTTTACAAGAAAAGTGTTTTTTATTTCTCAATAACAATCATATCAATTTATTGTTATTTAATTAGGACATAAGTTATAAAAAGTTTTTATCGTTCTTTTTTTAAATTTTGTTTAAGAGAGTAGGAGAGAGAGAGAGAGCAAGTTTATAATTGGAAAATCCAAATAGAGAATCAGAGAGAGGGACTTAAAACTGGAAAGGAGAAGAAGGAGAAAAAATGGTGGGGATAAAAAAAGAGACGAAAAGCGCAAGCCAAGCTCAGACCTTAATAATTAACTTCGTTCATTAAGTTGATTTGTTTAACGCGCTCAGACTTCTTCCCCTTTTTTTATGATATCCACGAAGCTGGTTTGTCTGCGCTTATTAAAAGAACCAGGATTTATTTGATTGTAAAGAGTTCGACTTTAGAGTAAAGGAAAGTCTCTTGTGTAAATTGGGTTGCCTATTGCCTGGCGTATCGCCAGCAACTAAAACCATCCAATTTTTCTCCTCTCTCTCTCACTCTTTTATTTAATAAAAAAGTAATTAAATAAAATTAAATAGAAAATAGAATTTAATCTACATTAATTGGTTTCATTTTTTTTATTTCTTTTAAATTAAATTGATAGGGGATTTTAATATGAAATTACAAAACAGAATTTATTTAAATTCTAATTTAAAACTTATTTAAAATTAATAGAGAATGAGCCATTATAGAATATTTCAGGTGAAAATATGTTACTATCAATTACATATCACTTAATGCAATTGATTTTCATCAAAACTAAATTTCAAACAATCAATTTCAATTAACTTTTCATTCGTCTCATTATTTTGATGGCTGAATTTAATTAATTAAATTTCACTTATATTCACTTGTCAACTTATTTAATTACAAAAAAAGGAGAAATGGAAAAAAACCTTGGGAAATCTTAAAAAAAATAATTAGCAAAGTGAAATTAATTAAACTTTTAGAATCAATATTTGATTACTTGGTTGCGAAAAGTTCAAAAGATAGAAGGAGAGAGAGGGAAATGCCTCTCTCTCGGTGCTAAGGGAATTTAATCATTCTAAAATGAATACCATAATTTGTACCTGGGCGTGCTTTTACTCTCCAAGTATATAAAATCGTTCCATTTAGGACACCCTGTAGTAAGAAATACAAGCGAAAGCTCTCTCTAAAGGGGAAATGTAGGGGGGGAATGTATATAGTGAGTGAGAGAGAGAAGGAGGGTGGAGGGAAGTTGAGGGGGTTGAAGCAGGGGGTAATCAGTAAATGCGTCCATCAGCGGATTACGGGGACCGCGCTCTCCCACCTTCCACGCACACCCCACCCCTCGTCTCGATCACCTCGCACTATCTTTCCCAACCATCCCACCTCTCAATCCTCTCCTAGCAATCCAACCTCACCGTCCTCTCTCCAAAGCAACCCCTAAAATTCACCTCCCTTTAAAAACACACAAGCTCAATACAAAATATATGTATAGTATGAATACCTCTCTGTATTTGGATAAATAAATCTTTCTCTTTTCACTCTGAACTCAAAATCATCTCATTTGTTTATTTACGTTTGAGGAATACTAAATTAATTGTAACTAATAATTACTTAATACGTACAAATTATCTGTTATAGCTCTAAACGAAGGTTCATAGGTTTTGGTGATGGATCTGGATTAAGCGGACTAAAATTTTTGGAAGAATTTAAGTTCAAGTACAAATTCACATTATTATTTTGAGTTTGTTGAAGAAATAGATAAATGAAGATCGTTTCTAAGTAGAAAAATTTTCTAAACGACCAAGAGAATTTAAAATCTCTAAATGCTTGTTTCAACTGGACGTAACAATTTCTATAAACAAAAACAATTATTCGCTGAGGTGATTCAGTGACCAAGAGAATTTAAAATCTCAAGGCTTGTTTAAACTGGACGTAACAATTTCTATACACAATAAAAAAAAATTCGCTGAGGTGATTCAGTGACCAAGAGAATTGAAAATCTCAAGGCTTGTTTAAACTGAACGTAACAATTTTTATAAACAAAAAAAATCATTCGCTGAGGTGATTCAGTGACCAAGAGAATTGACAATCTCAAGGCTTGGTTAAACTGTACGTAACAATTTTTAAAAACCAACCGCATGATTTGGTTTGTTAGGAAATTAGTAATAAAATTTCTGGACAAATTTAATTATTTTTAGATAAATTCACTTAATTTCCATTAATGTAACAACTATTAAATACAATTCTTTTAATTTCAAGTAAAGGGTTTCCACAGGCTAGGAAATTCAGGGAAAGTAGAATTGGTCAGTGATTTTTATTAAAAGTAGTGGATAAAATTTAATGTTTTTAAAATTTATGAGAAATCTCTAAATTTTTGTGTCTGTTTTGTTCACCTCATCAACTATGAAATTACCACGAATTCTAATACAAAACCTTCAAATTTTTCTATTTCTGACAATAATTTATTTTCAAACTTAATAATTGAAAAACTATCATAAAATTATTACTTACAAATTATTTCATGAATAATTTTACCTAAATGTTTCCAAATTAATTTAATTTTAAAAGAGTTGCGTTTACGATTTATGTAAATAAATCAAATTCAAAAGGTTTCAATTTAAAAGTAAAAAAAATTTTAATTTTCAATTAATTTAATTTTTAAATTTTAATTAAGAACTTAGATTTTAAAAAAATGTTAATAATTCAAATTCTTTTGAAATTAGTTACATTTTTTAATATATATTGCATTAATTATTTAAAATAATGGATTTACAGAATAATTTTAGTTAAAAACACTTAAAAAACTGAATTTTGGAGAAGTTAAAAATGATTGCAGAAATTCAATTATTTTCAAAAGTAATTAAATTTTTCGCAGAAATTCAATTATGTTAAAATATTTAATATAATTTTTGTCAAAATTTTAATTATCTTTATAAATAGTAACATTCTTCTCTAAAATACAATTGTTTTTAATACATTTTTAATCGAATTCCTCGACAAATATATAATTATTCATACAAATTTCATTGAAATTCGTCAAATGAATTTAATTATTTAAAAATTTGATGATAATATTCTTTATAAGAATTCAATTTTAAAAAATATTCAATTATTCAATAATTTATTTATTTTTGTATTTAAATAATTGAATTCTTGTAGAATATTCTAATAAAAATAGGTTTAAAAATGAATTTGAATTAGAAATTTTAGATAATAATTAAATATTAAAATCATTCATCGCATAAATTCTATTACCCTTAGAAATTGCAAAATTCTTGATCAAAATTCAATTATTTTTAAAAAATTTCATAAAATTCTTTGCAAAATTCAATTATTTACCAAAATTAAAAAAAAATATGGTCGTGAATTCAATTATCTTTATAAATATCAAAATTTTTAGCCAAAATTAAATCATTTTTAAAAATTCTAATAAAAATTTGTGCAAAATTCAATTATTTTCATAGGTAACAATAATTTCATCACAAGAATTCAATTATTTTCAAAATTAATCAAATTCTTCCCAGAAATTCAATTATTTTTCAAGATTTTAAAAAAATAACTATCATCAATTCAATTATCTTTATAAATTCCAAAATTCTTTGCTAAAATTCGACTATTTCCAAAAATTTTAACAAAATTCTTGTCAAAATTTCAATTATTTTCCAAAATTTTCGACAATTCAATGATTTTTAATATCAACTATTTTAATAAAATTTTCGAAAAGAATTCAATTATTTAAAAAAATTGTAATAAATTCTACGAAAATATTTAATTATTTTCATAAATACCTAATAAAGTTCTTTTAAGGAATTCAATTATTTTCATAAATAGTAAAACTCATCGCAGAATTTCAATTATTTTTAATACAATTTTAATCGAGTTCCTCGAAAAATATAATTGCGTCCAACAATTATTTTGTAATTTAATTTTTTAATCTTTTAATTTGCAAAGCTTTTTTAATGATAAAATTACTAATTCCAGGTTATAAATTTAAAATTTAAAAGTTAAAATTATTATTAATTCATTTAGTAAACGAATCTGCACTATTTCATTAGTTATAAATCACTAATTTAGATTTTGAGAAAAGTAAAATTTTACCAGAAATTATAGAATTATTAAGCATTATATTTATTATTAAAAATAGTTTTTTATAAAGAAAGAAACCAGAGAAACGTAGTAAGGGTTGGACCACCTTTTTTATATCTTTAAAAAAATACATTCAGGCTAGCATTTTAGTTACGATGCTAATTCAGAGTCTAATTAATTAAAGAGGGTAGGATCTAAGTAGGACCATTTTTTAATTTCCACACAATCGTTTCAATAATTAAATATTATTTTAAAAAACTTATCGAAAATTTTTATTTGGACAGGCGTAGATAAAAATATCTATAATTTATGTGCGAGAGATTTTTCGAGTGTACTTCAGGATTAGCAATTTCAAAAATAAGCATCAAAATAAGGATTTTTTAATGCTTGAAATTGAAGGGGGGTCGAGGAGTGAAAGGGGAAAGGAGGAAGAGAATAGGGGAAATAATAAGGGAGAGTTATAGAAAAAAAGAAAAGAAGGAAGAAAATCTTACGAGTCGAGGAACCGGAAAGAAATTAACTACCGCTGGTAGTTGTTTTACCATGATTCTTTCTCCTCCTTTTGTTTACTCTTCTGTTCCTTTTTTTTCTTCATTTCTCTTTTTTTCTTCCTTTTCACCCCTCTCTATTCTTATCATTTTTTGAAGGTTTAGTATTTTCTCTTTCTTCAGAAAAAAAAACCAGAGGTCGTTCTCTCATCATCTCTTATTCCACCTTCAATCCTCTTGAATACTGAAAAAGGCAAATTGAATATTGTAAACATCAGATTAAATTTTAAAATATCAAAATTATACTAAAGTGGAATTAAATTTATGACAAAAATTTATATTAATTTTTTATTTGATCCACATTTTTTGTATCAATTCGTTGTAATTTGAAACGTTATAAAAATTCAATTATTTCTAATAATTCATGTTAAAATGCTTTTAATATACAAATATTATCGAAAATTTTAACTGAAATTAATTTTTAAATCAATTTTTATTAAAAAATTCTACGAGAATTCAATTATTTAAATACAAAAATAAATCATTTATATTGAATAATTTAATTTTTCTTAAAATTGAATTCTTATAAATAATAAAATTATATCAAGAAATTTTAAAAAACTGTATTCTTTTTGATAAATTTTAATCAAATTTTTAAGAATAATTACAATTTTCGACGAATTCGATTAAAATTGTATTTGAAAATAATGGAAATTCTGCAAATAATAAAAATCATTAAATTGTTGAAAATATTTGAAAATAATTAAAATTTTTCCAAGAATTTTCATAAACTTTTTGAAAATAATTGAATTTTAGAATTTACAAGAATTTACAAGAGAATTTCTTGTGATGAATATTGTTGTTTATGAAATTAATTGAATTTTGCAAAGATTTTTATTAAAATTTTTTAAAATAATTGAATTTTTTGAAGAATTTTGATATTTATAAAGATAATTGAATTCACGACAATAATTTGTTTACAATTTTGGAAAATAATTGAATTATTTTGAAGAATATTGTTATTTATGAATAAAATTGAATTTTTCGAAGAATTTTCTTAAAATTTTTGAAAATAATTGAATTTTGGAGAAGAATGTTATTATTTTTAAAAATAATTGAATTCATGACAAGAGTTTTTGAAATCGTGAAAAATAATTGAATTTCTACGAAGAATATTATTATTTTTGAAAATAATTCAATTCTTTTGAAGAATAATTATTGTTATTTATGAATACAATTGAATTCTGAACAGAATTTTATCAAAATTTTTGAAAATAATTAAATTTTGGTGCAGAATTTGATTAAATTTGAAAATAATTGAATTCTTGTGATAAAATTATTGTTACTTATGAAAATAATTGAATTTTGCAAAGATTTTCATTAAATTTTTTGAAAATAATTAAAATTTGGCGATGAATTGTAATATTTATAAAGCTTATTGAATTCACGACAACAATTTAAAAAATTTGTTGGAAAATAATTGAATTCTTGTGATGAATATTGTTGTTTATGAAAGTAATTGAATTTTGTAAAGATTTTTATTAAAATTTTTAAAAATAATTGAATTTTTTGAAGAATTTTGATATTTATAAAGATAATTGAATTCACGACAATAATTTGTTTAAAATTTTGAAAAATAATTTAATTCTTTTGAAGAATATTGTTATTTATAAATAAAATTGAATTTTTTGAAGAATTTTCTTAAAATTTTTGAAAATAATTGAATTTCAGAGAAGAATATTCTTAAAATTTTTGAAAATAATTGAATTTTGGAGAAGAATGTTATTATTTATAAAGATAATAGAATTCTTGACAAGAGTTTTTGAAATTGTGGAAAATAATTGAATTTTGTTGAAGAATTTTATTAATTTTAAAAATAATTGAATTTTGGTGAAAATTTTTATTATTTTTGAAAATAATTGAATTTTGGCGAATAATTTTAATATTTATAAAAGTTATTGAATTCACGACAACAATTTAAAAATTTTTTGGAAAATAATTGACTTTCTGCGAAAAATTTGTTATTCATTAAGATAATTGATTTCTTTTGAGGAATTGCGTTGAAATTTTTGAAATAATTAAATATATGCCAAGAAATTCAACTAATTTCCAGAGAATTGAAATTTTCCAAATAAAGTAGATTTACAAAATTGTTAATTCAAATTAAGAAAAATTAAGATTTTTAAAAATTTTAATTTAAAACTTTATCAAAATTTAATTATTTCTAAAAATTCACTCTATAAAGCTTTTAATATTCAATTTTTATCTAAAATTGTAATTTTCACTAATTTCCTAAAGAACCAAATTTTCAGAAAATTGTTATTTAATAATATTATTAAATAATTTAATATTACAGAGAGTAAATTTGTGAATGAAATCGCGGTTAGTTTTTAAAAATTGTTACTTGTAGTTTATACAAGAAATTGTTAAGTTGACAAAAATTTGAATGAATTTCTAATTTGATCCACATTTTTGGTATCAATTCGTTGCAATTTGATACTATTTGACTAATAGTGTATGATATTTTGAAAGTTTTCATTTAGACAGAATACATAATAAATTTTCTCTAAATGACAAATTTTTTGAGTCGTTGATTATGAACGTCATCAGATATTTGAAATTCAAAATGGCGGATCCAATATGGCGGACGTAGGAATTTGAAATCGACTGGATTTTTCTAATATTTCATATTTAGGGGACTTCAAATAATTGCTTATTAAAAAATTGTATTAGAAAGAAACTACATATTAAAAATTTAAAAAAAAACACTTTAAGAATGAAAATTTAGAAGATTTCGACAATTTTGTGGAAAAAAACTCAAATTCAAAAATTAGTTATTTACTTTTTCTTTGGGAAGAAACAATATAAATAAATAAAATTAGAATAATAAATATATATAGAGAATTTGTTGCCAGCGACAGGCAACATTCCGTCTCATGGATTTAATGAGATTTTATTCGCAGGATAATTAGTGCGTCTCACGAGTTTCTCTCTCTCTCTCTCTCTCTCTCTCTCTCTCTCTCCCTCTCCTTCGCTTTATCCTGATGCTCTGTAATTACTACTACAATTATCATGCACCTTCTCCTTTTCCTAGCCCCTCATCCTTTTCATTCCAAACTTCCATCTCATTCTGCCCATACGTCTTCTTTATTCTCTCTCTCTCTCTTTCTCTCTCTCCTCAAAACTGCATCTTATACATTGAAATACAGATTAATTTAATACTTCCAATTGTAGAAGACTATAGAAAATTTCATTTAACAATTGAAGAATAATTTTATAAAAATTTATAAATTTAGTACTTAAGGATTTTTTAAATTTTTTTATAATTAATTATTAATTAACTATAATAATCTTCGTATTTCATTCTTTCATTCGTCTGTCCACACTTTGAAGTGAATAAGACTTTAACTTATTCAAAATTATTTTCTTCATTTCAATTCTAAATTTCAAGAATTTTTTAATTGAAATTCCTCTCGAAATAAATTATTTTGAATAATTTTTAAAAAGGTTTTTTGAGAATTCTCAAATTGTTAATCAAAATTTACAATTCAATTTTATGTGAAATTTCGATTATCGGAAATTCTTTAATTAAATATATATATTAGAAAATAAAAGCATGAAATAATTTTCAAAAAAATTCCATTAAACTTTTTCGTAAAAATTAATTTTATCGAATTGTCATTTAAAAGTATGGAAAATTCAAATTTACAAATATTTTAATTTGCAACCCTTTTAAAATTTAATTATTTCTAAAAATTTCATGCTATTAATGCTTCTAATATAGTAATATTCAATTATAATATAAAATTTTAACTGAAATTAATTTTTAAATCAATTTTTAATAGAAAATTTGACAAGCATTTAATTATTTAAACACAAAAATAAATAATTTAGTGAATAATTGAATTCACTAATTAAATAATAATTTCAAGAATATTTACATTTTTCGAGGAATTCGATTAAAATTTGTATTAAAAATTAAAATTAATTGAAATTCTGCAATGAGTTCTATTATTTATTCGAATATAATTGTATTCCTATAAAAATTTTATTATTTATGAAAGTAATTGAATATTAAATGTTTGCGTAGACTTTTATAAAAAAAAATTTGTTAAATAATTGAATTCTTTTGGAAAATTTTTTAAAATAATTAAAATTTTGCCTAGCATTTTGTTAAAACTTTTGAAAATAATCGAATTTTGGCGAAGAATTTTGCTATTATTTATAAAGATAATTGAATTTATAACCAGAATTTTTTTTTCAATCTTGGATAATAATTGATTTCTTGTGATAAAATTATTGTTACTTATGAAAATAATTGATAAAATTTTGATATTTATAAAAATAATTGCATTAATGACAATAATTTTTAAAAAATTTTGGGAAATAATTAAATTCTTTCGAAGATTTACGTTGAAACTTTTGAAATAATTAAATATATATATCAAGAAATTCAATTAATTTTAACAGAATTAAAATTGAAATTTTCCAGAAAAAACTAAATTTACAGAATTGTTAATTAAAATTTAGAAAAATTCAGATTTTTAATTATTTTAATTTGAAAATTTATCAAAATTCAATTATTTCTAAAAATCCAGGCTGTAATAATGGAAATTCTGCGAGTTTCATTATTTATGAAAATAATTGAATTATTGCGAAGAAATTTATAAAGAATTTGTAAATAATTTAATTCCTGTGAAATTTTTATTATTTATGAAAATAGTTCAATGTTTGCGTAGACTTTTATAAAATAATTGAATTGTTTCGAAAAATTTTATTAAAACAGTAAATATTAAAAATCATTGAATGAAAGATAATTTTTTAAATAGTTAATTGAAATTTTGCCAAGAATTTTATTAAAATTTTTGAAAATAATTGAATTTCAGAAAAGAATTTTATTACTTTGGAAATAATGGAATTTATAAAATCATTTGTAACTTCTCCAAAATTGAATTTTTTTAGTGTTTTTAACTGAAATTCTTCTATAAATTTATTGTTTTTAATAATTAATTAAATTATATATTAAAAAATTTAACTAATTTCAGAAGAATTTAAATTAGTAAAATTTTTCTAAAATCCAAGTTCTTTAAAATTTTTAATTAAATTCATTGAAAATTGAAATTTCATAAACTTTCAAATTAAGAATAATAATAATTAAGAATAATTTTATGAAAATTTATAAATTTAGTACTTAAGTAGTTTTATTAAATAATTAGTTAATTAATTTGTTCAGTAGCTAATTAGTTAATCAGTTAATTAGTTCACGAGTTAATTAATTGATTAGTTTAGTAGTTAGTTAGTTCAGTAGTTAATTAATTAGTTTAGTAGTTAATTAATTAGTTTAGTAGTTAATTAATTAGTTTAGTAGTTAATTAATTAGTTCAGTAGTTAATTAATTAATCAGCTATAATTAGTTAAAAGTATAGTAATTTTTACAAATTAAAAAATTTGCAAACCTTTTTTTTATGCCCAACTTTCTGAAGTAGATAGTGAAATAGAAACTGAAATGCTCTTTCAGTAATGAAAATTTATGAAGCAATGTAATTTAATTTTGAAAATTGATCCTTGATATATTCTTATATGGTAAAGAAATTTAAGAAAAAAGACGAATAAGAAGAAGAAGAAGAAGGAAAAATTACTTCCGTCCTGAACGAAGATGTCGAGTATCGTTCAAGATAAAAGGAAACCACAAGATCAGCAAAAGCAGGCAAAAGTCATGAGCGCTAATGGCCAGGTGGCGCGAGTGGTCAAGGTACTTCCTTCTTTCTTCGTTTTTCTTTTTTCTTCTTCTCTTCTTTTTTTTTCTTTACTTTACAAAAGAAAACAGTCAGCAACCTGTCTTGCTTCGATGCTCCTTTCAATTGCTTGATTTCACATATTTTTTTTTATTTCCTTTCATTCACTCTCCATTTTTATCAAACTATTCATTTGGTTGGTTATTTTATTTTTAACATATATTTTATGTTTAATTTTTCCCCTTGTTTCTTATTTAGTTTTTTTTTTGTTATTTTTCCTCTTTTTATATTTTGACCTATTGTTTCCATTTATTATTTTTGTTTTTTTATTCTCTTTTCTATTGTTTCCCATTCTTTATTTTTGAATTTTTATTTTGTTTTCCTTTTCTTATTTTGATATTTATTTTCTTTTCCATTTTTTGATTTTGGTTTTCTTCTTTATTCCCTTTTGGATTTTTTTTTCATTATTTTGTTTAATTGTCAAAAAAGTGCCATTTTTTCTTTATTTTGTTCAATTTTGAAAAAAGTGCCATTTTTTCTATATTTTGTTTAATTTTGAAAAAAGTGCCATTTTTTCCTTATTTTGTTCAATTTTAAAGAAAGTGCCATTTTTTCTTTATTTTGTTCAATTTTAAAGAAAGTGCCATTTTTTCTTTATTTTGTTCAATTTCGAAAAAAGTGCCATTTTTTTGTTATTTTGTTTGATTGTGAAAAAAGTGCCATTTTTTGTTATTTTGTTTGATTGTGAAAAAGTGCCATTTTTTCTTTATTTTGTTCAATTTCGAAAAAAGTGCCATTTTTTTGTTATTTTGTTTGATTGTGAAAAAAGTGCCATTTTTTGTTATTTTGTTTAATTGTGAAAAAAGTGCCATTTTTGCTTTATTTTATTGAATTTCGAAAAAAGTGCCATTTTTGCTTTATAAAATAGCGTAAGAAAAAATGAAATTTACCCTTTTTAATATAATTTATGACAAAATATGAAGTTTTCTTTATTGCATACATTGCTTTTAATTAAAATGTAGTCTTTATAAGAATGAAATTATTATCAGCTGACAAAATCATAAGAAAAAGCTATTTTTCAATGTTGACGTTATTTTACCAAGCCTGGTAATTAACAAACGTGAGTTTGCTGAAATTTTATTAATTTTTTTTTTTTGCCTCTTCATGCTTGTTTTTCTTTTTAAACATCATTTCACTTCTCTTCGTTTATTACAAGTTACTGACTTGGAATTTCGATGTGACTTCTTACCTTATTTCAACTTTAATTCATGCTTTTAAAATTTTTTCAAAACTATACTGAAAAATTTCGATATTTGAAGAATTTAATTCGTTTCTTGTCTTTTTAACTCGCTTCGCTATTTTTAACAAATAGGAAAAATATTTTTCACAAATTTTTCAACAAATCTTTTTTATGGAAGAGTTAAAATTTATAAATTCTTTTTTTAAATCTAAATCATTAAACTTTTAAAGTTAAAAAATAAATTTTTAAGAATTTGGATTGTTAATTTTTTTAAAGAAACTCAAAATTTTAAGAATTCCAGTTTTCAAAATAAATTCAAAATTTTAAGTTTTGAAATTTATAAATTTTTTCAAATAATTTCAAAATTTTAAGATTTAAAGTTTATAAAATTTGGAAATATATTTTCGAAATCTTAAGATTTAAAGTTTTTTTTTAATAAATTCAAAATCTTGAGATTTAAAATTTTAAAAATTAATTCGAAATCATAAGATTCAAGATTTTCAATATAAATTCAAAATTTATAGATTTAAATTTTAAAGTTTATAAATTTTAGAAATATGTTAAAAATCTTAAGACTTAAAGTATTTTTAATAAATTCGAAATCTTTAGATTAAAAATTTTTAAAATAATTTATTTATTTTTTTAGATATATAAACGGGTAATAAATTTAAAAACGTAAAATTTAAACTTTTTAAAATAAATTAAAAATCTTAAGACTCAAAATTTTAAAAATAAATAAAAAACTTCAAGAATAAAAAGTTTTTATATTTAAAAAAATTCAAAATTTTAAATATAAATTAAATAGTTTAATATTTAAGGTTAAATTTTTAAAATAAATTCAAAATTTCAATAAATAAATTTGAAATCTTAAGATTCAAAATTTTAAAAATGAATAAAAAATGTCAAGATTCAAAATTTATACATTTTTTAAAATAAATTCAAAATTTTAACGTTTAAAGTTTATAAATTTTTAAAATAAATGTAAAATTTAAAAACAAAATTCGAAATTTTGAGATTAAAACTTTTACAAATGAATTCGACATCTTAAGATTTAGAATTTTTAAAATAAATTTAAAATTTCAAGATTTCAAGTTTGTAAATTTTTAAAATAAATTCGAAATTTTAAGGTTAAAATTTGTTTTAAATAAATTCAAAATTTCATGATTCAATGTTTATAAATTTATAAAATCAATTAAAAATCATAAGATTCAAACTTTTTTTAATAACTTTGAAATCTTAAGATTCAAAATTTTAAAAATAAATCTAAAATTTCAAGATTTAAAGTTTATAAATTTTTAAAACAAATGCGAAATTTTAAGGTTAAAATTTGTTTTAAATAAATACGACGTCTTAAGATTTAAATTTTTAAAAATTAATACGAAATCTTAAGATTCAAGTTGTTTAAAATAAATTCAAAATTTAAAGATTTAAATTTTAAAGTTTATAAATTTCAGAAATATGTTCAAAATCTTAAGATTTCAAGTAGTTTTAATAAAATGAAAATCTTTAGATTTAAAATTTTAAAAATGAATTCGACATCTTCAGATTTAACTTATTTAAAATTCAATTGAAGACTCAAAATTTTAAGATTAAAATTTTTGAAATAATTTATTTATTTAGATATATAAACGGGTAATAAATTTGACATCGTAAAATTTAAAATTCTTAAGATAAATTCCAAATCTTAAGACTCAAAATTTTAAAAATAAATTAAAAACTTCAAGAATAAAAAGTTTTAATTTTTAAAAAATTCAAAATTTTAAGATTTAAACTTTTACAAATGAATTCGACATCTTAAGATGTAAGATTTTTAAAATTAATCGGAATTCTTGAAATTCAAAGTTTTTAAAATAAATTCAAATTTTTTGAAATTAATTCGAAATCTTAAGATTTAAATTTTTAAAAAGTAATTCGAAATCTTAAGATTCAGAATTTTTAAAATAAATCCAAAATTTCAAGATTTAAAGTTTATAAATTTATAAAACAAATGCGAAATTTTAAGGTTAAAATTTGTTTTAAATAAATACGACGTCTTAGGATTTAAATTTTTAAAAATTAAGACGAAATCTTAAGATTCAAAATTTTAAAAAATGCAAAAATAAATTAAAAATTTCAAGATTCAAAATCGAAAAATTTTTTAATTTCGATTATTTTTTTTGTAAGCTCGTTTACTACTTAAATAAAATAAAATTTCTAAGATAAATTAGAAATTAAAAACTTTGAAGCCTTAAAAATAAATTTACTTATAAATCCTAGTGGAAAATAGAAATAAATTTAAAGATTCTCGAGTAAAGAACAAAAAGAATTTTTTTGCCCTTAAATTATAAATTATGTCGATGGAAGATTAATATGAATTGTTAAATAGACCTTTCGAATTTAATTAGTCAAAAAATCGGAATATATAAAAAGCCAGGGATTTTTAATTCTTAAAAGCCACAGTCGCTGCCAGTCTAGCTGCCTGCAAGAATGACATTTATTGAATCACTCGAGGTTTCGAGTCGAGCCTTTCGTTTGGCTAAATTCCAGAACTCTTTATATCCTTGTGTCCGAAAAAATTCAAACTCCATAAATTGGGAATGAGTATTTTTATTAATATTTCGAGCTTTTATTGAAGAGTCATTTCTGGCTTCTTGTCTTTTTTTCTCCTCATTTTTTTTTTATTTTTCGTCCGCCTCTCTTTCATGTCGATTAGTTTGACACGTCTGTCACACGAATTAACACGACTGCGACATTGAAGAGAGAAAGAGAGAGAGAGAACCGTTTATTAATTAATCATTCGAAAAGTCAATTTTATACCCTCTTTCATTTTTAACTATATTCTAACGACCAATATATGAAAAATTCTATCAATTCATTTTAATTTAAAAATTTAAAAATTTAACACTAATATTTAATATTCTTTTTTCGTCAAAAAAAAACTTTTTAATAAAAAGAAAAATCTATAACAGAATGAATCTAATTAAAAATAAATATTCTTTCATTATAAATTAATTACACAATTAACTTGAAATTAAAAAATACTTAATTACCTCTCTCTTAACTAATTATAAATTAATTAAAAAAGTGTAATTAACTTTTTTAAAAACCAGCTTACATTATAAATTAACTTTAAAAACAGGAAAAATTGTAAAATGTACGGAAATTCAATGTTAATAATTAAAAATTTTAATTGCAAACTTTTTTAACGTTTTAAAAAAGAAGTTTTTAAAAAAAAAATTTTTTTTTAAAAGTGAGTAAAGATGGAAAAATATAGCAAAATAAGGTGAAATTTGATCTAATAAAAGAATGAAAATTTTTAAATTAATAAATTCTAGTCGCGGGTGAAATTTATTTTGACAGACTGAGAATTGAAACAAGTGAAGATATTAAGTGAATATATCAGCGCGCCAAAATATCTCGTGTATATATATATATACAATGGACAGATTATAAATGACGAATAAATCTCTCGCTTCATTAAATGTCGATTTTATATATCTGACAATTTGGAAAAGCACCATGGAAAAAGAGTCTGGAATATTTAATATCAAACTTTATTATTATATACGTTTAAAATATGACACATTTAATTTTCAATGATTATTCTCTCCTTTCATTCAAATAATATTGCACGAGAGAGAGAGAAAGAAAAAGGGATTTTTTGTATAATTCATAAAAAAATTTTACACGAATATTTTTGAAAATTTTATATTTTCTTTTTTTTTTGCAGTGAAAAATTAATCAGTTTTTTTATTTCTGGATATTTTCTGCAAATTTCTGTGAATTTATTTTGAGAATAATATTAATATTTCTGAAATCAATTTTTAATTGAGAATATTAAAGAATTTGAAATTTTTTAATTTTTGAACTTTCTCGCAAGTGGTGAATTTTTAAAAATGATTACTTAAAATTTAATAGAAACGTAAGAATAAATTTGAAAAAAAACCCGCTATTGACTTTCTGGCAAATAGTAAATTTTCTAAATTAACTAAAATTTATTAGAAATGAAAAAATAATTTTAAAAAAGCCCGCGTTAAATTTTATTCCAGAGGGCGCCATTGACTTTCTCGCAAGTGGTTAATTTTTAAAATTAATTAACTGAATTTTTACTGGAAACGAAAAAATAAACAGGGTTGGCACAAAAATTTAATTTTGGTTTCCCCTGATTTTCTACAATCTTTAAATAATATTCTTCTTTAAGTAAATAATTTTTAATAATTTTTGAAAAAGTTCTTCTTTGAGAATTTTTAAATCCATTTGTTTAGAATTCAATTTTACGTGAAATCTCAATTATTCGGAAATTTTTCAATTAAATATAAATTAGAAAATAAAAAGATGAAATAATTTTTAAAAATTTCAATTAAGCTTTTTGGAAAAAATTAGTTGCATGCAATTTTTAATTAAAAGTATGAAAAATTCAAATTTTCAAAGATTTTTATTTGAAATTTTTACAGAATTCAATTATTTCAAAAAATTGCAATTATTAGAAACTTCTCGAAAATTCAATTATTATCTAAAACTTTAACTAAAATTCATTTTTAAATAAATTTTTTTTAGAAAATTCAACGAGAATTTAATTATTTAAATAAAAATATAGATAATTTATTGAATAATTGATTGTTTCTTAAAATTTAATTCTAATAAAGAATTTTATCAACAAATTTTTTAATAATTGAATTCTTTCGACGAATTTTAATAAAATTTTTCAGAATAATATTACATTTCTCGAGAAATTTGATTAAAATTATTAAAAATAATTGAAATTCTTCAATGAAGTTTATTATTTATGAAAATAATTGAATTATTGAGAAGAATTTTATGCAAGAATTTATTTTTTGAAAATAAATCAATTTCTGTAAAGAATTCAATTACTTTTGGTAAATAATTTAATTCCTGTAAAGAATTTTATGAAAAGTTTTTAAATAATTTAATATTCCTGCTAAGAATTTTAATAATTTTTAAAAATAATTGAATTCTTGTGAAGAAGTTTATTAAATTTGAAAATAATTGAATTCTTGTGACGAATATTGTTATTTATAAAAATAATTGAATTTTGGCGAAGAATTTTATGAAATGTTTTCAAAATATTTTAATTTCTGCGAAGAATTTCATTAAAAGTTTTGAATACTATAATTTAATTCTTACGAAGAATTTTATTAATATTTGAAACTAATTAAATTTCTGTGAAGAATTTTATTAATTTTTAAAAATAATTGAATTTTTGCGAAGAATTTTAATAAATTTTTAAAAATAATTGAATTTATGTGAAAAATTTTATTATTTTTTAAAAATAATTGAATTCCTTCGAAGAATTTTATTATTTTTAGAAAATAATTGAATTGCTGCGTAAATAATTTTATTAATTTTTGCAAAAAATTGAATTCCATGGATGATTGTGTTATTTATAAAATAGTTCAAAGTAATATTTAAATATTTTGAGAAATTATAAAAGTTTTGAGTATAATTTTAGTTAAAAATTCTAGAAAATC
Organism: Leptopilina heterotoma; assembly: GCF_015476425.1. NCBI lineage: Eukaryota > Metazoa > Arthropoda > Insecta > Hymenoptera > Figitidae > Leptopilina > Leptopilina heterotoma. The sequence goes on from NW_025110842.1 coordinate 5,441,229, forward strand.
AAATAAGAATTATTTTTCTAAAAAAAAATCCGGAAAAAAATTCGATTTTTAATCTCGATTTTAATAAATTTTTCAGAATAATTACATTTTTCGAGGAATTCGATTAAAATTGTATTAGAAATAATTTAAATTCTACAATAAGTTTTATTATTTATGAAAAAAATTGAATTATTGTGATGAATACTATTATTTATGAAAATAATTGAATTTTGTAATGAATTTTATTAAAATTCCTGAAAATAATTGAATTTTTGAAAAATTTTGCTATTTATTTATAAACATAATTGAAATGTTGACGAAAATTTTTTTTCGATTTTTTTGGAAACTAATTGAATTTCTCGGAAGAATTTTATTAATTTTCAAAATAATTGAATTTCTGAGAAGAATTTTATTAATTTTGAAAATAATTGAATTTCTGGGAAGATTTTTATTAATTTTGAAAATAATTGAATTCTTTTGATGAATATTGTTATTTATAAAAATAATTGAATTTTACAAAATGAATAACCCTAATAAATTTAAAAAATCCCGCGTTAGAATTGATTGACCGAGGGCGCCCATTGACTTTCTCGCAAGCGGTAAATTTTTACCTCAAATTAGAATAACATAGTCAGGGTTGGACCTTAGTCAAGGTAGAACTCCCGCTATTTTCTAAATATTAACACTAGCGCCATCTATTTTATTAAAATTAAAAAAGAAATAAAAAATAAAAAAAAAATTATTATTTTAACTTTTTTAATTAGAAAAAAATAATGAAGTAAAAGAATTTAGAGCGAAATTCCATTCTTGGTGTTTAGAATAGAAAATTTAATGTATATATATATATATTTTGGAATATTCGTTAATTCTCCTACTTTGGGTACGGCGCTAATTGTCAGGCGTATAAATCGGTAAGCGGTGTAAATGTCGTTGCGGGCGTTGGCGCTATATTCTAAACACAAAGCTTGCCTTGATTCTCGTCGCTTAATTGCACCATAAACACAAATTCCCAAACTATTTTTGTCCTCATAAATAACACACTTGATAAATAATTTTCATTTTTTTTTTGTTTAAATTTTAGTAATTACTATTTTCTCTAGAAATTTTAATTATTTATTTTAGAAAAATTATAATTAATAGTACAATTAACTAGATCAATCACTTTGAATTAGGTAGAGAAAAAAATTAATACTGCTTGAAACTGGAATTATTTTTTATTCTATTTCTAATGCAATTATTTTTTTTTAAATTTTTAATTAATAATAATAATATTAATAATAATAAAAAAATTAATAATAATAATAATAATAATAATAATAATAATAATATTGCTAATAATAATAATACTCATAATAACAAGTAGCAAAATTAAATTAATTGACTGAAAACGAAAAAATTAATTTGAAAAAGCCCGCTCTAGAATTAATTGCCAGAGGGCGACAGTGTCTTTCTCGCAAGTGGTAATGTTTTTCCCCCAAATTACAGAAATAATACAAATCGTTACAATAATTATTATAAATAAAAACACGAGGATTTTTTAAATTCATTTGGACAGTATGTGAGAGAATATGATATTATTTTAATAAATAAAATATAAAAAAAATTAAATTACTTGACTGGAAACGAAAAAATAAATCCGAAAATTTGAAAAAGCCCGCGCTAGAATTAAATGCCAGAGGGCGCAATTGACTTTCTCGCAAGCGGTAATATTTTCACAGCACGTTACGGTAATAATAAGAAAAAGAGAACAATACACTTTGAAATTTCAGTTTTAAAAATAACGGAAATAAATATAATGGTCATTTAGAGTTTTTTCCTTGAAACTAGGCTAATTAAACGGTTATTTATTAGACAAGGCGGAAGAAGGGGGGTTTTTTTAATGGGGGAGAGAAGACATCCGATTTCCCGTTGACAATAATTCTCTCTTTGTTTAGTAAAATTTCCTTTTCGACGTACATATATATCTATAGAGAGTCTATCTCGCTTTTGGGATTCGAGGAGCTTTTATAAGCTACTACTGGTGCGTTAATTGGCAGCTCCTGCCAATTGACACTCATTAGAGCGTAAGATTAATTAAGGAGACCCGCTCACCACCGCCGCCTGCTCCTCCTACTCCTACTCCTTTTGCGGAGCACTCTCCAATTAATGAAAGTTATGTCCGACGCTAACAAACCTTCCACTGTCGTCGTCGTCCTCGTTGTTGTTGTTGTTGTTGTTGTTGTCATCAGTTGACGCCATCTTGAAATCTTGTCTAATGGTACAAAGTTGCCGCCGTTTTTGTGAAATCACCTTTACTCTATTATAAACAAATGAAAAGCACAAAGAATAGAAAAAAATGTAGCTTCTTCTTTTCTTTCATTCCTTCTTCATATTTCTAAGTAATAATTTTTTTTCGAGGACGGTTATTTCTCTACTTACGCTGACTTATTCATTAATTCTTTGCCCACGCATTAATCATCCACATTTTTACTATTTTTTATTTACTAAACCCTTGTCCACATATTATAACTATCGACGTTTTTATAACGACATTATCCCTTTGCCCACCGATTAACCATCAACGTTTTTTCTATTTTTAATAACTAACCCTTTTCCCAACTATTAACCATCAACGTTTATACTATATTTGAGTTATTAAACCCTTTGTCCACCGATTAACCAATAACGTTTTTACTATTTTTTATTCATTAACCCTTTGCCGACCAACTAAATTTCAACGTTTTGACTATTTTAAATCACTTACTCTTTGCCCACCGAATAACCATCAACGTTTTTACTATATTTTATCTATTAAAGCTTTGCCCAGCACCCATTAACCATCGACGTTTTTTGGAATTTTATTCATTAACCCTTTGCCCACCGATTAACCATCAACGTTTCTACTATTTTTCAATAACTAAACCTTTGGTTAATGAATAAAAATAATACAAACGTGAATGGTTAAAGGTTGGGCGAAGGGTTAGTAATTAAAAAGTAGTAAAAACGTTGATGGTTAATGAATAAGCAAACGGTTAATGAATAAAACAAGTAACCAACAACGTTTTTACTATTTTTTATTTATTAAACCCTTGTCCACCTATTAACTTGCTATCTACGTTTTTTTATCGACATTATCCCTTCGCCCACCGATTAATCATCAACGTTTTTTCTATTTTTAATAACTAACCCTTTTCCCAACGAATAACCATCCACGTTTTTACTATATTTTATTTATTAAAGCTTCGCCCATCCATTAACCATAGACGTTTTTAGTATTCTTTATTTATTAACCCTTTGCCTACCGATTAAATTTCAACGTTATGAGTATTTTTAATCACTAACTCTTTGCTCACCGAATGACGATCCACGTTTTTACTATACTTTATTTATTAAAGCTTTGCCCACCCATTAACCATAGATGTTTTTGGTATTTTTTATTCATTAATCCTTTGCCCACTAATTAATTATCAACGTTTTCACTATACTTCATTTATTAAAGCTTTGCCCACTCATTAACCATCGACGTTCTTTGGAATTTTTATTCATTAACCCTTTGCCCACCACCTAACTATCAACGTTTCTACTATTTTTTAATCACTAAGCCTTTGGTTAATGAATAAAAATAATACAAACGTGATTGGTTAACGGTTGGGCAAAGGGTTAGTGATTAAAAAGTAGTAAAAACGTTGATGGTTAATGAATGGGCAAACGGTTAATGAATAAAAAAAGTAACTAACAACGTTTTTACTATTTTTTATTCCTTTGCCCACCAATTAACTATCAACGTTTTCACTATATTTTATTTATTATTAAAGCTTTGCCCACTCATTAATCATCGACGTTTTTAGTATTATTTATTCATTAAATCTTTGACCACCTTTTACTATCAACGTTTTTACTATTCTTTAAGCACTAACCCTTTGGTTAATAAATAAATCTAATACAAACTTGATTTGTTAACGGTTGGGCAAAGTGTTGGAGATTAATAAAAAGTAAAAACGTTAATGGTTAATGAATGGGCAAAAGGTTAATGAATAAAAAATAGTAAAAACTTGGATGGTTAATAGGTGAATAAACAGTTAGTGATTAAAAAGTATAGTAAAAGCGCTGATATAGTTAATGGGTGGGCAAAAGGTTAATTAATTAATAAATAAAAAAATTTTAAAAGTGTGGATGTTTAATTGGTAGGCAAAGGGTTAATAAATAAAAAATAAAAACAACGTTGATGGTTACTATTTTTTATTCCTTATCTGTTTGCCCATTCATTAACCATCAACGTTTTTACTACTTTTTAATCTCTAATCCTTTGCCCAACTGTTAACCATCCACTTTTTTATTATTCTTCTTTATTAAACAAAGGGTTTGTGATTAAAAAATTGTAAAAATGATGTTGGTTAATCAGTGGGCAAAGGGTTTAATAACTAAAATATAGTATAAACGTTGATGGTTAATAGTTGGGCAAAGGGTGAATGATTAAAAAATACTTAAAACGTCAATATTTACAATTTTTTATTTATTATAAACAGTTTGCCCTTTCATTAACCATCAACGTTTTTACTACTTTTTAATCTCCAACCCTTTGCCCAACCGTTAACCATTCACGTTTGTATTATTTTTATTCATTAATCAAAGGCTTAGTGATTGAAAAATAGTAGAAACGTTGATGGTTAATCGGTGGGCAAATGGTTAATGAATGAAAATTCCAAAAAACGTCAATGGTTAATGGGTGGGCAAAGCTTTAATAAATAAAATATAGTAAAAACGTTGATGGTTATTCGGTGGGCAAAGAGTAAGTGATTTAAAATAGTCAAAACGTTGAAATTTAGTTGGTGGGCAAAAGGTTAATGAATAAAAAATAGTAAAAACGTTATTGGTTAATCGGTGGGCAAAGGGTTTAATAACTCAAATATAGTATAAACGTTGATGGTTAATAGTTGGGCAAAGGGTTAATGAATACAAAATACTTAAAACGTCAATATTTACTATTTTTTAATTCATTAACAGTTTGCCCTTTTATTAACCATCAACGTTTTTACTACGTTTTAATCTCTAACCCTTTGCCCAAGTGTTAACCATTCACGGTTGTATTATTTTTATTCATTAACTAAAGGCTTAATAATTCGAAAGTAGTAGAAACGTTTATGGTTAATCGGTGGGCAAAGGGTTAATGAATAAAAATTCCAAAAAACGTTGATGGTTAATGGGTGGGCAAAGCTTTAATAAATAAAGTATAGTAAAAACGTTGATGGTTATTCGGTGGGCAAAGAGTAAGTGATTTAAAATAGTCAAAACGTTGAAATTTAATCGGTGGGCAAAGGGTTAATGAATAAAAAATAGTAAAAACGTTATTGGTTAATCGGTGGGCCAAGGGTTTAATAACTCAAATATAGTATAAACGTTGATGGTTAATTGTTGGGCATAGGGTTAATGATAAAAATATACTAATATCCTCAGTGGTTAAAGGGCAAAGGTTTAATTATTAAAAAATAGTAAAAACGTAGATGGGTTGGGCAAAGTGTTATTAATTAAAAGTAGTAGAAACGTTGATAGTTAATCGATGGGCAAAAGGTTAATTAATTAATAATTGAAAAATACTTTAAGTGTCTATGTTTAATGGCTTCGTAAATGGTAAGTGATTAAAAAATAGTAAAAACCTGCATGGTTAATGGGTGGGCAAAGGGTTCAGTGATAAAAAAGTAGTAAAAACGTTTATGGTTAATGGTTAGGCAAAGGTTTAATAAATAATGTGTTTTAAAAACGTTAATCGGTGGGCAAAGGTTTAATAAAGAAATAAATGTGTTAATAGGTTAATTAATGAATTAATAATACTAAAAACGTCGATGGTTAATGGATGGGCAAACGGTTAATGAATAAAAAATAGTAAAAACCTGGATGGTTAATGGGTGGGCAAAAAATTAATGAATAAAAAAGTAGTAAAACGTCAATCTTTAATGTATGGACAAAGGTTTAATGAATAAAAATAATAAAAACGTGGATTGTTAATAGATAGCCCAAGGGTTAATGTATAAAAAAAGTAGTAGAAACGTGGAAGGTTAATTTTTTCCGGTTTCAGAATGGTTAATGATTAAAAAGTAAAAGAAAAAAGAAAAATAGGATGGCAAATGAAAGTACAGTATGCAAGTACGTGTCGAGAGATAATTTGCGATTCTGATGTGAGGTATGCTGATGCTTTTTTATTTTATTGACAGAAAGGTGCTAGAAGCGGGACATTTTAAATTTTTCAGTTGCTATCATAGACACACGAGTACGTGTCAATATGTGTATCGGAAAAAATTTATAGCGCCCGACGGAATTCAACCGACACGTGTGTTACACCCTCGATTACCCCTTCTCACTCCCACACTTCTTCCCCCTCTCCTCTCTTTTTTAAACCCACGCGAACCGTGACACTACACCTAAGCTCACTATATATATATATATATAGTTCGCAACGATTCGCGAGGGTTTAAAAAATAAGAGAGGGGGTGGAGGAGTATATACATATACCTATGTATAAAATAGAAAGAGAGAAAAGAGTCAAGTGTGTTTCGCGAAAGAAAAAGTCTGTCACGGACCAAGTCGAAAATAAAAACTCAACTCTGATGCAAATGTCGAGTAAAACATGCATGTTACCCGGTACTTTTTTATCCGCGAAACACACGTCTAAAATTCTGCAAGTATCTGTCCTAAAACTTGGGTGTTTATTATCCGACTTCTTCTTTCGCTTCTTAATGTTTCAGTGAGCCATCAAAAAAGAAAGAGAGAGAGAGAGAGAGAGAAAAAAAATTGAATAAAACATCTTTTTTAAATTAACATATATCTTAAAAAAATATATAAACAAATTATTTAAGGAACTTTGTAACTATTTTAGGCTTATCGCTAAATATCGTAATTTAAGATATATTTAAGAAAAATACCGAATCACTCGCTAATACTAGGAATCAAAAAACTATTCTCAAAAATCATAATCAAATTCTTCAAAACGATTCAATTATTTTCAAAAAATATTCTAAATTCAATTATTTTCAATATCTAGTATTTACATAAAGTTTCGCAAAGAATTCAATTATTTAAAAAAAATTTATAAAATTCATCCAAAAATTCAATTATTTTCATAAATAATAAAATTTCCACAGAATTTCCATTAATTTAGAATAGCATTATTCAAAAAAATTTCAAATAATCAATTATTTTGTAAAATTTTTATACCATTCTTCACAATAATTCAATTATTTTAAAAAATAACAAAATTTTGGACAGAAATTGCATTCTTTTTAAACATAGTTATAAAATTTTTCGTAGTAATTTAATTATTTTCATAAATAATTAAATTCTTCGAAGAAATTCAATTATTTTTGAAAATTTTGATAAAATTCTTAGCAACTATTCAATTATTTTTGCATAAATAATAAAATTCATCGCAGGATTTCAATTATTTTTAATAGAATTTTATAGGAATTGGTCGAAAAATGTTAATATTCTTAAAAATTTAATTTCAATTCCTCGAAAAAATAAATTATTTAAAAAAAATTTTTTTTTTTAAATTCTTCAAAAGAATTCAATTATTTCGATAAATAACAAAATTATTCCCAAAAATTCAATTATTTTAAGGCATTTTAATAAAATTCTTTGCAAAATTCAATTATTTTCATAAATAACAACATTTATCACATGAATTCAATTATTTTTAAAAGTAATACAGTTTTTCTTGTAAATTCAATTTTTTTTTAAAATTCTAATTAAATCGTTAGCAAGAATTAAATTATTTTTATAAATAATAAAATGTTCTTTAGGAATTCAATTATTTTTAGAAAAATATTCAAAATTTAATTATTTTCAATAACTAGTATTTTCATAAAATTTCCTAAAAGAATTCAATTATTAAACAAAAATGTTTATAATATTTATTATATTTCGAAAAAATTAATTATTTTAAACCATGGTAATAAAATTCTTATAAAAAATTTAATTATTTTGAAAAATATTAGAATTTTTTTCACAGGAATTCAATTATTTTCAAATATTTTAATAAAATTGTTTGAAAGAAATCAATTATTTTACATACAATTTGAATTACATTTTTTTGAAATAATTCAATTATTCTCTTAAATTTCAATAAAATTCTACCAAAGAATTCAATTATTTCGATAAATAACAAAATTATTCCCGAAAATTCAATTATTTTCAGGCACTTTAATGAAATTCTTTGCAAAATTCTATTATTTTCATAAATAACAATCTTCATCACAAGAATCTAATTATTTCTAAAAGTGACAATTTTTTTTTTGAAAATTCATTTATTTTAAAAAATTCTAATAAAATTGTTCGCAAGAATTTAATTATTTTTTTATAAATAATAGATAATAAAATTTTAGCCATGGTTGAACCTTAGTCAAGGTAGGAACCCCGTTTCTTGAAAATGGTACTTGTATAGTCAAGGTTGGACTTCTTTTTCTAAAAATTATGAAAAATAATTGTCATTCTTTGTAGATTGTAGGGGAACGTAGTCAAGGTCGGACCCCTCTGTATAAAAATGTTACTTTTAGTTAGGGTCGGACCCTCTTTAAATAACTATAAAAAAAGGTGTTTATTGCAATTGGAAAATTAACACTTTTGTAAAAATCCTGGTAAAAATTCATTACTTAAGAATGATACTTCACTTTAATAAATTTAGAAGCAGAGAGTAGGAGAGAAGGAGAGAGAGAGAGAGAGATCAATTTTTTGTGAATGTATATAGTTTAAATTGAGTTTGAAATCTTAAAGATGCGGCATCGTGGCATCAACGTCAGTGGTGGGGTCGTTATTCAGACCGGCGAGAATTTATTATTTACTGTGTAAAATGGCAGCTTATCCTTACGAGGCCTTACACATGAAACCGTGTTTCCGCATTCATGACGTGGCTTGTATTTTTAATTTCACCCACTGTTGCATCTTTTTTTTCTGTACCTACTAAAAACGATGAAACAAACCACAATTTTATTTTCCTTTTTCGTCAAAAGTGTCTTGCGAACTGTCTCAATTTTCGCTTCTTTTAAAACTCGGCATATTCAATTGTTTCGTTATATTCTATTGAAAAAGAGAACTTCTACTTCCGTTACTTTCACTTGGTTTATGTTTACAAATCTTTATTTTGTGTTGCATTAAATTATTATTTATTAACTATCTATTCTTTATTATTAAAAAATTATTCCTATTCCTATTCCTATTCCTATTCCTATTCCTATTCCTATTCCTAATATATTCCTATTCCTATTATATTCCTATTCCTATTCCTATTCCTATTCCTAATATATTCCTATTCCTATTACATTCCTATTCCTATTCCTATTCCTATTTCTATTATATTCCTATTCCTATTCCTATTCCTATTCCTATTCCTATTCCTATTCCTATTCCTATTCCTATTCCTATTCCTAATATATTCCTATTCCTATTATATTCCTATTCCTATTCCTATTCCTATTTCTATTATATTCCCATTCCTATTCCTATTCCTATTCCTATTCCTATTCCTATTCCTATTCCTATTCCTATTCCTATTCCTATTCCTATTCCTAATATATTCCTATTCCTATTATATTCCTATTCCTATTCCTATTCCTATTCCTATTTCTATTATATTCCTATTCCTATTCCTATTCCTATTCCTATTCCTATTCCTATTCCTATTCCTATTCCTATTCCTATTCCTATTCCTATTCCTATTCCTATTCCTAATATATTCCTATTCCTATTATATTCCTATTCCTATTCCTATTCCTATTCCTATTCCTATTTCTATTATATTCCTATTCCTATTCCTATTCCTATTCCTATTCCTATTCCTATTCCTATTCCTATTCCTATTCCTATTCCTATTCCTATTCCTAATATATTCCTATTCCTATTATATTCCTATTCCTATTCCTATTCCTATTTCTATTATATTCCCATTCCTATTCCTATTCCTATTCCTATTCCTATTCCTATTCCTAATATATTCCTATTCCTATTATATTCCTATTCCTATTCCTATTCCTATTCCTATTTCTATTATATTCCTATTCCTATTCCTATTCCTATTCCTATTCCTATTCCTATTCCTATTCCTATTCCTATTCCTAATATATTCCTATTCCTATTCCTAATATATTCCTATTCCTATTATATTCCTATTCCTATTCCTATTCCTATTCCTATTCCTATTTCTATTATATTCCTATTCCTATTCCTATTCCTATAGTATCCTTATTTTATTCATATTCTAATCTTATTCTATTCCTATTCCTACTTTATATTGCTATTCAATAACTTTTTCAATTCTATTCCTATCATATTTTTATTCCTATTCTATTCCTTTTCTATTCTTACCTCTATTCTGTATTCCTATTCTATTCCATATTTCTCTTCCTCTATTCTTACTCCTATTTCTGTTATATATTCTATTCCTACTTTTACTTCTATTCTTTTTCCTATTCCTGCATCTATTTTATATTCCTATTCTTACTTCTATTTTGTATTCCTATTCAATTCTATATTCCTCTTGTAATGTTTATTAATTATTATTATTATTATTATTATGATTAATCCTAATAATTATTGTTTATTTTTATTTGAAATGTATTTGAATGTGGATTGGAAACGAATTTAGAAAAGTATTTAAAACCGGATTTCAAAAAGAAATTTAGAAAAGGATTTATTTATGGATTTGAAAAGCATTTTGAACAAGTTGTTCATTTTATGACCATTAAGCTTCCTCAATATATAAAAATTGCGGTTTTGCAAACTTTTGAAAAATTATGTACAAAATTTTATGTCCAGAAGATTGGTTAAAAATAAAATTATATAAATCATTTATAAGTTGTTGTATAAATATTTGGTGAAATTTACACTTTCATTTGCCAATTGCTTCTATTTTATGATAGAATAATCATTTCAAAATATTAATATTAATATTAAATTAATTATGAAAAAAATACCAAATTTGAATTTTTTGTGAAAAAGAAAAATATTTATTAATTTTATAAATTTTGATAAAATATATACTTTGTATACATCAATCGATTCGTGTTCTTGCCAGGAATGTAATTTTGAGAATAATTAATAAAAATATTAACAAATAAAAAAATTATTTCAGAAAATACAAAAAAAAAAATTTTCTGAATTTTAAAAAAATTGTATAAAAAAAAATTTTGTACATATTTTTGAAAATCCTTGTGTCAGATTTCAGGTATTAATGACTGCAATAAACCTGCAAAATTTCAGGACAATCCATCAAAATTTGTCTGAGATAATTTGTACACAATTTTTGTGACATACACACACACACACATACACACATACACACACACATACACACATACATACACACACACATACATCTGGACATTTGCTCATAATTGAATATACATATGTTCTAGATGAAAATGAGTCCATATAACCTTGTTTTGAAAAATTGAAAATCGTCACCAATGCAAAGCTTCCTCATGAGGAAGCAAAAGGATTGAAAAATTATTCTATTAGAATTTCAAAAGAATTTTTAAAAGCAAAATACAAAAAAATAAAAAAGTAACTTTTTTGAATGATTTCCTTTCAAGAGAAAAAGAAAAATTACGAAAATTGACTAAATAATAATTAATTGTAAATTAAATGCACATAGACCGGCTTCTGAGATGCATTTTGGAACGCATTTTGCTTACTTTACGAATTGCTTAACGAGCAAACGGGAGAGTGACTGATGGTTTAGGGACAAAGCAGGTTAATACAATCCGGTCGAATGCAACGCGACCGATAAGGGCGGCAGTGCATGTTAATTACTCGTGCGGGTTACTTAATCACGCCAGTTAAGGGTTAAGTTATCCCGCTGCAGCCTGCAATCGATAAGAACACCTCCTCTATTCAGTACCATTTTGTCCCCCAAAATTATTTTCACCCCTTCATTTCAAAATTAATTTTGCGAAAAAAAAGAATTAAACATTTTTTATCCCTTCTCCAATAAAGACAAACCTTTAATAAATATTACAAAAAAACATGGGATAAAAATAGATATACAGAATAGAAATAGGAATAGGAATAGAAAATAGGAATAGAAAACTATTATACATATTCCTATCCTTTTCCTATTTTATTCATGTTCTATTCATATTCTATTCCTATTATATTTCTCTTTCTATTCTATTCCTATTCTATTCCTAGTTTATTCCTATTTTTTATCTATTTTGTTCCTGTTCTATTCCTGTTCTATATTTCTATTTCTATTCTATTCCTATTCTATTCTTAGACTATTCCTATTCTTCATCTATTTTATTCATGTTCTATTCCTGTTCTGCATTTCTATTCCTATTCTATTTCTGTCCCTATTATATACGTATTTTATTCTATTCCAATTATATTCCTTTTCGATTTCTACTCTATTTCTATTCTATTCATATTCTATTATATTTCTCTTCCTATTGTATCCTTATCATATTATTATTCTATTCGATTTTTATTTTTATTCTATATTCCTATTCCTACTATATTTCTATTCCATTTCTATTCTAATCCTTTTCCTATTAATATTCGTTTTCTATTCTATTCTATATTCATATATAAAAAATTATAAAAAAGGAATATAGAGTATGAATGGAAAAATCTATATTCATACATTAAAAAATTATAAAATAGAGATATAGAGTAGGAATAGAAAACGAATACAATAGGAATAAAATGTGAATAGGATAGAATGGAATAGCAACAGGAATATAGAATAAGAATATGAATCGAATAGAACATGAATATAATAGAAATACTAATTCTATTCCTATTCAATTTATATTCCTATTCTATTCTATTCATATTTTATTTCAGTTTTATTTGTTTTCTATAAATAGAAAAGGAATAGGAATATAATAAGGATACAATAGAAATAGAAATATAATATGAATAGAAATATAAAATAGGAATAGAAATATAGAATAGAAATATAATAAGAATACAATAGGAATAAAAATATAGAACAGGAATAGAATAGGAATAAAATAGGTATAGAAATATAATAGGAATAGAATACGAATAGAACATGAATAAAATAGGAATCGAATAGAAATAGAACATGTACAGAATAGGAATCGAATAGAATAGGAATAGAATAGGAATAGAATAAGAATAGAATAGTAATCGAATAGGAATAGAATAGGAATCGAATAGGAATAGAAATAGAAAAAAATCATAAATATAATATTTTAGTCAAAAATTTTTGAATATTTGTTACCGAACTTCTTTTTGGTTTTCATTATTGAAAAGTGCGTAAAATAAGTACATGTTATTGAATTTTTTTCCTTAAGAGAAACTGATTAAAATAATAATTTTCGTTTCCGGTGGAAGATATATATAGATATATATTCGGGATCTGTATATAAGAGAAAATATCAAAGCTTCATTAGCTTCGGCTCATTCGCCTTTTTATCGGCGAGCGCATTCAAGCTAATTCGAACAGGATTATAAACAAAAAGGAGGAATACAGACGCATATATCCAAAGGCTTACATTATACGAATCACACAAAGACATCGAGTGCAGTAAAAAGAAAGTCTATCAAGTTTATACCATCTGGATTTAATTCAAATATATATGTATAGACGGCATTCAAGTTTTTAAATTTTTTTTTCTCCTTTCTCATTAAAAATAGGGGATGATTTTCCTCTCTTTAAAAAAAAGATGATTTATACAATTAAAATATTGAAATACTTCATTTCAAAAAAGAAAACTAAAACCTACCTTTAAAACTAGGGGAAATTAAAATTAAACGTAAGGGTAAAAAAACTAATGTTTAAGAAATTAAAATACGAAAAAAAATTCGTTTAATAAAAATAAATTAGTAACAGTTTTAAAGAATTATTTGCAGAAATTCTATTACTTTCTATATGATAATAATAATAATAATAATAAAAACATTTTTTAAACAAGACACATTGAAATAAAAAAGAATACAGTTTTTCTTATAAAATAAATAACATTAACTGCGTTTTTATCACTAAGAAAAATTGTTTTTCTACATTAATTAATAAGTAACTATTGTTATGTTTTGGAATATTAAATAAAGTTTAAAAAGTAAATCACAGTTTGTAATTCAAAACAATTTTGTTCAATTGTTTTTTGTTGGTATTTAATCTTTATAACATTAAATTATAAACTTTTATTAATTTTAAAATTCAGAAAAACATTTGAAAAGAATAATTATAAAAAAATTGGAAAACAACAAAGCAAACAATATAAAAAATAACAACAGACGTGTAGAATATAGCAATTATTAATATAGAAGATATTGCTAATTTAAAAAAACAACTTAAAAAAAACAAATAATAAAAGCAATAAAAGTTTAAAAAAATTGTTTTTCTTTTTATTTAAAACGATTATTAAAAAAAAAATATTGTTTCCGAAAGAATATTTTATTCAATTAAACGTTTCTGTTTCACAATATGCTTAAAAAAATAACTCATCAATTTTTGTAAAATTCTTCCTGAAATAAATAATAAAATAAATAAAACAATATACAAATTAAAGTTTCAAAAGAGTGAATTGTTAATCAATTAAAGTTTTAAATATTTATATTGTTTAAATTTTGGAAAAATTGAAATTTAGATTAACTGAATTTGAGTTTAATTTAATTACAGTAACAGAATTCTAAAGGTTAAAAATTTCAACAATTTTAATGCAGAGTCAATTAAAAATTCAATCGATGGAAATTCCTAGAATTTAGAATTTAAATCTATTGAAATATGAATTAATTAAAAAATTTAAAAAACTACTTTTAATTGAAAATTTTATAAAAATTTTATTAAATAGGTACAAAAATTAAAAAAAGGTGACAGTTCTGTGATTCCTGTAATATAAAAACTTAAAAATACTTTCAAGAAATTATTAAAATTTTTAACTAATTTTTAATGGAAAATAACTAATTTGTTATTGTAACTAATGTTTTTAATATTTACTAACTACTTTACTAACTAACATACAAACTTAATTACTAATTAATTTACTAACTTAACTTAGTTACTAACTAACTTAACCTAGTTACTAACTAACTAACAAACTTAATTACTAATTTACTAACTTAACTTGGTTACTAACTAACTTATTTACTTAAAATAGTTACTAAGTAACTATTGTCCCTAGTGAAGCAAAATTCGTCGAATTTTTACTAATCGTTGACTTTGTGTTTGATTTAAAGTAATATTTCCTTCATAGTAAAAAATAATACCAAAATGGATTAAACTGTTGCAGATTATTTTAATCTATTCTGGTGTTATTTTAACACCTCAGGTCTGTAAATGTAGATGTATGTGTGCTAATGTTTATTTGTACAAAAAGAAATTACAAAAAGTTACAAGAGGTACAGAAAGTGACTGAAGTTATAAAAAAAATACTAGAGGGACAAAAAGTTACTGAAGTTATAAAAAATTTACTAGAGGGTCAAAAAGTTACTGAAGTTACAAAAATGTTATTAAAAAGAAATAAAGTTACTATAGGTACAAATAGTTTCTAGAGTTACAGAAATTGACTGGGGGTTTAAAAATTTACTAGAGGTACTAATAGTTACTGGAGGTACAATAACTTATTAGAGAGTTACTAGAGGTACACAAAGTTACTAGAGGTACAGAAAAATACTGAAGTTACAAAAAAGTTACTAGAGATACATAAAGTCACTGGAGGTACAAAAAGTTACTAGAGGTACAGAAAGTGACTGAAGTTATAAAAAAATACTAGAGGGACAAAAAGTTACTGAAGTTATAAAAAATTTACTAGAGGGTCAAAAAGTTACTGAAGTTACAAAAATGTTATTAAAAAGACATAAAGTTACTATAGGTACAAATAGTTTCTAGAGTTACAGAAATTGACTGGGGGTTTAAAAATTTACTAGAGGTACTAATAGTTACTGGAGGTACAATAACTTATTAGAGAGTTACTAGAGGTACACAAAGTTACTAGAGGAACAAAAAGTTACTAGAGGTACAGAAAAATACTGAAGTTACAAAAAAGTTACTAGAGATACATAAAGTCACTGGAGGTACAAAAAGTTACTAGAGGTACAGAAAGTGACTGAAGTTATAAAAAAATACTAGAGGGACAAAAAGTTACTGAAGTTATAAAAAATTTACTAGAGGGTCAAAAAGTTACTGAAGTTACAAAAATGTTATTAAAAAGACATAAAGTTACTATAGGTACAAATAGTTACTAGAGTTACAGCAATTGACTGGGGGTTTAAAAATTTATTACAGGTACTAATAGTTACTGGAGGTACAATAACTTATTAGAGAGTTACTAGAGGTACACAAAGTTACTAGAGGAACACAAAGTTACAAGAGGTACGGAAAAATACTGATGTTATAAAAAAGTTACTAGAGATACATAAAGTCACTGGAGGTACAAAAGTTACTAGAGGTACAAATAGTTACTAGAGGTACAAAAAGATACTAGAGTTACAGAAAGTTACTGGAAATTCAAAAATTGACTAGAGGTACTAATAGTTACTAGAGGTACAATAACTTATTAGAGAGTTACTAGAGGTACACAAAGTTACTAGATGAACCAAAAATTACTAGAGGTACAGAAAAATACTGAAGTTACAAACAAAGTTACTAAAGATACATAAAGTTACTGGAGGTACAAAAGTTACTAGAGGTACAAATAGTTACTGGAGTTACAGAAAGTTACTGGAAATTCAAAAATTGACTAGAGGTACTAATAGTTACTAGAGTTACAATAACTTATTGGAGCTATTAATAGTTACTAGAGGTACAAAAAATTATTAGAGCTATTAATAGTTACTAGAGGTACAAAGAGTTACTAGAGGTACAGAAAGATACTGAAGTTACAAAAAAGTTACTAGAGAAACATAAAGTTACTGCAGGTACAGAATGTTACTAAAGCAACAAAAAGTTACTGAAGTTCCAAAAATATTACAAAAATTTTCAAATAACGGGGGTCTCACATTGACTTAGGTCCAACCCTGACTATGTTTTACTTTTATAAAAATGTGACAATTAATTTTTACAATTTTCACTTAAATCGATTGTTTTTGAAATTTTGTTATAATCTTCAATTTCTTATAATTTATTTAATCAATTATTGTTTATCTATTACAATTAGCTAAGATGTCAATTATTATTAAA
Source organism: Leptopilina heterotoma (assembly GCF_015476425.1). NCBI lineage: Eukaryota > Metazoa > Arthropoda > Insecta > Hymenoptera > Figitidae > Leptopilina > Leptopilina heterotoma. Next base: position 5,458,318 of record NW_025110842.1, read on the forward strand.
AGAGCATATAAATTAAGGCCTAGATAGGGCAACTTTCAAATTAAAGAAAAAATAATCTAAATCCCTTTTTTTTGTTAAAATTTAATTATGTTCATAATTATGTAATTACTTTCTGGAAAATAATTGTAAATGTTACACAAAAGACTTAAAGAAGATACACACACATATATATATATATATATATATATATATATATATATATATATATATATATATATATATATATATATATATATATATATATATATATATATATATATATATATATATATATAAAATTGCGCATTAACGTTCGTACTAAAATTATATCCCTTTCCTATATACAACCTTCTCTTCCCGTCCCGCTGGATTTAATTAAAGATGGAATCTCCGTGGCGGCACGCCGTGTTTTTTACGTAAATAATTAATATTGTAATGGACTGAAGAGAGTAAACTATCTCCCCCCCCTTCTTCTCCACCCCCGAAAGAAGATGAGAAAAGAAGAGATAAAAAAAAGTTTAAAAAAAAGTTTTCATAAGAGAGAAAGATGTAAACGAGAGAATACGAGTGAGAGAGAGAGAGAGAGAAAAATTTAAAAGAGTGAGAGAAAAGTAAGAACGCACATTATAGACAAGGAGACAAAATAAAGATACACGATATATGGGGTTTAGAAATACCTGCCGAGTCAAAGGTTACGATCAAAAAGATAATACCTGGTTATATGCATTTCACATATTATTTAAAATTAAGCTGTGTTAATATATACCTACTCAAATTAGTCAAAGGATTTCTTTCTTTACAACTTCTCTCTCTGTTTCTCTCTCTTGACTGAAGCTTTATGATGAAAAGACTTTTGTCAGAAAATTTATTAAGTTTTCTATTTACTTATGTTTTTCAAAAAAATTGAAAGAAAGAAGATAATAATAATTATGTTAATATTGAATTTATAAGTCATTGAGTTAAAAATGGGAATACAATGTGAAATAGTTTTTTTTATAAAAATTGTAGGATATGGGAATAAGAGTAAGAGGTAAGAAGTGCAAGAGAGAGAGAGAGAGAGAGAGAGAGATTAAAAAAGGCGAAAAAGACTCAGAGAGAAAGAGAGTGAAAGAGATTGAGAGAGTAAGAGAAATAAAGAGAGAAAAAGAGGGCGAAAGAGATTGAGAGAGGAAGAAAGTGAAAGAGATTGAGAGAGTAAGAGCAAAAAGAGAAAAGAGAGCGAAAGAGATTGAGAGTGAGAGAGAAAGATAGAAAGGGGGTGGAAAGGTGGAAGGGGGCAATCTTGCTAATGTAGCACCGTCTCATCCTGCACACCCTCGCCTCGCCACGACCAAACCACTAGGTATAAATAACGCGAGGGCCCGTCATGCCCCTCTCACTTCCTCCCACCCACACATTCACCTTGTCTCCTGCCACCCCTGAATGCCGCCGACCTTTCTATCTAACCCCCTACCCCTTCTCCGTATACTAACCGCACGAGCCCCGTTGAGATACACGTAAAAGCTTCGAAAGGGATAAAATGCCAAAAGCTTCTTTACTGAATCGACAAAGATACTTCGCGTATATACACTAATCCACCAAAAAAAGTATACTCTACAAGTTACTTTATATTTGATGGTTTCTTTTATATAATCAGGTTGAAATGGTTTTTTTAATCTTCGAAATTATGGGATAAGCTTGCTGCAAGATGTCTGAAGTATTATCAAGCTTGCGTCAAGTTAGACGTGGAATCTTGCCAAGCTTGTTGCAAGCTCTTCGACCAAGATGTTCAGACTTGATAAATGCTCATCGACTAATACTTCCAGGCTTGCTGCAAGCTCACCGATCAATATTGCCAGGCTTGCTGCAATATCACAAACCAATATTGACAGACTTATGTCAATCACACAAACCAATATTGCAAAGCTTGGTAAAAGCTCATTGACCAATTTTTCCAGGCTTGTTAAAAGCTCCTCGACCAATCTTAGTAAAATCTCATTGACCAATGTTTCCAGGCTTGCTAAAAATATATAAATTGATATTGATGTGAAAACTTATGACCACTTGTATTCAAAACAAGTTTACATGTTAAAAATATCAAAATCCTAAAGTCATAAAAAACGTTGTCAAATATTTATCCTAGCCCATACTCGCAATAAGATAAAAGTTGGGGAAAGAGTCAAGCTTCATTTTGGTACCAACCGGAACTTGATATCTTGCATACAAGAAAACTTATAGCCTTTTGAATAAAAAACTATTTTTCATGTTGAAAATATTAAAATCTTAAAGTCATAAAAAACGTTCTTAAATATTTATCCTAGCTCATACTCGTAATGAGATAAAAGTTAGGGAAAGAGTCAAGCTTTATTTTGGTACCAACCGGAAGTTGATATCTTGCATACAAAAAAACTTGTGGCCATTTGAATTCAAAACAAGTTTACATGTTGAAAATATTAAAATCCTAAAGTCATAAAAAACGTTCTTAAATATTTATCCTAGCTCATACTCGAAATGAGATAAAAGTTAGGGAAAGAGTCAAGCTTTATTTTGGTACCAACCGGAAGTTGATATCTTGCATACAAAGAAACTTGTGGCCATTTGAATTCAAAACAAGTTTACATGTTGAAAATATCAAAATCCTGAAGTCATAAAAAACGTTGTCAAATATTTATCCTAGCCCATACTCGCAATGAGATAAAAGTAAGGGAAAGAGTCAAGCTCTATTTTGGTACAAACCGGAACTTGATATCTTGTATACAAGAAAACTTGTGGCCATTTGAATTCAAAACAAGTTTACATGTTGAAAATATCAAAATCCTGAAGTCATAAAAAACGTTGTCAAATATTTATCCTAGCCCATACTCGCAATGAGATAAAAGTAAGGGAAAGAGTCAAGCTCTATTTTGGTACAAACCGGAACTTGATATCTTGTATACAAGAAAACTTGTGGCCATTTGAATTCAAAACAAGTTTACATGTTGAAAATATGAAAATCCTAAAGCCATAAAAAACGTTGTCAAATATTTATCCTAGCCCATACTCGCAATGAGATAAAAGTTAGGGAAAGCGTCAAGCTCTATTTTGGTATAAACCGGAACTTGATATCTTGCATAAAAAAAAACTTGTGGCCATTTGAATTCGAAACAAGTTTACATGTTGAAAATATCAAAATCCTAAAGTCATAAAAAACGTTATTAAATATTATTCCTAGCCCATACTCGCAATGAGATAAAAGTTAGGGAAAGAGTCAAGCTTCATTTTGGTACCAATTGGAACTTGATATCTTGCGTACATGAAAACTTGTGGCCAAATGAATAAAAAACTAGTAATGTATTATTGCATATAATTTCGATCTGCCAGACAATATTTTCTAAGGGGAGACTTCGTCTACATTTTTAAATATTATAAGAAAATTATTATTTTAATCTTTGATAAAATTATTTTTATAGTATTATTTTGAAAGAAAACATTGTTTTTAAGTTGAAATGGTAAAAAATACCATTGTTAGTAAATTTTTTTATATGGAAATTCACTTGTTTATTTTGCCTACTAATTTCAAATTATAATTTTGTCATAATTTTTCTATATTTTGTTTTTTATTTTAAAAAATTATGATTTAAATTCAGTTAGAAAATAAAAAAGAAAATTTTCATTTTAAAAAATTGAATAAATTTTTAGTAATTTTTTAAAATGGTATTTTCTAAGATTTTCAACCTAAAAGCAATGTTTTTTTAAAAAACGGTTTAACAATTGTAAAAATCAATTTTTTCATCTGGCAATTTGTTTTTATATACAAAAGCACATTTTCTACAAAATTAAGGAATGATTTTTAAATCTATTTAAGAAAAATAAATATTCAAGGAGGGTCATAATAGTTTCTGACAGATTTTGTTTTCTGAACATTGATTTCTTCTTAAAAAATTAGTCTAAAAATAATTTTATGGAAGAATTAAATCATTTTCTTGACATAGTTAAAATGTAGTCGAAATCTCCCTTTAATGAAACTTTTATTTCTTTGTAGAAAAAAATGAAAAAATTTGCATGATACTTATGTGTCAATTGTTATTTTTACTTATTTTTTATTAGATATTTAATTATTATAATAAAAGCTATCTATTTCAATTTTACCATTAGATTTTTCTTTTTCATTTGCAGGAAGAGCAACGAAAGAAAATCACAGCGGGACGTCTTAATTCTCGAAGCATTGTTAACGTTCGGTCAGTAACAGTTAGTAGATTCGAGTCAATTATATAAGATCATTCGAAAGAACGCACTTTTGGTAGTGCCACGTGTTTTTATAAATTTTTAATTTCGGGAGTGTTTCGATTGTCTTCTAAATTCGCTTTCGTTAGATAAAAATTTTTTGAGTTCTGCTTTTGTTTTTATTTTTGAAAATCTATTTCTAAATTTAAATTTTATTTTAAAATCATCGGAAATATGTTTTGATTAAAAAAAAAACGCATTCGGGTGTCGGTGGATTTCTGCTCAATTTGGACTTCATTCTTCAGGACTCGAATGGGATGGAGAGTTCAGAAACTTAAAAATAAAGGTAAAATATTTTATTATTATAAGCGTAAATTTATTATTTATATAAAAAAATTGTTAGATAATAGAAATTTTAATTCTACTTTTTTAAATAAAATTTTTAATTCACGACGCGAAGAGATGGACCTTAGAAAGATATAAGTTGAAAATTGGCTGCTCTAGTTAAGGTTAATAAAATAATAATTATAAATTCAAAAATCAAAAAAATTTGCCAAAAAAGAAAAATAAATTTGAAAAAGCCCGCCTTAGAGTTGTTTGCCAGATGGCGCCATTGACTCTCTCACAAGTGGTAATGATTTTGGATCAAATTATAGTTATAATATAAGAAGTTATAATTTTGATATTATTATTATCATCATCATTGTTATTATTACTATTTTTATTACTACTAATATTACTATCCTTATTATTGTTATTACTATTTTTATTATTAGGTATATTAATAACAACAAAGTTCGCTAAAAAGTGAGAAATAAGTTAGGCCCCTAAATTTTTGCTCCTTAGGTTCTTTTCTTCACTCCGCGGCATATTTTAAATATTTAAATCCTTTTTACTTAAAAAAATTATTTAAATATTAAAAAAAGCATTACCCTTTACATTTTAAAACTAAAAATATAATGTAAAATTTTAAAAAATGTACAAAAATACTATACAAAAAAGAATAAACTAGTAAAATTATTCCGAAGGCAAAAACTATGATAACTTAAAAATTTTGAGGGACAATTTTCCAAATACAATATCCCTTGCGAAATGTCCAACTTTTGGACGTAATTAATTCCCGGAGCTAACGGAATGCCATAATTAATTCTCTACGATTTGTTGCAACGAGAATGGGACACAGAAAGTCCAATGTGGTGGTAGTGAGCGCGAAGGGGTTAGGAGAGAGAGAGGGGGGAAGGAGGTTGGAGAGAATAGGGCGGAAACGGGTAGTAGGACTGTAACAATATGTATTATCTGCGATTAGAAACCTGGCACCTAGCCGCTATGCAATTAATTAAATTTAGTTTATATCCAGATTGGCCATTAACTTGATGGTTATGTTTGAAAGCTTCTCGACACACATTTTCCACTCTTCCCCCCTCCCTTCTTCCCTCTCTCTCCCTCTCTTTCTCTGTTCTAAAGGAATTTCAATTACAAAAGTTTCACTCTAATTTGAATCTCGTGCGCGCAAAATTCTCCTCTGTCAAAAACACAAAACATTTTGTTTATTAAGAATCAATTTTTTGTTTATTTATTAAAATAATAGAGTGAAATGTGTTTTTTTAGGATAATGTTCTTTTTTAAGGTTATCCGGTGTAATTAGAGCATTAAACCTCAACGTATTTTAGTGCATTTGGAGGCTTTTTGGGGTTGAGAGTTTCGGAAATAACCTCCAAATACACTAAACATCGTAGACTTTACAAATTTGTAACTTAACCTCCAAATACATTAAATAAAGTAGATAAATTTAAAAATTATATTTATTGAGTCTAATTTGAATTTTTTTGTTACAGGTACGAGGAGGAGTGTTTTCTCCTACAGTGGGGGTTAAAGTTAATAAAAATTACGATCGAATTAAAAAAGAAAGAAAAAAGTGAATTTTCTTAAAAATACAAATTTTGAAAACAGTTTTCTGTTACCGATATTTATCGACACTGGTTTATTAGTAGTGAAAATTTAAAAGCCGTATTCTGTTACTGACACTTATCGACACTGCTTTATTGGGAACATTTTTGTCAATAGTATGGGTTAAGTTAATAAACATTACGATCGAATTTAAAGAAAGTAGGGAATTTTACAAAAGAGTACAACATTAAAAAACAGTTTTCTATTACCGACACTTTCCGACATTTCTTATACTAGATTAGAGAAACTGTCAGATTATAGAAGACACTTTTTAAAGTTTTTAATTAAATTTTAACATCTGTAACAGTATCAATATTGGTTTTTTTTATCCTCAAATTTTGGGTTTCTATCTCAATCTCCAAATACATTAGATAACACTGACGTTTCAAATTCCTAACCTCAAAAAAAACTATAGAAACCTAATTTTTTTGAATTTTTAATATAACCTTCAGAATACACTAGAAAAAGAATATGTTTGAAGTAAAAAATAATTTCTCTGTTATACTTCCGAACTTATCTCTCTGAATCAGAAAATAAGTGACTCGTAATTTTAGCGTAGTTGATTGTTTTGTAGTTACTATGAAATGAAGGGTTTTTTTTCTGTTTCTTCGTTTTGGTCGATTTCTTGGGAAAGTTGGAAGAAGAGGGGGGGGGGAGGGATGGATGGATAGATGGAGTATTTGTGTGTGTGTATGTTTCAATATGGGGCAGCGTGTGCACTATATTCGAGGAGAGGAGCCAATCAAAATGCCTAGTATATCGCCGTCAGCTTCGCTAATTAGACGCCACGTAAATCAGTCCTGAAACTCAGCGTTAATTAACACGGGTTTCCGTTGGAGTCGCTTATCCACCTATTTATCGAACGACACGAACGCAATGTGGCCAGACGCGTGCGTGTCTGTTAAACGCTTCAGGTTCAGTTTGTCTCTCTCTGTCTCTCTCTATCTCTCGGCCATAGAGATTGGCAGGCACCGATACTTTATTATGTACATATGTACACTTGATGTGATGGCACATATACTCTTTGTGCTGAGGCCATCAGGAAATAGTGGGACGAATTTTGTTACGTGAAAATACGTTAAAACTACGTAAAAGGAATAATTTTTAGGAAATTTTTGTTTTAATTTAGATTAAATACGTGAAAGGGTTGAAAATTAGTAAAAAGTGTCGAGAATATTGATACTGAGAATGAAGTTTGCATTTGGGGTGGGGAACATAACCTCAAAATGCATTGCAAATTTTTATGCGCAGACTCAGTTAATAAACTACTTACTTAATTGTCGTTTATAAACTACATGCCTAACTAACTACTTAACTACCTAAATAATTAAATACTTAACAAAACAACTGCTTATTAATTTAACTATTACACTAACTCACTACTTAACTCATCAAATGCTTATCTAATTAACTACTTAACTACTTCATTAATCAACTACTTGCCTCATTAATGACATAAACATTAACTGTTTAGCTAATTAACTACTTAGTTAATAACCTACTCACCTAATTAACTTCTTAGTTAATAACCTACTTACCTAATTATCTACTTAGTTAATAACCTACTTACCTAATTAACTATTTAACTACTTAGTTAATAACCTACTTACTTAATTAACTACTTAACTCATTAACTACTTGACTCATTTACTACTTAACTCATTAACTAATTAGCTAATTAACTACTTACCAACTTATCTAATTAAATACTTAACTACTTAGTTGTTTACCTACTTACCTAATTAACTACTTCATTAATTAATCATTTAGCTAGTTAACCACTTAACTACTTACCTATTTAACGACTTAACTACTTTATTAATTAACTACTAACCTAATGAATTACTTTAAACATAAAACTGCTTATCTAATTAACTACTTAATTAATAACCTACTTACCTAATTAACTACTTAACTACTTCATTAACTAACAACTTACCTAATTAATTACTTAAAACATCAACTGCTTAGCTAATTAACTACTTAACAACTTAGTTAATAATCTACTTACCTATTAACTACCTAATTAATTAAATACTTAACTAATTGATCACTAAACTAATTTACTCCTAACTAATGAATTACTTTGCCAATTAACTAATTAATTACTAAACTATCTAACTAATTAACCCCAAATTAGTTAATTGCTTGACAAATTGACGACTTAGTTCCTTAACTGATTAACTAATGTACAAATTAATTGATTAACTACTTAAATAATTAATAACTGAGTAGAGTTACTTAAATAATTATCTACAGAACTGCTTATCTAATAAACTAATTAAAATACTAATTGTTAAGAATAACAATATCTATAATAAACTGCATACCAGTTTGGATTTCAAAATTTTTATTTACATTTCCATTTCTCTTGATATGTATAAAATTGCTCTAATTTCTATTGTTATTTCAGGGAGACTGCTCCTAATTAGCGCTTGCACTCCCCCTCCCCTTTTCTCTCGTATTAGGAACGGGCAGGTACCCTAGGGTTAAATAAGCTCTCTCTCTGAGTAATATATATACATATATAAAATATATATATACATATACTGTATATAGACAGAAAGAGAGAGATACTATTGTATTTACGCAGATAGAGAGACAGAGAGAGAGAGAGAGAGAAGACTCTGCCGCATTGCACATAGAGTACAATAATTATTCTGGACTTTGCCTGAATAATTACGCAATAACTAGGTGAACCTGAATTTGACGGCTCATCGAATGCCAAAACCGATTGTCTAGATTCAAGACAGATTAATTCCATTATAAACAGTAAACGTTTCACATAAAAAATATTATTAATTCCATTTATTATCATTGTCATTATTTTATAATTTAATTGCTCTTTATAACAGAAATTATTTTTTTTTTAAATTTAACCCTCTTTAGTAGCAGAGAATATTCATTATTTTTAAATACTTAAAATATTTAATAAGAGGATTTGGATTATTTATTTTAAAATTTTCTATAATAATAATAATCTTAGGATTATTATATAAAATACCCGACCTTTCGAATATTTATTTAAAATTATGTGGAAACGTTAGATTAAATTTGTGGATGTGTGTTTATATTCCACTGGGATTTTGTAGAAAAATATTAGTTTTTAGAGAAAAATTAAAAAATTTGACTTCTAAAATTACCACTTGTGAGAAAGTCAGTGGTGCCCTCTGGCAATCAATTCTAACGCGGGCTTTTTTAAATTTAAACATTTCTTTCTTCGTTTTTATCAAATTAATTTGATTATTATTGTGATTATTCTCATTATTATTACTATTATTATTACTTTTATTATTATTTTTCATTAATATTGTTACTTTTCTTATTTTAACTATAACTTGACCTAAAAATATTACCACTTGTGAGAAAGTTAGTGGCTCTCTCTGGCAATCAATTCTAACGCGGGCTTTTTCAAATTTGAACATTTCTTTTTTCGCTTTTAGCAAATTAATTTAATTAATATTAAGATTATTATTATTACTTTTATTGTTTTTTATCAATATTGTTACTTTTCTTATTTTTACTATAACTTGACCCAAAAATATTACCACTTGTGAGAAAGTCAATGGCGCCCTCTGTCATATCAATCCAACGCGGGCTTTTTCAAATTTTTAATTTTATTCTCGCTTTTAGTAAATTAATTCAATTCTTTTAAATTTATTAATTATCAATTTTCGTAATTTATTCTTAATTAAAAATTTGAAATTTAACAAAAACTTTAAAATTAAAAATTGAAATTTAAAAAAATTTAACGAAAAAATAAAATATCGAAGGGGGTAATTCACTGAATGAATTAAAAAATAGATTCGTTTTGGGATGAGGGGTAAGTTTTGAACAATAGTTGGTTAATTACAATCAATTGAAGTATATTGATAGTAATAGGAGTAACGTAACCGTGTGAGTCTTACCCGTTTTTTTTATTATGCGATAGAGGAAAGTGGGTAGGCGGGGGGACTCACAGGGTGAGACAGAAAAGGGGAGAGGGAGAAGTGATGAAGGGATGAGGGCACCTCTCGTTAGAACGCTCGTTAAGAGCTGTTTAGGATGGCAAGGTGTCGGATAATAATGCCGACGAATGGTGGGGCTGTTTCTAACGACCATCGTAACCTTTTCATCCGATCGGATTTGATGCACGCAAATTACTCCGCGTCAACGAAGAGCTCTTGTACTGATATATATGTATATACATACATTTCACTATATACGTGTGTACGTACCTTTATCCATATATGTCTACTTTCATATTTGTATACGTGCGTTTATGTATGTATGCACCTTTATATTTGTAAACGTACATTTATGTATGTATGCACCTTTATATTTGTAAATGTACCTTTATGTGTATATACCTCTATAAATATATTTATACATACATATGAATCTATATATTATATATATATGTGGATAAATTTAGAATTGTATATATACGAATGTAATCGCCATGATTTGTGAGAGCTTTCTCCATAATAATGATCCAGGTTTAAAAGACTCCACTCACAAATATTATATGTTTATATACATCTACATCATATCGCCCTTTTTTATTCTCACAGTTCCTTACCCCTCCTTTACTGCTAGATTTCGTCTGAAAGAGGGAAAGATAATTTCGATAATTGTATATTTCTGAATTAAAACCAAATTTTTAGATCCAAAATTAAATTATAGTTTTTATTTATTGCCCCAGTTAAAGAAGTTTACTAATAGTTCAAGTTAACTTAGTTTAAAGTTGTTTTATAGTACAACCACACAACGATAGTTTCATAAAACTATCGTTTCGTATTAAAAGACGCTAGTTTAAGAAAAATATTAAAAACCCTTAAAAATAAAAATAAGTTTAATTCTAAATTTTTATAAAAACGAATTTTTTTAAAAACTATAAATTAAGTTTAGCAATCAAGCAGTTTATGTTTTAACGACTGTCATATGAAATGACAAAACAAATGTAGTAGATGAAACGTAGGTTTTAAAAGGAGGTGGGAGAAGAAAGAGAAGGAGATAAATCTGCAAATAATCAAAGCTTTCGTTTATTGCGTGAAAGAAGATCGGACAGACATTCGTTTTTTTGAAAGAGAAAATAACGAACCATTAATTGATGATCGCGCTCGATTATATTCCCTTCCATGGATGTGATTCCAGCAAGATCAGAAATGCCATTAACGACGCAACCAACGAAAGAAAAGAGCGAGCGCGCGTATCCAACCAGTAAACTGGCCTAACGAAGGGGGATTCCCTGGATTCTTGGATCTTAGACTTATGGAAAGAGAGAGAGAGAGAGATTGCTAAACCAAACTGCCTCGGGCTTACTCTTTAAAAAGCACACTCTTCTTTCAGACCGACTTTAACGAAACTAAATCATTCCGTCTTCTAATCAAATTAGGTCTCCAATTCTTGCAAATACTTTTTAAAATAAACTAACAAAGGGCGGGACATTTCATTTTTTTGTTATTTAAAAAAAGTCTCTTTTTTTCTCTTTCGTGCTCTTTTTTTAGTGGATTTCTTCTCCTTATAAATATACCCATTAGGGAACTATTTAATTTTTACTTTTAATTTCATCTTAACATTTGATTTACTTTGTTTAATTTACGTATAGAAATTTAATTAATAATTACTTTCAATTACAATGAATACAAAAATAATGCAGATTCCTGTTATCGACAATTACCGACATTATAGTAATACTAGTAATAAATATATTAAAAGGAAATAATATCTATTGAGTCCAATTTCGAAATTGTTTTTTCTGTTACATGTACGAGGAGGAGTATTTTCGCCTACAGTGGGGGTTAAGTTAATAAAAATTCCGATCGAATTAAAAACCGAAAGGAAAAAGTACATTTTTTCAAGAATGCAAAATTTAAAAGCAGTTTTCTGTTACCGACACTTATCGATACTGCTTCATTAGGGGAATTTTTGACAATAGTGAGGGTTAAGTTAATAAAAATTACGATCGAATGTAAATGAGGAGAAAAAGAGAATTTCCCAAAAAGATACTAATTTAAAAGCAGTTTTCTGTTACCGACACTTATCGATACTGCTTCATTAGGGGAATTTTTGACAATAGTGAGGGTTAAGTTAATAAAAATTACGATCGAATGTAAATGAGGAGAAAAAGAGAATTTCCCAAAAAGATACTAATTTAAAAGCAGTTTTCTGTTACCGACACTTATCGATACTGCTTCATTAGGGGAATTTTTGACAATAGTGAGGGTTAAGTTAATAAAAATTACGATCGAATGTAAATGAGGAGAAAAAGAGAATTTCCCAAAAAGATACTAATTTAAAAGCAGTTTTCTGTTACCGACACTGCTTTATTAGGAGCATTTTCGACAATAGTTTGGGTTAAGTTAATAAAAATTACGATCAAATTAAATTAAATTTTTTAATTAAAATTAAAAAGGAAGGCGGAAGGGAATTTTCCAAGGCGTTTTCAATTTAAAAGTAGTTTTCTGTTACCGACACTTATCGACACTACTTTATTAGAAACAATCTCGCCTAAAACGAGGGTTAAGTTAATAAAAATTACGATCGAATTTTAAAAAAAGGAGAAAAAAGAAAATTATCCCTAGAGTACATAATTTAAAAGCAGTTTTCTGTTTCCGACACTTATCGACACTACTTTATTGGAAATATTGTCGCCTACACTGGGGGTTAAGTTAATAAAAATTACGATCGAATTTTAAAAAAGGAATTATCCAAAGAGTATACAATTTAAAAACAGTTTTCAGTTACCGACCTTTATCGACACTGCTTCATGAGGAGCATTCTCGCCAGTGGAAAATGTAAAAGCAGTTGTTTGTTACTGACAATGTTTTATTAGTAGTATTCTCGACTGAAGTGTGTGTTAAGTTTATAAAAATTACGATCGAATTAAAAAAAGTGAATTTTCCAAATGTAGAAAATTTAAAAGAAGTTTTCTATTACCGACACTTATCAACGCTGCTTTATTAGAAATATTCTCGCCTAAAGAAGGATTGAAGTTAATAAAAATTACGATCGAATTAAAAATAGGAAATTTTCCAAAGAGTATAAAATTTAAAAGCAGTTTTCTGTTACCGACATTTATCGACACTAGTTTATTAGAAGCATTCTTGCCTATAGTGGGGGTTAAGTTAATAAAAATTAAGATCGACTTAATAAAAGAAGAAAGAAAAAACTAAATTTTTTAAAGAATACAAAATTTGAAAGCAGTTTTCTGTTATTATTAATATTATTATTTTTATTAAGGACATTAAGAGGAATAAATTTTTGCTAAAAAATAGAAAATAAAATCTCAAATGTCTTTTACAATAATAAGGACTTTCTCATCTGCTTCTTGGCGAAATTCCAGTATCTTTCTGCGCGAGAAATCCCGCACCAATGTCACTGTCATATCCTCTACATATATATGTATATTCACTTTACCACCTTATTGTTGTGTTTGCCTTTAATAATTGTACGCCTAATTAGCCGTCAGATAATTAAAACAACATAATTAATTATGCCAAGTGAGAGCTAGAGAAAGATATATATATTAGTAAAGGAGACAGAATGAGTGAGAGAGATAGAGAGAGAAAAGTCTAAGGAGGAAAGCTTCGCACAACGCAAAAGAGATGGAAGTTTAGAGAGAAGAGAGCACATTCAAAGTGACTTATGATTCCACTTCGTCTTATCATAATTACCAAGTAGCTCCCACTACTAAATATCTTCGCCTTTTTATCTAAATTATAGTTTCCATTTTAATTATTTAACGGTCGTTGGCGCTCGCATAGAATTATTTCTTATACATTGAATAATAAATTTTCAAAAAGTAAAACGAGTAATAAATTCAGTTTGCTACTGTTGTTTCGAGAAAAGTTACATTACAAAACAACGTAACTTGTATTTCGAATTTAGGTCAAAAGGCGAAAATACTCTCAGAATTTAGGTCAGGAAGCAAATGAAATTTAAAATTCTGTCACAGAAAGTAAAACAGCTTTAGATTTTAGGTCAAAAACTAATATAAACTTAAATTTCAGGTCATAAATCGAACATAAACTTAAAATTTGGACAAAAAAGCAAAAATAGCTTAAAATGTTTTGTCATAAAACGAATAGAATCTTAAAATTTAGATTAAAATAGAACTAAACATTAAAAAATAAACCTAAAGGCAATAAAAATAATTTTTACACAATGCATTTTCAATCTTGAAAATGATAAATTTTTTGTCACTTTGCTTTTTTCCTCCAATATTTGTCGAAAAATTAAATTTTAATAACACGCTTGAGAAAAAAAAGAAGAGGTTTTATTATTGGACGACGTGAAAGGTTTTCGAGGTGAAAATCTTAGCTTTGCCATTTAATAAGTATATATAGTGAGTTTGCTCACTTCAGTATCGTGTAAAAGGAAGCAACAAGCTGCAAGCAAGTCGTTTCCTCGTTAACTTTAATCCGCAGTTAATTTAACTTAACGTCGCTATAATGCCGTGATGTACTGTTGTGAACCAACCATCCTACATACTTACACATATAGTGTATACAATACATAACATCGGTTTCCACATGTGTCCCCTCCCCCCTTCTCAAAATACACTGTCACCAAAAAATATCCTTAAAATGATTATACATTTATGCTCGAATTTATGTTCTACAGTATATTTTGATCGTGGAAATATAAATATCATTTTTTTAAAAACTGATAATTTAATTTAAATGTCGAAATGTTTATAATATGAATATTTTATTTCCATACATAAGTACAGCTCTGCTGTACTTGATGGTAATATTTACATAATCTTAATGAGAAAATTCTTTTTATTAGACGCAACAAAGGAGAGAGAGAGATGTGATGTGGAAAAAATTAGAAATGTAAAAGAGAGAATGGCAGTATTTTTAAGTGGTATTAAAAAAATTTCACGTCGGGGGTTATTAAATTAAAAGTTAATATTTAAAGTGCAGTTTTCTGTTATCGACATTTACCGACGCTGGGTTTTTTCCTTTCGAATAGATATTTTAAGACTAAAGTAACCAATTTCTTTGAAGTTACAATGTTATAAAAGTAAATTTATTATTTTCGTTGCTTCGTTAAAATAATGTTGAAATTTGAAAGCAGTTTCCTTTTATCGATACTTACCGACTTTGGTTCGTGTCTAGACTAAAGAAATTATTAAGTCAAGAGCAAATTGTATTCTAGCATCAAAAATTTTAGCTACTGACTCAAAAATTTGAATCTATAGTCTTAAGTCTCTTTTATTCTGGACACAAACCAGTGTCGGTGAAGGTCGATAACAAAAAACTGCTTCGGAGTTTTAGTATAATAATAATTAAATAATTTTTATGAAATCCAATTTGAACATTATATTTTTGTTACAGGTACAGGAGATTTCTCGCCTAAAGAAGGATTAAAGTTAATAAAAATTACGATCGAATTAAAAATAGGAAATTAGAGTATAAAATTTAAAAGCAGTTTTCTGTTACCTATACTTATCGACACTGCTTTAATAGGAATATTTTCGACAATAGGTAAGTTAAGTTAATAAGAATTACGATCGAATTTAAAAGAGAAAGAAAAAAGGAAATTTTCTAAACAGTACAACATTTAAAAGCAATTTTCTGTTACCGACAATTATCGACACTACTTTAATAGGAATATTTTCAACAATAGGAAAGTTAAGTTAATAAGAATTACGATTGAATTTAAAAGAACAGTGTCGGTAAATGTCGATAATAGGAAACTGCTTTCGGATTTTAAATTATTTTAACAATATATCGAACTTTAAATCTAATTAGTTTTTCAAATTTTATATGTTAAATAAATTCAATTTAGAATCTAATTTATTTTTTAATAAATATTGTATTCGTAAGCAGTTTCCTGTTACCGACATTTACCGACATTATAATTGTGGGGTTAATTTATAATTTCACGCTTTTTAATTATTTTTTTCGATGTCAGTCTATTTACAATTAAAAAGTAGGTGTGAAAAGAAAGAGTTATAGAAAAAAAGAGAAAAACAGATAAAATGAGAGTGAAAAGGAGAGAGACAGAAAAAAGGAGTGAGAGAGGTAAGACAGGATAAACAGTGTAATTGCTCGACGATGACAGATAACTGTTTAAAGATATCGCGAATGCCATTCAAAATGTAAACCCAATTCTCGGGGTTCACTTTCGGGTATATAAGCAGAATTGCTTTTCACATTGCAGCCTCTCTTATCCAGTTTCATCTAAATGAACTTCATTACGCTTTGCTGCTTTCGTTGTTATGAGATATAAATCTAAATTCCAAGACGCTTAGCTCTGAAAACATCTCCCTTTGCTCGCAATTCTTTTTTTTGTCAAACAAAAAATTTTTAAGCACTTTTACAATTGAATTTCAAAAATTTATTAGTTTAGCCATTAAGCCAAATAGAAGAACGAAAACATCTTTTATTTATAAAAATGTATTAGGTTCAGCCCCAAAATTAAAGTTACTTATGGACGTAAAAAAATTATAACTTTAGAAACATTAACGTAGGTCACATGAAAATATAAAGAATGTATGTAAGTTAGATAAACTTACGTCACTTACGTAAATTCTTTTTCTTTTCTCTTCCCCTCCTTTTTAAAAGTAAATAAATAACAACCAGATCTTCTAGTAAAAAAAGAAACAATCTTTTTAATTGACTCGAGTGGAAGTTACTTGGTGAAATTTTTTTGTTATTTTTGACCAAAACTTTTACGCCGGAAGTTGTACTGCGTATAATAATGTCGCCAAGAACCGGAACTTGCGCCCATTCGTGGGAAAGTGCTTAATGCACTTTTTTTCTTTTTTCAATAGAGAAAAAAGAGAGAGAGAGAAAGATTAAGAGATGGAATAACCGGAGACACTCATTGTGTCTAGCTCTTATTCGCTTGTCACCGGACGACCGGAATTTTTCCCAAGCCAAGTTTTCCATTCAAAAAAGGACAGCTTTAATGCAATTCAAAATTTTTTTCTACTTCTTCTTCGCGTCCATTAAGAGATCAATATCAAATTCTCAAAGTATCTTTTCAGGGGAAAAAGTTTTTCTTTTTTTTGTTTGTTACTAAACTATTATACAGGTCTTACGGTGGTATTCGGTTTTAAGTTGATTTAGTTTGGTTTAAATCCAGTGTCGGTATATGTCGGTAACAGAAAACTGCTTTCACATTTTCTTTGAAAAGAAATTAATTTTCAACTAAAATCTACGTTTTAAGATTGTAGTCAGATAGAAGTAAGTTTAAAATTTAATTCATTTTACAAATAAAGTAAAAAAATTTTAGCTGATTTTTTGTTATCGACGTATTGACATTTACCAACAATGGTTCATGTCTAAAATAAAGTTACTCCATACTAACTAATTAATTCGATCGAAATTTTTATTAACTTAACTCATAGAGTTGTCAAGAATTCTTCTAATAAAACAGTATCGATAAAGGTCGGTAACAGAAAACTGCTATTAGATTTTGTACTCTTTGGAAAATTACCTTTTTTCTTCTTTTTCAAATTCAATATTAATTTTTATTAACTTAACCCACACTATTGGTAAGAATGTTATGAACAAAGCAATGTCGATAAGTGTCGGCAACAGAAAACTGCTTTTAAATTTTCTACTCTGGAAAATCCATTTTTTCTTAATTCGATCGTAATTTTTATTAACTTAACCCATATCATTGGCGACAATGCTCCTAATAAAGTAGTGTCGATAAATGCCGGTAACAGAAAACTGTTTTATAATTTAGTTTTCTTTAAAAAATTCACTTGATTTTTTCCTGTTTTTAATTCGATCGTAATTTTTATTAACTTAACTCTCACTGTAGATAAGAATTTTTCGCGTTAACCAATTTCTTGAAAGTAAAATTAAATTAGTAGCTTGAAAACTATTTGCTCTCCAATCTAACGCGTTTCTAGTAGAGACACAAACCAGTGTCGGTAAATGTCGGTAACAGAAAACTGCTAAAAAGTTTAGTTTGAGGAAAAAGGGAAATATTTTATCGGAGATGTTTGATCAGTTCTCTGGGAATTGAGAATTTAATCAGTAGCGCATTTTCAATTTTACCAACGAAATAAGGGATGGGTCGTTGTTGTCTTCAAGACCATTATTACTAAAGCTTAGTTCACACGTCGTCGTTAAGTTGGTTCTACAATGATTTGCAGAATTTTTCATAATCCTTTCCATTTTCCAAAGATATTTTTAGTAAATTTCAAGTGTAAGAGGAAATTTTTCACGTAATTCAATTAAGAAGAAAAAACTGATTGTATATTGACTGAAAGTTGATTTGCACATATGCATTTTACTTGAGTGGAGAAGTGCTTGTAGAGACCCACTCACGTGGATAATTTACTAATGTAAAGCTACCCTGGTGCACTCTCTTTCACCCCTTTACCCTCTCAAGTTTACCTCGCACGATTCCCTCATTCCTTCTATCCCCACTTACTCTCTTCCTCTCTCTCACTCTTGTCCTCTCTTTTTCTCTCTCTCTCATTTTCGTTCCTTCTCTCTTACTCTATCTCTTGCTTTCGTTTCTTCTCTCTCTCTCACTCTCTGGTTTTCGTTCCTTTTGCATTACACTCATGTGACTATCCACATGGATATATCCACCCTCTTGAAGCGAGCTATTAGGCGATTGTGTCTTAAATAAAATATTACCAGAGTCCCGTCGCCAACCACTCAAAATAATAATTGCCCTCTCCCGTGACAACCTCTCTCCTACCCTCACTATTACTCTCTCTTACTCCCTCAGGCCAATCTTTTTAGTAAAAACAATTCCCCTCTATACACGTGTTTGTTTCGAAATTGGAAAAAAATGGAAATTCTCCTTTCAATGAATGAGGGTTAATTTTTTTCAAAATGGGGTATTTTATTTTCATTCGTAAGATGGATAGTAATTTAGGGCACATTTACAATGGATGACATGTAATTAATGTTTAAAAACTTGATCATTAAAAACTATTAATTCCCCCCTCCCTAGGAAATAATGCATATAGTAAACTTGTAACTCAGTGGTTTGGGTTTGTGGGAGCTAGAGAGAGAGGACTGCGGTGGTTCTTGGTTAGCAATTAGGGGGTGACACAGGGGTCTTCTTACTCTATCCCAAAGGGGTGCTCAACTACATTCTCTCTATATTCATCCTTCATTTTCACGTATAACTCATTAAATTCAATTCCCACTCCCTTTTATGAAAAAATACTAATAATTTTGAAAATGATTGAAATTTTAAATAAGTTTCTTTTAGTAAGAGAAGGAGAGAGTTAAGTTGATAAAAATTACGATCGAATTAAAAAAACACAAGAAGAAAAGGAATTCTACAAAGAATACAATATTTAAAAGTAGTTTTCTGTTACCGACACTTATCGACAATGACTTATTTGGAGTATTCTCGATATAGGTGTGAGGTAAGTTAATAAAAATTACGATCGAATTTAAAAGAAGTAGAAAAAGTGAATGCTACAAAGACTACAAAATTAACGAGCAGTTTTCTGTTACCGACACTTATCGACACTGCTTTATTAGGATCATTTTCGCCAATAATGTGAATTAAGGTTAATAAAAATAACGATCGAATTTAAAGGAAGAAGAAAAAAGGGAATTTTCCAAAGAGTAGAACATTTAAATGCAGTTTTCTGTTACCGACACTCTTTATTAGGAGTGTCCTCACCAGTGGTGTGAGTTAAGTTAAAAAAAATTACGATCGAATTTAAAAAAAGGAATTTTTCAAAGAGTAGATAATAAAAAGCAGTTTTTTGTTACCGACAGTTATCGTCACTGCACTATCAGGAGCTTTTTCCACTATAGTGTGGTTTAAGTTAAAAGCAATTACGATCGAATTTAAAAGAGTAAGCAAAGAGTGAATTTAATGAAGAACACAGAATTTAAGGCAGATTTCTGTTACCAACACTTATCGACATTGTTTTCTGTTTAAACCACGGAGACTTGAAAAATAGAGAACACAATTTTTGAACTATCAATAAAATTTGAGATTCTAGAGAAGTTAAAAAATTTGCATATACTGAAACTGTTTTGTTACTAACAAGTCACATTAATGTAGATAGAAACTAAAGTCGGTAAATGTCGGTAACAGAAATCTTCTTGTTCATAATAAATTATATCTAAAAAAAACTATTAATCACCAGGATATCTAAAAAAATGTTTCGATAGTATCAAATACCATCACTGCAGATAGTAACCAACGTCGGTAAATGTCGATAACAGGAAACTTCTTTAGAATTTTAGTTAATTTTAATAACAAATCAAATTAAAAATAAATGCAAATTCTACAGAAAAGCTCAAAGTAGTTTCAGATATGTTTTATTAATAAAGCAAATTAATTTTTTAGTAAAAATAAGAGAGAAAATGTTTTTCATTAATAAATAAGTTAATTAATTAAAAAAGAAATGAAATATCAAAAAAAATTCTTATTGTCTTAAAAAATATTTTCCTACCACGTGCTTTTTTCTTCTCTTTGTCTAAATCGATGAAATTTACAACTTAAAAGTATATCGTTGCTTTTGAATTTTTTTCGATTTTAAAAAACATGAAGCGATATGGAGATATCTTGGAGAATAACAAGTTTTGCCTGAGATCCTCTGCCAACGCAAGACGTAATGGCCAAGTTTTGGACGCGGTCGCGTCTAAGAGCCACCCACTCTCCCCCTCTCTCAACCCCTTCTCCCTTTGTCATCCCATCCCCTTAACAACCTCTTCAACATGAACTATCCATTCTCTCTTGATATCGTAAAATGGACAGTTTTATATTAACCATCTTTGTTTACTGACTTTTATTGTTGTCATTTTTCTCAAAAATTTTTATCCATTTCCTTGTTCAAAAATTTTATTTTATTATTTTTTCTATTATAAAAATCTTGACAATTGGAAAAATTAATTTTTTGGGAGAAAATTTCCTTTTTTGGAATGAGGGTAAAAGATAATAAAAAGGAGATATTTTAATGTCGATTTTTTTGGTCCATTGAAGATAAAAAAACAGTGAAATGAGATGATACGTTAGAAATTGTTGGGTAAATCCCCGAAAATTGAACAAACAGGCTGCCAGTCGGTGCCAGCTACAAGCGTTACTCGTGGACTGTTTCTAATTAGACGACCGACCCGGTAATTAAGGCGGGCTTTACTTCCAGCAGACCTCGCTTTGAAGCTCTCTTTCTCCTATCCTTTTCTATCTCTCTCTTTCTCTCTCCCACTCACTCGCCCTCATTCTTTCTCTCTTGCATCTCACGCTAGATTTGACCTCGACGGCACTTTAACCCCGCTGATATCGTCTAGTCTGCGAATATATTTTCCGGTTAAGCGCCCAATCAAAGCAAGAATTATACTCTCAATGTTTACTCATTCGGCCAATTTCACAAGTATAGACTTTAAACACAATCCCCGAGCGCTTTGGAAATTATTCTCTTCTTTCCTCTTTCTCTCTCATTCAATGTTCTATACAAATATTATTTTTTTAATTGTAGAGTGGGTCTTTTTTTAAAGACGAATGTGTTCTGGGTTTATTTATTTGGTTAGTGGCAACCCAACCTTGTATAATTTGTTTTGCACCGGGTTTTAATTTTCTAGTGAATATGTTAAATATGTTTTATTTTGAAATGAGTTTTCGTACACTGTTCAATTTCGTAGTGACCAAACGGTGTTGTGTTCATTCCAGAACTACCGCACTGTGCTCTAATTTTAGTGACTGAACCCTGCTACTTAGAGTATGCTTTTACTACTCTACCCTTTTAAGAAGAAATTGACTTCCCAACCCTGGGCTTAAGGCTAGCGCATAATAACTTGCCAGAAATTGAATCAAAGACTGCTATTACTATTCTACTTACCCTAACGTTCAAATAATATTAATTATTATGATTCAATTTAATTGTTATCAAATGTAATTTGAAATTTTATTTTTGTTACAAGTACAGGAGCATTCTCTCCTACAGAGAGAGTTAAGTTAATAAAAATTACGATCGAATTTAAAAAAGGAAGAAAAAGGCAATTTTCAAAGAATTATAAAATTTAAAAGCGGATTCCAGTTACCGACACTTATCAACACTAGTTTATTAAGAGAATTCTCGCTAACAGTTTAGGTTAAGTTAATAAAAATTACGATCGAATTTAAACGAGGAAGAAAAAAGAGAATTTTCAAAAAGGTTCAAAATTTAAAAGCAGTTTTCTGTTACCGACACTTATCGACACTGCTTTATTAGTAATATTCTCACTAACAGTATAGGATAAGTTAATAAAAATTACGATCGAATTTAAAGGAGAAAGAAGAAAGGGAATTTTCCAAAAGGTATAAAATTTAAAAGCAGTTTTCTGTTACCTACACTTATCGACACTGCTTTATTAGGAATATTCTTACCAACAGTATAGATTAAGTTAATAAAAATTACGATCGAATTTAAAGGGGCAAGAAGAAAGAGCATTTTCCAAAAGGTACAAAATTGAAAAGCAGTTTCCTGTTACCGACACTTAAAGACACTACCTTATTAAGATAATTTTCGCCAACAGTATAGGTTAAGTTAATAAAAATTACGATTGAATTTTAAAGGAGCAAAAAGGAAGGGAATTTTCCAAAAGGTTCAAAATTTAAAAGCATTTTTTCTGTTACCGTCACTTATCGACACTGCTTTATTAGGAATATTCTCGCCAACAGTATAGGTTAAGTTAATAAAAATTACGATCGAATTTTAAAGGAGCAAGAAGAAAGGGAATTTTCCAAAAGGTACAAAATTTAAAAGCAGTTTTCTGTTACCTACACTTATCGACACTGCTTTATTAGGAATATTCTTACCAACAGTATAGATTAAGTTAATACAAATTACGATCGAATTTAAAGAAGCAAGAAGAAAGGGCATTTTCCAAAAGGTACAAAATTTAAAAGCAGTTTCCTGTTACCGTCACTTATCGACACTGCCTTATTAAGATAATTTTCGCCAACAGTATGGGTTAAGTTAATAAAAATAACAATTGAATTTAAAGGAGGAAGAAGGAAGGGAATTTTCCAAAAGGTTCAAAATTTAAAAGCAGTTTTCTGTTACCGACACTTATCGACACTGTTTTAATAGGAATATTCTCGCCTATATTGAGGGTTAAGTTAATAAAAATTACGATCGAATTTAAACAAAGAAGAAAACATTGAATTTTCTGAAGAGTAGAAAATTTAAATGCCTGTGGTATTCAGAATAAAAAATAACAGGGATAATAACCTTTGACTTGATTTAATGCAATTAAAATAATTCTACAATGAAGCAACACGACTCGAAATCTAATTTGTAAATATATAAATCTAATTAGTATGTAGGTAGTGGTCTAGTAGAATCAGAGTATGGATGTTAAACATACCTATAACAAGGTGAGGTCACTTTTGACTTGATTTGATCAAATTAAGGTACTTCTACTATTCAAAAACAGAACTGAAAATTTGCCTCTACTAGATTGTGATATAGTAGAAACAGAGTGCGGTTGGTAAAGTAAAATATGACAGGGTGGGGTCACTTTTACCCTGATCTAAATAAATTAAGGTACATCTACAACAAAATAATAGGACTTCCACAAATAAGCAAAAACAGATGGGAACACTTTGAAATAAAAGCGCAACAGTTGAAAAATGATATTTTCGTATAAAGAGAAAATAGAAATTTCCAAGACATGCACGAATATCGAAAGCTTCTTTTATACTTGACTAAAGCTTACTCTGTGGAGAAAAATGCAGCTACAACTGAAATCGACTATCGCGTGTTACATGGCAGTGAGGTGAGCTGTAATTGCCCAGTAATAACGGAGTAATCACGAAAGTTACACCAACCACGAGCGGACAGGCAACCAGCAATAGAGTGTGAGAGAAAGAGAAAAGATGGAGGAGGAGGAGGAGAGAT
Organism: Leptopilina heterotoma; assembly: GCF_015476425.1. Taxonomy (NCBI): domain Eukaryota; kingdom Metazoa; phylum Arthropoda; class Insecta; order Hymenoptera; family Figitidae; genus Leptopilina; species Leptopilina heterotoma. Next base: position 5,482,244 of record NW_025110842.1, read on the forward strand.
GTGAAAAGGACGATTGGTGAGAGCGCAGGTGAAAAGAGAGGAGAGCCTTACACTGTACTTAAGAAATTTGAAATTCAAATCTTGGCCCAACCTTGGTCTATTTGAAAATTCTATATTCTCTCTGTGTAAGGTGTCAAGAGTGCGAGAGAGAGAGAAGGATAAAATTCTAAAAAAGAAATAAAGTAACAAAAATCTATTCTTACCTACCTTACATTTTTATATCTTTGCAATTTCAAAGCCCTGCGGCGATCATTGACATTTAAGTTTAAAAAAAAGAAATCTTAAATGTTTAAAGAAGTAATCTTACATTTAATTTTCAAAACTAACAGTTTCTTTGAATTTTCTTTAATTTACAAAAAAAAGAATCTATTCAACGCCGGTAAATTATTAAACGGAAATGAAAAGGAACTTTTTTAATAAGTAAAAATAGAAAGTTGAGTTTTTCTTTGCAAAAAAAGGCACTTATACAATTATTAGTTAGGTGAGTTTTCTTCCGAAAAAAAGGAACGTGTTATCCACCTGCTTGATTTTCTCTCTTGCACTCATGTTATATATACATACGCCATCTAAAACCGTCAAAGGAAGGCTTGCTGCCAAAAAGTTTTTTAATATTGGAATGCTTTTAAACCAACAAAGTATACACGCGACATCTTGCAGTATCGATTGAAAACCGACTACACTTCTGATTGAGAGCTCGCTTTCGCAATTAACGTAATGGTCCCCCCCTCACTCTCTCTCTCTCACTTTTTGTCCCCCTCAACCAGTTTTTTAGCAAAGAGAGTAAGAGAGAGAGAGAGATAGTGCACTTTTTTCAACGAAGCCAATCCGAGAAATTGGTCGACCGTTGCAATTAGTAACTCACCACAAATTTTTACCCAGTTTCACTTTTATAGTGTCAGTCTCAAGTAATTATGAAACAAAGGAAAAATCATGACGCAAAACTTTGTAATTGTCATTTTCGCAAAGAGAAATATTTTTTAAGTTGAAAAAAATAAATACTAGGAATATATTCTAATATTTGGCTTAATTATAAATATTGAAAATTAGACTACAGTAATACTGGTAATAGATATAAGTTAATAATTAAATAATTTTCACCAAATCTAATTGAAAATTTCCTTTTTTGTTACAGGTACAGGAGCATTCTTGACTACAGTGAAAGTTAAGTTAATAAAAATTACGATCGAATTAAAGAAATGAAGAAAAAAGAGAATTTTCCGAAGCGTAGAAAATTTAAAAGCAGTTTTCTGTTACCGACAGTTATCGACAATGCATTATTGGAAAATTCTCGCCAGTACTGTGGGTTAAATTAATAAAAATTACCATCAAATTTAAAAGGAGGAGAAAAAAGAGAATTTTTCAAAAAGATCAAAATTTATAAGCAGTTTTCTGTTACCGACACTTATCGACACTGCTTTATTAAAAGAATTCTCGACAACTGTATGGGTTAAGTTAATAAAAATTACGATCGAATTTAAACAAGGGTAGCAAAAAGTGGATTTGTCCAAGAATATGAAATTTTAAAGCAGTTAAAAAAGTTTTGTTTTGCTGACACTTACCGACGTTCCTAAACTAAAGAAACGGGAGACTATATAGGGCATTTTTTCAAATTTTCAAATTAAATTATATCTTTTAACAAAGTTGAATAATTTGGTTTTTTAATCTGAAATAATTTTACTGTAATTAGAAACTAGAGTCGGTAAATGTCGGTAACAGAAAACTGCTTTAGAATTTTACATCATTGTTACAAGACATTAAATTCTAAACAGAATAGTAGTGAACAGGATATTTAAAGGAACAGCTTTGTTAGTATCAAGTCACATTAATTAAGATAGAAGACACAGTCGGTAATTGTCGGTAACAGGAAACTGCTTTCGAATTTTAAAATCATTTTAACAAGAAAAGAACTCTAAATTTAATTAATTTTCCAAGCATTAAATTTACGTGGAGTCAATTCAAAATTTATTATCTTTTTTTAAAAAGTACAAAATTAGAAAGTATATTTCTGTTATCGACACTTATCGACACTGTTTTGTTTCTAGACTAGAGAAACTTTAAGACCGTAGACGACATTTTTAAGCTTCCAATTAAATATTAACGACTGACGAAGTTAAAAAATTAAAAACATTTAAATCTCTAATTAATTAATTGTAAAGGGAAACTAGAGTTGTTAAATGTCGGTAACAGAAACCTGCTTTTCACAATAAATTATATTCAAAATAGACTATTAGTGAACAGGATAACTAAAAAGGTTTCTGTTAGTATCAAGTATCATTAGTGTAGATAGAAACCTGTGTCGGTAAATGTTGATAACAGAAATCTTCTTTAGAATTATTGTATACCATTTGAATAAGAAGTAAAATTTAAAATAAATTTAAATTCTACAGAAATGTTCAAAATGGGTTTAGATGAGCTTGAATAGTAAAACAAAATTTATTTTATTACGATCAAATTAAAAATGGAAGAAAATAATTAGTTTATGAACCGGAGATTAATTCTTAAGGGATGTAAATAAACAAAAAGGGAAGTTATAACAAAAATAGTAAGAATAGTTGCAAAGTAGTGTTATTCCAAACCAGGGCCGTTAATTTTTTCCATCAGATTATTATTATTACAAATATTATTATTATTATCGAAAGAATAAAAAATAAATTCAGACTGTGATCATAAAATTTAATTTACTGAAATTTAGAAATAATCAAAGAGAAGAATTGCTTTCTTTTTTGCCTCAATGAGAAAGAAAAGACCTTAAAGGGGTTGAATGTAAAATTATTTATGCGCCTCTTATCTCGTAATTAAATCGTTATCTGTGGAAGTTTGCAGCCACTTAAGAAACGTTTGTCGTGGGGGGGGGGGGAGAAAAAAGAAGGAAGACGATGCATCGTGTCACGTATGCAAGAAAAAGTGTATTCTTGCTCAGTCATACCAGTCGATGAAGCCATTCGTTACACACAGCCTATGGGGGAACAGTAGTGCGATAATTACGTGTCGTCGTTAATTATTTTGCAACATGCCCCCCACCTTTGGCAATTCATTTTTTTCTCCTATCGTCGATCCTTTGTTCATAATCGTGGCGTCATTTCCCCTTCCCTTTTTTATGATTTTATTTATAAAGTAGATCTTGTAATTGTCCCGCATTTAACGAACTCGAAAAATGTCTGTATAAACACGTCCCTTCTATATATAACCTCTTAACACCTTCTCTATACTTACATTTTTTTCCTCTCGTCTTTTTTAGCACCTGCAGCTGGCGGGGCACTGACAGATTCCTTTGAAAAAAAGATGAGTCAAGTCAGCTGCTGAATTTAAGTAATTAGATTATAAAAGGATAGGAAAATTTATCGAAATTATGTGGGACTTATCATTCGCAGTTTGTATTTGATTGGTGAAATTATTCTTGGGTTTCTTAACTACCCCTCCCTGGCGCCACTTTAAGGTCAGTTTACAAGTTTGTTTCCCTCCTTCCCTTGTGTCTCTTTTTCGCAATGTCGGTTTGTGTTAACAAAATAAATTAGGATCTTTTGTTAAATTTGATAACTAATAATTTCCAGAAAGCTTTTATTAAGTTTTGATAAACGAATTTAGTGATATTGTCCTAGGGAACAATTAGTGAGCGCCTGAGGGGAATGGAAATTAGTTACTTTGATGACTAATCTAAATTAATATGAGATCTTGAGAATTGAGGAGTGGGCGCCTCGCGGTGGCACTGTATAGGAATTTGAGACAAGAAACTACAATAGCTTCGACTCGAGTTGGGTAATATGGGAAGGATAGTGAATTTTGGTTGGTTAGGCGCCAGACAATGATCTGCTTTGCCTTGTGTAATGGAAGACAAACAGCTTCACCCTTATCCACTTCCCCTACTTGTGCACCATCCCTCTGTACGTTCCTAGCCTCCCACCCCCTTGAATTTGCAATACAGGGCTGTTTCTCTCTCTCTCTCTGACTGCCATGTGCGTCAAGACAGTATATGAAGGTATTGTCCTCCCACAAAGGCATTAACTAATAAACCCCTGTCGAGTCAACGTTTAGAACTCGTTAATTAATAATTTTTTGCACTCTATCCTACGATATCTTATATACCTTTAGTCTAAAACTACCGCACTCTGACCCTTTTAGATTGATAGTATCCCTACACTGTTAATTTTGCACTGTGACTTTAGCACCATGTTTTTACTAGTTTCTAGGTTAATTAATTAGGGTGATGGTAAGTAACTATTGCTCCCTGCTACTACTGATTAAATAGTGACCCAACCGTGTTTACATTCGTTTTGAACTTCGCTAATTTTCGTACTAGATTTATTCAGAATTGCTCCTTTGTCCTCATAGAGAAAGTATTTTTTAATTGCAGTATCGTAATATTGATACTTTATTTGTGTAATTATTTTCTTTTTTCATTCCTCTTTTATTTTAAGCATTTAACAAACATCTGCTTGCACTAGATCCATAGTAACCGAATTCTATATTAATTTTATTAAGGTTTACCTATTTAAATATTGAGATTAACTTAGGGTTAAGTTAATAAAAATTACGATCGAAAGAAAAGTGAATTTTTTAAAGAGCAGGAAGTTTAATAAAAATTACTATCGAATTTAAAAAAGGGAATTTTCCTAAGAGTAGAAAATTTAAAAGCAGTTTTCTGTTATAAACACTTATCGACAATGCATTATTAGGAGAATTCCCAGTAATAATGTAAGTTAAGTTAATAAAAATTACGATCGAATTATAAAAATCTTTTCAGATAGTAGAGAATTTAAAAGCAGTTTTCTGTTACCGACCCTTATCGACACTGCTTTATTATCGCTAATGGTGTAGGTTAAGTTAATAAAAGTTACGATCGAATTAAAAAAAGAGAAATTTCCCAAAGATTAGAAAATTTAAAAGAAGTTTTCTGTTACCGACACTTATCGACACTGATTTATTGGGAGTATTCTCGCCAAGAGTATGGGTTAAGTTAATAAAAATTACGATCGCCCTAAAAAAAGAAGGAAAAAAGTGAATTTTTCAATGTGTAGATAATTTAAAAGCAGTTTCCTGTTACCGACACTTATCAACATTGCCTTATTAACAGAATTCTCGCAAACAGTATGAGTTAAGTTAATAAAAATTACGATCGAACTTAAAGGAGGAAGAAGAAAGGGAATTTTCCAAAAAGTAAAAAATTTAAAAGCATTTTTTCGTTACAGACACTTTTTGACACTGCTTTATTAGGAGAATTCTCACCAATAATGTGGGTAAAGTTAATAAAAATTACGATCGAATTAAAAAAAGGAAAAAAGTGGAATTTTTAAAGAGAACAAAATTTAAAGCAATTTTCTGTTACCGACACTTATCGACATTGTCTTATTAGGAATATTTTTTTACAATTGCGGTTAAATTAATAGAAATTAAGATTGCATTAAAAAAAGAAAACAAAGAACTTTTCAAAAAGTAGAAAATTTAAAGGCAGTTTTCTGTTACCGACATTTATCGACAATGTTTTATTAGGAGCATTCTCGACAATAATGTGAATTAGGTTAATAAAAATTACGATCTAACTAAAAAAGGAAATTTTCCAAAGAGTAAAAAATTTTACAGCAGTGTTCTGTTATCAACACTTAACGACAATGCTGTATAAAGAATATTCGCGCCTATAGTGTGGGTTAAATCTAAAAAAATTACAATCGAACTAAAAATGGACGCTTATCGACGGTCCTATATTAGACTGACTTTAAGTCTATTAAAGACAGTTTTATAAGTTTGTAATTAAATTCTACCTTCTAACAAAGTTCAAAAAATTGGTTTTTAGGCAAACCAGAGTTGGGCAATTGATAAATAAATTCAAATTTAAGTTTTCTGAGGGTTTTAAGCTACTTCTACAAAGTAAAAAATGACCCCGCTAAATCTGCAGATGTAGGACAATAAAGCAGGGTTCGTTTGCAATAAAACAAAAGAATTTTCTTAGTTTTGAAATAAATCAACAGGGTTACGTTACTTTTAGAATAATAGCATCAGATGTAAAAAATTGACTCCAGTAGATCTGTTTCTGGTGGTCTTAAGGTACTTTTACAATGTAAACAATAGACTCCGGTGAACCTTGAAATGTAGAACAATAAAGCAGGGTTTTTTTTACAATAAAACAAATTGTTGTAGTTTTTAAACAAACCAACAGGGTTAGGTTACTTTTAGAATAATGTTAATAGAGTGAAGTAGGAGACCAGAGTTGGGCAGTAAATAAATAATTTAAAGATTTATTTAAATGTTCATCAGGATTTTAAGCTACTTCTACAATGGAAAAATTAGATTCCGGTAGATCTGGAGATGTGGACCACATAAGCAGGTTTTGTTTGCAATAAAACAGAAAAATTGGCGTAGCTTTGAAATAAACCAACAGGGTTAGGTTACTTTTAGAATAATATCAACAGAGTGAAGTAGGAGACCAAAGTTGGGCAGTAAATAAATAATTTAAAGATTTATTTAAATGTTTATCAGGGTAGGGTAGGAATAGTAGTGATTGATCATTATCAGGGTTCAGTCACTACAAGTACAGCATAGTGCGGTAGTTTTAAAATAAGTTCAACAGGGTTGGGTCATCTAAACTACAGAGTCAACAGAGTACAGTAACTTGTATCAAAATTAAACTTTGCTGTACTGCGTCCCTGCTAGTGAAACTTATTTCACTACCCTTACCTACTGTTGTAAACAAATCTTACTTATTTTATAAAAATAGAACAATAACAATACTAATCAAAATTTGATCGATAGGTATATATTTAAAAGTATAAATTTTCAACTCGATACAGAAGCTTACGTTAAGCTCTACAATTCAGCAGAAGTCGTGCACTACTAATTGGAAACAGCCTTTTGCACGCAAGGGGTTGATTTCGATCGGCAATGGGTGTGAAAGGGGGATGAAGGGGGTTGGGGGGACTTTATGGTGGGTGTACAGAAGGAAAGTTAAGTGGGTTGGGGGAAGGGGGCGGAGAGGGGAGTTTGGTTGGTTGGCTGCGACAGGTCGAGTTGCACAAAGGCAGCTTTTTAATTGGATAACGTCATATCGATACGCGTTCACACGCGTGCCTCAACTTTTACCACCGTTAGTACAAAAAACATCCCCATTACCCTCTTTCCCTCCCACCCCCCCTAAAAAAAAGAATAAAATAAAATAAAAGAGAAAAGAAGAGGACAAAAGTATACTATTCTGCGTATTTGTATCGCGATAGACATTTCGTTGCACTCGTTAACGTTCGTGCAAGGTTTCAGGACACAAAGAGAGTTGACTCACGTCCCGATCTCTCATCCCTCTTTCCTCCCTCTTTCGGAAAAAAAAGAATTATGGTCGTGTGAATATATATATCCCTCTACGTAACCGTTACCCTCATTGTTTTCATCGAATGCAAAAAAGAATTTTTTTTGTTTTGTTTTCTTTTTGGTCTCCAAATCTGTAATTGGGGATTTGAAATTGCAGCAATTGGAGACAGACGAATTTTCGACAATAAATGATAGAGAATAATAGATTTTCCGAGGATAAATGTTTTTTTTTTTTGGTGTTGTATTTTGAAATGAAAATAACTTCCGTTTGATACGAATTGTAGACCGGGCCTTTTTTTCAAATTAATTTCCAAAATTTTTTCCCGCTTTGTGGATGGCGCTAGAAGCCCAACCCTGGTAATGGTTTTTACCACTCCATATTGGTGGTAACAAACAGATTTATCAAAATAAGTGACAAACGTGTCTTATGTTGGCAAGTACTTGATTAAGAATTGTACACAACAGTAGACAGGGTTGGGTCACTTATGACGAACAATGTGATTCTTAATGCAACAGGTGACAAGGTTGAGTCACTATTAAAACAGTCTAGCGATACCTCGACATTGAATACAATTAAGTGTTAATCAATAAAATATGAGCAGAGTGCGGTAGCTCATTCTCAGTTATTCAACAGATTGACAGGGTTGGTTCACTTTTACTACATAATGCACTAACAGTGTTGAATCCTAATTAACAATACAACAGTGGTCGACATCCCAAATGCGCCATTGGTAAAATTTCTAATCTTTTTCTGTCAGCTACCCAACACTGGTTACCAATATATCCCACTGGCAGGGATGGGTCATTGCTTTTTGACAAAATAAAAATCAGACTACAGTAGATCAATTAGAAAATATTTTAGATTCTTTCGGAACTTTCCTTTTTCGAAATTATGGGAAAGTATTATAATTAATAATTCCACGAGAACATAAGTAAAAAAATGAATTGGAAAATTATATTTGCAGTGAATCATTGGGAGATATATACATAGAGTGTGTAATGGTGGGGTAAAGAGCCGGATGGAGAGACTGCAATTAGCATGCTAATTAATAATGCAAACTCAATGAGGCTGGCGTCCACTCAGCACCCATGTATATATACAGCATGTTTCTAAAAGCTCCCGTTTGATAATGTAACGTACGATTACGTGGTCTGCCGTGCGGAAAAGTGAATTTTGCTTTAGCCACGGCACTCTACCTCTACCCCCCCCCAAACATCATCATCTCTCAGGCAAAAAGAGAGAGAGTGAGAGAGAGAGACCTGGAAATATTCTCCAAATCAAAAGACTAGTAGCAACAAAATTCAACTACTATTTCAGTAACGAATTTAATACATTATTCAGTAACAAATTAACAAAAATATTTTTTTCTTTTCTGTAAAAAATAAACAAAAATTTTTTCAGTCTTCTATACAGTTGTTTGAATTAAATTTTTCAAGTCCATTATTTTACTTTTGCACTTCATATGAGAAAGATAATAATTTATGTCTGCTAATTATCGCATTCTTCGTTGCTGATGTTTTTGTCGAACGAATATAACTCATTATTATCTATTTAAAATCATTTTTTAAATCCTCTGTTCGTTATTTATAATTAACTTTTGCCTCTTTTTGGTGAAGGGCAGATTTATCCCCTAAAATGTTGTCAATGAAAATAAAACAAAAGAGATTTATTTCTGATGCAGACTATTAATGACGAAAGAGATACTTGTAGTCAAGGTTGGACCTTTTTCAGTAAAGTTATAATTATTATTCTATAATTTACGGATAATACACTTTGATTTTCAGAATTGGTCCAACCCTGACTACAAGGTTACCGACTCTTATCGACACTACTTTATTAGGGGTGTTCTTGTCAGTTATATGGGTTAAGTTAATAAAAATTACGATCGAATGAAAAAAAGGATGATAACGGGAATGTTCCAAAGAATAAAAAAAATTTAAAGCAGTTTTCTGTTATCCACACTTATCGACACTACTTTATTAGGAGTATTCTTGACAATATAATTGGTTAGGTTAATAAAAATAACTATCAAAGTATAAAAAGCAAGCAAAAAGTAGATTTTTTAAAGGATAAACAATTTGAAAGCAGTTTTCTGTTACCGACACTTATCGACACTTCTTTATTAGGAGCTTTTCCGACCATCGTCTGGTTAAGTTAATAAAAATTACGATCGAATTTAAAAAAAGAATTTTTATAAAAGACATTCAATTATAGAAAATTGGAAAAGTTACTGAAGTTTCAAAAAAGTTACTAGAGGGACAAAAAGTTACTAGAGGTACAAATAGTTACTAGAGTTACAGAAAGTTAATAGAGGTACAGATAATTATTACAGAAAGTTACTGGAGGTACAAAAAGTTACTAGAGGGTCAAAAAGTTACTGACCTAAAAACGTGCAAAATAAAAAAAAATGTTAAAAATGTTTAGATTTTAAAAATTTTAAATATTACGTAAGTTACAAGAAAGTTACTAGAGGGACAAAAACTTAGGTAATGAAGTTACAAAACTGTTATTAGGGGACAAAAAGTTATTAAAGTGACAAAAAATTACTAGAGGTAAAAAAAAAGTTTCTAGAGGCACAAATAGTTACTAGAGTTACAGAAAATTACTAGGGGTTCGTATAGTTTATTAAAGGATTCAAATATTTGCTACAGGTACAAAAAGTTACTAGAGGTACAGAAAATTACTAGAGTAACATAAAGTTACTAAAGGAACAGAAAGTTACTGAAGTTAGAAAACAGTTACTAGAGGTACAAAAAGTTACTGCCGTTACTAAAAAGTTATTAAGGAGGCAAAAAGTTACTAGAAGTACAAATAGTTACTAGAGTTACAGAAAATTACTAGGGGTTCGTATAGTTTATTGAAGGATTCAAATATTTGCTACAGGTACAAAAAGTTACTAGAGGTACAGAAAATTACTAGAGTAACAAAAAGTTACTAAAGGAACAAAAAGTTACTGAAGTTACAATTTCTATAATTTGACAAAAAAATATTACCACTTGCGAGAAAGTCACTGGCGCCCTCTGGCAATATATTTCAAGGCGGGCTTTTTAAAAACTTAAATTTAATTTTTTGTTATTTTATTTATTTATATACACGAGACGATGAATACAATACTCCAGTTACACGGGTATTAATGAGAGAATCGTATATGCATATGTATATACACATCAAAAGGGCAGACTTGTGTTATTGTATATCGAACGACGCAGCTAATTAGGATGAATTAATACTGCAAACACTAATTTCTACCTCACGTCGGTTATTTGTATACACACATATTACTCTCATTAAACTCGGGGGTCTTTCTATCCAGAATTTTTGTTTCTTCCACTTTTTAATCCTCTCTCTTTCTCTCTTTTCTCCTGCATTTCCCCACTTTTACCTTATTCATCCTCTCATTTTCCCTCCCGCCCCCCCCCCCTTCACCCCTTCTGACCAACCATGGTTTCAACATTTTCCCACTCTCGTCGTTCTATTCAACCTCAAGAGCCAACAAGCGTACACCCTAATTGCGACGGCGAATGATAATTATTTTATGAAATTTCATTCGCTTATGTTCTGCGTATTGCTATGGGGAATTCTTTCCTTTCTAGATCGAAAAAAGACCTCAATTAATCCTTCTTCTATTTTTTTATTAAATATTTCTTTTCTATCATTCTGCTGCATATATTGTGATTTTTTGTGTTTTGGCATTTTTTTCAAAAAAGATAGCAAAGGAATAAAATAAATTGTGTCATACAAGAATTTCTTTGGGAATTTTTACGATGGGTCAAAAAGTTATTAGGGGTTTAGAAAGTTACTGAAAATACAAAAAAGTTACTAGAAAGATATAAAGTTACTAGAAGTGCTGAAAGTTACTAGATATACAAAAAGTTACTGGAGGTAAAAAAGTTACTAGGGGTTCAAATTATAGTAAAATTGTTAAAAATATTCAAATATAAAAATTTAAATTGGTTCTTAAGTTACAAAAAAAAGTTACTTGAGGGACAAAAAGTTACTAATGTTACGAAAAGATTACCAGAGAGACATAAATTTACTAGAGGTATAAAAAGTTAATAGAGGTACAGAAAGTTACTAAAGGAATAAAATGTTACTGTTGGTAATAAAAGTTACTAGAGGGATAAAGATTGCTGCAACTGTAAAAAAGTTACTAGAGGCACAAATTATAGTAAAATTGTTAAAAATATTTCAGTATTAAAAAATTAAGAAGCTATGTACGTCACAAAAAATTTTCTATAGGTTCTTATAGTTATTAAAGGTTCAAAAAGTTACTACAGGTACAAATAGTTACTAGAGTTACAGAAAATTACTAGAGGCTCGCATAGTTAATGGAGATTTAAAATTTTACTAGAGGTACAAAAAATTACTAGATGTACAAATAGTTACTACAGTTACAGAAAATTATTAGAGTTTCAAAAACTTACTAGAAGTACAAATGGTTACTAGAGTTACAGAAAATTACTAGAGGCTCGCATAGTTAATGGAGATTTAAAATTTTAATAGAGGTACAAAAAATTACTAGATGTACAAATAGTTACTACAGTTACAGAAAATTATTAGAGGTTCAAAAACTTACTAGAAGTACAAATGGTTACTAGAGTTACAGAAAGTTACTAGAGAAATAAAAAGTTACTAGAGGTGCAGAAAGTTACTAAAGTTACAAAATAGTTACTAGTAGAGAGACATAAAGTTACTAAACTTACAGAAAGTTACTGAACGGGCAAAAAGTTACTACAGGTGCAAATTATTGTAAAATTGTTAAAAATATTGAAATATTATAAATTGAAAAAGTTACGTTAGTTATCAAAAAGTTAGTAAAGGGACAAAAAGTTACTAGAGGTGCAAAAAGTTACTAGAAGTACCAATAGTTACTAGAGTTACAGAAAGTTCCTAGAGAAACAAAAAGTTACTAAAGTTGCAGAAAATTACTAAAGTTACAAAATAGTTACTAGAGTGACAATAAGTTACTAGAAAAACAAGAAAATTACTAGAATACGAAAAAGAATATTGTAAAATATGAGAACTACTTTCTTTATAATTGTAAATTTCTAAATTGGCACTAACCAGGGATCTTAATTAGAACCAGGTTAGAAATGCTTCGCAAAACCTTTCTGAACCTAAGATTCCAATTTAGAACCCAATTTATGAAAAATCAACTTAAGACAGGACCTGCTTAGGACTAATTTGTAATTTCCCTGCCAGTTGAGCATAAGCACTTACAAAATATTTTCAACTTCTTTCTTGAGTGTGGAATTTTGAGGAAAACTGAATATTTAACACCTATTGACGCGAGGCACTTGGTAGATGCATGCATGTATATATGTGTGTATAAAGCAAGAGGTCTTTGTGACCTAGAGAAACCTAATTAATTTCATGTTAATGAGTTAGTTACCCTGGACTGTATAGTGTGCAGCGAATAGGCTAGAGCTAGAGACTAGGATTCGTTGGCCTCAAGCAATGTTGCACATATATACCATACAGAAACACTTCCCCCTTCGTCTTGCTCTCTCGACCATCTAAAATTACCTCTTACTCCCACCACCACCTCTACCAACTTGCCTAGGGCAACAAATTAATTCACGTTTTACTGCAATTTACCACATTAATAAACCGAATTAGGTTTATTTTCTCGAAAAATATGTGTCAAATTGTATATATATATTTATGCATATATATTAGCCTATTATGTATAGCTAATAAAGATTGCAAAATACAATTTTTTACAGTATTTTCCTTTTGTTAGAAACTTCTTCTTATATTAGGTTTCATTTAAACAAAAATAATAAGACTTTAGAGAAGATGGGGATCAAACTGTTTGTTACTATCATATCAGGAGAAAAAATGGCAGTTTTCTACAAATGGTGAAGGGTAGGGAGAGGGGGGGTGGTTTAAATAAAAACAGCTTTATGATTTTTTAAATTGTCAGGGTTGGACCACTTTTTGTTATACTGATAAATTTAGTTTATTCTGTTAGGTACTTATTTTTATTATTATTTTAATTATTAATTTTATTATTATTATTATTTTAATTATTATTCTTATTAGGGAAAATTAGTCAGGGTTGGGCCACCTTTTGAACTTTGTTTATAACTTTTTTTAAGAAATAAATTTAGGTAATTTAGTCAAGGTTGGACCTTAGAATCAGGGTTGAACTACTTTTACAGATGGTCAGGGGAATTGAGAGGATGGGAGATTATTAAAAAAAGCGTTGCGTATTGCTTCCTCATAGAGGAAGGATTGTATTAGCAAAATTTTTTATTGTGATTTTTTGACATATTTACAAACTTTTTTTCATTATACCTAATCTTTTAGTACTTTATGCACGAATTGGCGTTGCCCGTATAAATGTTATAAATAAACATAAAAAAATTTTTATGTAATTTTATCTCAGAAGTCCAAAAAACGGATTTTAAAAAATTGTCCCGATGTGTGTGTGTGTGTGTACTAACATTACATTTTCCTCAATATCTCAGAACGAGAAAGAGCTAAAGGCATCAATTTTTTTTTAAATTGTAGGTCTCTCCGGGGGACATAAAATGAGAGTATTTTCAACCCGATTCATAAAGTTAAACTATATTTTTTTTGCATTTTTCATTTTGTAAAAAAAATTTTTTTGGTCATAACTTAAAAAAAATGTTAGGACACCTATAAATATTTTTTTTTAGTTTTGTAGAGTTTTTTCAGACGTATCTTTTGAGCCTTTATTGAACATTTTTCGTCTATATTAGCCAGAGATATTAAAGTTTTAAAAATCTAAATTTTTCAAAAATAACACTTTTTTGAAAATTTTGTTGAAAAATATAAAAGTAATTTTAAAAGTATCATTACCAACTTGTAGAGCATTAAAAAAAGCTTCGATTGACATATTTTTGAACCTGATTCGGTCAGAAATTATCAAATTATTGGTATTTGAAAAATCAAAAATTGTGGAAAATATCATTTTTTCAACAATCTTGTTAAATAACCTATGTGTAATTATTAAACTATTATAACCATCTTATAGAATATATAAAAACATATTTTTTGGACCAAGATTTAATGATTTTTAACTCTTTTATAAAAATTAATTCTTATATTTCAATTATTATTATTTCTATGAGGAAGCAAAGTGTTCATGAAATGAACACTAAAATTATAACAGTGTACAACTTGGCAGCGGTTTTTTTAAATTGATCCTAATTTTTATAATAAAAAGGTAGTGAATAATTTGTGATTCAACTTTAATTTTATATTTTCTCTCGAAAATATATTTGCGTGTATTCTTAAAGATTATTAAGACAAGAACTCACTTTTGCGGAAAATTCCTGAATTTAACCTTCACGAACGTAGTTCAATGTTTCTTTTTTTCTTTTTTTGTTTTATTCGTTTGTTTCATTGCCCATCTCTCGTTCGTTCACTTCCTCTTTTATCCTTCTTTCGAGTATCGGTCACGATTCAAATTACCGACTATATACGTTATAACCACTTGACGTCTGATGCGAGTGAATACTCTTTCTTTTAAATATTTATATCAAAATAGTCTGCGAAACATTTTATTTATATTAATTTTTACCATAGCGATTAAAAAAAGAGATGTTTTATTTTTTAAAATTACTTAATTTTAGAGAAATTTTACTGTAGATTTATGTTTCTATTTTTAATTTTCACAAAAATTTGAAATAATAAAAAAGTCATTTTCTTGAGGAGAAATTTAATTTTTAACTTTAAGAGTTTTAAATTATTTTTGAAATATTAATTAGTTATACTACGAGAAACTTCTCTCAGTTATTTTTGGAAAAATGATAGAAAAATTATTATTAAAAATATTCCATTCTTACAAATTTCAAAAGTTATTCAAGTTATAAAAAAGTTACTAGAGGGACAAAAAGTTACTGAAGTTACGAAAAAGTTACCAGAGTAACAGAAAGTTCCTAGAGGTACAAAAAGTTACTAGAAGTGCAAAAATTTACTAGAGATATATAATTTACTAGAGGTACACAAAGTTTCATAAGGTAAAAAAAGTTACTAGAAGTGCAAACAGTTACTAAACCGCTGCCAAGTTGTTTTTTTATTTATTTAGAACATTTATACGGGGAGTTCCTGTGCATATATAAAGTACTAAAGTAATAGGCATAATAAAATAAAATTTATAAATATGTCAAAAAATGACAATCTAAAATGTTGCTAATACAAAGCTTCCTTTATGAGGAAGCAAAAGTACGAATTTTATTAAAATTGTTAAAAATTTTCAATTCCTAAAACTTTAAAATGTTACTAAAGTTACAAAAAAGTTACTAGAGATATAGAAAGTTGATTGAGACACAAAAAGTTACTAGAATTTTAAATTACACTACAATTGTTAAAAATATTCAAATATAAAATACTAGAGATACAAAAAATTACTAGAGAGACAAAAAATTTCTAAAGTTGCAAAAAAGTTACTAGAGAGACATAAAGCTATTAGACGTACACAAAGTTACTAGCGGAATAAAATGTTACTAATGGAACAAAAAGTTATTATAGATTCAAATTATACTAAAATTGTTGAGTATATTCAATTATTATAATTTTAATATGTTACTCAAGTTACGACAAAAATTACTAGAGAGACATAATGTTACTGGATGTACAAAGATTAACTAGAGGGACAAATAGTTACTAGAGTTAAAGAAAGTTAATAGAGGTACATAAAAATACTAGTTCGAGGTTCAAGAAGTTACTAGAGGTACTAACAGTTACTAGAGGTTCTAATACTTACTAGAGGTACATAAAAATACTAGTTGGAGATTCAAAAAATTACTAGAGGTACATAAAATTACTAGTTAGATGTTCAAGATGTTACTAGGGATTTTAATAGTTACTAGAGGTACATAAAATTACTACTTGAAGGTTTAAAAAGTTACTAGAGGCACAAAAAGTTACTATAGGTTCTAATAGTAACTAGTGGTACATAAAATTACTAGAGGTTTTAATAGTTATTGGAAGTTCTAAATGTTACTAGGGGTTTAAAAGTTACTAGAGGCACTAATTATATTAAAATTGTTAAAAATATTCACACTTAAAAAATTTAAAAAGTTACTGAAGATAAAAAAGATAAAAAAAAGATTAAAAAAAGAAAAAAGTTACAAAAGTTACAAAAAATTAGCTAGAGAGTCATAAAGTTACTAGAAGTACGCAATGTTACTAGGGGTACAGAAAGTTACTGGAGGTACAAAAAGTTACTAGTGGAACTAAAAATTACTAGAATATTAAAATGTGAATTGAAAATTATAAAAAATCAAAAATATTTAATAAGTATTGTATGCATATAAGAAAAACTGAAGGTTAAGTAATTAAAAAATATTGTTTATTTCCAAATTAAAAAAAGAACCCTATTTTTTCTGATTTTTAATTTTATGCTACATTTTCAAAAGCTATATATGTGCGTTAATTTTCATGATGCTTCAGAAACTGGCATGAAGCTTATCTAGTCTCTCTTTCCCTCTTCTTACAAGGGCTCGAGCGTTAATTAATTAATTAATTTAGTTGGAGATAGCTACAAGGGTGAGTTGGTTTCAGGGATGAGTGTATTGGTTTCATTATTAACAATGTTAAGGCTTGACGAAGAGAGAGCGAGATGGAGAGAGGAAGGAGGAAGGGAGTGTTCGTTAAAGGTAATCAACGTGTGTATATTTCCTTCTTCCTCTCTCCACATACTACCATATTTTCTTCATAAATGAATCTACAGTTCATCGAAAATGCCAATTTTCCCTTCTTCTCTTTTTCCCCCCAGCTTCCTTCTTTTTTTTTCTTTTTTGTCTTTCTAAATCCATATTCACATTCCAATAAAATCAAATTTACAATTCCGTCCAATTTATATTTCAATAAAATAAAATCTATGTATATTTCCATAAAAAAAACATCAAATATAACACGTTATTCATTGTTCGATATTTATTAATAAATATATATTTTTTCACCTCTCTATTCTCTCTTTTTTTGTGCTTTTGAAATCCTGTGAATAACAGAAAAATTGGGAGATCTATATATAAATTTATATATGTGAAAAAAGAATTCCAATTAAAAGAAATTAATGAAACCATCATTAATAACAAAGGGGGTGGAGAGAGAAAAAAATCATTTAGAGAAATTTAACAATCGAGTTGTCGAAGCGAGTCATTGGGTGGCAAAAAGCTTTGTTGTTCCTGATGCTCAATGATGCATTTAATTGTGAATATGCAATGACTATTTTTTTTGTTTTATTTTTTCTTTTTTATTATTACAAAAATATATCATTGGCAGATGAATCTACAATGCACTGGTGCAGAGTTATTTTTTTATTAAAAAAATCTATAAATTCGAGAGGTTTTTTAAGCTATAAATAACTCTAGTAACTTTTGGGTAGATCTAGTAAATTTTTGTCACTCTAGTAATTTTCCTCTTAGTTCATTAACAAAATTATTCTAGTAACTTTTTGTACCTCTAGTAACTATTTGTACTTCTATTAACTTTCTGCACTTTTAGTAACTTAATGTCCCTCTAGTAACTTTTTAGTAACTTCAGTAACTTCTTAGATTTTTTAAGTTTGAATATTTTACTAAACTTACATAAAGTTAATAGAGGTTATAAATTACAATAAAATTCTTGAACATATTCAAATTCTAAAAATTTTAAATTTTACTAAAATTACAAAAAAGTTACTAGAGGCACAGAAAGTAACTGGATAGTATTGAAGGTTTTAATAGTTAGTGGGGTTTAAATAGTTTAGACTAGAGGTACTAATAGTTACTGGAGGTACAAAAGGTTACTAGATGTTCTAATAGTTACTAGAGGTACAAAAAGTTACTAAAGTTATAAAAAGTTACTAGTGATGCAAAAAGTGACTAGAGAAACAAAAAGTTACTAAAGGTACTAGGAGATACATAAACTAGAGTTGTTAATAGTACTAGAGGTTCAGAATTTGCTGGAGTTACAAAAAAGTTACTAGAGGTACAAAAAGTTTCTGGAGGTAAAAAAAGTTACTAGAGATACTAGGAGATACATTAAGTTAGTAGACTTATTAATAGTTACTAGAGGTGCAGTTTGTTACTAGAGGTACAAAAAGATATGTGTGGTACAGAAATTTACCAGAGTTACAAAAAGTTACTAGGGGTACAAACAGTTACTAGAGGTACAAAAAGTTACTAGAGGTACAAAAAGCTACTAGAGGTACAAAAAGTTACTAGAGGTACAAAAAGTTATTAGAGGTACAAAAAGTTACTAAAAGAACAGAAAGTTACTAGATGTACAAAAAGTTACTAAAAGAACAGAAAGTTACTAGAGGTACAAAAAGTTACTAAAAGAACAGAAAGTGACGAATAATAAAAAGAAATCATATCTTAGGTGTTAAGATGCACAAAACAAAAACGTTTCTTTTTTCTGGCAACCTAAGGCGAATTCGCGTGCCATTTATACCTGTGGGGAGTAATAAAACATAACCTCTTAAGGCAGTGACGCGCTATGGCAGAAGGGAGAACGCCTCTCTGCCATTGGGCCCCGCCTCTCCTACTCATCATCTTCATGTACTAATTATTGGGCCCGTGTTGTATGTATCACGGTTTCCTTCATGTAATTTACCGTCCGTGTCTCGACTCTATATACACATGTACATACACATATATACATGCAGTTAATACAGTTCGTTGTTGGTTTCTGACCTGCGGTGAGTTTTAGTACCGGAAACTGTAAATGCAGATTTATGCATGTCGTGGAAGAGAGGGGAAGGAGCTGTGTGGGGGACGACAAGACATTAAAAATTTCAAATTTATGACTCTCCCATATAATTCTGATACACTTTTCTACTATTTCTCACTTTTGTATAACAAAATTTGCTCGCGCTGGTTAAAAAGAAACGTTCGCTATAACGATTTTCTTTAATATATTTGTATGAATATATTTTTTTTCATTTCAGTGTTTCTTGTATTCTTTTAGAAAAAAAATTTTTTGTTAAACACATAGAAGCATATTTAACCTATATTTTGTTTCTAAATTTTCCAATAGTAGAATTGTCTTATTTTAAAATTTCCAGGGGTACATAGTCATGGTTGGACCACATTTCAAAATGTTCATTTACAACTCTCAAAAATAATTTTTTGCGAATAAAAAAACTTGGTAAACATTTATTTCTTTCTTGAGTCAAGTAAACAATCAAAAGTCTTTGTTGATGTAGAGAAAATTAAATGTAAACTTTGTTATTACCAGAGACAATTGGATAACAGGTGACGCGTTTAATAAAGGAATAATTGTTAACCACTTTGGTTTTGAGACTCCACTATAGGTCCACCACACATATTATTAGACATGCGTGTATGGGTTCTGAGTTGTTTCCCAAAACTCTGCAGAAACTAGAAAAGTCATACACACTCACACACATACACAATAGTTGAAAACGTTCTGTTCATTAGAGTACTCGAGTTCATTAAAACTAAATTAGCGTTATACACGTTAGTTTCGTGAAATTCTCAACGTGGATAATTACGCAAAGACGAATTCCATTCTCTCTATACACCGTCTTGAATCATATATATATATATATATATAAAATATATATATATATATATATTATATTTCGAATTAATAATATCCTATTTAGCGCTTTCGATATAATTACATTAATTTATTATATTACTTATACTAGATAGAAGCTACTTGTGCTTTATTGTATTTTTTTTTAATTTTCATTTATTTGGGAGGAGGAATTTTTTTATTAAATTCCTATTTTAAGGGGAGTATGGGACCTAAATAATACAATACATAAAGATTTGTTAAACAATTTCTCTTTTCTAAATATTACTATAATTTGACGGGAAAACATTACCACTTGCGAGAAAGTGAGTGGCGCTCCCTGGCAATCAACTAGAGCGCGGGCTTTTTCAAATCTTAACATTAAATTTTTATTATTTGTAAATTAATTTTATTCTGTTACTTATTATTATTATTTTTTTTTAATATTAGAGGAACATAGTCAGGGTTGGACCACCTTTAGTAAACAGGTAGATAAAACAGTTTTTTTTTAAAACCAGAAAAGACAAAAATTAATAGGGGAACATAGTCAGGGTTGGACCACCTTTATTAAAAAAGTTTCTTTGAAAACAAGAAAAGACAAAAATTCATTAGGGGAACATAGTCAGGGTTGGACCACCTTTAGTAAATATGTAAGTAAAAGTGTTTTTGTTAAAAACCAGAAAAGACATCATATTTTCAAAAATCGACAAATTCGAAAGTATTTATTTCAATAATTAGTAATTATACAAGTGTTTTTGTAGAAAATAAGAAAAGACAAAAATTAATTAGGAAACATTGACAGGGTTGGACCACCTTTGGAACTTTGTTCTTGTAGTAACTATTTTGTAACTTTAGTAACTTTCTGTAACTAATAACTTTATGTAATCTTTTTGTAACTTCAATATCTTTTTTTAACCCTCTAGTAACTTTTTTGTAATTATAGTAACTTTTTGTACCTCTAGTGATAGTTTTGTTACTCTAGTAACTTTCTGTAACTAATAACGTTATGTACCTCTGGTAACTTTTCTAAAACATTAGTATCTTTTTGTCCCTCTAGTAACTTTTTTGTAATTCTATTAACTTTTTGTACCTCTCGTAATGTTTTTGTAATTTTAATATCTTTTTAACCCTCTAGTAACTTTTTTGTAATTTGAGTAACTTTTTGTACCTCTAGTAATTTTTTTGTAACTTCAATATCTGTTTGTCCATCTAGTAACTTTTTTTGTAACTGCACTAACATTTTGAATTTTTAGAATTTTTGAATATTTTTAACTATGCTACAATAATTCGTACGTCTAGTAACTTCCTGTAACCCTAGTAACTTTATGTACCTCTAGTAACTTTTTGTACCTCTAATAACTTTTTGTACCTCTAGTAACTTTTTGTACCTCTAGTAACTTTTTGTACCTCTAGTAACTTTCTGTACCTCTAGTTACTTTTTGCACCTACAAACATTTTGTACCATTAGTAACTTCCTGTACCTCTAGTTACTTTCTGTTACTCTAGTAATTTTATGTCCCTCGGGTAATTTTTTTTGTAACTTCAGTAACTTTTTGTCCCTCTGGTAACTTTTTTTATTACTTTTAGAAACTATTTCAATTTTTATTTTTAAATATTTTTAACAATTTTACTATAATTTGGACCTCTAGTAAATTTGTGTCCCTCTAGTAACTTTATGTCCCTATAGTAACTTTTTTGTAACTTCAGTAATATTAGTTTAAATAATATAACTAATATTAATTAAAATAATATAACTAATAGTAGTTAAAATAATATAACTAATATTTATACTTGATCTTAATAATTAATTTTTTTCTTATAAATTTTTCTCCGTTTCATATTGATTTCAATTTTAAATCGAAGCTATAAGGAAAAGAAGAAAATAAAATGACAAAAAAAGAAAAGAAGAACGCAGAAAAAAGGGGAAATTGCGCGTGGAAAATTGGGAACCACTGATATGAGGTCTTGGTTGGCAATAATTTCCTTATTGTCGGATATTAATGTTCCGTCTTCGTCTATTGCCCATTATAGGCAACCTAATAGGCAATTTAAGAGAACACGATTTAATAAGCTGGATGCCACGGCACGGCATATTGGATCAACCGACAAAAAGCCAACCCACCCCCCCCCCTCCCCCCTTATTCACTATATGTATATATATACATGTTTTCCTTGCCTCAACCACGCGCGTGCTTGATCCATGAGTAATAATACAAGATTCAACCCAAGAATGTTACTCTTTTTTTTTCACTTGTTATCCTCCTTTTCATTCTTAATAACAATTGTAAGAAAAGTTTTCCTTTTTACAATATTTACTTTCTAAATTTAAATTAGTAAAACTGTATACTAATTTAAACTATAGTGACTCAATTTTTTCTTTTGAATTAGTAAATTTGACTAATTTTTTTTTATTAAATTTTTACTAATTCGTAAAGTTTGCTAATTCGAAAAGAATATAATAAGCAGATGAATCTACGATGCACTAATGCAAAATTATTATTTTTTTAAATCTATAAATTCGAGAGGACTTTTGTAGTTACAAATCATTCTAGTAACTTTTGGGTACCACTAGTAATTTTTTGTCACTCTAGTAATTTTTCTCTTAGTACATTTTTAGTCCAGTTCTAATTTAACTTTGTTAGCTTTTAGATTATTCTGAAAAAATTAATTTCAAGTGACAATTAATTATAAACGTTAACAATAAGTTACTAGAGGTTCCAAAAATTACTAGAGGCATTAATAGTTACTAGAGGTTCAAAAAGTTAATAGAGGTATTAATAGTTACTAGAGGTTCAAAAAGTTACTAGAGGTATTAATAGTTACTAAAGGTAAACAAAGTTACTAGAGGTTCTAATAGTTACTAGAGGTATTAATAGTTACTAAAGGTAAACAAAGTTACTAGAGGTTCTAATAGTTACTAGAGGTACAGAAAGTTACTAGAGGTTCAAAAAGTTACTAAAGGTATTAATAGTTACTACGTGTACATAAAGTTACTAGAGTTATAGAAAGTTACTAGAGGTTCAAAAAGTTACTATAGGTATTAATAGTTACTAGAGGTTCAAAAAGTTACTAGAGGTATTAATAGTTACTAGAGGTTCAAAAAGTTACTAGAGATTCTAATAGTTACTAGAGGTACAGAAAGTAAGTGGAGATTTTAATAGTTATTAGAGGTTTTAATATTTACTAGAGGTACTAGTACTAGTACTATATATAAAAAAATGGTAATTTATTCTAATTTGCTAGTAATAAAATTTATTAATTTAAAAGCAAAATATAAGTCACTAAGTAAATGTTACAAATAAATAGTAATTTCTACTAATTTATTAGTCAAATTTACTAAATCAATAAGTTACTGAATTTACAAAAAGTTACTAGAAATACAGAAAGTTACTAGAGGTATTAATAGTTACTAGAATTACAGATAGATACTAGAGATACAAAAAGTTACTAGAGTTGTAGAAAGTTACTAGCGGTTCAAAAAAGTACTAGAGATATTATTAGTTACTAGAGGTACAGAAATTTACTAGAGGTTTTACTAGTTAATAGTAAAATTTACTAATTCAAAATATGGAGAGTAGAATGCTAGAAAAAAAGGACAATTTTAATTTTAAAAATTTGTAAAAAATAAGTAAAAAAAATTAATTTACTATAATTAATTAGTAATTAATTTACTATAATTTTTGTAAAAAATATTATAAAAAATAGAAAAAGGGAAAAAACTTGAAAAAAATATACTTAATGAACATAATATAGTATAAGTTTTATAAAAGAATATAAGGCATACATACTTCAATATGTAAAATATAAACATATTTTTTTCTGATCAAGGGGAAATATTGAATGAATGTTTTAATAATAACGGTATAAAAGCTATAAAGCCCTATTTGGCTCCATCATATTTACGGATTATCCGCGACTCTGCTTGAAATATTCAATCCGATAAAGCACAACTCTCGTTAGATTTTGTAAGCCTAGAGTATTTTTGCGATTTATTTAGTTGCGTGTTTCAAGCACACTGTAATTCCCAGGAATTACATCAAATTTTGTTATTTAGACATAAAAAGACTGTTTTAACAATAAAACGCAAAATAAAAAAAAGAAAGAAGGAAAGAACAAAATGCAAAAATGAAACCGTAAATCTAGAGACCTACTTTTTATAAAAAATTAAATGAAAATTTGTTTATTAAATAAATAAATAAATAAGTAAATATAAAATTTATTGTAATAATATAAAATTATGTATCTTAAACGCAGTAAATATAAAGGAACTTTATTATTAATTTAAGAAATTTAAGTAGCAACTTAAAGACGATACTATATATAAAAATTAATTTCAATTGCGAAACTATTGAGGAGTAAACAATAAGTTAATAGAGAGACAAAAAGTTACTAGAGGTACATAAAGTTACTAGAGTTACAGAAAGTTACTGGAGGTACAAATTATAGTAACATTGTTAAAAATATTCAAAAATCTAAAAAGTTACTAAAATTCCAAAATGTTACTAGAGGTACAATAAGTTAATAGAAGGATAAAAAGTTACTAGAGTTACATAAAGTTACTAGAGGTACAAATTATAGTAACATTGTTAAAAATATTCCAAAGTCTAAAAAGTTACTGAAATTACAAAAAAGTTACTAGAGGTACACAAAGTTACTAGAGGTACGGAAAGTTACTAGAGTTGCAAAAAATTACTATAGGTATAAAAGTTACAGGAGATACAAAAAGTTACTAGAGGAACAAAAAGTGGTATAAAAGTTACTGGTCATACAAAAAGTTATTAGAGGTAGAAAATGAAGTTTAAAAGTTAACTGGAGGTACAGAAAGTTACTAGAGGTACTAACAGATGCTGGAGGTACAAAAAGTACACTCAAAAAATTTACCATTTTTTCTTAAAAAACATTTTTATCATTTCTTTTCTTAAGAATTTTTTGTTTATCCTTTAAACTAGAAAAAGAAAAATTCATCGTATATATGACAAATTGTACAATTAAATCTGAAACTTAATTAAAAGATAATGAAGTTTGTAGTCTATCGATTCCAGTTGGTAAATTACGAAGAGCCCTTAAGGCTCTTGCTTGCATATATCTATATAGATTCTCCTAGCAACAATTCGCGAGCTAAAACGCGAGGCTAAATGTTTACTGATACACTTTTTAAAATAAAATCATCAATTTTGAAAATATTACACTTCAAAATTTTGTAATGCAAATTTTTTTCCATAAAAATAAAATATGAATTGGAATATAGTTTTAATAATATTATAACTATATAATAATTGTATATTCTTAGACAGGGAATTAAGGGAAAAGTCAGGAATTTTTATTAAAAGTAATGGAAAAAATTAAATTTTTAGAATTCATAAGAAAATTTTGAATTTTTGTGTTTTTTTTTGTTTGACTCATAAACTATGAATTTACCACGAATTCTAATACAAAACCTTCAAATTTTTCTATTTCTGATAATTATTAAATATCTAATTAATTAATTAATTTTTTATTTAATTATTGATAGAAGAATTTTAGTTAAAAACATTTTTAAAAAATTGAATTTTAGAGAAGTTATGAATGATTGCAGAAATTCAATTATTTTCAAAAGTAATAAAATTCTTCTCACAAAATTCAATTATGTTCAAAATTTCAAAAAAAAAAAAAATTCTCATCAAAATCCCAATTACCTTTATAAGTGACAAAATTCTTTTCCTATAATTTCAATTATTTTCAAAAATTTTCCTCGTTTAAATGATTTTCAATATATATCTACTATTTTATTAAAATTCCTGTTTTTTTTAAATTTATACTACTTTAAATTCGCTTATACTAGAAATCAAAAAACTATTTTCAAAAATTATAATCAAATTCTTTAAAACGATTCAATTAATTTCAAAAAATATTCGAAATTCAATTATTTTCAATATCTAGTATTTTTATAAAAACTCGAGAAAGAATTCAATTATTTAAAAAAAAATTATAAAATTCATGCAAAATTCAATTATTTTCATAAATAAAATTTCGACAGGAAATTAATTAAGTTAGAATACCATTTTCAAAAAGATTTCAAAAAATTCAATTATTTATCAAAATTTTCACAATAATTCAATTGCATTTATACTAATAATAACACTTTTCATGAAAATTCAATTTAAAAAAAAAATGTAATAAAATAAATTATAATGCTTTTCTAAATATTTGAATTCTTCTAAAGAATTTAAAAAAAATATTTTTTTTAAAGAATTGAATTTTTTGAGTAATTGAAATTAAATTTTTTAAGAATAATTACATTTTTTTAGCAATTCCTGTAAAATTGTATTAAAAATAATTGAAATACTGCCATGAATTTTATTATTTATGAAAATAATTGAATAGTTTGCGAACGATTTTATTAGAATTTTTTTAAAATAATTAAATTTCTCAGAAAAAATTTATTAATTTTAAAAATAATTAAATTTTAAAGAAGAAATTTATTATTTTTAAAAATAATTCACAGGAAAAAAAAAGTCTGACTCCGTTTACACCTTAAATTCAGCCCATGTATTTCACATAAGTCTGTCCTTGTTTAATGGGGCTGACTCCGTTTACACCTTAAATTCAGCCTCGAAAACAGGCTGAAAGTAAAACTTTTTTTTTAGTGTGTTGAATTTTTATGATAAATATTATTATTTATGAAAATAATTGAATTCTAGCGAACGATTTTATTAGAATTTTTTTAAATAATTGAATTTTCAAGAAGAAATTTACTACTTTTAAAAATAATTGAATTCTTGTGATGAATATTGTTATTGATGAAAATAATTGAATTTTGCAAAGTATTTTATTAAAATGCCTAAAAATAATTGAATTTTCGAGAATTATTTTGTTTTTTATCTTTAATAATTGAATTCTTTCGAAGAATTTTATTAAAATCTAAAAGAATATTTGAATTATTCAAAAAAAAATGTAATTAAATTGTATTTAAATTAATTCATTCCTTTTGTACAATTTTATTAAAATGTTTGAAAATAATTCAATTCCTGTGAAAATTTTTAAAAATTTTTTGTAAATAATTAAATTCTTTCAAAGAATTAAAAAATAACATTTTTTTAAAGAATTGATTTTTTTGAGGAATTGAAATCAAATTTTTAAAAATAATTACATTGTTTGAGCAATTCCTGTAAAATTGTATTAAAAATAATTGAAATCCTGGCATGAATTTTATTATTTTTGAAAATAATTGAATAGTTGCTAAGAATATTATTAAAATTTCATTTCAAATAATTGAATTCTTGTGGAAAATTTTATTTTTGAAAAAAATTGAATTCTTGGGAAGAATTTAATTAAAATTTCTTAAATAATTGAATTGCTTCGAAGAATTTTATTTTTTAAGAAAATAATTGAATTGTTTCGAAGATTTTTACAAACTTGACAGTAAAATTGTAATTTCCATAAAGAATGTTATAATTTACGAAAATAATTGTATTCTATAGTCAATTTTATTATAATTTTTCAATTATAAAGCATTTTATCAAAATTTTTGAAATAATTGAATTCTCGAGAAAAATTTCATTATTTATGAAAATAATTGATTTCTTACAATAAATTTTATTCAATTTTTTTTCAAATAATCGAATTCTTCATAAGAATTTTATAAACATTGTTTTAAATAATTAATTTTTTTTTTAAATATAATAAATATTATTAAAATGTCATTTTAAATCATTGAATTCTTGTGGAAAATTTTATTTGTTAAATAGTTGAATTTTACGGTTAATTAATTTAAAGTAGTATTAAAAATAATTGAATTTTTGTGATGAATATAGCTACTTATAAAAATAAATAAATTTTGCAAAGAATTTAAATTTTATTAAAATTTTCGCAAATATAATTGAATTACTGAGAAGAATTTTATTATTAATAAAAATAATTGAATTATTGCGAAAATATTTATTAAAATGTTTTTAAAAATGATTGAATTTCACGTGAAAAAGGTTTGGCATTTTTGAAAATAATTGAATTCTTTATAAGAATTTTATAAAAATTGTTTTAAATAATTAATTTTTTTCGAAATATAATAAAATATTATGAAAATTTTATTTTAAATAACTAAATTCTTGTGAAAAGAATTGAATTTTTCGATGAATTAATTTAAAATAGTATTAAAAATAATTGAAATTCTTCGATGAGTTTTATTATTTATGAAAATAATTGAATTACATATTGTGAAGAATTGTATATAATTTTTGTTAAATAATTGATTTTTTCGAAATTTTTTTGAAATTCTATTCCAAATTAATTGAATTCTTGTGAAAAATTTTATTATTTATGAAAATAATTGAATTTTTGATGAATATTTTATTATTCAGGCGATCTGTGGAGTTACAATTCTGAATTGGATACTTTTGTCGTTTCTCCGGAACCTGACGTGAAAATGGTATCCATTGACCTCAAGACCCATAGGTGTCTTATTTTCGGAAGCGATGGTCTTTGGAATACTTTTTTTAGATTTCAGCCACTAAAGGCTACTATTTCTGATTTTTTTAGACTTTACACTACTTTAAATTCGCTAATACTAGAAATAAAAAAAAAACTATTCTCAAAAATTATAATCAAATTCTTTAAAACTATTCAATTATTTTCAAACAATATTCCAAATTCAATTTAAAAATTTTAATTTGAATTAAAATTAAGTTAAATTATTTATAATGGATTTTAATAAAATTTTTCGCAATAATTCAATTATTTTTATAAATAATAAAAATCATTGCAAAATTTCAATTATTTTTCATATAATTTTAAAAGAATTGCTCCAAAAATGTAATTATTCTTAAAAATTTAATTGCAATTCCTGGAAAAAATCAATTATATAAAAAATAATTTTTTTTCTAAATTCTTTGGAAGAATTCAATTATTTACAAAAATATTAAAATTTTTCACATGAATTCAAAATTATTTACATAAATAATTCTTCAAAATAATTCAATTATTGTGAAAAATAACAAAATTATTCCTGAAAAATTAATGATTTTGAAGGAATTTTAATAAAAATCTTTGCAAAATTCAATTATTATCAAAAATAACAAAATTTTTCACACAAATTCAATTCTTTTAAACATTTTAATAAAACCGTTCGCAATTATTCAATTATTTTTATAAATAAAAAAATTCTTCTCAGGAATTAAATTATTTTTGGAAATTTAAAATAAAACTTTTAACATCTATTTAATTATTCTCATAATTAATAAAATTCATGGCAGTATTTCAATTATTTTTAATACAATTTTACAGGAATTTCTCAAAAAATGTAATTATTCTTAAAAATTTAATTTCAATTTCTCAAAAAAATCAATTCTTTAAAAAAATGTATTTTTTCGAATTCTTTGAAAAAATGTAATTATTTACTAAAACATGAAATTTTTTCGCAGAAATTCAATTATTTTCAAATATTGTAATAAAATTGTACGAAAGAAATCAATTATTTTAAATACAATTTTAATTTCCTTTCTTTGAAATAATTCAAATATTCTTTTAGATTTTAATAAAATTCTTCTAAAGAATTCAATTACTAAAGATAAATAACAAAATTATTCCCGAAAATTCAATTATTTTGTGGCATTTTAATAAAATCGTTCGCAAGAATTCAATTATTTGCCAAAAAAAAATTAATAAAATGTCACACAGACATTCAATTATTTAAAAATTTTTTGTAAAAATATTTGTAAGAATTTAAATTTTTTCACGAATAATAAAAATTTCTCAGGAATTCAATTATTTACATAAATAATTCTTCTAAATGACACTTCGAAATTATTCTCATAAATAACAAAATTTTTCATACAAATTCAATTCTTTTAAACATATTAATAAAATCGTTCGCAATTTTTTAATTATTTTTATAAATAATAAAATTCTTCTTAGGATTTTAAATTACTTTTGGAAATTTTAATAAAATTTTAACAATTATTCAATTATTTTCATAAATAATAAAATTCTTCTGAGGAATTCAATTATTTTTGAAAATTTTAATAAAACTTTTAACAACTATTCAATTATTCTCATAAATAATAAAATTCAACAAAATTGTTTACACAAATTTAATTCTTTTAAACATTTTAATAAAATCGCTCAATTATTCTTTCAGATTTTAAAAATATGGCAAAAAATATGCTTTCCAAGAATTCAATTATTTTCATAAATAACAAAATTTTTCACACAAATTCAATTCTTTTAAACATTTTATAATTAAATTCTTGCCAAGAATTCAATTTTTTTTTAAAATAAAATTTTCCACAAGAATTTTATTATTTAAAATGAAATTTTAATAATATTTATTATATTTCGAAAAAATTAATTATTTAAAACAATGTTTATAAAATTCATAAATGAAGAATTTAAATATTTTAAAAAATAACAATATTTTTTCAATAAAATTCAATTATTCTTAAACTTTTTCATAAAATTTTTCTCAATAATTCAATTATTTTCATAAAGAATTGAATTTTTCTCAGGAATTCAATTATTTTAAAAATTTTAATAATATTCTTAGCAACTATTCAATTATTTTCAAAAATAATAAAATTCATGGCAGGATTTCAATTATTTTTAATACAATTTTACAGGAATTGCTCAAAAAATGTAATTATTATTTCTTAAAAATTTAATTTCAATTTGTCAAGAAAATCAATTCTTTAAAAAAATGTTTTTTTTCAAATTTCTTTGGAAGAATTCAATTATTTAATAAAATATTAAAATTTTTCACAGAAATTCAATTATTTTCAAATATTTTAATAAAATTATACGAAAGAAATCAATTATTTTGAATACAATTTTAATTGCTTTTTTTTAAAAATTCAAATATTCTTTTAGATTTTAATAAAATTCTTCAAAAGAGTTCAATTATGTCGAGAAATAACAAAATTTATTCCGAAAATGCAATTATTTTTAGGCATTTTAATAAAATACTTTGCAAAATTCAATTATTTTCATAAATAACAAAATTTTTCACACAAATTCAATTCTTTTAAACATTTTATACTAAAATCGTTCGCAATTATTCAATTACTTTTAAAAATAACCAAAAAAAAACAACATTTTTAAAAAATTTTAATAAATTATTTCGCAATAATTCAATTACTTTCATAAATAATAAAAATAATTGCAGGATTTCAATTATTTTTCATATAATTTTAGAAAAATTGCTCCAAAAATGTAATTATTATTAAAAATTTAATTTCAATTTCTTGAAAATATCAATTTTTTAAAAAAATGTGTTTTTTTTTAAATTTTTTGGAAAAATTCAATTATTTACAAAAATATTAGAATTTTTCACAGGAATTTAATTATTTTCAAATATTTTAATAAAATTGTAGGAAATAAATCAATTATTTTAAAGAAAATTTTAATTACAAATTATATTTGCATCTAAGCGGATTTATTGTCTAGTAAAATTATTTATGCAAAATTTAATATTTAACTCCCGTTTCCCCTACTGAAAATAATTTTGATTATGCGACCACTTAATGTAAATTTTTTAGTTTTACTCTTAGTACTTTTTTATGATTGGGCACTGCTAAAACTTTGCCTGTTTATAAATAAATAAATAAATAAATAAATAAATAAATAAATAAATAAATAAATAAATAAATAAATAAATAAATAAATAAATAAATAAATAAATAAATAAATAAATAAATAAATAAATAAATAAATAAATAAATAAATAAATAAATTAACTTTGTTTATAAAAATTTAAATAAATTGCATTATGCACTATTATTTATCCGGTGATCGTACTAGACTGATTTTAATTGATTTTGATCATGAGAAACTTATTTTGGCCCAATATATACATATATATATATAATATGTGTATGTGAGGAGAATATCGAATCGACCGAATCGAAGCAAACAATCTGCGGACTGGCTCGTGATTACTTAAGCTGTCGACTGCAGAGAGGTGAGCTCCAACCGGAAAATGATTGATACTGCCGACTGAGCATGATTAGTTTATTAATCGCTCTTGCTTGACCAAAGCTAGATATTGGGGGGGGGGGGGGGGAAGGTCCGAAAAACACTGCTTTCCTTTCTTCACAATACTGCCCTTGGCAGACCTTTCACCGCTTTTCCATAAAGCAAGGAAAAAAAATATGAAAAATTTCGTTCCATTCAACCATGAAATTAAAAATAAACACAAATTCTATTTTTCGCGAAAACTTCTTTTTTTTGTGTGCTTTTTTTTAACAAAAGTTCAAAATGTTGCCAAACCATTGCCAACGGCGGAAATAGTTTTTAAAAATTAAAAAGATTTTTATATTTTAACCATTTCCAAAATTTAGAAAATTTAGAAAATTTAAACTACTTTTCCCTTTTGTCATGATTTGATGGATTTTGCCCATGGTCGAAAATATAGAAATTTTGAGGGTTTTAATTATTTTTGTGAACCATTGCCCATGATTCGCTAGTTTTTTGTCAAAATAAATAAATTTTGAGGGTTTAAACTATTTTTGCTCTGTTTATTATAATTTTTTTTTTTTTTTTTTAAATAATAATTAAATAATCATTACACAATAATAACTTCTATATAAAATTCTTCTCCAAAAATAATCTCATGGGAAATTAGTGAATATAATTTTTCATCCAGGGAAAAAAAGTTCGCATTTTATTCTTTTTATTACTCTTTTGATGACAAGTGATGTTTCTTTATTTCATCATCATTTTTTCTCTAATGTTTTTTTTTTTTTTTTTTGCTAAAACGAGAATAAGGCATTGACTTATTGTAAGTTTATAATAAATGATTTCTTTGATACACGAGGGAATATGTTTGACATATTCGTTTAAAGTCTGGAAAATAAATCACTATTGCGTATTAAAAAAAAAAATTCTAGTCTCTTATTGAGTAATTCCATTTTTTAATAATAATTATAATTTGATATTTATAATTATTATAATCGCAATTATTATAATTTAATATTTCAATTTATAATTATTTATTCCAATAATGAGGATTTGTTGATTATATTCTCTAAATTTAAATTGATAAAAATGTTTATTAATTTAAAATAGTGATAAATTTAAACTACTAAATTAGTAAAAAAAAACAGTCAAAAATTTCATTCCATATTTTTTACTTTCCTGACTTTTTCCTAATTAAAAAAAAAATAGAAAATAAAAAATAAAAATAAAAAAAAAAATATTAAAAAAAAAAAAATTTTATTAAAAATATTTACTTCTTTCTTATCCCGACAATAAATTGAATTACTGCAACCAATTTTATTATTCATGAAAGAAATTAAATATTTGTAAAAAATTATTTAATTCTATCAAAGATTTTTATAAAAATTTTGATAAAAATCATTGTATTTAAATAATTTGAATTCTCGTTGAATTTTCTAATAAAAATTTATTTAAAAATTTTAGATAATAATTGAATATTAAAAGCAATTATAGCGGGAAATTTAGAAAAAAAATTGAATTCTGAAAAGGTTTTCAAATTAAAATATTTGAAAATCTAAATTTTTCAAACTTTTTAATTAAAAATTCTGTAGAAGTAATTTTTTTTTTGTTGAAAAATTTTAATATAATTCTTTTGAAATTAGTTCATTTTTTAAATACATATTTAATTATTAAAAATAATGGATTTATAGAAAAATTTTATTAAAAAACACTAAAAGATTTGAATTTTATTAAATTTGAATTTGAATTTTATAAAATTTTGTAAATAATTGATTACTTCCGACTAATTTTATGCAAATTCTAATTTAAATAATTAAGTTCTTGAGAAATTTTTATTATTCATGAAAATAATTGAATAATTGCGAAAAAATTTATTAACATTTTTTTAAAATGTTGTTTTTTTTGTTATTTTTAAAAATAATTGAATAATTGCAAACGATTTTATTATAAAATGTTTAAAATAAATTGAATTTGTGTGAAAAATTTTGTTATTTATGAAAATAATTAAATTTTGCAAAGTATTTTATTAAAATGCCTAAAAATAATTGAATTTTCGGGAAAAAATTTGATTATTTATCTTTAATAATTGAATTCCTTCGCAGAATTATTTATCTAAATAATTGAATTCTTGGAAAGAATATTTTTGAAATCTGAAAGAATAATTGAATTATTAAAAAAAAAATTTAATTAAAATTGTATTTAAAATAATTGATTTCTTTTCAAAAATTTGATTAAAATATTTGAAAATAATTGAATTTCTGTGAGAAATTCTAATATTTTTGTAAATAATTGAATTCTTGCAAAGAATTAAAAAAAAAATTTTTATATAATTGATTTTTTCGAGAAATTGAAATTAAATTTTTATAATAGTTACATTTTTGGAGAAATTCTTTTAAAATTATATGAAAAACAATTGAAATCCTGCAATGATTTTTATTATTTATGGAAATAATTGAATTATTGCGAAAAATTTTATTAAAGTCCTTTAAAAAGAATTATGAATTTCTGTGAAAAATTTTATTATTTGTGAAAATAATTGAATTCTTTTTAAGAATTTTATAAACATTGGTTTGAATATTTAATTTTTTTTTTAAATACAATAAATATTATGTATGAATATTTTATTTTAATTAATTGAATGTTTGCGGAAATATTTTATTTGTGAAAATAATTGAATTTTTTGGTTAATTAATTTAAAATAGTATTAAAAATAATTGAAATTCTTCAGTGAGTTTTACTATTTATGAAAATAATTGAATTTTTGCTTAGAATTTTATTACAATTTTTCTTCAATAATTGAATTTCCATGAAAAATGTTATTATATTAGTAAATGCAATTGAATTATTGTGAAGAATTGTTTTAAAAATTTTGGTTAATAATTTCTTTTTCGAAATTCTATTCTAAATTAATTCTAAATTAATTCCTGTGTAAATTTCATTATTTATGAAAATAATTGAATTTTATCAATTTGTTTTTTAAATAATTGAATTCTTTTGCGAAATTTAATGCAAATACTAGATATTGAAGATAATTGAATTTCTCATATTTTTTAAAATTATTTGAATCGTTTTAAAGAATTTAATTATAATTTTTTGAATAGTTTCTTGATTCTAGTATTTTTGAATTTTTAAAGTTTATTAATTTAAAATAGTTTTACCTACTAATTAGTTTGCTTACTAATTAAAAAAATGATTGACTTGTTGCTTTCGAATTTGTAAATTGTACTAATAAATAGTTATTTCAATTTATTTATTAGTAAAATTTACTAATTAGTAAAAATGTTTCTGAAATTTACTAATTAGTAATTTTGCTTACTAATAATTTCAAATAGTGGCTGACTTTTTGCCTTTGAATTTTTAAATTTGACTAATAAATACTAATTTCAACTATTTTTATTAATTAAATTTTTTAATTTAAAAACAAAAACTCAATCATTATTTTAAATTAGTAAACATTTTTAGTAATTAAAATTTAGAGAGTTACATAATAAATAATTATTAATAAAATTTAATACTTGCATTCAATTATTATTATAATTTATTGTAATTATAATCAATTATAATAATTACGATTTGTTAACTATATTATTATTCGATAACAATTTATTTCAATTATTATTAATTAATTAAATATTAAATATTAATATTAATTAATTAAATTTTAATATAAATTAATTAAATTCTAGAATTATAGAAATTTTCCAAACCCTTCAAAATTTCGTTCGTTAATGATTCATATTACAAGAGACGAATTTGAAACTTCATTGAAGATTTTCCCTCTAATTATGCGCAAGAGGAAAGCTTTTTTTTCGGAAAAAGATTTCATCACAGAGGATGTTTTTCCATTCTCGTTTCTCTCTCTCTCTCTTTCTAGAGTACCTAAAAGGTAATACTGCGTAGTTAAATTAGAACAAGATTTCTGGCATAATAAGGTACTATTTTCTTGCTGTGTTGAGAATAAATGGTTAAGTGAAGGTCCTTTCATCTCACTACAAATGTACCAAAGTGGAAACAAGGGAAACGAGACGATTGGGTAAATAATGAAGCGAATGCAAATGCACTCTGCCCGATTGAACTTATATATATATATATATATATATATATATACATAAAGAGAGAGAGGGAGAGAGTGTGTGAGAGAGAAAGATTGGTACCACTGGTTACCGTCTACAGTTGTGTCGCGCAAGTATTTCCCCCGTGAGTGTGCACTTAGGATTTAAATAAGCCCGCTAAAAGTGGGATAATTGAAATGGCATGGCTGAAAGTGTTTCGTGCTGTGATTTCCGAAGGTATATGAGTGTGAATGAAATCCAGGGACGTTAATGTCTTTCTCACTCCATGAATTCAATGTGTATATATAGGTTTCATTTTACTTTTAAAAACTATTTTTACTCGGACATTTTTTTTTAATAAATAAAATAATACTATTTTTTACTCAGAATTTGATGTATTTTCCAACAGTCGATTAATAAAACAAGACACTGAATTTATACTTAATGTGCATACTTAGAAAAACTCCGAATTGTAATTTTCAAAATCAAATTCTATGTATTTTTGACAGTACTTCCGTTTTAAGAATTATTGACTTCCGCCTTCAACAAATTTTTAAAACCAATGTCAAATTCATACTCAGCGACCCCAAAAACCCCCAAGTGCCAATTATTAGTGATTTTTATGAACATTTTTATTTTCCCGACCGCCATATTGGATCCGCCATTTTGTATTTTTTAAATCAGATATCAAATTCGTACTCAGCGACCTTAAAAACTCCCGAGTGACAATTTTTAGTGATTTTTATCAACATTTTTATTATTCCGACCGCCATATTGGATCCGCCATTTTGAATTTTTTAAATCAGATATCAAATTCGTACTCAGCGACCCTAAAAACCCCCAAGTGCCAATTATTAGTGATTTTTATAAACATTTTTATTTTCCCGACCGCCATATTGGATCCGCCATTTTGTATTTTTAAAATCCGACATCAAATTCGTAATCAGCGCCTCCGAAAACTCCCGAGTAACAAATTTCCTTAATTTTCGTTAAGTTTTAAATTTTTTCGACCGCCATATTGGATCCACCATTTTGAATTTTTTAAATCAGATATTAAATTCGTAATCAGCGGCCACAAAAATCCCCGAGAAACGATTTTTGTAAATCTTTCATTTAGTTTCCTGGTATTTAAAATGTTTTTTCTAAGTTTGGCCGCCATATTGTATCCGCCATTTTGAATTTTCAAAAACAAACCACAGACTCGTACTCAGCGACCCCGAAAACCCCCCGAGTTACAATTTTCGGTGATTTTTATCAACTTTTAAATTTTTTCGACCACCATATTGGATCCGCCATTTTGTATTTTTGAAATTCGACAGCAAATTCGTAAACAGCAACCTGGGAAACCCCCTAAATACGATTTTTGTAAATTTTCCCCTAATTTTTGTTGGTAAAAACTTTATTTTTCGATTTTTAGCCTCCATATTGGATCCGCCATTTTGTATTTATAAAAAATAACTACAGATTCGTACTCAGCGAACCCGAAAACCCCCGAGTTACAATTTTCAGTGATTTTAACCAACTTTTTTATTTTTTCGACCGCCATATTGGATCCGACATTTTGAGTTTATTAATTTTGATATCAGATTCGTACTCAGCGATCACAAAAAGCCTCGATAAACGATTTTTGTAAAAATTCTTTAATTTTTTGTAGTTTAAAACTATTTTCCAATTTTGGCAGCCATATTGGATTCGCCATTTTGGATTTTTGACTTTGGATTGAAAAAGTCCTTTTAACTATTGTTATTATAATAAAATGATACTTTATTAATTTAAATTTTTCTTTTTTTGTTACAGGTATGAAGAGGAGCCATCAGCCTTTGGGCAAGTTAATGTTAATAAAAATTACGATCGAATTGAAACTGCGAAAAATTATCAAGAGTATAATTTAACATCATATAACTAAAAATTACAAAATTATTTTCTACTATTAATCGTTAGGAATTGAAAATATTTTAATTTTAATATTTAGAATTATTTTTTTTTAAATTAAAAATTATTTTTTAACTTAAAAATTATATTTTAATTTAAAAATTAATATTTTTAACTTAATTTTAAGACTCGAAAATTAAATTTTTAACATAGGAATTAATTTATTAACTTAGAGATTAGAGTTAAAAATTAATTTCATAACTAAATAAATTATTTTTTTAACTTAAAAATTTACTTTTGAACTGAAAAATTAATTTTTTTAATTATAAAATTAATTTTCTTAAATAAAAAATTAATTTTTTTACCTAAAAATAAATTTTTCAACTTAAAAATGAATTTTTAACCTAAAAATTTATTTTTTAGCTTAAAAATGAATTTTTAAACTCTAAAAATGTATTTTTTAACTTAAAAATGAGTTTTTTAACTTAAAATTGAATTTCTTAACATAAGAATTAATTTATTCTCTTAGAAATTAGTCTTTTAAGTTAAAAATTATTTTCCTAACTTAAAAATTAGTTTTTTAAGTCGAAAATTAATTTTCTAATTTTGATATTATTTTTTAACTTAAAAATTTACTTTTGAACTGAAAAATTAATTTTTTTAATTATAAAATTAATTTTCTTAAATGAAAAATTAATTTTTTTACCTAAAAATAAATTTTTCAACTTAAAAATGAATTTTTAACCTAAAAATTTATTTTATAGCTTAAAAATGAATTTTTAAACTCTAAAAATGTATTTTTTAACTTAAAAATGAATTTTTTAACTTAAAATTGAATTTCTTAACATAAGAATTAATTTATTCTCTTAGAAATTAGTCTTTTAAGTTAAAAATTATTTTCCTAACTTAAAAATTAGTTTTTTAAGTCGAAAATTAATTTTCTATTTTTTATATTATTTTTTAACTTAAAAATTTACTTTTGAACTGAAAAATTAATTTTTTTAATTACAAAATTAATTTTCCTAAATAAAAAATTAATTTTTTTACCTAAAAATTAATTTTTCAACTTAAAAATGAATTTTTTACCTAAAAATGTATTTTTTAACCTACAAATGTATTTTTTAACTTAAAAATGAATTTTTAACCTGAAAATGTATTTTTTTATTTTAAAAATGAATTTTTAACCTAAAAATGTATTTTTTAACTTAAAAATTAATTTCTCAACATAAGAATTAATTTATTCTCTTAAAAACTAGTCTTTTAAGTTAAAAGTTGATTTCCTAACTTAAAAATTAGTTTTTTAAATTAAAAATTAATTTTCTAAGTTGAGAATTAATTTTCTAATTCTGATATTTATGTTTTACTTAGAAATTATTTCTTTTAAGTTAAAATTTGATTTTTGAATTTGAAATTAGTTTATTAATTAAAAAATTGTTTTCCTAACTTGAAACATTATTTCTTAACCTGAAAAAATTCTCTTACCTTAAAAACTAATTTCCTGACATATAAGAATTAATTTCCTAACTTAAAAATTAAATTTTTAATTCAGAATTTATTTCTTGTAACTAGAAAATTAGTTTTGTTTTACTTAAAAGTTTGTTTTTTAATTTAAAAAATATGATTCCTAACTTAAAAATTATTTAATTTTTATTATAAAAATGAATTTTTTTAGCTGCAAAAATTAGTTTCTCTACTTGAAAATTAATTTTTTAATCTAGTGAATTAATTTCTTAAACCAGAAATCAATTTCTATCCTTAAAAAATAATTTTTAAATCTATAGTAATTTTCTTAATCCAAAAATCAATTTCTGTCCTTAAACATTAATTTTTTAATCTAGTAATTAAATTTCTTAATCCAGAAATTAATTTCTATGGGGCCGTTCATAAATTACGTGACATTTTTTTTTTTTGCAAAATTTGACCCCCCACCCTTCCTCTTTGTAAGATATTTTGCATACATTAGCGCCATTTTTTCTATTGTTTGTAAGAACAAGCTGACCCCCCTCCCCCCTAACCCCTAAATTTCTTATGTAAATTATGGACGACCCCTATCCTTAAAAATTAATTTTCTAAATTTAAAATTATTAATTTCTGCTTTCTCATATAGAAGAAGTTTTATTTTTTTATTTATAAATCATATTACTACAGTTTTAGATCATAAAAATTATTAAAATCTTTTACTAAAACATTTGAGTATAAAGAATTTTTATTTTTATAAAAAATTGTTTTTAACAATTTTTTTTCACGATTTCTTGATGATGGCCGTTATATTATAGTCGGACAGATTTTCTTATATTATATAAAAAATGCATAACAAAATGGAGGTTGTGAACGAGGTTTTTGGCACTATTGTGCCTTTGGCTTTATGCCAATACCTTTCATTCAATAAATATCATCTTAATGAACTCATGTATATTTGATTGGGAGAATTCTCCCCTTCGTTCCATTCCGCTGCGTTTCAGCCTATTCATTTCCCCCTTTTTCTCTCCTAACCCCCCCCCCTCAATCACCCCCACCCCTTCTGAGCGTTTATTTCCAGTTTTCGCTTCTCTCTCTCTCTCTCTCTCTCTCTCTCTCTCTCTCTCTCTCTCTCTCTCTCTCTCTCTCTCTCTCTCCTTTTTCTCTCTTACTTTTTCCCCCTTTTTTTTCTTTCTCCCTCACTCTTTTCTTTTTTCTCTCTTACTCTCTTCCCCCTAATCCCCCCTTCCCCCCTTGCCCGTTTATTTCTAGTTTTCATTTTTCTCCCCCCCCCCCCCCCAATTTCTCTCTCTCTCTTACCCTCCTTTAGTTAGAGAGAAAAATTATTTCATCTCTTTCTCGGCTTTCAGTCGATCGTCTTTCACTCTAACCGAAAACTGATGTCGATCGGTCGTCTACGTCGCGTCGTCGATGTAGTCGTCGTTTTGTGACAACATATATATAAGAGCATCACGCACGACTGTGTACAAGTCTATAAGACGGTTTTCATTTCCGTTAGAGCTTTTCTATGTATGAATGGTCACATGATTCCATTACCGTTAACGAATATAAGCACATTGCTTCTAGAAAAATGAGGAGGATTCTCTGTACTCCTCCTCCCCCCCCCTATTTTTTTCTTTAGTGAAAAAAAGCCGCAAATGGTACTATATTATATTTGTATAAAAAGCAACATTTAATATACTGTAACGTCAATAAAATATGGAATTTTTTTAAAAATTAAACATTTTTTGAGACAAATTCTATAAAGGTAAATGTCTTTACTCTTCTGACAAAATTTTATCCGCCATTTTGAATTTTTAAAATCCTACTTTTGTTTTCTAATCGGCCATAGTCGAAAGTCCCTGAGAAACAATTCTTGTAAATTTTTAATTGAATTTTTAACGGGAAACAATTTATATTTCGATTCTTTGTCGTCATATTGGAACCGCCATTTTGGATTTTTAAATTCTAACCTCCGATTCGTAATCAGCTACCTTGAAAATCACCGAGAAACGATTTTTCTAAATTTCCCCTTAATTTTTAAAGTGAAATACATCATATTTCGATTTTTCGTCGCCATATTGCAACCGCCATTTTGAAATTTAAAAA
The DNA here is from genome assembly GCF_015476425.1 of Leptopilina heterotoma. Taxonomy (NCBI): domain Eukaryota; kingdom Metazoa; phylum Arthropoda; class Insecta; order Hymenoptera; family Figitidae; genus Leptopilina; species Leptopilina heterotoma. Next base: position 5,523,449 of record NW_025110842.1, read on the forward strand.
TCTAATCCGACATTCATCGTAATCAGCTGCCACGAAAAACTTTGAGAAATGATTTCTATTAATTTTTGCCTTTTGTTTTTTTCCCTTAAAAAAAAATGAATTTTTAAAGTGAAATACTTCATATTTCGATTTTTCGTCTACATATTGGATCCGCCATTTTGAATTTTTAAAATCTAACTGCAGATTCCTTATTACTTCTAAAAAAATTGCCAAGAAATGATTTTTGTAAATTTTCCCTTAATTTTTTAAAGTAAAATACTTTACATTTTGATTTTCCCCGAATTTTAAAGTGAAATAATTTAAATTTCAATATTTCGTCACCATATTGGAACCGACATTTTGAGTTTTTAAAATCTAACCTCAAATTCGTAATTGGCTACCACGAAAATCTTCGGGATACGATTTTTGTAAACTTTCTCTTAATTTTGAAAGTGAAACACTTTATATTTTGATTTTTTTTGACGCCATATTGGATCCGCCATTTTGAATTTTTAAAATCCAACTTCGGATTTGTAACCTTATAGTCTGAAAGTCCTTGAGAAATAATTTTTGTAAATTTTTCACAAATTTGAAAAGTGAAATAATTTATATTTTGATTTTTCATCGCCATATTGGAACCGCCATTTTTAATTTTTAAAATCTATCCCTAAATTCGTAGTCGGATACCACGAAAATCCCCGGAAAACGATTTTTGTAAACTCTTTCTTTATTTTGAAAGTGAAATACTTTATATTTTGATTTTTCGTCTCCATATTGGTACCGCCATTTTGAATTTTTAAAATTCAACTTCAGATTTGCAAACAGACACCAAGAAAGTCCCCAAAAAACGATTTTTGTATTTTTTTTAAATTAAACGAATAATTTTCTAAATTTTCACCAATTTTTAAATGAAATAATTTATATTTCAATTTTTCGTTGCCATATTGGAACCGTCATTTTGAATGTTTTTAAATCTATCCTAAGATTTGTCATCAGCCACCCGAAAAAAAATCCAAAAAGGACCGATTTTTAAAAATATTTCTATTTTTTTTTGTTAAAAACATTATTTTTTCTTCTTTAATCGCCATATTGGATCCGCCATTTTGAATTTTTAAATTCCAACCTTAGATTCGTCATTAGCCATCCCAAAAATTTCCAAGAATATTTATTTATTTTTTGTAGTTAAAAAAAATTATTTTTTTTGCTTTGGCCGCCATATTGGAACCGCCATTTTGATTTTTAAAAATCAAATCTCAAATTCATCATCAGCCACCGCAAAAATACCCCGAGAAACAATTTTTGTAGATTTCGCCTGAATTTTTGAACTGAAAAACTTTAGATTTCGATTTTTCGTCACCATATTGGAATCGCCATTTTGAATTTTTTAAATCCAACCTCTAAATAGTAATCAGCGATTTTCAGAAACCCCTTAGTCCTTGACTTTTGTAAATTTTCTCTAATTTTTCAAACTGAAAATTCTAGTTTGCAATTTTAGCCTCCATATTGGATTCGCCATTTTGAATTTTAAAAATCTGATACAATTTACAGCTTTATCGTATTGTATCTAAAAAATTTGATTTTTAAAACAAAAAAATTGAAAAAAATGATAATTTATTTACTTATTTAGTAATGTAGCATTTTTTATTTGAAAATAGTGTTTTAAATAATGAAAAAGTATTATTTAGATATTAAATTATTTTCTTTAATTTTTTATTTATTTCTTTTGAATATTTAATTATTTAGTTAATTATTTATATAAATATTAAATTATTTTACTTAATTTAAATATAAAAATAATTTAATTTATTTAAATATTTAATTATTTCACTTAATTATTTACGTCAATTAAATATTTAATTTTTTTACTTATAAGTTATTTATTGAATTTTTATCTATTGAAATTTTGTTTTCTTAATATTAATCTTCTCTAGGAATCGAACCCCGTATTTCTATTTGCAAGTCGGATGCTCTGACCCCTTTACTACGCACTCTTTTTAAATATCTTATTAATTTATTTAAATATTTGATTATTTTATTCATTTATTTATTTTAAATATTTAATTATTTTATTTCCTTATTTATTTATTTATTTCAAATAGTTAATTATGAAATTTCCGTATTTATTTTATTTATTCTATTTAAATATTTAATTATTTGTAGCGTTCTCTACAATATTTTTATATAATTTTCAAATATTTTTAATGAAATAATGAAATAGGAATTTTCTACACTTATTCTACTTTTTCGCAATTCAGGTTTAACGCTTAGGTCTTGTCTGGCCCTTTTCTTTGTGTCTAATGAGTTTTTAACGTTCTAGCTTTGTCATGCCCCTAAGTCCGACTCTCTGTCTCCAACTTTACCTTTGAATTACGTGTTTAGAATGAATCTTTACGTCATATTAGTCTAGACATAGAAATGCATTTTTAATTACTTTTAATAGGTTTTTAATGTACTTTCTTGTATAAGAAGCATCGATCTTCTGTGTAAAGTTTAGTTCAATTTTGAGAGCATTTCAACAAGCACCTACGTTAACGAGAAATTCCGCGAGTAAATTCGTATCTTTTATTTCGTGATCGAAACCTTAACATTTCACTATCTTTCATATTTTGTGTATGTAATTTTGTTATTGATTAAATAAATGTTGTTATTAATTTGAGAAATTAATTGTGTCACACAATCCTAACAATCCCACAAATTGGTGACCCCGACGTGATCGTGAATTATTTTTCGTGGGACAAAGTGACAATTAACTGACATCAAGGCGACCATCAAGTGCCAACAAAGTGACAACCAAGTGAAAACAAAGTGCCAATTAAGTGACAACAAAGCGACCATCAAGTGACAATTAAGTGATAAAAAGTGACAACAAAGTGACAATCAAGTGATACGAAAATAGTCGACAAAGTGAAAAATTTACTCGTGACACTGAGACTTTGTGACAATTTTTTTTTATTTTTTGACATTCTATTTTATTTTTTGACATTCATTTTTTTTTTAATAAGTCAAAATGACAAATGTTACAGTGGGCAACGAAACTATCGAAAGAATAGCAGTTAAAGTGCCAATATTCATGCCTGAGGATCCTGAATTGTGGTTTTTGTTGCTCGAAAGTAGTTTTGATGCAGCTGGAATTACTCAGGATGCAACAAAATTCGGTCACGCGCTCAGTGCTTTAGACCCGCGATATTCCGTGGAAATCCGTGACGTGTTGCTCAAACCGAAAGCTGAGCGGACTTTTGAACTTCTCAAAAAGGAACTCATCAGCCGAATGGGAACTTCACAGGAACAAAACACGCGACGTCTCCTGGAAAACGAACCTCTCGGTGACAGAAAACCAACGCAGTTTTTACGCCATCTTCGCAACCTGGCGGGAAGTAATTTCCCCGATGATGTTTTGCAGACCCTTTGGCTCGGCCGTTTACCAAAACACATGCAGGCCATGCTTGCAGCACACAGGGACCTTCCCTTGGACAAACGAGCTGAGATCGCCGACTCTGTCGCGGAAGCTTATGGAAGCTTGTGCAACGTTGCGGAAACACGTACAGCTGTTTCGGCCGCAACAACAAGTTCCACTACGGGAACATCGTTTGAGGCCCGGTTTGCCAGCCTTGAACAGTCTCTCGCGCTAGTGCTCCAGAAGTTTGCCTCCTTGGAAGTGAACCAAGTGTCGCGAGGACGAGATCGCTCTCACTCAAGATCACAATTTCGATCTCGATCACACTCTCGAAATCGACATCAACGATCCAGTGATATGTGTTGGTATCATTGGAAATTCGGGAAAGACGCTAAAAAATGTGAGAAACCTTGCAAATTCTCTAGTGCGGAAAACGAGTCGGGAAGTCGTTAATGTCGGCCAACGACATCTCTCCCGGTAAATCGCGCCGACTATTTTTAACAGACGAATCTTCAAGGATAAGGTTCCTCGTCGACACAGGTGCTGATCTGTGTGTCTTTCCGCGTGTGCAACTTCCTCAACCTCGTGAGAAATCAACTTACGAACTTTTCGCGGCTAACGGGACACTTATCGCAACTTACGGAACGCAAATTTTAAATTTAAATTTTGGTTTGCGTCGCCAATTTACATGGAGATTTGTCGTCGCCGACGTGGAAAAACCGATCATCGGTGCTGACTTCCTGGCACATTACGGACTCCTGGTGGACCTGCAGAAACAACGGCTTCTCGACCAAGTCACTCATCTTACCTCCCAGGGCGAGGTGATTGAGTGCGAGGTTTCCAGCATCAAGACCATCACTGGGTCATCACGTTTCCACGAGCTTCTGCAGCGGTTCTCGGAAATAACTCGTCCGGAGGGAACAACTCGGACTGTCCAGCACTCAACGAGACATCACATCCTGACAACTCCTGGACCACCTGTGGCGCAAAAGCCACGACGACTTGCTCCCGACAAACTGAAAATTGCCAAGGCTGACTTCGCTACATTGGTCAAGCTGGGGATTGCTCAACCATCGAAGGCTTCCTGGTCATCACCACTGCACATGGTCCCGAAGAAGGGGGACGAGTGGAGGCCGTGTGGCGACTATCGTGCTCTCAACGCGAGGACCTTCCCTGATAGGTATCCGATGAGGCACATCCAGGACTTCTCACATGCTCTACGTGGTAAGACCATATTTTCCACCATAGATCTTGTTCGAGCCTTCAACCAGATCCCGGTCGCCGAGGAGGATATCCCGAAGACAGCCATCACCACACCTTTTGGACTCTTCGAGTTCAAATTCATGACCTTTGGTTTGCGGAATGCTGCGCAGACGTTCCAACGCTTCATGGACGAAGTGCTCCAGGGTTTGGACTTCTGCTACGTATACATCGACGACATCCTGATAGCATCTGCGACACCTGAGCAACATCTGGGACACCTGGAGATCATCTTCGAGAGACTGAAGAAGTACGGAGTGATCGTCAACCCAGCCAAATGCGTATTTGGCCAACCTGAAGTTAAATTCCTTGGGTACTTGGTCTCAGCTGCAGGAACCAAGCCCCTGCCAGACAAGGTTGATGCCATCCGTGCCTACACTCGCCCGGAAACAGTTAAGCAGCTCCGTAAGTTCCTTGGAATGATTAACTTTTATAGACGTTTCCTTCCAAATGCAGCCAAGGTCCAGGCGCCGCTCAACAATCTGCTGCAGGGGAACCTAAAAGGAAAAGCTCCAGTTACCTGGACTCCAGACTCCATCAAGGCGTTTGAAGCTAGCAAAGAGAGTCTCGCTGAGGCAACCTTGCTTGCTCATCCTGATGCTGATGCACCACTGGCCATCTTCTGCGACGCCTCCGACTTCGCTGTAGGAGCCTCCTTACAACAACTGGTCGATGGCAGCTGGCAGCCCTTGAACTTCTTCTCCAAGAAGTTGAGTCCTGCTGAGACGAAGTATGGAGCGTATGACCGTGAGCTCCTGGTGATCTACTTGGCCATCAAACAATTCCGACATATGGTCGAAGGACGATCATTCACCATCTACACTGATCACAAGCCCATCACCTATGCGTTCCAGAAGAAGAATGATCAGTGTTCTCCACGTCAGTTTCGCCATCTGGAATTCATCAGTCAATTCTCAACCGACATCCGTCACATCTCAGGAGAGGACAATGTTGTAGCAGATGCTCTGTCACGCATCTCTACAATTGAAACAATCCTGGACTACGATGCCCTAGCAGCCGCTCAGCGTGACGACATGGAGCTAAAGACAATCCTGGAAGATGCAGAATCTTCCCTACAACTGAAGCTGATCCGGATTCCTGATGCAGATGTCTCGATTTTCTGTGACGTATCCACTAGGTCAGCACGACCCTACATCACAGAAAAATTCCGGAAAGCAGCCTTCAACACCATCCACAACCTCTCTCATCCTGGAGTTAAATCTACGGTCAAGCTCGTAACACAGCGTTACGTATGGCCGTCGATTAAATCTGATTGCAGGAATTGGGCTCGCAGCTGTATCAACTGTCAAAAGTCGAAAGTCTCACGCCATGTCCTATCTCCAATAGGCAACTTCTCACCACCGTCATCACGATTCGAGCATGTCCACCTGGACATCGTCATCATGCCATCATCTGAGGGACATCGTTACTGCCTCACCATGGTTGACCGATTCACTAGGTGGCCTGAAGCAGTACCAATGGAAAATCAGGAAGCTGAAACTGTTGCTCGAGCATTCTACAACACCTGGGTTTCTCGATTTGGAACTCCGCTGAGGATCACCACCGATCAAGGTCGTCAGTTTGAGTCGTACTTATTTAAACAACTAAATCGTTTATTAGGTACAACTCATCTTCGCACGACTGCTTATCATCCATCTGCCAATGGAATGGTAGAACGACTACACCGTCAGCTGAAAGCAGCAATCATGTGCCATCAAACCAACCGATGGACGGAAGTGCTACCAACTGTGCTGCTTGGAATTAGAGCAGCTTGGAAGGACGACATCGAAGCAACATCAGCTGACTTAGTGTATGGTCAGTCTCTTCGCCTCCCTGGTGAATTCCTGGGGGACAACAACAGCAGCGACTTCGACAACTCTCTCGTTCCAGCTGATTTTGTTGTGGGTCTTCAACAACAGCTACGGAACATCAAGCCTACTGGAGGATCTCGCCATGGAGTTAGGAGGACTTTTGTCTTCAAGGACCTTGCGACAACTGAGCAAGTCCTGGTAAGACACGATTCTCCTAAGCAACCACTTCAGCAGCCCTACGACGGTCCCTACAAGGTCATCAGAAGGTTCGAGAAAACCTTCCTCGTCAACATCAACGGTCGTGACGTTAATATCTCGATAGACCGTCTGAAACCAGCTTATATTTTGGCTGGTGATCCTGAGGCCAACATCCAATCATCTCCCGATACCAGCAGCCAGGAGGCTGCACCCACGGAGCAGTTACCACCACCAGAACGAGAGGAAGTTTTGGTACCACACTCTACAAGATCTGGAAGACGTGTACGCTTCCCTGACCGCCTGCAAGGTGGTTTCTCATAATCGTTAACCACTAGCAGGGGGGTACTGTAGCGTTCTCTACAATATTTTTATATAATTTTCAAATATTTTTAATGAAATAATGAAATAGGAATTTTCTACACTTATTCTACTTTTTCGCAATTCAGGTTTAACGCTTAGGTCTTGTCTGGCCCTTTTCTTTGTGTCTAATGAGTTTTTAACGTTCTAGCTTTGTCATGCCCCTAAGTCCGACTCTCTGTCTCCAACTTTACCTTTGAATTACGTGTTTAGAATGAATCTTTACGTCATATTAGTCTAGACATAGAAATGCATTTTTAATTACTTTTAATAGGTTTTTAATGTACTTTCTTGTATAAGAAGCATCGATCTTCTGTGTAAAGTTTAGTTCAATTTTGAGAGCATTTCAACAAGCACCTACGTTAACGAGAAATTCCGCGAGTAAATTCGTATCTTTTATTTCGTGATCGAAACCTTAACATTTCACTATCTTTCATATTTTGTGTATGTAATTTTGTTATTGATTAAATAAATGTTGTTATTAATTTGAGAAATTAATTGTGTCACACAATCCTAACAATCCCACAATTTAATTCAAACATTTAATTAATTCAACGTAATTTTTATTTTCATTTTATTTAATTATTTCGTTATTTTTTTTAAAATACTTAATTATTTAAACTATTTGGGAGAAGAATGGGATATTGGAAAAGTATTATAAAAGAGAAAAAAATAATTCATTTTCTAAAAACTTGTATTCTTTTATTTTTTTTTTTAATTAATAAATGTGTGCGTGTGTTGTGTGTCGTGTGTTGGTGTCGTACTATTTTACAAGAGCCCAAAAAATTTCAGGCATTGAAGTTGAGATAAATCAAATAACAAATTAACTAAACGCGAACATTCCGCGTTCGCTTTTTTTTCAACGTTCAGGGCCAATCACTACAGACAATGACAAAAAAAAATTTGTTTCTTTTTTTCCTTTCTCTATAAAAACAATTTTATTAAATAATTCTTCTTTCGTTTTTTTAAAAAATAATTCTAATACTGCATATAATTATAATATTATTAAAAATATTACTAAAAATATTAATATTCTGCTCTACAAACAAAAAAAACACTTAGGTCGAAATTCCCATGATTTAGGCAAACGAAAATCGACCTAAACGATTTTCTGTTTTTTCCTCGTAGGAGAATTTTAATAGAAACATTAATAGTAATATTAATAATAATATTAATTATAATATTAATTACAATAGTAATAATAAGAGTAATAATAATAATAATAATAAAATAATATTAATTATAATAATTTTTTTAATAATAATTATTATAATAATAATAATTACAATAATAATAATAATAATAAAAATAGTAATAATAATAAAAATAAAATAATACAAATAATTTAAAAGATAGATAAAATTTTATTTTAAAAAAAAAACACTCGTTTTTTTCTATCCGTGGCAATTTTCTTTTCAATAAAACTTTTTATAATCTGTAGTAATTTGGTCCGTACGAATTTACAAAACCATTAATGAGCAAAACTATTTCAATTATTTTTTTTGAAAATAACTTTTTTTCTGTTTATAATTTTTGAGAAACATGAATTTTTTCATTTCAATCATTTTTCTCCTTCAATTGTTCTTTATTTTCTTGCAAAGAATATAGAATTGAAATAAATTTTCTTTTTTTTTTGCTCGTTATTGGTTTTTGTCGCTCAACATCATTAATACAGTAAATAACCATTTTTATCACACAAATTTTTTTTTTTAACAATATACAAAATGTTTATGTACAAGTTTAAATTACATATATCATTTACTCGATCTCCCTCGAATCACGTTCAATCGTCACACACAGAGATCGACGGAATATGTTGGTTTCTTTATTCTTTTGTTTATTAAAAATAATAGCAAAAATTATTAATTGAAAATTTGCATGAATTTTTATTTTTGAAAATATTTTTTGTCCGTAGATCTCTGTATTTTCTTTTTTTCCTTTGTTTACAATATTTCCAATGATTCTCCGTCTGTTTTTGTTTATTTTTTTACATATTCTTAAATAAAGTCCGTGAGAGAGTGGAGGGGAGAACAAAAAAAGTCGGAAAATTGTTTTCTTTTTGGAATTATTGGGCAAAAAATTTGCTTTCTTGGCTAAAATCCATTTTTTTTCGATTCAATTTTTAAGAGAATGGCACTGTCAGTTTTTTTTCTGGATTTTTGCTTTTGGCTTTGTTTCCTGACTTTTTTTGTTCTTGTCAAATGAGGCGTTGAGGTGAAAATTTGTTTTTAAAAAAATGGTTCTTCAGAAGTAAATTCTGTTAGAAAATTAGAATTCTTTTTAAATTTGTTTAAATATTTTTTATTTTTTCTAAAAGAATTATTTTGTTAAAATAATAATTAATTATTAATTTTATTTATTTTAATTTTAATTATTTATTTTAAATTATTTAAACTTCTTCGTCTTTTAAAATGACTTTTTATTGACTGCGTCACGTTGCGCGGGCCGTTTGAGAGGAGTGGGGGGGTCGCGCGCTATTGGCTACCCCCACTCCTCGTGCGCTGGCCGCGCAGCGTTTTTTTTTTTAATTTTCTCTATTTTTGAAAAATCTAATTATTAACAATTATTTTTTTTTTTGCTTAATAATTGAAAAATATTTTTCTAGTTTTTACGCTTTATGTTTGGAAATAATATTTAGATTTTACGATAAAAAAAAAAATTGATTTGAAATGCGATACAAATTTTTAGGTCAACGCCACAGAAATTACACGTAGAATACTTGGAATGGAAATTCACTATAGAACGGAACATCGGTATAATACAGTTTACATTCAATTTTTTTTAATTGAGCTTCGAAGTACTCATGGCACTTACCGTGAGATAATTAAAAAAAAACTTCGTTAAATAAACTTTATTATTTAAAATTTACTAATTACAATTTTGTTATCAAAACTTTACTAATTAAAATTTTATGAAAAAAACTTTACTTATTAACATTTGTTAATAAAACTTTACTAATTAACATTTTATTAACAAAATTTTACTAATTAAAATTTTCTTACTGAAATTTTACTAATTAAAATTTAATTAATAAAACTTTATTAATAAAAATTTTACTAATTAAAGTTTACTACTGAAAATTTTTAAATTAATATTTACTGCTTGAAATTTCATTAAATAATTCTTTTTTGAATTAAAAATAATTTTTATGCAAATAAAGGGAAAAATTCTTGTGGTGAATTAAAAATTGAAATTAAAATAGTGAAAAAAATACGGTAATTGCCTCGAGTTTGTTAGATATATCGTGACGTTTTTTTTAAGATTATACATTTATATTACATTTATTGTAGATGCTTTTTTTTGAAACCCTGTTTATAGAATCTGTCCCTCTTTGTCGTCGCTTTTTCTTTACGAGAATTTTTTTTTATATACTTTCCGGAAAATTTCGAATTGAGAAAAGAGAATAATTTTCAATGCTGGAGAAAGAAATTTGAAAAAAAAGAATTTTTTTGGAAAAGAAAATTTTGGAAAAACAAATTAGAAAACCACATGTGGAAGAATTCTTGAAGTTACTTCCGGAAAACTTCTGGAAATTTTCTGGAAATTACTCCTAGAATTGTTTCCGAAATGATATTTGGAAAATTTTTCCAGAAACAATTCGGAAGTTTTGAGGAAAAACTTCTGAAAAATACTCCTGGGAGTTTTCCGGAAGTGAGTTGTGAAAATTTTCCAGAAACTATCTAGACACAAAGATTTTAGGAAAATTTTCGGAAGTTTTTCGGAATTATTCTGGAAAATTTCTATAGAAAAACACTTTTGGAAGTTTTGCCAAAGTAATTTCTTTGAATTTTCCCGATTAAATCCGAAAGCTTTGGGGAAAATTTAGGAAAACTAGTTTTAAAAATTTTATCTATATTATGTACTTTACGAAAATTTTCCTAAAAAAATTTTACATAAAATTTCCGGAAAACTTCAATTTTGTAATATCTGAAAATTTTCCTGAAAAAATCTGCAAATTTTCCGCAAGTTTTATAGGAAAATATGTAATTTCCCGGATGGAAATCAAGATTTCCGGAAAATTTACCGAGTTTTTCAGGAATAACTTTGAAAATTTTCGTGAAAACAATATTTTGAAAATTTTTCCTCTTTGACTTTCTTCCAATTTTCCGGAATAAATATGAAAGTTTTCCTAAAATTCTTTTGGAAAATATTCGGAAACCAAGATTTTCGGCAAATTTACATAATTATTCTGCAAGTTTTGTTTTTAATTTTCGGAAACAACTTTTCCAAAAAGGATTCCAGAGAAGTGACTTCGGAAAATTTTCTTGAAAAATAGAGAATTTTTCCCGACCATTTGATGGAAAATATCGAAAAATTAAAATTTTCTGCAATTCTATGGAATTTTTTCGAAATTATTTCAAAGTTTCGTATAGAAAATTTACGTAAAATTTCCCTGGAGTAACTTTTGGAAAAAATTCACAATTTTTCCGGAAAATTAATTAAGAAAATAAAATTTTCAGAAAATCTTTTGAATTTTTTCTTTGGGAATTGTTACGAAGTTACGTAGAAAATTCACGGAAAAATCTTTTGGAAAACTTTTCCAAAAATTTTCTTTTAAAAAAAGAATTTCCTTAAAAAAACCAAAAGAATTTCCTTTCTTAAAAATATCCGAAAAATCGTATTTTTGGAAAATTTACACATTTTTTTCCGAGTTATTAAAACAGTTTACTGGAAAATTTACCGAAATCACGTCTGAAATTTTTCTAAAATTCCAGAAGCAAAGAATTCAGCATAATTTTCTTGAAAATATTCCAGAATTTTTCCAGGAATTTTCATAATTTTCATTGGAAATTTCCAAATAATAAAAATTCCTGGGAAAATTTACCAAGTATTACAGGAATTATTCCAGGGAATTATCGAAAACCGTGAAATTTACCAAAATCCTTTTACATGTGGTTAAAATTTTGTGAAAAAAAATTACAAAAAAAACCAATTTTAAAAATAAAAGTTTTTAATTTTACGGAACAATGAAAGAGAAATTGGATTTAAAATGAAATTATTTTTTTTTTGTTAATGTTACGAAATTAAGAAATGACAATTTCTTCGTTTGGGAACTTGCGAGTGGAATGGGAATCAATATAGAAAGAGAGAAAGAGAGTGAGAGGGGGGAGAGAGAAAAGGGGGGGGGACGTTAATGGTAGCATGATGCGGAAACAAGGGACGCTTAACGAACTTAGTCCCGGTCCGCTCGACGAGTGCAAAAGGCCCGATAATTTTGAAAGAAAAATAATTTTCTAAGACTCGATTTTGGATTACCGTCGTTTTGTTTTCTCTCTCTCTCTCTTTCTCTCCCTTTCCTCCTCTTCTTTTTTTTAAAAAACAAGTTCCCTTTTTAGAATTTCATTTTAAATCACGTTCTTTATTCCTTTTTTTTAATTTTCGATCTTACTTTTCTTTTCCTTCTCTCTTTCTTCTTTCCTTCCGTTTCTTCACTTTTTTCTTTTTTACCTTTCCTTTTTCTTTTTAATTTTCTTTTTTCCTTTTCTTTTTTCACTCGATTTTATTTTCTTTTTCCTCTTTATTCTTAATTTCCTTCCCCTGCTTTCGTTTTTAATTTTCTTTCTCTCTTTCCATTTTGAATTCCCTTTCTCTCTTTCCCTTTCTTCCTTCACTTTTTCCCCCCACAAAAATTCACCAAAAAAAAAAAAATTTTTTTTAACCTTAAAAATTTACAAGATGAGCTTTATTCTTTTCTTTTGAGCAAACATTTTTCGTTTCGATTCGCCGCGTGAAGAAATGCTACTAATGTCGGAAAGATTTTTTTTCTTATAAGAAATCCCAAAAAAAAAAAATTACAATCATCATAACGAGAGTGTCTAATTTCCCCGTGGACGTACAATATCGAATGTCACACAGGGAGTGTCATCATATTATCTCAAAAAGGGGTCGATAATAATTCGCAGGAGCATCTTTTTTTTTTTCAATGGCAAGAAATGTCGTGTGTAAGCAATTCGATTTCTCGGAGAATTTTCTCTTAACTATATCTCTCTTTTTTTCAAAAATTTGAGTCTTTTTTGTAAATTAAAAAAAAACACTAATTTTCATCCCCTTGAAAATCATTTTTTTGGGCACAAGTTTCTTCCTTCACAATGTTTTTTTTTTTTATTTTCACTCTTGATTTGCCTACAGGTACATTTTTTTTTTTTTGTAATTTTGCGCGAACCAGCACGAAACTTTTCTTTTGTCACCAATTCTTTTTTTTTTACATTCTCAATAATGATGAGAAAGGTTCGTAAAAGTGTTTGAAAAAGAAAAAAATTTGTTTCAAAATCACAGACGTTGAATTGTTTTTTCGTTTTTTGGAAAAAAGGGGGGTTAGGGGGAGTGGGGGGGAGGGGTTTTAATCGCAAGAATCGGGCGGCCATGACCAATCCTGATAGGCTGAGGGATGTTGATGTGAGTGACCAGGGATACCGGAAGTAATGAGGCCCATTTGATGATGGGGATGATGAGGATGATGTTGTTGATGATGTTGATGATGATGATGATGTTGCTGCTGCTGCTGCTGCTGTTGTTGTTGTTGTTGATGATGGGGATGAAAGTGTTGATGACCCGGCGGTGGCGGCGAATAGGGATCCGCTCCAACACCAACGTCCACGAGATCAATTTGCGGTTGCATGGCTGTGACAACGGGCGTCGGCTGTGGAGTCGGTTGTACCTTTTTCGGGCGACCGACCGGGTTGCCCCCTCATTCGCGACTCCTTCGAGGCCTTCCCACTTTGCCTTTTCGCACTGGAACACCCCCATTGCCGGCAGCCGCCGCTGTCACTGGCATTGACGATGATTTCGCTATTTTTTGATAGTCCGGCTCGCACACTAGTGTTCCCGAAATGAAATAATACCTGCAATAAAAAAAATCACACTCTTTAGAAACAATTTTTTTTTTAAATAAAAATAATACAGTTTTTATGGTCTAATCATCTTTTCCTCCTAGTGGAGGAAGTTATGGTTTAGAAAATAGACAGTTTTTTTTCGAATCTAATATGAAATTTGCTTTCTGTTACAGGTATGAAAAGGAGCATCCTCACCAGCAATGGGAGTTAAGTTAATAAAAATTACGATCGAATTAAAAAACAGACATGAAAAGTGAAAAGAAAAAGAAGAAGTTATAACGAAAAGTGAAAGTAACAGGATTTTCATAAGTCAAGGAAGTTAGGGATTTTTTAAAATAGAAATCTAATTTGAAATTTGCTTTTTGTTTTCAGGTATAAAGAGGAGCAGCATCCTCCCCAACAGTACGAGTTAAGTTAATAAAAATTACGATCGAATTTACAAAAAAAAGAACAAGAAAAGTGAAAATAAGAAAAAGTGGTTATGACAAAAAGAAAATAAGTAAAAGTAGCAAGGTTGGCATAAGTCAGGGAAATTAGGGAAGAAACTAGTTTTCCCGAAGTGAAACAATACCTGAAAATTTAAAATCATACTCTTTTTGAACAATTTTTAAAAAAATGAAGTAATACAGTTTTTATCGAATCTAATTTGAAATTTGCTTTTTGTTTTCAGGTATGAAGAGAAGCATCCTCGCTGACAGTGCGAGTTAAAGTTAATAAAAATTACGATCGAATTACAAAAAAAAAGACACGAAAAGTGAAAATAAGAAAGAGATGTTTTATAACGAAAAGTAAAAGTAGCAATAAATTAAAAGTAGTTTGGCATAAGTCAGGGAAATTATAGGGAAATGTCGCAGGGGATTTTATCAAAAGTATACTAAAAAAAAATACAAAAATTTTAAAAATTACTATACAATAGTTTTTGTTTTTATTACTCGAAAAATATTTTTTGTAAACTTAAGAAATTTGAATTCCTTTTTATTTCATTTCCACTGGGAAAACTTTTCATAATCGCAATGAATTTTTCAAGACTATACATTTAATTCCTTCTAAGTTCTGTATAAATAAATTTTAAATACTTAAATTCCAGAACAACTTTCTAAAAATTTTTATAATGTAATTAACTTAGAAATGAAATTGAAAACTTTTGCAATTTTCAAAAAGATAATTAAACCCTACAAGGATTAAAATTAAAATTTTTAAAAGTTTGTTTTTTCGTAATTATTTTGAAATTGCTGTGCAAAAATTAGTAATTTAATATTTATTAAAACAATTATTTATAAGTTTTGAAAACGCATTTATTTTAAATTCGAAAAAGAATTATAAATAGATTTTGAGAAATTTGGAATTTAAGTTTTTAGAGATATATAATATTGAAACTTTGTGAAATCGTATGGAAAGTAATTAAATTTGTTGAAGAATTTCACTAGAGATTTTTGAAAAAAAGATGACATTCCGAAAAGATAATTAAACCCCGATTGAAATCCAGAAGGTTTTAAATTAAAAATTTTTTAAATATCAATTGCTGTTAAAAAATGAATAATAAAATATTTATTTAAAAAATTATTTAAGTTTGAAAATTTCAAATACGCATTTATTTTTAAATTCTTTAAAAATTAGGGTTTTTTTTATAAATTTTAATTCAATTTTTGTAAAGTAATAGAATTGAAAATTGGTCAAATCGAATGGAAAAAAATTCAATTTACTAAATATTTACTAAAGATCACTAGATAAATAAAATAAATATAGAGTTAAATTAAAATCAGGGTTCAAGTGGGGTTCAAGTAACAGCTGGTAGGATTAAAGGAAAAGTAGGGTTTAAGTAAAAGTAGGGTTAAATAATCAGTAGAAGTAAAGTAACAGTAGGCTTAAAGTACAAGTAGGTTTATAGTAAAAGTAGGATCAAAGTAAAAGTAGGTTTAATGTTGTAGTAGGGTTAAAGTGTCAGTAAGGTTAAAGTAACAGAAGGGTTAAAGTAATAGTAGAAAAAAGTAGAAGTAGGGTTAAATTAAATGTGGAAAAAGTAATAGTAGGGTTAGGGTAAAAGAAGGGTTAAAGTAAAAAATAGGATTCAAGTAACAGTAGGATTAAAGTAACACTAGAGTAATAGTAACAATTTAGGTTAAAAGTAACAGTAGGGTAAAAGTAAAGATGGGGTTAAAGTAACAGTAAAAAAATGTAATAACAGGGTTAAAGTAAATGTAGAAAAAGTGATAGTAGGGTTAAAAGGAAAAGTAGGATTAAGATAAAAATAAAATTAGAGCTAAGCTAACAGTAGATTTAAAGCAAAAGTAGAGTTTAAAACCAAAAGCAGTTTTTTTTTTAAAGAATTATTCAGTAGTAATTATTTTTATACGACATTAATGCTTACCTATCTCCAACCTGAAGTGGGGTACAACATTTGCTACATTGAAAACATTTTAAATGAAATGAAGCCCCTATTGTTTTGTGAACGTAATCCGTTGATGGTATTACTTGACCACAACCTGCACAAGGTACCGTAGGACCAAATAACCTGCAACATAAAAAGAGACAAAAATAGACATTAATATTTTTATTCCTTCCGAATTGACTTAAAAAATAAACATTTTTGAAAAAATATTTTTTCTTCTATTGTATTTTGAAATTATTATTTAATAATTCACTTCTTACAAAAATTGAACCAACATTTTAAAATTTTTTAAACATTAAAAATGAATAATTGAATCAACATTTAAAAATTATTTAAACATTAAAAATTGAACCAACATTTTAAAATTTAAAAATTTAAAAAAATATAAATAAATAAAGTAATAATAAAATAATCTAAAATCAACCGAAAAATTTTTCTTCAAATTGATAATATAAATTAAATTTATTCTGTTATTAAATTAATTTCGAAAATTTTAATTTTCTAAAATGCCATTAAGAAGAACGATTTCTTGATGTATCCTGATACCATCATTTCATTATAATAAAGGCAAGCAATCGAAGAATTGGCAAACATAAGATGACATTCTCTGCCTCTCCTCATTCGGTTGGCTTTAAGTGGCGATAAATATGACGCGTTTCCAATTAAATTTCACGTCAGGCAAACACACTTTCTAAGTAAATGAGCTCTGCTTTATAAGCACTCATTGGAATGATGGCTTTTGAGAAATCTTTATCCTTTTCAATTCCTGTTTTGTTCCTCTTTTTTTTGGTTTTCTTAATCAAATATCTTTTCCTCTTTTTTTTGAGTGTCTAAACGAGCACACAACCATATTATATAATTAAAATGTGTTGTAAATGTGCCATTTCATTTTGATAATTCCCATCTGCGGATTTTATCTTTCAAAAAAAGTAAAAAAAAAAGAAAAGAAATTTAAAAAAAAATTGTCTTATTTAAAAAAAAGTTGATACAACTACACTCGTTAAATTATTAATTGCAAATTTAAGTCTAATTAGTATTTTAATTAGTATTAATTAATATTAATTAAAATACTTAATTAAATATTTCAATTAGTACCCATTAATTATTTTCTTAATTAATTCTTAAATTATTTTTTAAATTATTTTTTTAATTTAATTACTTTTTAATTTCTGTTTTTTAATTTTAATTTTTAATATATATATATATATATTTCTTTTTTTTAATTATTACAGTATTAATTAATTAATATTAATTAAAATACTAATTATCCTTAAATTTGATATTTATTAATATTAATTATTAACATTAATTAATTTTGCGAAAACAGAGAAAAATAATTTCACTTGAATTATTGATATATGTTTTGTTAATAAATTTAGTAATTTGATATATAACGCTAGTAAATTAATTAATGAGTTTTTAATTAAAAATATAATAGTCAATAATTAATGAAGTTTAATTAAAAATATTGATAATTTAATTCCTAGAATATTGCATATTAATTTAGTTAACATCGATATAATAGAAAATTAATAAAACTAAATTACATTTTATACTAATTTAATGAATTAATTTATTTATTAAATTTATTAATAACTGAAACAAAATTAATAGAAAAATTATTAGATTAAAGTAAAATTAAATCAATTCGATTGATTAAAATTAAAAAATTTCATTTACGGAAAATTAATTCGATTTAGATAATAAAATTCAAATTTTATTTTATAGAAAATTAATTCGATTAACTAGAATCGAATTTCATTTTATGGAAAATTAATTCGATTAAATAGAATCGAATTTTATTTTATGGAAAATTGATTCAATCAAATAAAATAAAAATTTCATTTTATAGAAAATTAATTCGATTAAATAGAATCAAATTTTATTTTATTGAAAGTTAATTCTATTAAATGGAATCAAATTTCATTTAATAGAAAATTAATATGGAAAAAAATAATAATTCAATTAAATGAAATCAAATTACATTTGAATCTTCTTTTATAGAGTTAATTAATGATTTTTCGAAGACACTCACACAAACACACAGAATGAGAGAAAAGAAGCAAAAAAAAAAAAAACAGAGGAAAAGAATAAATAAAAAGTTACTGGGAATTTTATAGCAGACATAACAAATCTTATGGGACGAATAAATCCTTACACCATCAAAAGCTATAAATGCCGAGACGAATGAACAATTCACGTCTCGATTTAAATGTGAGTGATGATGATACATCAGTTTCGTATATATATTTCTCAAAAGTCAGCAATTATTTTTCGAAAAAAATAACATTCTTTAAAAAATTTTTTTTTATTTTTTAAATAAGTAATTTTTTAAAAGAAAAAATAAATTCAATTTTAAGAATAAATTGGATAAAATTATGTAAAGAAAACTTCAGTAGAAATAAAAGTTATTAAAATTAAAAGAAAGAGTGGGAGAAGTGGGGGGGGTAAAGACAAAATATTTTAGAAATTATTTTTAAAAAAATTTAATTTTTATAATTATTTTAAAAAAAATTTGAATTTAAGATTAAAATGAAGAAAATTATGGAGAGAATTTAAATACATATAGGAAAATTATTTAAAGTAAGAGGAAAAATGACAGAGGAAGAAGAAAGAAAAGGAGGGGGGGGGGAGTAAAAACAAAATTTTTAACGATTTTTTTTTTAAATTTGATATTAAGATTAGTATTTAGAGAGAGAAAATTTTAATGTATATAGGAAAGTTGTAAAAAGAAAAAGAAAAGTGAAGGAGGAACAAAAAAAGAAAGAAGGAGGAAGGGTAAAAACAAAATTTTTAAGAATTTGTTTTTTTAAATTTTTATTTTAAGATTAATATAATTATTATAATAATTAGAAGGGAGAAAATGTTAATCTAGAAAAGTTGCTAAAAGAGACAGAGAATGAGAAAAAAGAAAGGAGGAAGAGGGGGGGGGGGGTTAAAAACAAAATCCTTTAAGGATTTTCTTTTTCTTTTTAATTTGATTTTAAGGTTAATTATTGAAAGAGAGAAAATTATACGGAGAAAATTTTAATAAGTGTGAAAGTTATTAAACAGTGAAAGAGAGAGAGAGGGGGGGGGGTAAAAACAAAAACACATAGGAAAGGAATTGAAACGTCATTCGGCGAGCAATCATCGACCTGCCCAACGCTGTTCGCTCGGCCAGATCCCGGACAGATAAATTAGCAATTTAATTATAGAACTGTCAAGCGGTAATTAAATTAATAACGAGAAACCTCGAATCCAATCCGATCCGTCGTGGCAACCTTTCGAGTTCCACTCTCGCATGCAACACCCACATCGATTCCTCTATAAACTTGTGGTTCATGTACAGTTGAGTCTATAAGTTTCTATACAAATTTTTTTGTTTATTTTTATTTATTTATTTCCTTTCCATGTTTTTTGTCTCTTTCTTCGGGTTTTTAACATAAAAAAATCTTATTATTGAATTCTATTTTTGTTTTCTTTTAATTACATTGGAAAAAAGTCCTTTTTCGGGGTAAAGACTCGAAAAAACCTTGTTTACCATCACTTTTCTCAAAGACCTGACTTGCTGGGCAATTTTGGAACTTGGAATCGTGTTTAGAGGGGAAAAATATATTGGAAATGACTACCATGTCTAAAATAGGGGAAAAAATTATTTTTCGTGGTCTTTACCCCCACTTTTTCAAAATTTTTATGTGATAATCAATTTTGAGCCACGGGATCGTGTTCAGAAGGCAAAAATATGTTGAAAGCGACTCCCATATCAAAAATAGGTGAAAAAATTGTTTTTCGGGGTCTTTACCCCCACTTTTTTCAAAATTCTGACGTGCTAATCAATTTTAGGCCCCAATATCGTGTTCAGAAGACAAAAATACATTGAAAACGACTCCCATGTCAAAAATAGGTAAAAATTTGTTTTTCAGGGTCTTTACCCCCACATTTTGGAAATTTACCCCCACTTTTTTCAAAATTTTGATGCGTTAGGGAATTTTGCGAACCTGGATCGTTTTCAGAGAATAAAACTACGATGAAAACCACTACGATATCGAAAGTAAAAATAAAAAAGTTTTTTTTGGGTTTTTACCCCCACTTTTTTCAAAATTTTAACATTCTAGTGAATTTTCAGACCCTTCATCGTATTCAGAGGATAAAAATACAATGGAAACGAGGACTACGATATCAAAAATAGCAAAAAGAAAAAATTTTTAATCTTTACCCCCCACTTTTTTCAAAATATCGAAGTTCTAGGACCTGTGTTTATTGTTATAAAAATATTTTTCTATAATATTACAATATTCTAAAATTAAATTAATAGCTAAGGGCGAGGCTAAGGGGAACGCCACATTTAAAAAATAAATAAAATAATTTTAAAAATATTAAATAAATAATACAAAAAATGTTTCTGATTTTGAATTATCAAATTTATTTCTTTGAGAGAATAATAATTTTCTGGAGAAATAATTTTCAAATGAAGAATTTACTCTTGATATCAATTTTTGTTGTTCCGAGTTTACTTCATTAATCGAATATAAAGAGCGAGGGCAAGAGGGGGGATAAGTTAAAGTATTAATTAGTTATCTTCATTAAACTTGAAGCACCTACTCATAAATTACTATAGTGGAGAAACGTAAATGGGAAGTTCATGGAAAGTTCAATGCATAATTGCTTTTTCTAAGATCGTTAATTGGATTACATTTTTTTCGAAAAAAGGAAGGAAAGAAAGAAAGAGAGACATTAAACGCTCACGTAAACAATACTTTCTTATCTTTGGAGTTTTAATATTTGATTTTATAACTAAATAATAATAATAATTAACGAAAAGTAATGAAAATTCGTTTCTCTAAATTGAATTAACGAAAATTAACGAAAATTCTTTTTTCTAAATTGAATGAACGAAAATTAACAAAAATTAACGAAAATTCTTTTGTCTAAATTGAATTAACAAAAATTAACAAAAATTCTTTTTTGAAATTGAAATAAGAAAATTAACGAAAATTAACAAAAAGTAATGAAAATTTGTTTTTCTAAATTGAATTAACGAAAAGTAATGAAAATTCATTTTTCTAAATTGAATAAACAAAAATTAACGAAAATTATACAAAAATTAACGTAACTCGTTTTCTAAATTGAAATAACGAAAATTAACAATAATTAACGAAAATTCTTTTTTCTAAATTGAATTCAAGAAAATTAAAGAAAATTCGTTTTTCTAAATTGAATTAACGAAAATTAACAAAAATTAACGAAAATTCTTTTTTCTAAATTGAATTAATGAAAATTAACAAAAATTAACGAAAATTCTTTTCTCTAAATTGAATTAACGAAAAGTACCTAATAAAAATTCGTTTTCTATATTGAATTATCGAAAATTAACAAAAATTCTTTTTTCGAAATTGAAATAAGAAAATTAACGAAAATTAACAAAAAGTAATGAAAATTCGCTTTTCTAAATTAAATTAACGAAAAGTAATGAAAATTCATTTTTCTAAATTGAATAAACGAAAATTAACCAAAATTAACCAAAATTAACGTAACTCGTTTACTAAATTGAAATAACGAAAATTAACAATAATTAACGAAAATTCTTTTTTCTAAATTAAATTAACGAAAAGTACCTAATGAATATTCGTTTTTCTATATTGAATTAACGAAAATACTTTTTTCTAAATTGAATTAATGAAAATTAACAAAAATTAACGAAAATTCTTTTTTCTAAATTGAATTAACGAAAATTAACAAAAAGTAATGAAAATTCGTTTTTTCTAAATTGAATTATCGAAAATTAACAAAAATTCTTTTTTCGAAATTGAAATAAGAAAATTAACGAAAATTAACAAAAAGTAATGAAAATTCGCTTTTCTAAATTAAATTAACGAAAAGTAATGAAAATTCATTTTTCTAAATTGAATAAACGAAAATTAACCAAAATTAACCAAAATTAACGTAACTCGTTTACTAAATTGAAATAACGAAAATTAACAATAATTAACGAAAATTCTTTTTTCTAAATTAAATTAACGAAAAGTACCTAATGAATATTCGTTTTTCTATATTGAATTAACGAAAATACTTTTTTCTAAATTAAATTAATGAAAATTAACAAAAATTAACGAAAATTCTTTTTTCTAAATTGAATTAACGAAAATTAACAAAAAGTAATGAAAATTCGTTTTTTCTAAATTGAATTAACGAAAATTAACAAAAAGTAATGAAAATTCGTTTTTTCTAAATTGAATTATCGAAAATTAACAAAAATTCTTTTTTCGAAATTGAAATAAGAAAATTAACGAAAATTAACAAAAAGAAATGAAAATTCGCTTTTCTAAATTAAATTAACGAAAAGTAATGAAAATTCATTTTTCTAAATTGAATAGACGAAAATTAACGAAAATTAACCAAAATTAACGTAACTCGTTTTCTCTAAATTAAAATAATGAAAAGTAACGAAAATTAACAATAATTAACGAAAATTCTTTTTTCTAAATTGAATTAACGAAAAGTACCTAATGAAAATTCGTTTTTCTATATTGAATTAACGAAAATTAACAAAAATTAATGAAAATTCTTCTTTCTAAATTGAATTAACGAAAATTAACGAGAATTCGTTTTTCTAAATTAAAATAACAAAAATTAACGAAAATTATTGAAAATTTGTTTTTCTAAATTGAATTAACGAAAAATGACGAACATTTTTTTTTTAAATTGAAATAACGAAATTAACAAAATTTCAAATTTCATTTTGGAAAAAAGAATGTTCGTTATTTTTCGTTAATTCAATTTAGAAAAACGAATT
The DNA here is from genome assembly GCF_015476425.1 of Leptopilina heterotoma. NCBI lineage: Eukaryota > Metazoa > Arthropoda > Insecta > Hymenoptera > Figitidae > Leptopilina > Leptopilina heterotoma. The sequence continues at coordinate 5,546,445 of NW_025110842.1, forward strand.
TTTGTGAATTTTCGTTAATTTAATTTAAAAAAATGAATTTTCATTAATTTTCGTTAATTTTTGTTATTTCAATTTGGAAAAAAGAATATTCGTTAATTTTTGTTAATTTTCGTTAATTAAATTTAGAAAAACGAATTGTTTTTAATTTTTGTGAATTTTCGTTAATTTAATTTATAAAAATGAATTTTTATTATTTTTCATTAATTTTCGTTAATTTTTGTTATTTCAATTTGGAAAAAAGAATGTTTGTCATTTTTCGTTAATTTAATTTAGAAAAAAGAATTTTTGTTAATTCTGGTTAATTTTCTTTAATTTAATTTAGAAAAATGAATTTTCGTTAATTCAATTTAGAAAAACGAATTTTCCTTAATTTTCGTTAATTCAATTTAGAAAAACGAATTTTCCTTAATTTTCGTTAATTCAATTTAGAAAAACGAATGTTCGTTCATTTTTGTTAATTCAATTAAAAAAATCGAATTTTCGTTAATTTGGTTAATTTTCGTTAATTCAATTTAGAAAAACGAATGTTCGTTAATTTTTGTTAATTGAATTTAGAAAAACGAATTTTCGTTAATTTGGTTAATTTTTGTTAATTCAATTTAGAAAAACGAATGTTCGTTAATTTTTGTTAATTTTTTTTTAATTCAATTTAGAAAATAGAATATTTGTTATTTTTCGTTAATTCAATTAAAAAAATCGAATTTTCGTTATTTTTTGTTAATTTTCGTTAACTTAATTTAGAAAAATGAATTTTCATTACTTTTCGTTTTTCTAATTTGAAATAACGAAAATTAACGAAAATTCGTTTTTCTAATTGGAATTAATGAATTTTTCAAATAAAAGGGGTGGGGGAAGAGAGTGAAAAGAACCTAAGGTAATAATTCTTTTTTCTAAATTAAATTAACGAATTTTTAGACTAAAGGGTAAAAAAATAGTGAGAGTGTAAGGGGGCAAGTGGGGGAGGGTGGGGTTTATCGTAATTGAGCGTCAGCTGGTCTTAAAGCGGAAATGAGAATGACAGAAATGCATCCGGTTGGTATAGTACCTATATGAGAGAAGGACTACACTACTATCGACTCGTTAGTCGGATTTCTCTCTTTTTCACGTAATTCCTTAATTGCCGAATGAATGACAGAATTGTCGCCTTACGTGAACTTTGGAACATGCGTTATCTCAAGGAGAACCGACATAGTGGCATAAATATAGAAAGCGAATTTCTCCCTTCCTCTTTCTCTCTTTCTCTCTTTGTATTTGCGGCTTATATTTGTATTTGTAATATAAGACGGTTCACATGGATATTCGTACATATAGCTAATTGGTGCATAAACATCGAGGTTTACGAGCCAAAGGTATAAAGGTTCCCTACCTTCGCAAACATTAACTGCCATTTTAACGTGAATCAACGGGTGTCCACTCACACATATTGGAAACAATAATAACAACACTAATTATTAACAAATATTCGAGACGAATTTTAATTAAATTGTCAATTGAAATTGCATTTTTAGCATTTGTAGCGTATGTTAGTGGTAGAAATCGTAGTTTAAAATTTCAATTATATTAATAATTTTAATTTTTAAAAAAAATATCTTTGTTATTAAGACCAAGCATCGTTTTTAGTCAAAAAAAAAGAAAAATTTTAATATTAATTATAAAGTGACCCCAGCTATTGAAAAATTGCGCCTATAGTCAGGGTTGGACCCCATTTACTCAAGGTTGGACCCCCTTCAATTATAAATTTTACACAAAGTTTATAAATATACAAATTTAAAAAAAAAATTGTAAAAGTTTCTTCTTCTTCTTCTTTTGTTTAAATGGCCTCTTGTATATACAAATAGCCAGTACTATTAATTGATTAATAATTGAACGTATTAATCCGGAGTTTTTATATTAGAATTGTCCTAGTAGTTAGTTTTATTTCAGTCCAAAGTTAGTCAGGCTTGTAGTAAGCGAATACTCGATTGACGACTATTACAGAGCCGTTAGCTGCGACCCATACATCGGCCAGTGATTTCCATTAGATCCGTTATGACTAGTGTTGGTTGGTTGAGGAGGCGTGTGTGCGTCCTTCTGTTGTTGACGCCAATGATAGTAGTGGCGCGAGGTTTGTGCGTTTTTAATTCTTTTCTTTTTTAAAAAAAAAGGAAACAAAATTTCTTATGTAGTTCTGTTGTAGTTTAGGGTTAATCCTAATATCAGTTGATGGTGATATTCTTCTTGGTGGAACGGAGACCTGTTAATTTGTCCAGCCAGGTGTCTCGATTTTCAGCAATCCACGTGGCGAGATGAGGTTATGTTTGATCCAAGAAGTATTTGGAGGATTAGTCTTCGTGTGTTAACTATTAAGGATTTTATTCCTCTTTATGAACACATATTATTTCCTTAGTACGATCCTAAGGATGTATTTATATAAGCACAATTCAATACAATAAAGTTAATACTAAGTAATCAACAATTAAACGAACAAAACTCAGAAAAACGTGTCTCCCGCTCGACATACAAAACGGAAGTCATTGTAAAAGTTTAATAGATGGTCTAACCCTGACTATAACATAACCTTAAAATCGTAGGTCAAATGACAAATATTAAGAGGTTAATTTATATTCACTTCTTAATATATGCCAATGACTTAAAATTTTAATTAACTTTTACAAATATTCGCATAGTTTTTATTAAAAAAAATAATGTTAAATTTAAGAAATTTATGGTTAAAATTTTCATAAAATTTCGCATAGTTTTTAGTAAGGAAAACATTTTAATATTAAGTATATGGTAGAAGGAACCTTAGCTCCTTAAAATTTTAGATTATGTTTATGGTAGTTTTTACTTTATTTAAGTTGTAAAATTCTTTAAAAAATAAAAGTAAGAGAATATAACCTTAAAGGGAATATAACCTTAAAATTTTTAAATTTTAATAATAAATTTAAAAATTTTAAGGTTAAATTTAAGAATTTTAAGGTATTATGTAAGGAATTTAAATTTAAAATTTAAGAACATGAGGTTAAAATTTTATATTTCGCACACTTTTTAGTAAAAAAAAAATGTTAATATTAAGTATATAGTAAAGGAATCTTAGCTTCTAAAAATTTTAGGTTATGTTTATAGTAGTTTTCGCTTTATCTAAGATATAAAATCTTAAGGTTTCTTTATGTCAATTAAGCATATTATTTTGTAGTAGTTTTTGCTTTATTTAAGACACAAAATTTTGTAAATAAAAAGTCAAGTAAGACAAGAAGGGAACATAACCTTAAAATTTTGAATTCAAAATGTGAAAAATTGAAAAGTGAATACAAAATTAAAATTTTTAAAAATTTCTCCAAACATAACCTTTAAAAGTAGGAAAAATTTAAAACTTTAACAAAAAAATATTATAAAGAACAAATTCCTGACTAAAATTTCATGAGGATTAACTTTTTTTTTTATTAAAATACACGCGATGTTTATAGCCATTTCTCGAATGCATCAATATATATATATATATATATATTTCTCTCAGGGAAGTTCTCTAATATGAGCTCGATGTTCCGTATATCCTATACCAAATTGCACTCGCAAGAGCTAATAGGAATTTTGATTGACTGAATTAAATGGTTATTGGAAACGCGGCTTTTTATAACGATTAGCTTCATTAAGGTCCAGCGGGGATTGATAGGCACACACAAAGTGGAAGGAAGAGAGAAGTTGGCGAAAAAAAAAATTTTCATCAAGCAATTTTTATATTATTGGGTTCGAAAATTATTTTCTTTTCTAAAGTCGAGAAATTCCATTCGCCTCATTACCTGAGTCTAATCAATTTTTTAATTTAATTTCATTTTATTATCGTATGGCTCTATATATTGGGGATTTTTAATATGCACCCAAATTTTATAACCGAGGATATAATTTTTTCTGTATAATATAAAAATTTTATAATAGTGCCTTGTTAGGAGGGGAAAAATTATAGGTACATTTGCCCTTTAGTTCCTATTTTCAATCTAGGTAGACGGAAATTGAATTTAGGTCAAATTTAGGTCTAAAAGGAGGTCAAATCTTAAAAGTTAAATTATTATTAAAATTTTGAATTTAGGTCAAAATGGAATGTTTAGGTCGAAATTAGGTCTAAACTAAGGTCAAATCTTAAAAGTTAAGATATTATTAAATACTTGGATTTAGGTCAAAATGAAGTGCTTAGGTCAAATTTAGGTCTCAACGTAGGTCAAATCTTAAGAGTTGAATAATTATTAAAAACTTGAATTTAGGTCAAAATATAATATTTAGGTCAAAATGGAAAATTGAGATCTAAACGTAGATCGAATCTTAAAAGTTGAATAATTATTAAAATTTTGAATTGAGGTCAAATTTAGGTCTAAACGATGGTCAAATCTTAAAAGTTTAGAGATTATTAGATACTTGGATTTAGGTCAAAATGGAGTGTTTAGGTCAAATTTAGGTCTCAACGTAGGTCAAATATTAAGAGTTGAATAATTATTGAAAACTTTAATTTAGGTCAAAATATAAAATTTAGATCAAAATGGAAAATTGAGGTCTAAACGTAGGTCGAATCTTAAAAAGTTGAATAATTATTTAGGTCTAAAATCAGGTCAAATCTTAAAACTTGAATGATTATTAACAACTTGGATTTAGATAAAAATGGAAAATTTAGGTCTAAACGTACGTCAAATCTTAAAAGTCGAATATGATTATTAAAAACTTAGACTTTGGTCAAAATTGAAAATTTAGGTCTAATTTAGGTCTAAATGTATGTTAAAGCCTAAAAGAGATTATTAAAAACTCGGATTCAGGTCAAAATGAAAAAATTTAAATTAAGTTTAGGTCAAAAAGCAGGTCAAATCTTAAGAGTTGAATGATTATTAAAAACTTGGATTGAGATAAAAATGGAGAATTTTGGTCAAATTTAGGTCTAAACGTAGGTCAAATCTTAAAAGTTAAGTTATTATTAATTAATATTTTTAATTAAAAACTTGGATTTAGGTACAAAAAAAATATTTGTTTAAATTTAGGTCGAAAAGTAGGTGAAATCTTAAAAAATTGAATGATTATCAAAAACTTGAAATTAGGTCAACATTTTTAGAGATTTTAATTATAAAAATTCACAAAAAAAAAATAAATAAAAACCCCAAAGGATATGAGAAAAATTTTGTGGGAAAAAATTAGTCTTTCAAATTTTAAAAATAATAATCGAAACCAATAATAATAATAATAATAATAATAATAATAATAATAATAATAATAATAATAATAATAATAATAATAATAATAATAATAATAATAATAATAATAATAATAATAATATTGAAACCAATTTAACAAGTTTTTAGAGTTTCTCTCTCAGCGCGATTTCGTATTTCGTGCACGGACCTCTTAGCATTCTTTATGATCCGTATCCAATTTTCGAGTGAAATACAACGGCAAAAAAAAAATAAAAAAAATTTAAATTTTCCACAAACCTAGACAATGAATTTTTGTGTTTTTTCTATTTTTTCTATTAGTTTTTGTTTTTCTTGTTGTATTTTTTGTTCTTTTTGTTTTTTTTTGCATTTTTACTATTTTTTTGTACTTTTATTAATTTTTTTGTATTTTTTTGTTTTTCTTGTTGTATTTTTTTATCTTTTTGTATTTTTTTGTATATTTTTTGTTTTTCTTGTTGCATTTTTTGGTCTTTTTGTATTTTTCCTATTTTTTTGTACTTTTAGTAATTTTTTTGTATTTTTCTGTTATTTTCGTGAAGATAAAAAAGAGAGGGGGAGGGGGGGGGGAAGTACCAATATTCATAAAGAGTATTAATTTTTCAAAGAATGATATTAAAAGTAGAATATATAAAATCGAAATAAGTGAAATAGATTTTGAAAATATGAAAATAATTTCTTTATTTAGAATTTTTAACAATTTTAGTTCTTGTCCAGAATAAAAAATCTCAATAGTTTGCTAACCCCCTGCTTCCTCAGCACTCCTTACCCCTTCTTTGGGTGGTAAAATAGATAAGATCCGAAGGTACTTGTGCCGGAGCTATAATAAATGACCATGTTATCTGTTAAAGGCCATCTCCGACAGAACAACGATAGGAAATAATAGGAGGTAGGTCGCGCGGTTGTTAACGACCAATCGAGCATTAGAGCGGCTTTAGTGGTAACAGCATTATCATCCGCTATTTTATACTTTTTAAACTTTCACATCAATATATACTTACAGTATTCGAATTTAATAAATATAATATTCAACATAAATTATACAAAATATTCAAATACATACATATTATATATATTTTGGTAATGAAAATTCAAAATTTTGGTCATAAAAATCAAAAATTCTATTTTAAAAATCAAAATATTTATCGTTTTGAAACTATATCGATATGGTAGTCGTTTTCTACTGAAATAAGGTCGAGGATTTCAAATCTAACATCAAAAAAACAAGAAAATCAATAATGATAATCATAATAACAACAATAATACTAAAATTAGATTATTTTAATGTTTTTAAAGTTTTTTAATTTTTAAATATTTTGGTTTTCAGTTTTCAACGATTTAAGACCTTATTTTTTCTGTGAGAAAATAAGTAAATGCAAATAAACAAAAAATAAAGAAATAAAAGAAAATAAATTTAAGAACGGTGGAGAGGGGGAAGAAGGGTGATGGGACATCAATGTGTCAAAATACTATTTTTTTGCCTTTTATTGTTATTGGACTCAGTCAATTTTTTTTCACCTTAACTTCAACTCGAGCTCTGTAATAGTCAAAAATCAAAATTTTGGTGCTCAAAATCAAAATTTTTATTTTCAAAATCAAAATATTTGTCATTTTGAAACTACATCGACATGGTAGTCGTTTTCTACTAAAATAAGGTCAAGAATATCAAATCAGATATCAAAAAACAAGAATATTAATAATATTAATAATAACATTAGATTATTTTAATGTTTTTAAAGTTGTTACTTTTCAATCATTTTGGTCTTAAGTTCTAAACGATTTCAGACCTTATTTTTTTCTGTGAAAATATAAAGAAATGAATATAAGTAAATGTAAATAAACAAAAATAAAAGAAACAATAAGTATAAGAACGTTGGAGAGGGGGAAGAGGGGACACCAATGTGTCGAAATACGATTTTTTTTGTCTCTTATTATTATTGTACTGAGAAATTTTTTTTTGAACCGTAACATAAACTTTAGATCTGTTATAGTAAAAATCTCAAAATTTTTGTGCTAAAAATAAAAAATTCTATTTTCAAAATCAAAATATTTGTCGTTTCGAAACTATATCGACATGGTAGTCGTTTTTTACTAAAATAAGGTCAAGAATATCAAATCTGACATAAAAAATAAAAATTATTAACGTCATTAATAATAAATAATCATAAATAATTATAAAAACATAAATAAACCTAATTTTGAACCAAAAACGAATAAATAGAAATAAAAATAGATTTTTTACATTAATTCGAAATATAGTAGGTGAGCCTTAATGAAATACATCGTCCAGCAAAATATATAGATCAATGTCCCCCCCACTCTCTCTACCCTCATTCTCGGGGGTTTGAATTTGATGATGATGGGGTGAGAGAAATACGATTCAGAAGTGCAAGAGAGTAAGAGAGAGAGGGAGAGAGAGAGAGAGTGAGTGAGAGGGAAGGAGAAGAACTCATCAGAGAAGGATGAATGGAGAAACAAAGCATGCAATCAAAACGTTAATTACATTAAAATGAGTCGAAGATCAGACCAATCAAGACTTGCCTCGTGATGGATTCGAGTGACCCGCGAGGTCACCTCTCGAAACAATCGATCTAATGAATTTCGCCATTGTTAAATTGATTCGAAATGAATTGAAATTAAATAAAGGCTATATATATATAGAGAGAGAGGGAGAGAGTGAGATTCTCTCTTAAAAGCTTCACAAAATTTATGCCTATTCAAAAATGAAAATAATAATAATAAAAAATATTGTTTTTGATTCAGTATAAGATAAAAAGAAAATACTTTACTCCATCCCACTCAGTTTGAAAATTAAAGAAAAAATTTTTGTAAATGAATAAAAATAATAATAAAAATATTAATAATAATATTTAATAGTAATAATAATATTTAATAATAATAATAATAATAATAATAATAATAATAATAATAATAATAATAGAAATCAAAGTCGCATATACGAAACAAGGTGCAAAATTATTCAAAAATAACAATATGTAAATATAATTGTATTGTATGTATATTTAAATATAAAAAGAAAAAGAACAACGCGTGGGATAGGACAAGAAAAAAAAATGTCTCATCTGTCAACGGTGACGATTTTTTTTTCTTTTCATGTTTTCAAATCACTTGTTAACGGTGTAAACTATCATTATCATAGTCATCACATGCGTTTCTTTACACACACGATGAAAAATAATCGAAACGATTTATCTAAAGATACTAAAGGGCGTGTCGTGAATTATTCATCGTATCATCAATTATTATCCAATATACGATTCATTAGCATTACTGCCAAAGTTATATGTTTGTGGCCCGTACGAAGCAACACAAGACAAAAAGAAAAAATTGACCAAAAAAAAAATCAATCAAATTGATTATAAAATTTATACGAAAAATTAAATTCCCTTATTTTTTATATTATATTATATTTTTTGTTTATTTACATTTATTTACATTCATTTGTGTATATTTTCTCACAGGAAAAAATAAGGTCTGATATCGTTTAGAATTTAAAATTAAAATAACTGGTAGTCACAACTTTAAAAATATTACTTAAATCTAATTTTAGTATTATTATTATTATTATTAATATTTTTGTTTTTTGTTGTTAGATTTGAATTCCTCAACCTTATTTCAGTAGAAAAGGACTACCATGTCGATGTAGTTTCAAATTGACAAATATTTTGATTTTGAAAATAGAATTTTTGATTTTTAACACCAAAATTTTGAGTTTTGACTAAAACAGACCTGATATTGATGTTTAGGTTCAAAAAAACTTTTTCTTAGTCCAGTAATAATAAGAAGCAAAAAAAAACGTATTTCGAAACATTGATGTCCCCTCCCCCCTCTCCATCGTTCTTATAATTATTTTTTTTATTTATTTATTTTTTGTTTATTTACATTTACTTATATTCATTTATTTATATTCTCACAGAAAGAAATAGGATCTGAAATCGTTTAAAACTTGAAACCAAAATGACTCTAAAAATAACAACTTTAAAAACGTTACATTAATCTAATGTTTGTATTAATATTATTATTATTCTTGTTTTTTGATATCTGATTTGATATTCTTGACCTTATTTTAGTAGAAAAAGACTACCATGTCGATATAGTTTTAAAACCACAAATATTTTGATTTTTAGCACCAAAATTTTGAGTTTTGACTAAAATAGACCTGAAATTGATGTTTAGGTTTAAAAATCTTTTTCTTAGTCCAATAATAAGAAAAAGCAAAAAAAACAGTTTTTTGACACATTGATGTCCCCTCTTCCCCCTCTCCATCGTTCTTATATCTATTGTTCTTTTTTTTATTTACATTTACTTATAATCATTTACTTATATTCTCACAGAAGAAAATAAGTTCTTAAATCGTTTAGAACTTAAAACCACAATGTTTGAAAACTAACAAATTTAAAAACATAACAATAATCTAATGTTAGTATTACTATTATTAATATTTTTGTTTTTTGATGTCAGATTTGAATTCCTTGACCTTATTTCAGTAGAAAACGACTACCATGTCGATATAGTTTCGAAACGACAAATATTTTGATTTTCAAAATAGAATTTTTGACTTTTAGCACCAAAATTTTGAGTTTTAAGTACAAAAATTTTGATTTTGGACTACAACAGACCTTAAATTGAAGTTAGGGTACAAAAATAATTGTCTTAGTTCAATAATAACAAGAGGTTAAAAAAAACAATATTTCGAAAAAAGTTACCCCCTCCCCTCCCCCTTCTTCCCTTCCCCTCTTCTCGGTCATTTTGATTTTTTCCTCTAATTTTCCATTCCATTTTCTCTTTATTCTTTATTTTTGTTTTCATTTAGTAAAAACGAATTGCTAGCGTATTCGGTAGGACAACTTGAGACCTATTTTCCGCATCTAGAGAGTGAGAGAGAGAGAGAGAAAGAAAACACAGCTAATTTAAATGGATTAATTAAGTTAAATTGGACCTTTTTACCATGGCGTTTTCCGTAAAATCGGGTAATTATTGTAGCTAGATATATAGGTAGAAAGACTAAAGTATACAGACTGCTAGACGACCCCCAGGGGAGAATTACGCACACATATTGGAATATATAAGTGTGTGTTTGTGTGAGTGTAGAGTAAGAGAGTGAGAGAGAGAGAGAGAGAGTTTGGACCCGTAAGTGCAGTCTGGACTTACTGGGTGGTCGAGAGTGCTGTTAAAGCAAATACAAGTGGTTTACGAGCCTCCAAGGTTTACACTGTAAGTCTCATTATTCCCTATAAGCACCTGTGTTCGTTAATAATTTTCCATAAAGCTCCCAAAGTTACAATTTGTTTACCTCTCAAAGACAAATATAATACAAGAATGTATTTTGTTAATATACAAAAAAAAATAATGAATTTAAATTCCTGCTGGGGAAAAAAGCATTTTCTGCCTATTTACTGTATTTTTTTCTGTATATTATTGACCTACACTTTAGATGGAAAATTGACCTAAATTTTACGTTAATATTGACCTACATTTCAAGCTCAAATTGACCTGAATTTTACTCTCGAAATTGACCTACAATTTAGCATTTTATCTTAAAATGATAAAAATAAAAAAATGTTAAAAATTTCTCTGTGTACAATAGAGGAAACTTTGACCTAAATTTTACATGAATATTGACCTAAATTTCACACCCAAATTGACCTTGATTTTACGCTCGAAATTGACCTACAATTTAGCATTTAATCTTAAAATGATAAAAATAAGAAAATTTTAGATATTTCTTTGCGTTCATTAGAGGAAATTTTGACCTAAAATTTACGTTAAGATTGACCTAAATTTGAAGAGCACAAACTGACCTGAATTATACGTTCAAATTGACCTACAGTTTAACATTTTTTATTATTTACCATTTTCTCTTTGTACACTAGTAGGAATTTTGACCTAAATAAAACACTCCATGTTTAACTAAAAATTACATTTAATTTGACCTAAAAGTTAAACATAAATTGAACTGAAAGTTAGGCTCAAATTTACCTACTTTTTTATATTTGAGTTTACCTTAAAATTTTTCCGATCTACAATAGAAATAGAAGTAGAAAAGAAAATTACGCTCAAATTGACCTAAATTTTATTAGATTTTATTTATTTGACATTATTTATAATTTTCTCTATTTGCAATAGGGAGGGGGGGGTGTAAAAATGTAAAATTAAGGTCAATACATTAATTTTACATTGAAGTGAACCTAGAAATTAATTTTAATGTTGACCTAAATTTTAGCGTTGATTTTGCCTAAAATTTTCTATTGTGGACAATAGTTGGGAATATTGACCTAAATTTTAAGCTATTAATGATAAAAAATTAAAGCTCATATTGACCTAATAAAAGGTAGGCTTATATTGACCTTTTTTTTAGCAAACAAATTTTTTTTAACTACCCTTAGAGGGAAAATTGACCAAAAATTTACTTTAAATTTGAATTAAATTTTTAAAAAATCCTTTTAAAATTTATTTAAAATTTACTCTAACTACAATAAAAAAAATATTGACCTGAAACGTTCAAATTAATAAAAAAATTACAATTTTCAAATTAAACTCAATTTACGATCACTTTTAGTTGAGATTGACCTAAATTAAAAGTTTACTTAAATTTGGACATTTTTGAAAAATAGACATAAATTTACAAATTTAGATAAAATTGACCTAAATTTGAGACTAAATTTTTGTAATTTTTTGTAAAATTGATGTAAATTTGAGGGTAAATTTACACATTTAGCTAAAATTGACCTAAATTTTAGTGTAAATGTTTGTAGTTTTGTAAAATTGACCTAGATTTGAGTGTAAATTCACACACTTGACTAAAATTGACCTAAACTTGAGAGTAAATTTGGTAATTTTTGTACAATTGACCTAAATTCGTGTGAAAATTTACACATATAGCCGAAATTGACTTAAATTTGGACATTTTGGTAAAATTAACCTAAATTTTTCGTTTAAATTTTTGCAGTTTTGTAAAATTGACCTAAATTTGAGTGTAAATTTATACGTTTGTCTAAAATTGACCTAAATTTGAGGGTAAATTTATACACGTTTAGCTAAAATTGACCTTAATTTGAGTGCAAATTTACACAGTTAATGAAAATTGACTTAAATTCAAGTATAAATTTTTCCATTTTAGTAAAATTGTCCTAAATTTAAGAAAGTAAATTTACATATTTAACTTACATTGACTTAAATTTAAAGGTAATATAAAACCTAAAGTTTATTATTTATAAAATAATTTTTTTAACAAGAACGTCCAAATAATAGCTGAATGACTTCAATTTTTAAAAAAAGGCAGATTTTACTAAAAATTAAAATTTTCTTTAATTTAAAAAATACAATTTGAAAAATCTCTTCTACCCCTTCCCCTCTGCACCGACTCTATATATGGTCACGAGCAAAAAAAAATTCGTTTTTCACGTTTATATTGGTATTTTCTAATATGGCAATTTACCGCAAAGTCCGAGAAACAATTCACTTTAGGTTTTAACACACGCGACAAATATATCCCCAAGAGCGCTCAAGGAAAATTGCGCAAGGGGTGAGCTTTTCGGTGTATACTATATAGTACAGTTTCTCTCCTTGTATATTGAAACTAAGTTTGTATGTGTACATGTGGTATCTATATGTGCATGTATATGTTCATGTATATGTGTAAGTGTGTAACTATATGTGTATGGGAACGTATATGTGAATGTGAATCTATATGTGAATGTATATGTGTATCTATATATTCTATATGTGCATTTGTATGTATATGTGAATCTATATATTCTACATGTGCATGTATATGTGTATCTATATTCTATATTTGCATGTGTATGTATATGTGTACCTATATGTGAAAGGGCATCTATATGTGTATGTATATGTGTATGTATATGTGAATGTGTATCTATATGTGAAAGGGCATCTATATGTGTATGTATATGTGAATGTATATGTGAAAGTGTATATGTGAAAATATATCCATGTATATGTGTAAATGTGTATGTATATGTGAATGGGAGTGTATATGTGAAAGGGTATATATATATATATATATATGTGAATCTAAAAGTGTATGGGTATGAATATGTATACACATATACATATATATAAGTACGTATATGTGTACATGTGTCTCCTATGAGTCTGTACATGTGCGGAGGTCGCCTTTGATGAGATTGCAAAGCGACTAAGTTTTAATTTGTCCTCGCGTGACAAGGATTACGTCTACGTAGGGCCTTATTGACTTTACCTTTCGTCTCCTCCTTTTAACCAACCACCACCATCCCTTGTTTTACTGTGAATAACCCCCTCCCCACCCTCCCACCTCATCCAACCTACGACGACCGAGTTTCGTTGACGGAAGACCTTTATATTGCGAGAGAACAGGACAGCGATAAAAATAAGAAAAAAAAAGGAAAACATCAACCGTTCGGTGGAAGTTTTTCTTTTTTAGCGGGACAGAAAAAAAGAGAAGTAGAAGACTAAGAAAGAAGAAGAAGAAGAAGAAGTAAATTTACGTCCGTCCATCACGCGATTCTTTTCTTAGGGGCCATTGAGCCGACCAATTGGATAATAGAATTGCCTTTTATATTCAAACTCGTAAATGTCGTCAAAATTGGATTCGATTAAATGCTAGTTGAATCCTTCCCTCTCTTTTTCTCTCTTATTATCATCTATAAGAGAGAGGAAGGCTTTCGCTCTCCTTTTCTTTCCTACACTCTCTGCTCTCTTTCTTTCCTTCACTTTCTTCTTCCCTCTCTTTTTTTTCTGTCTCTGTTTCTCTTATCAATAATAAGAAAAACAAAGACAGAAAGGAAGAGAGAGAGAGAGAGAGAGAGAGAGAATTTATAAAACGACTTCTGAACTAATAGAGTCTCATTCAATTTTTACTCTTTCTAATGTTCTCTTCTAATAAGTAGAAAAAAGAAGGACAGAACATAGTCAAGATTGGACCACCTTTCGAATTTTGTTTATAATTAAAAAAAAATAAAACTATAGTTATTTTTTCCAACCGTTCACAAATGATTCTATCTCAGGCCGTTCTTGTACATCAATTTCCAAAGGATTCGTTTGAAAATTCCAAATTTAAAAATTGCGCCTTCGGGCCCCGCTTCAAAAAAGTCGATAAATGTCGATAAAAGATTTCTGCATTGTTTTTTCCAACCATTCACAATTGATTCTATCTCAGGTCGTAATTTTAGATCAATTTCCAAAGGATTCGTTTAAAAATTCCAAATTTAAAAAATGCGCATTCGGGTCCCGCTCTAAAAAGTCGATAAATGTCGGTGTAGTCAGAGTTGGGCCTTAGTCAAAGAAGAACCAACTGTCCTTTTATTGTCAACTAAAAGGTTAACTTATTTCAATTTTCTTAATTACTATTATTAATATTTTTATCAGGGGAATGTAGTCAAGATTGGACTTTAGTCTAGGTAGGACACCCCTGATATTATTATTATATTATTATAATTATTTTTATTTTAATAAATAATTTTTTTCCTAATTGCAAATGCTTTTTGCAATTTTTTTTGCGATTTCTTTTAATAAAATTTTTTCCTGTGCTTAGTTTTTCAATTTTCCTTCTCTTCTGAAAGAGGAGCTAATAATAAATAAAATTGAAAAATAAAGGAAGGACATAAATTTAATTACACTTTGTCTAGTCCGAGTAACAATTATTATTTTTTTTCCGTTTTTTTTTTTCATTCTGAGAGAAGGGGAAAGAAAAAAAAATAGAAGCGTTAATTAAATGTCGAGCTATAATGACACGAGGAATAAAAACTTGGGGAGTTTACGGGAAAAAGAAGTTAGTGCCCTTCGAGACTTGCACAATCTCGTAAAGTGATTTGCAATAATACTCTCCTGGCACACACCAGGACCTCCAGAAAGCAATATACGTAAGTGAAGTATACTGCAATTAATATATCTTGATTAGTTTTCAACATAGAATCGCTTCCTCGTGCTTTCAAGGTATTCTCTCTCTCTCTCTCTCTCTCTCTCTCTCTCTCTCTCTCTCTCTCTCTCTCTCTCTCTCTCTCTCTCTCTCTCTCTCTCTCGCTCT
This sequence comes from Leptopilina heterotoma, assembly GCF_015476425.1. Lineage (NCBI taxonomy): Eukaryota > Metazoa > Arthropoda > Insecta > Hymenoptera > Figitidae > Leptopilina > Leptopilina heterotoma. The sequence continues at coordinate 5,561,682 of NW_025110842.1, forward strand.
CTCTTAGTTCTTTCTCCACCTCTCTCTTTCAAGTCTCATATATTTATATATATTGAACTTTTTCACTCCCTCTCTCTCTCTCTCTCTTGTTAACTATTTTTTAATTTAGTTATTGCCTATAAGTAATTATACACGTTCTTGTTAAGCCAGTGGTTCTCATAGAATTTTCACATTCTGAAAAACGTGATTTCGTAATATTTAAATACTTCCTGCTCTTTCGTGTTTGCCTTTATGTGACGCGCGCTATTTTTTTTCATTTTAAACACAATGATAATAAAATAATTATAATTGTAAAAAATCGACTTTTTGGAGCGGCGCCCGAAGGCGCATTTTTTAAATTTGAAATTTTTAAACGAATCCTTTGGAAATTGATGTAAAATAACAGCCTGAGATAGAATCATTTGTGAATGGTTGGAAAAAGTAATGCAGAAATCATTTATCGACTTTTTTGCAGCGGGGCCCGAAGGCGCATTTTTTAAATTTGGAATTTTTAAACGAATACTTTAGAAATTGATGTAAATTTACGGTCTGAGATAGAATCATTTGTGAACGGTTGGAAAAAAGAATGCAGAAATCTTTTATCGACATTTATCGACTTTTTGGAGCGGGGCCCGAATGCGCATTTTTTAAATTTGGAATTTTTAAACGAATCCTTTGGAAATTTATGTAAAATTACACCATGAGATGAAATTATTTGTGAACGGTTGGAAAAAAATAAATAATAAACTAATACACTGAAAAAAAAATTTATTTGATTCAAATAACCGATTACTTGATTATTATAATAAAATTAACGATAATGATAATAATAATATAAAAATAATAATAACAAAATAAAATTCCAGTAAATAATTCAAATAAATAATTAGTTTAAATAAACAATCAAAATCGAATAAAATCATTAATTTCTTTGTATACAAAGAAATCAACTTGAATAAATAACTAAAAAAAAATTAATCTAAATAAATAATTAACTAATTCAATTTATTATTTTTTTTGTTTTGTAAAAATACGAAATCGAGGATATTATTTTTAATTTACGTTCATGTTTATATTATCAAAAGAGACAGTTAATAATTTTTTTCTACCCCGTAAACGAATCAAGAAAACCAGGTCCGTTATAATTAAGCGAATCAAATTTTGATCGATTAGTTTGTCCGTTAATTTAATCGATGTATTAAGATCCTGTAATGGTTATCATCTTTTTTTTTCTTACGTTCTTTACTTTTTCTTCTTGCCAATTTCATGTACGCAATATTCGAACAAACGCCTTTGGCATCAAAAACATTCGGGGCAAATTTAATCCGTTATAAATTCAGGAGAATATAAATGTACTCTATACGCCGGTTAATAAAATGTCGTGTTTAATTAGCGTTTATGTACATGTACATATATAATATAATAATAGCTGAGATCCTATTTTCACTATGTTTCCCTAATAATATTAATAATATTTTTAACAATAATAATTATTAAATAGTAAAATAAAAAAAATAGTGTTCTCTACAAAATTCGAGTGTCTCGAGGTGAGATCTTTTTTTTTTTTTTTTGCTTTTTTCTTCTTTTTTTTCTGTTTGTAGCAGTGAAAAATTTCTCCCACAAATAAAATCGAACTTGAACCGAATTTATAAAGTAAATTTTCCATTCCCCGAGTTTCGGGAAAAGTTTTCTCTTCTTATTTCAAAAACTAAATTCACTTCACTTGACCTTTGACCCAGTTTTCGAAGGTGTTTGTTCGACGCTTTATCGATTTACAGAATTGGCTTAAGAACAAAAGAGCTCTTATTTCAAGTGATTTTCGCACTTAGATTGCCAAAAAAAAGAGAAAAATTAGATTTTGTCTTCTATTTAGGATTTTTTTCTAAGAAATTGCTTTTTAATTATTTACCTCTTAACAGAATTTAATTTTTCCGGTATTTAAAAATTCCACTCACTCTCTTTGACATTTTTTTCTTTCAAAAATCTTTTTCATCTTCTTAAAGAAGGAAGAAATTTTTTAATTTCTCTCATTTTAAAATCTTTTTTAAAAAATTTAATTAAAAAAAAAGTTTTTAAAAAAAGAGAAATTTTTAAAATAAAAAATTAAATTAAAATTTTTTAAGAAGATGAAGAAGGGATAGTGATACGTAGGGGAAGAAAGCGAGAGAGAGAGAGAGAGGGGGGGGGAGTGAGAGAGAAAAATTTTGAATCGGACGGATAAAGAGGGGATAGTGATACATAGGGGAAAGCAAAGAGAGAAAAAGAGTGAAGAAAAGAGAGAGATTTCAGAGTACAGAAAACGAGGGCGACATCGCTCGCTGCAAATTGCAATTTTGTTGTGAGATCATTATAAAATACATAATGCTCTCCCGGGGCACTCGCCTCTCTCACGACCACCAACATGATCAACTACCACCCCCCTCTCTCTCTCTTTCCCTCTCCCGTACTTCTACATCACCTTTCGTGGGGTTCTCTCAATATGACTCTACGTGAAGGCGTATAGCGTCTCGTTAAAAGTTTTTAGCGACGCGTATTCTTAATAGTCAACTCGCGGACACGTCGTCATTAAAATTATACCCCCCCCCACCCTAACCCCTTATCATCTTTTTCATATACATATACATACAGACAACTTGCTCGCTAACTCGTTTTTTTCTTCGTTTATAAATCGGCTCGACATAGAAATTTAATTTAAATGGACTTTAGATAGTGTCAGCTGTCTGTTTAGTGTCAATCATATTTTTAGTGTCAGCTGTCCTTAGTGTTATCCTTTGAGTTGACACTAAAAGGACAGTTGACACTAAGGAGACAATAGTCACTAAATGGACAATTGACACTAAAAATAGAGTCTTAGCGTCAACTGTCTCCTTAGTGTCAACTCTATTTTTAGCGTCAACTGTCTCTTTATTGTCAACTGTCCATTTACTGTAAACCTTTAAGTTGACAATAAAAAAAATTGACTTTTTTTTGCGCCCGAATGCGCATTTTTTAAATTTGGAATTTTTAAACGAATCCTTTTGAAATTGATATAAATTAACGTCCTGAGAAAGAATCATTTGTGAACGGTTGGAAAAGATAATGCTGAAATCTTTTATTGACTTTTTTGCAGCGAGGCCCCAATGCGCATTTTTGAAATTTGGAATTTTTGAACGAATTCTTTGAAAATTGATGTAAAATAACGTCCTGAGAAAGAATCATTTGTGAACGGTTGGAAAAAATAATGCAGAAATCTTTTATTGACTTTTTTGCAGCGAGGCCCCAATTCGCATTTTTTAAATTTGGAATTTTTAAACGAATCCTTTGGAAATTGATGTAAAATTACGCCCTGAGATAAAATCATTTGTGAACGGTTGGAAAAAATAAATAATAATAATAGCGGGGGTCCTTATTAGACTATGGTCCAACCCTGACTAGTCTCCTAATAATAATAATAATAATAATAATAATAATAATAACGAAAGTTAAAATAATTTACTAAAAGGGAAAAAGTAAATTTTAAGATTTGAAAAGCCCGCCTTAGAGTTGAGTGCCAGAGGGCGCCATTGACTTTCTCGCAAGTGGTAATGCTTTACCGCCGAATTATACGAATGACAAGAAAATACGTAGAAATATATTGACTATATTGAAATAAAAATAAAAAAATATCATATACCCCACACTACATAGTATATTTTAGTATTATATTCTCTATTTATTATAATATATAAAATAATTATTTATCAATAAAAAACGAATTAAAAAAATAGGCAAAGAAATCAAAGTCGTGTATAAACGACAATTTAAAGAAGAGATTTTTGAAAAAAAAACAGAAAAAATGGGTAAAGAATGTAGGGGGTGGATTAAGTGAGTTTGTAAAAAAAATAATATCTGAGCATGAAAGTAATATATTGTTTGGGGAGTGCTGCGGGGCAGCAACTCTCTTCGTATAAAGCTCAGGTTAGGTTAGAGGATAGGTTCGCGTATCCATTGAGAGCGCGAGAGCACCGGCAACAAAAGTTTCTAAACGATACCGTAATAACAATAATAACTTTTGTAACTCTGCCGGGTTTTAGTGGGGGAAGGTGGGGGGTGGGGTGGTTGGTGTACACACAGAGGGCTCTCTTAGGCGCGTAAATTGAACGTCCAACTTGTATTTATATGATAATAAGAGCGTTTAAATATACCCGGTGTACATTTTAAATTCCGCTACTTAAATAACGAACGATTGCCCTGGTTCTCTCTCTCTCTTTTTTTTTTCTCACTCCTCTTCCTTCTCTCTCACTCTCTTTCTCTCTCTATCTCTTTCTTTTTCTCACTCTTTCTGTCTCTCTTTCTCTCTTTTTCTTATTTTCTCTCTCCACCCCCTCTCACCCTTATTTTCTCTCTCCTTCTCTTTCTTTCTTCCTTCTTCTCTCTGAAAAGAGAAAGAAAGAGGGAAAGAAAGAGAAAGAAAGAGGAAAAAAGATAAAAAGAAAGAGAGAAGAAGCCCCCCCCCCTTCTCTCTCTCATTTATTCTCTCGACAAGAAGCACTTATATACTCTCGGATATATTTTATAATATAATAACATCCACTGGTCCTTCTATAACCGTTCTTATTTACATATTTACAGAATCCACAACTTTTGCTAAGTTTTAGTTTCAAAACCTGCTACCTTCTTCCTTTATATCCCTACCCAGTTTGAGAGAGTAACCTGCCATTTATTTTCTCGCTACTGTGTCTCTCTATGTATATATATTTCTGTGCGAAGCTTAAGAGAGAGACTTTTTCCCCGGACAGCGAGCTTTTGCAAATTTACGTTAGTCCAGAAATTCGAAAGTTTATATTTATTTGCAATGAGTGTATATAGAGAAATGGGCGAGCGAAATGAAAAAGAATTTCCCGTTTCTCTTCTAAGGGCTAGAAGAAAGAAGGACAGAACATAGTCAACGTTGGACCACCTTTCGAATTTTGTTTAAAATTTAAAAAAAAACTAGGTAATTGAAACAAGGGTCCAACCTTGACTATGTTTCCCAATATTTGTTCCAAAAAGTCGATAAAACAATTCTGCATTATTTTTTCTAACCGTTCACAAATGATTCTTTCTCAGGCCGTTAGTTTACATCAATTTTCAAAGGATTCGTTTAAAAATTACAAATTTAAAAAATGCACATTGGGGCCATGCTGCAAAAAAGTCGATAAAAGATTTCTACATTACTTTTTCCAACCATTCACAAATGATTCTATCTCAGGCTGTTATTTTACATCAATTTTCAAAGGATTCGTTTCAAAATTTCAAAATTTCAAAATTCGCTTTGGGGCCCCCCTGCAAAAAAGTCGATAAATGATTTCTGCATTGTTTTTTTTAACCGTTCACAATTGATTCTATCTCAGGCCGTAATTTTACATCAATTTCTAAAGTATTCGTTTTAAAATTCAAAATTTAAAAAATGCGCCTTCGGGCCCCACTTCAAAAAAGTCGATAAAAGATTTTTGCATTACTTTTTTCAACCGTTCACAAATGATTCTTTCGCAGACCGTTAATTTACATCAATTTCCAAAGGATTCGTTTAAAAATTACAAATTTAAAAAATTCGCTTTGGGGCTGCCCTGCAAAAAAGTTGATAAAAGATTTCTGCATTGTTTTTCTCAACCGTTCACAATTGATTCTTTCTCAGGTCGTTATTTTACATCAATTTTCAGAGGATTCGTTAAAAAATTACAAATTTAAAAAATGCGCATTCGGGCCTCGCTCTAAAAAGTCGGTAAATATCGACGTAGTCAGGGTTGAACCTTAGTCTAAGAATGACCCCGTTATTATTATTTTTGTATTATAATATTATTAGGGAAAACTTAGTGAAAGTTGGATCAGGATCTAAAATATCACCACTTGCGAGAAAGTCAGTGGCGCCCTCTGGCAATCAGGTCTAATCTGGGATTTTTCAAATTTTCAAATCAATTGCTTTGTTTTTAGTAAATTAATTTCTTTTTGTAACTTCTTATTATTTGGGGAGAATGCAGGATTAAATTGATACTATAAAGCAATTCTTAAATATTAAATTTTATTAAAGGTAAAACTAATTTAATTATAAATACCAAATAAATTACAGATTGCAAAAGATACGAATAATAAAAAGATTAATTTAAAAAGCAGATAGTAGGTGAAAGTTTCGTTTTTATCGAAAAATAAATTTCATTCATCTTTTGGAGAGGAGGAAAGAAAAAGAGTATAAGGAACGTTTACTGAAGTTTTTTTTTCGATTATATATATAAATACGGTTTACAAATATATAAAATATTAAAAAACAAATCTATGTATATGGAGAGAGAGGGGGGAGAGAAAAGAAGAGAGAGAGAGAGAGAGAGAGAGAGAGAGAGAGAGAGAGAGAGAGAGAGTACATACTATGTATATGCTATATATAAATATAGGTATGTACGTGTATATTTAAGAAAAAAGTGCGATAAAATAAGTGAAAAAGTGTATATATATAATATTGTAAGAGAAAGGAACCAAGAGACCTCGATCGCATTTAATAGCACGAAATTACAGTGAAATTGGATTTTAATTTACCATCCACGAGGCGAATGTATTCAAATTAGCTGGAGGGAAAATAACAAGTACTTTGCCTGAGGGTTAAATAAATTTCCTTTCTGTTAATGATTATGTAGATTGAACGACATTTCTTCCCCTGAAGCATCTCTTTGGAACTGTCCTTACACACCCCCCTCTCTCCTTTTTTTCTCTTTTTTTCCTCCTTTCTCACCAGGTCCTAAAAATTTTTTCGGGGTATATAGTTCATTGAGAAGCATTTTTTTTCCAAAAAAGATATACTCGAATTAAGGATAATTATCTTGTGGTCCAAAAAAAAGATCTCTGTGTTCACACACATACAGTCAGTTTGACTCGATCGTTTTCTTTTGGACCACGAAATCGATTTCAGAAAAAACTGCCTCTTTAAAAGAAGAAAGCGAAGTAGAACGAGTGTAGAAAAAAATGTTTTATAATGAAGTGCGACACATTTTTCTTTAGTTTTTAAAAATCTAAACCTTCTTCATTTTGTTTGAAAGAGTTTATCTTATTCCTTAATTAATAAATTATTTTAAAGAAAAGAAAATATTTAAATGTATCTTCCTTAAAATTATCATTCGTAATTATAATTAACAAGGATAATTTTAAGAAAACGAAAAATCATAGGAGAAAAAAAGGAATCACATATATAGGGAGAAAGGGAGAGAGAGAATGAGAGAAATAAAGAAGTGAAAAAGTAACGAAATGACGAAAAGGAGAAAAAAGTTTGGGGAAAAAAATCGAAAAGAATGGAAGAAGCGTCCAAGGACGAAGAACGAGGAATTTTTAACGAATTCCAGCGGGCCGCTCGCGTCATACTGTGATTTGCATTTGCCAAAGGGTGCAGGGAGAGAGAGGGAGAGAGAAAAAGGTGGTGGAATCTGCACAGAGTCGAGGCTTGGAGCCCACATTTAAATAATGTGCAGCGAATACATTTGGTGTCCATGTATGTATGGTAACATATATTTTATATTTACATGTGTGAGTCTATATATATACTTATAAATATGAAATATATATATGTATATATACATGTACATGTATAGTGAACATTGCATCGAGGATGTGGAACCCACGATACATATTTCTGAATTTTCCATTCCAATTTTCAACCCTATACCTGTTTCGAACATCACATTTTTCACTCGCTATCTGTCGGACGCAATGCCCTTCTGGCACGTGGATTGGTCTGCAACCCTCTATTACCATCACACACTCTCTCTCTCTCTCCCTTTTCACCGAATCTTAATAATATTTTTATTATTATTCTTTTTTTTAATTTTAAATCACAGTAACTTTTAATGTCGAATCTATTAAAATTTATTATCTACAGTAGGGGAACATAGTCAACCGTTCACAAATGATTTCATCTCAGGGCGTAATTTTACATCAATTTCCAAAGGATTCGTTACAAAATTCCAAATTTAAAAAATGCGCCTTCGGGCCCCGCTTCAAAAAGTCGATAAAAGATTTTTAAATTATTTTTTCCAACCGTTCACAAATGATTCTTTCTCAGGACGTTATTTTACATCAATTTTCAAAGGATTCGTTTAAAAATTACAAATTTAAAAAATTCGCTTTGGGGCCCCCCTGCAAAAAAGTCGATGAATGTCGATAAAAGATTTCTGCATTATTTTTTCCAACCGTTCACAAATTATTCTTTCTCAGGACGTAATTTTACATCAATTTCTAAAGTATTCGTTTTAAAATTCTAAATTTTAAAAATTCGCCTTTGGGCCCCGCTACTAAAAAATCGATAAAAGATTTCTACATTACTTTTTCCAACCATTCACAAATGATTCTACCTCAGACCGTTATTTTACATCAATTTTCAAAAGATTCGTTTAAAAATTACAAATTTAAAAAATTTGCTTTGGGGCCCCCCTGCAAAAAAATCGATGAATGTCGATAAATGTCGATAAAAGATTTCTGCATTATTTTTTCCAACCGTTCACAAATGATTCTTTCTCAGGCCGTTATTTTACATCAATTTCCAAAGGATTCGTTTAAAAATTACAAATTTAAAAAATTCGCTTTGGGGCTGCCCTGCAAAAAAGTCGATAAAAGATTTCTGCATTACTTTTTCCAACCATTCACAAATGATTCTACCTCAGACCGTTATTTTACATCAATTTTCAAAGGATTCGTTTAAAAATTACAAATTTAAAAAATTCGCTTTGGGGCCCTCCTGCAAAAAAGTCGATGAATGTCGATAAATGTCGATAAAAGATTTCTGCATTATTTTTTCCAACCGTTCACAAATGATTCTTTCTCAGGCCGTCATTTTACATCAATTTCCAAAGGATTCGTTTAAAAATTCCAAATTTAAAAAATGCGCATTCGGGCCCCGCTCTAAAAAGTCGCTAAAAGATGACGATTTTACATTAAAAAGAAAATAAAAAAAAAATGGAAAAAATTACAAGTTACTTACAGTTTTTTGTTGTCTACAATAATTAAACTTTAGGAAATAAATTGTTTCATCAACAAGGAACTCACCTGTAACAGAAAGAAAAGAAAATACGTTAGAAATTTTTATAATTCGCAACATAACCTAAAAATAGGGTTTAAATTCTACTATATAAATATTAAGAATAATAAAAAGGGGGAAGAAATTTTTTAATATGGTAAATTTCATTTGAATAAAATACGATTTAAATATTTAAAGGAATGTGACTTTGTTACGAAGGTATTTTTTTCGTATATATGCGTAGTCATTAATTTTGTGTCTCAAGTTCTTGACAAGATGACGAGTTACTTTTTTTTTGAAACGTGACCGGAACATTTTAATAATCCCCGGCATTTATTTTACGAAATTTAACATGAAAGAGAGAAAGCGACAAATAATTCCTTGCCCCCCCCCCCGTCTATCTCTCTTTCCTTACAAGAAAAAGGAGAAAATTTAAATTGTTACAATTATTACAAGATAATATTAAAATTTACTTGAAAATTTAATTAAAATTATTAATTATAGTAAATTATAATTCATAATTAATTATAATATTTAAATTTTAATTAATTACAATATTAAAATTTTTATTAATTACAATATTAAAATTTTAATTAATTATAATATTTAAATTTTTATTCATTACAATATTTAAATTTTTCTTCATTACTATTAGAATAATTGAATATTTGTTGTTTGATAAAAGTTAAAACCGATTTTTTATTATTAAAACCGTAATTAAAATTATATTTAATTTTTATAGATAATAATGAACGGATTGAAAACTTCTTCTGTGAAAAGTTACTCGATTAATAATTTTAATAATGAATCTTTTGATTCAATTTTTTATTAATTTTCATTTTTCCAAATAAAATAATAATTATAATTAACTTTAAATTATAATTAAATTTTAATTCGTTACAATGATAATATTACAGTGGTCAAAAATTATCTGAATTACTAAATTTAATAATAAACTAATTAAAAATTCCTGCTGCGATATAAAGTATTCGATTAATAATTTTTTTTTTAATACATAATGAATTTCTCGATTTAATTAAAATAGGAAATAGTGATAACGGTGATAATAGTAAAAATAATTTTATTTTTTTAATCAACTCTCCTTGGCTCCATTCCGTAATCATCCAATCAGCTTTTGGGGTAATTGAAGTTTTTAAGGACCAATCTGCATCTTAAGAGGCATTTAAAAAAGTCTTTTCGCCTATCTAAGCTGATTACGTGTTTTTGTTTTTTTTTTCTTTTTTTTCCTCTCCTTTCTTTCAGATAATTATCTTTTTCGGAGAAACACAAAATCGATCTTCTCTCGCTATATTGGGCATTAAAAAAAATATGCACACACCGTGAATCATACATTGGGTTAAAAAAATAATTTGCTAAACGAGTGTTTGTTGCTTTGAGGGTATAATATACAACCAAAAAATTGTATTTTTTTTGGAAAAAAAATTGGTTCGGTGAATAATTTTTAGTGTTTGAGCGTCAGTCAATTTAGTAAATATACTAATTAAAACTAACTATTTTTCTTAACAAGAATATCAAAAAGAGGGAAAAACTTCTTCTTTTTAATTTTCTTGTTAAAGGATTTTTTTTCCCCTTTTTATTTTCTTGTTAAAAAATTCTTTTTTCTCTTTTTCATTTTCCTGTTAAGAATAAATAATAGCGAATTAAAATTGTAGGAGAAAGTTAGAAATAAACTCAACTTGAAAAAAATTGCCAATTAAATAAAACAATAAAATCAAAGAAAAAAAAATTAAAAAAAAATACTGAATAAATTATTTTTAATCACGTTTATATTTCACTCTTTCATGAAAATAAAGTAAGGGTTTGCAAATCACCGCTAGCGTCACATTTTTTTTTTTTTTATTTTTTATTTTGACGAGAAGAAAATCAACGGAAGGTAAACATAATTTATTGGAAATATTGTGTACCAAGCTACATCTCTTACTCCTTTTCACCTACCATCTCTCTTTCACCCCCCCCACCCCCTTCACCCCTCCTCCTTTTCTATACCCGTATCAACATTTTCGCAAGGGGGAAAACGCAGATGTGTCTCGTTTCATCCCTGGTAATTGCTTATTAAATTCCTCGCGGGGTAGAGAGAGAGAGAGAGGGGGGAGAAAAGAAGGGGGTGAAGGTTAGAGGTGAGGGCACCACAAACTCTTCTCTCGTTCAACGCACCTACTATAACCTTCTATCTCCTTTTTAACTTCCTTTTTCTATACAACAGAGAGAGAAAGAGGCAGAGAGAGAGAGAGAGAGAGAGAGAGAGAGAGAGAGAGAGAGAGAGAGAGAGAGAGAGAGAGAGAGAGAGAGAATAGTGGGTAAATCGATTTCAAAGGGGTGCTCTTTCCCCCCACTCCCCTCTTTCTCTCTCATTCCAGCAAGGAGAATTGTTTTCCAGTTACCGTGAAAATATGCCTCCATGCTTATATCGTAAAAGAGAGACAGACGTTTGGAGGGAGATGGGTAAAGGGTAAGGGGGAGGGGAATCTTGCCGCGTAATTGGATTATTAATTAGATTGTTAATGAGACAGATTTTGTGTTAAAAGGGGTTGGGAAAGAAGTGATGGTGGGGTGAGAGAGGTTGCGTAACAAAGCGAAACGACTTTATCGATCCCCCCCAAGTCCCTTATAATATTCCAAAAGCAAAGGCGTACTTCTCTGTCGGTAATTCCGCTTTGTAAAGGAATTTATTGTCTTTTGTTTAAAAGGGATTTTAATGTAATGCTCTTGATAATATGTTTTTACCTCTTAATATTATTTATTAACTCTTCTTTACGTATTTTACATTATAGAGAATTTTAATTTAAAATTTTTATTCTTCAATAGCCGACATTTAAAATATTTTAAAAATCAAAATTAGAATTGTGATTTCAAAAAACCCCGAGTACTTATTTTTAAGACAATTCTGACAATTTTTAATTTTTACATCCGCCATTTTGAATTTTGAAAAACTAACACCGGATTCGTAATCAACGACCTCGATAACCCCTGAGTAACAAGTTTCAAGCGAATCCGATCAATTTTCAATTTTTTACAGCCGCCATATTGGATTCGCCATTTTGAATTTTGAAAAAATAACACTGGATTCGTAATCAGCGATCCCAAAAACCCCCGAGTGACTGGTTACAAACCAATTCGATTTGTTTTGGGTAATTAAAATTACCGAAGACTGCACTCGTCGGTTCGTCGATAAATGCCGGTAAAAGACTTTTGCATTATTTTCTCCAACCGTTCACAAATGAATCTTTCTCAGGACGTTAATTTACATCAATTTCCAAAGGATTCGTTTAAAAATTCCAAATTTAAAAAATGCGCCTTCGGGCCCCGCTTCAAGGAAGTCGATAAATGTCGATAAAAAGATTTTTGTATTATTTTTTTCAACCGTTCACAATTGATTCTATCTCAGGCCGTAATTTTACATCATTTTCTAAAGTATCGGTTTTAAAATTTAAAATTTATGAAATGCGCCTTGGGGCCCCACTCCAAAAAAGTCGATAAATGTCGATAAAAGATTTCTGTATTATTTTTTCAATCGTTCACAATTTATTCTATCTCAGACCGTAATTTTACATCATTTTCTAAAGTATTGGTTAAAAAATTCCAAATTTAAAAAATGCGGCTTCGGGCCCGCTCCAAAAAAGTCGATAAAAGATTTCTGCATTGTTTTTCTCAACCGTTCACAATTGATTCTATCTCAGGCCGTAATTTTACATCAATTTCTAAAGTATTCGTTTTAAAATTCCAAATTTAAAAAATGCGGCTTCGGGCCTTGCTCCAAAAAAGTCGATAAATGTCGATAAAAGATTTCTGTATTATTTTTTTCAACCGTTTACAATTGACTCTATCTCAGGCCGTAATTTTACATTAATTTCCAAAGGATTCGTTTAAAAATTCCAAATTTAAAAAATGCGCCTTCGGGCCCCGCTCCAAAAAAGTCGATATATGTCGATAAAAGATTTCTGCATTGTTTTTCTCAACCGTTCACAATTGATTCTATCTCAGGCCGTTATTTTACATCAATTTCTAAAGTATTCGTTTTAAAATTCCAAATTTAAAAAATGCGGCTTCGGGCCCCGCTCCAAAAAAGTCGATAAATGTCGATAAAAGATTTCTGCATTGTTTTTCTCAACCGTTCACAAATGATTCTATCTCAGGCCGCTATTTTACATCAATTTTCAAAGAATTCGTTTAAAAATTTCAAATTTAAATAATGCGCCTTCGTGCCCTCTCCTGATGCACTGCAATAACAAGATCGGTATAAAAAATATTACTTTTTCTCTAAAAAGAGAAAGAATCAGATTAAAATCGTAGTACAGGGCGCCATTGTGGTTGAGACCCATACTAGAGCAAATATTAATGATGAGAGAGAGAGAGAGAGAGAAGGAGAGTGCGAGAGAGATCCAAAAAGTGACTAATTTAGCACGACCATGAACAGAAGAGAACAAAGGCAGTGAGGTACGCGCGAGCCTTCCAAGTTTCAAACTGACAGCATGGCAATATAGAGTTGAAAGAGGCTCAGAGCACGAGAGCCTTGCAATTGAGGGAATAACGATTGTTTGTCCAATTACGCCAGCGTCGATAAATATAATCGTGCGCGAGACCCAAAGTCTGCCCGCGAGGGATCGACAAGGATGGCCTCACGTGTTACTTGAAACTTGAGAGAGAGAGTAAAAAAGAGAGACGGAACTACTTTAGGACAAAGAGGAAACTATACTCTTTGTTTTCTAATAACAATTTTTGCTTTTATATTTTCCATAGCAAAAAATATAATTTTACGAAATAAAATTTGAATATAAGAGTATTAGTCCATTTTATTTCAAGAATTTTTTCTTCAGCAAAAAATTTATTTAAAAAAATCAAGTGGTAGAAAAAAAGTACCAGTTACACCTGAAATCAAGTGTCGTGATCTTTCAGTTTGCACGTTCAGGATATTTAGATACCCTGAGGTTCGACCTTTCGCACTGCAGTCGTGCTTAATTAATCTCAAACGATCAAAGATTTCTTCTCGTCGTTCCCTTTTTCCAGTATGTAATTCTCTCTACGAATTCGCAATTAGAAAGGAAACACGTACTTTGCGAGGTGTTTTAAACACTTTTTCTGTTCTAGAATAAAAAAAAAATATTTTCTAATGAAATAAAACTATTTTCTAACAAAAAAAAGTAGATTTTTTTTTATTAAATGAAAAATCTTGATTTAAAAATGACAGTGAACGACAAGGATCGATTAAAGATCGAAACTACCTGACTTGAATCGCGGAGAACGTTTTGTCATTCGAGGCACGCCGACATAATTTAATATATTAGGTACACATAAGCGACGGCTGATCGCGGTTATTAGGTTGAGTACACGGCACAAGCCCCCAACGGAACGACCCCTGACCCCTTTCCTTCCCCCAAACCCTCCTACTTTTCCCCCCTTCACCCCTTCCACTTTTCGTGTCGGTCTCCGTTTTCCCTTCTAGTCGACGCCGTCGTCGTAGTCGTAGTCTCGCTATTCGTATTGCGAGGTTAGTTGCTATGCCGCTTGCAGCCGCGAAATAGGATTATTATTATAGTCGTGTCCCTTCATTCCCCTCCCATTCTTACCTTCATCCCCCGTAAAACCCTCATCCCAAATGGCACGTCGTCGTTTTCAATGTGAATTTTCAACCTTATCACACATTTTTAAACTCGGGAGGAATATTCTTTAAAAAAAAGAACAAAAAATTATCACTTGTCCCACACACGAAAGTAAATGAAAGGAAAAGAAGATTTGAGAGAATTATGGAGGCGGAAATTGAAAAAAAAATCTGGAGGGAATTATCGATGTTGTTTATAGGACATAATGTAGTTTAGTTTTATTAGGCAATTAATAACTAAAATTTAATTTTATTAATGAGAAAAGAAAAAGTTTCCTTATTCTGGTTGTGTTTCTTTAAATATTTCCATACAACCATTAAATTCGTATTCAGCGTCATCAAAAACCCCTGAGTAATGATTTCTAGGTCAATTAGTTCGATTTGAAATAAAATTGTCCGCCATATTGTATCCGCCATTTTGTATTTTAAAAAACTAAGGCTGAATTCTTAATCAGCGACCCCGAAAACCCCCGAGTAATTATTTTAAAGGCAATTCTATAAATATTTAATTTTATCATCCGCCATATTGGACCAGCCATTTTGAATTTTAAAAAACTAACGCCGTATTCACAATCAGCGACCCCAAAAACCCCCGAGTAACAACTTTAAAGCAATTCCGCTTAATTTTTAATTTTGGCATCCGCCATATTGGATCCACCATTTTGAATTTTGAAAAACTAACTTCGAATTCGTACTAAGCGAGCCCAAAAACCTTTAAGTAACGATTTTTGATACTTTTTTCTCATATTTTGTTGCAGAAAACTTGCTTTTAGTATTTAGTCGCCATTTTGGATCCGCCATTTTGAATTATAAAAAAGTAACTCTGAATTCGTAGTCAGCGACCTCCCAAAAACAAGAGTAACAGTTTTTATAAATTTTCCCCATTTTTTGTTGCTGAAAATGATATTTTCTAATTTTTAGTCGCCATATTGGATCCACCATTTTGTATTTTGAAATTCTAACCTGCGTTTTCGAGGTCGCAGAATACGAATTTGGTATTAGATTTACAAAGTTTAAAATGGTGGAACCAATATGGCGATTAAAAAAATAAGAAACTAAAGTTATCGACAACACAATATGATGGAAAAATACCAAAAATCTTTAGTCATCTGTTTTCAAGGTCGCTGATCATGAGTCAGACGTTAAATTTTCAAAATTTAAAATGGCGAAACCAATATGGCGGCTAAAAATTAAAAAATGTAGTTTTTGGCCAAAAAGTATTAAGGAAAATTCACAGTAATTGTTACTTGGAAGTTTTTTGGGTCGCTGACTACAAATCCAGAATTATTTTTTCAAAATTCAAAATGGCGGAGTCAATATGGCGGACGAGAAAATTAAAAATTGATTAAATTTCCTTAAAAATTGTTACTCAGGGGTTTTTGAGGTCGATGATTACGAATTCAGTGTTAGTTTTTCAAAATTCAAAATGGCGGATTCAATATGGCGGCTGTCAAAATTGAAAATTGATTGATTTCGCTTGAAATTTATTACTCGGGGGTTTTTGGGGTCGCTGCTTACGAATCAGGTGTTAGTTTTTCAAAATTAAAAATGGCGGATTTAATATGGCGGCTGTAAAAATTGAAAATTGATTGATTTCGCTTGAAATTTATTACTCGGGGATTTTTGGGGTCGCTGATTACGAATCAAATGTTAAATTATCAAAATTCAAAATAGTAGAGATAATATGGGGGCGAAAAAAATTTGAAATTTACATAAAAATAAAAAAACAAGTAAATTCTACAATAAAGAAATAAAAATAAAAATTTTGAGAAAATAGTTAAATTTTGCATCCTCCCTTTTTATTATAATGAAACTAACCTCAAAAACAGGAAACCAACATTTTGCTTTTAAAGAAAACAAATTGATCAATTTATCCACTATTTTTTTGTGAATTTGCAAACTGGAAACGTATTTTCACAAGCAAATTACCCACAGCGAAATTTTTCAAAGGCAAAGAGTGAGAGAGAGAATATGTGTTTGAAGCAAATAAAAAGTGCCAGAGAAGGGAATTCAATTTTAACAAAACTTTAGCTAAAAGATATTTCCAACAAAAATATATAGCAGAGCAATTATAATCTTAACCAGAGAATCACAATTTTATTCAATAAAAATACGAACCAAAAAGAAGAAAAAAAATCACTTCGCCAAAGAGATAGATAGCGAAGGAGAGATAAAAAAATATAAACACTCATAAATGTAAATTCCTTCCTTTTTATTCCGTTAAAGTCAATTTTCAATTTTCACATTCTGTTTATTAAAAACAGGAAAATAAACTTAACAAAAAAAAAAAATTCCCCCTTTCTCAAATAATAATCCGTTTATTTTCAATTTTTTAAAACGATATGAAAATCAATATTAGAAGGAAGGCGGAAAAGGTTTTTGCGAAAAAAAAAGAAGAGAAAAATGATGAATAACTGACTAGAAGAGCTTAAATCACTGATAGGCGGGTTGAATATATATATGTATATGGAAAAAAAGAAAAAAAATCCACGTGTGAAATTTGTACGAGGGAAATATGGGGAGATCTCGTTGGACGAAACGATGACAAAGTTTGTTTTCTTTATTTCCCGACGTACACGAGCGAGAAGCGGCTCGCTTGAAAAAATATTACCTCTTTCCCCCCACTCCCTCTCATCTCTCTTGTACACCTCACTTACGCGCCATTCCGTCTCTCTTACTGACGCGGTTTTTTTTTTCAACGAGTGAGTTTCGGATTAAAATTCATGGAAGGCTGCCGACCGACAAACGGTTCTCGTAGAGTGAGGAAGATAAAATGTGGCTGAGAGAAAAGTTGGTTTAAAAAAAGAAAGTGGGGGGGAAGCGGGAAAAAGGGAGAAAGAATTTTTGTGCTTTCAGTTGGAAAAAAGCCTATGCAAAAACCATGTAAAGAGTCCTTCGTCGTATTCTTTTTTTTACTTACACACACGTATTATTCATCAAATTCAATGATTATACTGAAGTGCTCTTTAATTTATTCTCTAGGAAGAAAATTCTTTTATTTTCTTTTGGGAAATTTTAAAGAATTTTTTTTTTTTATTAAGAAATCTATGTGGAAGAAATTCAAAGAAAATTTTCGTAAAATATTTGTCATTTTTCGTAACCGTTCACAAATGATTCTTTCTCAGAACGTTATTTTACATCAATTTTCAATGGAGCAGTTTAAAAATTCCAAATTTAAAAAATTCGCCTTCGGGCCCCGCTCTAAAAAGTCGATAAATGTTGATAAAAGATTTTTGCATTATTTTTTCCAACCGTTCACAATTGATTCTATCTTAGGCCGTTAGTTTACATCAATTTTAAAAGGATACGCTTAAAAATTACAAATTTTAAAAATTCGACTTCGGGCCCCGCTGCAAAAAAGTCGATAAATGATTTCTGCATTACTTTTTCCAACCATTCACAAATGATTCTATTTGAAACCGTTATTTTACATCAATTTTTAAAGGATACGCTTAAAAATTACAAATTAAAAAAATTCGCTTTCGGGCCTCACTCTAAAAAGTCGATAAAAGATTTCTGCATTATTTTTTCCAACCGTTCACAATTGATCCTATCTCAGGCCGTTAGTTTACATCAATTTTCAAAGGATACACTTAAAAATTCCAAATTTAAAAAATGCGCCTTAGGGCCCCTCTATTTTGAATTTTCAAAATTTTTACAAATTTCATTTTTTGTTCTAAAAAAACCAACAAAATTGTAAAATTTTGCTGTTTTTGTCAGCCTTAAAAGTAAAAAAAAAACTTGATGAAGACATCGTAAAGAATTCATTTACATTGTTATGGAAAAATGGGAGATAAAATTGAAAAATAGAAAAAAAGAAATATTAAGTGGAACGGGGTGGGAGAGTTATCAAATTTCACTGTGAAAAGTAAACAGAGCAGGTTGACCGACCTTCTGATTCAGTTTAAAAGCGCGTGCCACAAATAAGCGTCGATAAATTCGAAACGTAATACGAGAGCGCGCGAGAGAGAACTTAATCCACAGCCAAATAAAATTGTAGCCTGACAAATCTGCGCTCCCACGAGAGTGAATTATGACTTCGTTTATCCAATGCTTTCACGCGACTTTCTTTTAATTTACAATATCGAAAAATTCGTTTCCTTCTTTTTTTTTTGTTTACTACTCAGGTCACAATGTTTCTTTTCCTATTTTCTATTTTTTTAAAAAGAATTTTACTCGTTTCTTTTATAATTTGCAAATTCTTTATTGTATGTCTATTTGCAAAATTTTTTTAATTCTATTTCTATTTTCATTTTTATAGTATCAGTGAAACAAGCAGGATTGGGTAGTTCCAAAATAGCAGGGGTGGATAGCTATATGAGCAAACTGTAACTTTTAAACAGTAGTTCCAAACAAGCAGGGTTGGGCAGCTATAATAGTCTATAAAATTAGCAGTTTAAACCTAGCAGGGTTGGGTAGCTAGGAGCATAATGTAACTATAAAACGGTAGTTCCCAAAGAGCAGGGTTGAGTAGCTAGGATAGTCTATAAAATAATCAGTTCCGTACCAGCAGGGTTGGGTAGTTACAAAACAGCAGGGGTGGATAGCTACGAGTATAATGTAACTATGAAACGATAGTTCCAAACAAGCATGGTTGGGTAGCTATAATAGACTATAAAATTATCAATTCCAAACATGCAGGGTTGGGCAGCTATAATATTCTATAAAATTATCAGTTCTAAACTAGCAGGGTTGGTAGCTAGGAGCATACTGTATAACTATAGAGGGGTACTTCCAAACAAACAGAGTTGGGTAGCTATGATAGTCTATAAAATTAGCAGTTCTAAACCTATCAGGGTTGGGTAGTTCCAAACAAGCAGGGTTGGGTAGCGATGATAGTCTATAGTATTACCAGTTCTAAACCTATCAGGGTTGGGTAGTTCCAAACAAGCAGGGTTGGATAGCTAAACTAGCCTATAAAATTAGCATTTCCATACAGCAGGGTTGGGTAGCTAGGAGCATACTCTAACTATAAAACAGTAGTTCCAAACAAGCAGGGTTGGGTAGCTAGGATAGTCTATAAAATTAGCTGTTTCAAACAAGCAGGGTAGGGCAGCTATAATAGTCTATAAAATTAGCAGTTTAAACCTAGCAGGGTTGGGTAGCTAGGAGCATAATGTAACTCTAAAACGGTAGTTCGAATCAAGCATGGTTGGGTAGCTAGGATAGTCTATAAAATTAGCAGTTCCATACTAGCAGGGTTGGGTAGTTCCAAAATAGCAGGGGTGGATAGCAGTTCCATACCAGCAGGATTGGGTATAGCAATGATAGTGTATAAAATAACCAGTTCAAAACCATTGCAGGGTTGGATAGCTTATCAATAGAAAATTAAAAACTGATAAAGAAAAATGATGAATAAAATTATTTTCAAAGTCATTAATGCATAACTCCTATATATTATGTATAACAGAGGACAAAATAGATTACATCGTACATGGTAATTAGTTATAGGATCGATATCACAATATAATTTCTTATCGTCGACTCCAAAAAGTCCGGGAATATATGTATTATATAGTTCGGTCAATTTGAAAATGTCGAGTGGCGGCAAAACCCCTCTAAGACTGTCACGTACGTCAAGGTTGTTGGTTACGTGTCACAGGGAGATGGAGGGATGAGGGGAGGGGGACATTTTAAAGGGTCGAAGGTCTTGAGTGAAAATGGGGAAGAGCGAGGGTGGCGGACGATGGCGATAAGGGGTTCATTAGAGGCAGTTTATTACTGCTTTTTGAAGTCTCTCGCGTGTTGTTGCCGTTAAGTCGTTCGATATCTCGGTAAATATCTCGCACTAATCTCGCGAGAAGTTAATTACTAACCTCCAACTTAAACCAAAACAAATTCATATACGTGTATCGCTGGCAAAAAAAAAGGAAAGAAAAAAGAAAAATTAGCTTCTAATTCAATTCAAAATTTTCCTCTACGCTATTTTTTAATTTATAAAATAATTAATACTAAATCGTTTAATCGTAAAATATTTTTTGTTCGCCATCCTTTTTCACTCAAAACTTGAGGTTCAATTTAAAATATATTTTTTTTTATTAATTTGACATTAATATTATAAATATTATAAATGTTAATAATTTTTTTTTTATTTAATAGTTTATGTAAATTATATTTGTAAATATAATTTCGAAGAAAAAGGATTAAAATTAAGGTTCGAAGAAAGAAAAATGATTACAAAATTGATCCGAATTGAAAAAATAGGAGAAAAAAGCGTTAGAATAGTAAAAATTCATATTAGATTCACACTCACGATAGAAGAACGAGGAAACAAAAAAAAAGAAAATAAAAGAAAAAAGAAACGAGCTGTCGCATATAGAAAGAGCTCTTTTTCGAGTTGGTGAATTATAGATGTGACTGTCTATCGTTGAAGCAAATTTGTCCTGGCGCCTCGGAAATACTTTTGACGCAAGTCTCGATGCGCGTAAAAGTACAGTCCAGGTGAATCGGATCCCCGGGTAATCCCAGAATAAAAAAAAAAAAGAAGAAAAAAAAACCCCCCCGCCACCTTCCCCTCTAAACAACAACAAACCAGCCTGGCCAATTACTCTACAGGGGGGCAAAGAGGGGGAGAATTTTTTTTTTTTTGTACTCCTTTTGTTTTAGCTTTGTTGCAATTATTGCACTGTCGTCCTTTGTTTTCGCTAATTGAAAAATGCTCACGATGGCACACCGCAACCAAAACTTTATTGGAGTTGGTGTATTTATCAAAGACAATCTCCCGCCCCAAAAAAAAGGGAAAGTGAAAAAATAAATTTGTATAAAAAAAATTGTTTTTCTAATGATTTAATACAGTCGAACCTGGATAAGTGGTCCCTTGATAAGTGGGAATCCTCTTTAAGTAGAACTTTCTTTGCAGTCCCTGCACAAGTAATTTGACCTTAAATGACCTGGATAAGTGGAATACCTCTATAAGTGGAACAAGAACTTTGGTCCCTTGAGGTTCCACTTATCCAGGTTCGACTGTATTCTGTTTTCGATTTTTCAATCATTTTTCTCTCTGGGTTCAAAATAGAAAAATTTAATCTCTAGGGGGGAAAATACTTCTTTGCTCCCTGGATTTAAAGTTCGTCTTTTTACTCCCTAGGCTGAAAAGAGTCTATTTTGATCCCTAGTTTCAAAAAAGGCTTCTTTACTCTCTAGGTTGAAAAGAGCCTTCTTTGCTCCCTAGGTACTAAACAGACTTCTTTTCTCCCTAGGTTCAAAAAAGGCTTCTTTATTCCCTAGACTAAAAAGAGAAGACTTTGCACTCGATAATTAATTTTAAAAAAGCAGCAAAAAGTAGCTATCGAAAAAATAAACTTGACGACCAAAAAAAAACTCGTTCTAGACACTTCACAAAACCGAAAAAAAATTCCATTCAATATTTTTTATTTTCCTGACTTTTTCCTAATTTTCATAAAAAATATTTCTTTCTTTCTTATCCTGCTAATAAATTCAATTCCTGAAAGGAATTTTATTATTCATCAAAGACTTTCAATATTTATAAAAATAATTTAATTCTTGCAAAGAATTTTATGAAAATGTTTAAATAATTAATTTCTTACGACTAATTTTTTGTAAATTCTAATTTAAATTAATAATTTTATTAAATTTTTTTGAAAATAATTGAATTCCTGGGAGGAATTTTATTTTGTATAAAAATAATTGAATTATTGCGAAAAATTTTATTAAAATTGTTTAAAAAGAATTGAATTTCTGTGAAAAATTTTGTTATTTTTGAAAATAACATTTTTCGAGCAATTCCTTTAAAATTGGATTAAAAATAATTGGAATCCTGATGAGATGAATTTTAATATTTATGAAAATAATTGAATAGTTGCTAAGAATTTTCATTAATTTTTCGAAAATAATTTAAATCCTGAGAATAATTTTATTATTTATGAAAATAATTGAATTATTGCGAAAAAAATTATGAAAATATTTAAAAAGTATTGAATTTCGGTGAAAAATTTTGTAATTTTTGAAAGTAATTGAATTCTTCATAAGAATTTTATAAACATTATTTTAAATAATTAATTTCTTCGATATATAATAAATTTTATTTTCAATAATTGAATTCTTGTGGAAAACTTTTTATTTGTGAAAATTATTGAATTTTTCGATTAATTAATTTAAAATAGTATTAAAAATAATTGAAATTCTTCAATGAGTTTTATTATTTATGAAAATAATTTGAGGAAAAATTGTAAATTCGTCTGGAATTTGGGAAATAAATTTAAATACGCATATATACACCATGATTGGGAATTATTTTTGAAACATTAATTAAATTCAAATACACACCAATTTAGTGATTAGGAAAAAAAAAATTTGAAATAGACACTTAGAAGACTACCGTAAGAAGAGATCATTAACTCCATTTCAGTTTCTAAACTGATTTCTAATTTATTTCTTGTCTAGAATTCTGGAATTCATTAGCCGCCTGTGAAGCATTGATTAATGGATTTTGTACGCAGGAAAAAAATAATTCATCTAGCCAATAGAGTCATAAATTCAATTCTCATTGGGAGTAATATCGTTTTTTTCATTTGGTTTCATTTCAAACATTGTGTGGTTTCTGATTTAATTAATAATAATTAATAATTGAGACAAATCTTTATAAATAGAAAAATTATCCAATAGACGCAACTGAAGGTAGAGTTATGGTTTTTTTAAATTTTTTTTCTACCTTGTTTATTGTTGTTATTACCTCTTTTTATATTTGTTTATTTTTTACTTTTTAGTTCGTTTATTTACTCTTCTGTTTGTTTATTTTTTTCTCTTTTGTTTATTTACTTTTTTGTTTGTTTATTTTTTACCTTTTCATTTCTATATTTCTGACAATTTTGTTTGTTTATTTAATTTTTTTAATGTTTTGTTTGTTTACATTTTCTTATTCTTTTTGTATATTTACTCTTTTGTTTGTTTACTTTTTACTATTTTGTTTTTTTTATCTTCTACTATTTTCTTTGTTTACTTTTCTCTAATTCGTTTGTTTACTTTTTACTAATTCGATTGTTTACTTTTTACTATTTTGTTTTGTTTATCTTCTACTATTTTCTTTTTTTACTTTTCTCTAATTCGTTTGTTTACTTTTTACTAATTCGATTGTTTACTTTTTACTATTTTGTTTTGTTTATCTTCTACTATTTTCTTTTTTTACTTTTCTCTAATTCGTTTGTTTACTTTTTACTAATTCGATTGTTTACTTTTTACTATTTTGTTTTGTTTATCTTCTACTATTTTCTTTTTTTACTTTTCTCTAATTCGTTTGTTTACTTTTTACTATTTCGATTGTTTACTTTTCACTATTTTGTTTTGTTTATCTTCTACTATTTTCTTTGTTTACTTTTCTCCATTTTGTTTGTTTACTTTTTACTATTTCGATTATTTATTTTTTAATTGTTTGTTTGTTTACTTTTTACTGTTTTCTTTATTTAATTTTGACTATTTTGTTTGTTTACTTTTCACTACACTGTTTTGTTTATTTTTTCGAAATAATTATTAATTACTTGGTTCCTTATTGAAAATACAGTCAACAATATATAAACAATCTCTGGCGCAATTGACATGTTCCTCATACACACACACAAACACACACCAGTCGTCGTATTCCTAAAACCGGTTTTTCATCCTAGCCTTTCGGTTTGTGCAGAACTTTATAAAAGCATTCTATAGATATAAATATTGCATTCACTTAAGTAAACTCTCGATGCAATGATACCTATTCATTTATGGGGTACCGTTAATAATTAATTAAATTGTGATAAACCTAGGTAAAAGCAATTTTAATAATAATTTCCTCCTCTTTGCTGAAAAGCGATTTTTTTTCTTTTTTTTTAAATGTATTCACGAGATTTTAAATAATAATAAAGATGATATTTCCATTACAACATCAATAAACGATGTTCAGTTAAAAAAAACAAAGTCTAATATCGCTTAGATCTTAAAAATATTACAGTTCAAATCGGTTCTAAACAGATTTTCGAATTTAGCGTCGACGCTAAGCGTCGAAAACCATTTTTTTCGAAATCGAAAAGAATCGAAGGTTTCAGGTTGAAAAAGTTTGGTAATAATTTTCTTAACTCCAAAAGTAGTGATACTTTTACCTTTGCTAACCCTAAAGTACAGTTTTTGACGCTAAGCATCGACGCTAACTTCAGGGACATTTCTAAACATTCTTCTTGTTAACGGTTTCAGTCAAAAACGGGTCAAAGCTAAAATTTATTTTTTACTGTTTAGATCACTAATAATATTAATAAAAATAATAATAGTGACAACAATAAGAAAGAAAGAGAGAGAGATAAAGAAATGTTAAACGAGAAAATAGTGAGTGATGGGAAGAGAGTCTATGTAGACGCACACTAGTGGATTTCGTCAAGCCCAATCATGTTGATTCAACAAAGTACCTACCTACCAAATTGCTAGAATTTGGTATTCGTCCAGAAGTAGGAAGAGGGATGAAGGAGGGGGGGGGGGAGAGTGAGTGAGAGAGATGCGGTGGTCTGATTGCACATCTAGGGCAAAGCAGGAGCGCGCGAGAGAGACTCGGTTGTCGTTGTCCCGTATCTCGACGTGTTCCAACGGAATGCGACGCGATGATTGGCTTGCGCGCCTTGCTTTCTCTTCTCTCGCGCCTCAAAAACCTTTTCCCGCTGACGGAATATCTCTCGTGCAGTCGAAACGTAAGCTGCTTGACGAGAGGTGGGAGAGTGATTGGACGCATCCCGGTGATTGTGGCACCCCCGCTTCCCAACCCTGTCTCACTCTTTCTCTCTCTCTCTCTCTCTCTCTCTCTCTCTAGACACACACACCACAAAACCTCCCGGTCCACCACAGTCATCCACATCTTCTATATACTTCCACTCTCTCCTTCTTCCCCTCAAAAACCGTCTCTTACTCTCTCTCTCTCTCTCTCCCTACACGACTGTAAATCGAGTTTACCCTCTTGCCGTGGCTCAGCCCTTCAATCAAACTGATTGAAACATTCCTTGAATCCAAAAGAAACGAACATCCCTCCCGACATACATTCAACCCACACCATTAAAATTGCACAATTTTAGTTTCGAAAAGAAAACTCTCTCTCTCTCTCTTTTCTTTTTCCGCCCCCCTAACAAGTAGTTGCAAAATTGGGAAAAAATTAAATTGTGTAGTTTTTTGGTTCTTATGGTAAATTTAAAATATTAATTTTTAATAAAGTTTAGCGACTATTAACCACTAACCCCCAAATAACAAATCTGAAGCAAATCTAATCAATTTTTTAATTTTCTCGTCCGCCATTTTGAATTTTGAAAAAATAACACTGGATTCGTAATCAGCGACCCCAAAAACCTCCGAGTAACAACTTTGAAGTGAATCCGATCAATTTTCAATTTTTACATCCGCCATATTGGATCCGCCATTTTGAATTTTGAAAAAATAACACTGGATTCGTAATCAGCGACCACAAAAACCCCCGAGTGACTAGTTTCAAGCAAATTCGATTTGTTTTGAGTAATTAAAATTACAGATGCTTGCGCACGTCGGTAAGTTGATAAATGCCGATAAAAGATTTCTGTATTAGTTTTTCCAACCGTTCACAAATGATTCTATCTCAGGCTGTTATTTTACATCAATTTTCAAAGGATACGCTTAAAAATTCTAAATTTAAAAAATTCGCCTTCGGGCCACGCTCCAAAAAGTCGATAAATGTCGATAAAAGATTTCTGCATTACTTTTTCCAACCGTTCACAAATGATTCTATATCTGGCGGTTATTTTACAAGAATTTCCAAAGGATTCGTTTAAAAATTCCAAATTTTAAAAATGCGCCTTCGGGCCCCGCTCTAAAAATGCGATAAATGTCGATAAAACATTTCTGCATTATTTTTTCCAACCGTTCACAAATGATTCTATTTCAGGCTGTTATTTGACATGAATTTGCAGAGGATACGCTTAAAAATTCCAAATTTAAAAAATTCGCCTTCGGGCCCCGCTCCAAAAAATCGATAAATGTCAATAAAAGACTTCTGCATTATTTTTTCCAACCGTTCACAATTGATCCTATCTCAGGCCGTTAGTTTACATCAATTTTCAAAGGATACGCTTAAAAATTTCAAATTTAAAAAATGCGCTTTCGGGCCCTACTTTAAAAAGTCGACAAAAATTGTCGACTTTTTAGAGTGGGTGACATTTATGTCGATAAATTTTACTCCCTAAGCTGAGAATAGACTCCTTTGCTCCCTAGATGAAAAAATCAACTTCATTTCCTCAAAAGAAATTCACTTGCTCCCTAGGTAGGAAAAAGACCACTTTACTCCCTCGGACAAAAAAGAAACCACTTCATTTTTTTCTGCAAAATTTTTCACGAAAAAAATACGAATACAGAAAAATCGAAAACCAAGAAAAAAAACGATAAGTGACTAAAACAATTTACTCTAAAATAGTTTGATTTCCGCATACAATTAAAAACAAAAAAATTCATTCTTTAAAAAGTATTTTTCCATAAATGATGAAAAAAAATTACACGAAATAAATCAAATATATAAAAAGGGAATAAAAAGGAACGCTTTTTTTTCTTCTTGGAAACGACTAATAATTTCGAATGTCTAATTTCCGAGGTCAAAGTCTTCTTGTGTGTCGAACCGCTGTGTAAAGTAGGTAGGTACCTAATCGGACGGAGACCGTTCCAAATTTAGAGGATTCGAGGTCAGAGCGCAATTTAATGAGAAACAGACGCTGAACTTAGTTAGACCGCCCTCTCGGAATAGATCGACGTGCGGCTTTTCAAAATGTGTAACTTAAGTAAAATGTACTTTTTTGGTAATTTGGTATTTTGCAAATTGCAATTTTGTATTTTTGTTCTTTTTCTCATAATTGTGATAATAATGGGTAAAATATGTCAACAGGAGAAAGAGAGAGATTCAGGGCAACCAAAAAATCCCAAGTAACAATTTTTGAAAATTTTCCTTCACTTTTTCTTGATAAAAAATTTATTTTTGATTTCTTTTCCAACCTTATTGAATCCGATATTTTTTAGTTTGAAAATTTAACCCCCGATTCGTAAGCAACGACACTAAGAAACTCTGAGTACAAATTTTTGTAAATTTTGACCAATATTTTAATTTTATGTTTTAAAACTAAAAGATTAAAAAATTGAAAATTTGAATAATTACCTTCTGTAGTCGCTTTTGCAGAGGATCATTTGATTTTTAGCGTAACAGCTAGGTCCAATGTCGGCTAATAATGATCCGCACGCTGTACATTTTAGACAATTATTATGCCAATAGCGATCCAGTGCGTAATAAACGTGCCTATCGACAATTCGGCAACCGCATCCCGCACATGGTTGAATCCCCACTGATCCCTCGTGTCCTGCTTCTTGCTGCAATCAAACAAAAAAAAAGGGAATTTAATCTTTTTTTTTCATGTATTTTCAAACTTAAAAATTAACTTTAATTTAAAATTTTTAAAATTCAATTTTTATCTAAAATATTAACACTAAATTTTTCTTTTCCTTCCTTCAAAGTCAATTCTTAAATTTAAGTTTAGAATTAAAGGATGTATATTAAATCACGTAAATTAAAATTGAGTTAGAAAAAAGAAAGAAAAATTTAAGGGACGGAAGTTAGTAAAGTAAAAATTTAGAATTAAAAAGAATTTAAAGTTAATTAAAAATCGAGTTAGCAAAAAAAGAAGAAAAATTTAAGGGGCAGAAATTATAGTGTCAAAAACTATTTAAAGTGCAACAAAGAAATTTTTTTTAAAATAGAAATATTTTAATAGAATTTTTTTTCGTAGAAAGAACGAACTTTACGAAGACTACTATTTCGCTTCTTTCTCATAGTTAAGAAATTCAGTGAGTTGGAAGCTTATAATTTTTCTCAAGCTATAAGAAGGCACTCTCTATTAAAGTAATACTTAAGGCACAGTCATTTACTTGTAGCAGATTAAGGTGTGTCCGTAAAACGGGACCGGGACTCTGCGACCCGGATCATGTGTGCGTAACTTTTTTCACATTTTTCAGAATTTTATAAACGTATACATATATTATTTTTTTTCTACTTATTTCTTATATATTAATTATAAGTTACTATAAGTTACTACTAATTTTACTTCAATTACTACTTGATTTACTATATGTGACGCACTTTTAGGAAAGGTACCTAAGAAGCCCCAAATTTTAGGTTATGTTCATAATTTTGAATGAATGAATCAATGAAAATAAATTTAACACTAACATAGCCTATAATTCGTTTGCTTCGAATATAACTATTAATTCTATTATATATTAATATTAATAGGGTAAGGGGCTAATTTGCTTATTTTTATTTATTTTTTATTTTTAAAAATTTATTGCATCTTTTATGCAATTGTTCTTAAAAATTTAGGAATTTAACCAAAAATAATTTAATTTTAGATTTTTCTTCTTTTAAAAAACGACTTTTCTTTCATGCAAAAACAATTAAAATTATAGAGTATTAATTTTTAAAGGAAAATTGATTTGCGCAAATAATAATGCAATTTGTCTGCTACACTTGATGAATGGTTATGCTTTAAGAACGTATGGTACATATTATATTGTTTTACCGTACACTTATAGTAAAATCCTGGTGCTGGGAACTTGTCAGCATGAAAGAATACTAATGTCAGTTTGAAGCAATGAAAATACTAATTGATTGTCACTGAAAAATTCGTCTCGCGTTAATATGCGAGTTGAAAACTTTTTGCAAAGTGATTGAATTATTCACTTGGGAGAATGTTTATTTCTACTTATTTCTTATATGCTAATTTCATAATATTGTAATATTATTTTTATTATTATTTTACTATTTATTTACTTTATTTTTACAATTAATTTTTTTTTAAATTTACTATCAATTATATTAATAATTAAAAATTAATAATTAACCCGTGTAGGCAGTACAACATATTACCTCAAAATGGTTTTGTTACTAGAATGTTCATAATTAACAAACTTTATAATTAAATTTGATAGTAACCTTAGTAAATCAGAGAGTAACTTTAGAAAATTGGGTAGTAACCTTAGAAAATTCGAGAGTAACTTTAGAAAATTGGGTAGTAACCTTAGCAAATTAGAAAGTAACTTTAAAAAAGTAAGTAGTAACTTTAGTAAATTCGAGAGTAACTTTAGAAAATTGGGTAGTAACCTTAGCAAATTAGAGAGTAACTTCATAAAATTGGGTAGTAACCTTAGCAAATTAGAAAGTAACTTTAAAAAAGTAAGTAGTAACTTTAGTAAATTAGGTATAGTAACTTAAAAAAATAGAGAGAAATTTTAACAAAATAGAAAGTTAAAAATAATAGTTATTAATCTAAATTCAGTACAACTTTGATTAAATTAAGTAGTGACTTAAGAAAATTAGTTACTTACTTAAGTAAACGTTGAGTAGTTATTTTTAAATATTTAGGTAGTAACATATAGGTTATGTTAAAACTAGAAACTTTTTTAAAACTAAGTAGAAATTTAAGTAAATTAGATAGTAACCTACTACTTAATTTACTAGTAATTTTACTTTATTTACTACTTGAGTTACTACTAATTTTACTTCAGTTAATACTTTACATAAATTACTACTAATTTTTCTTCAGTTACTTCTTGCTTTATTACTAATTTAACCTCTGTTACTACTATTTTTACTAAATTACTACTAATTTTTCATCAGTTACTACTTGCTTTACTACTAATTTAACCTCTGTTACTACTATTTTTACTTTAGTTACTATTTAACTTAAGTTACTCCTGATTATTCTTCAATTTCTAGATCAATTATTACTAATTCTACTTTAATTATTACTCTAGTTACTACTAAATCCACTGAATTTCCTACTAATTTTACATCAGTTACTACTAATTTTACCTCTGTTACGACTAATTTGACTTTAGTTGACACTTATTTCATTTCAGTTACTACTTAAGTTCCTACTAATTTTCCTTTCGTTACTGCTTACCTAAAGTTCCTACTAACATTACTTACTACTACTTTTACTTTAATTACTACTTAAGTTGCAACTAATTTAACTTCAGTTTACATTTTACATAAGTTTCTACTAATTTAACTTTAGTTACTACTTAAGTTACTATTAATTTTTATTCAATTACTACATCCAAGTGTTAAGTAGTAACACAAATGTTAAGCAGTGAGTTTAGGTAAATTAAATAGTAACTCGAGTGTTAAGTGGAAATGTAAAACTTAAATAGTAACACAAGTGTTAATAGTAACCTAAGTGTTAATAATAACCTAAGTGTTAATAGTAACCTAAGTGTTAATTGATAATTTTCTTGTTAAGTAGCAACTTTAGTGTTTAAAAGTAACTCGATTGTTAAGTATAGTAACTTTAGTGTCAAGAAGTAACTTGATTATTAAGTAGTAACTTTAGTGTCAAGAAGTAACTTGTTTATTAAGTAGTAACTTTAATGTCAAGAAATAACTCGATTGTTAAGTAGTAATTTGAGTGTTGAGTAGTAACTCAACTACTTAAGTTACTACTAATTTTACTTCAACTACTGCTAGATTTACTACTAATTTTACTTCAATTAGTACTTGATTTACTACTAATTTTACCTTTGTTACTACTTATATTAAATTGCTAATAATTTTACTTAAGTTACTACTCATTTCACTTCCGTTACTTCTTAATATCCTACTAATTTTACTTTAGTTAATATTTAACTTAAGTTACTACTAAATTTATTTCAGTAATTATTTAACTATTTACGTTCGCATAAATTGTTCGTCTGTCACTACTAGTTTTATTCAAGTTACTATTTAACTTAAGTTACTGTAAATTGTTCCAAAGTTCCAACTTATTTAAGTTATTACTTAAGTTATTATTCCAACAAAGTTACTACTAACTATACGTTACTACTTAATTTAAGTTACTAAGAACTTGACTTCAGTTACTACTTAAAATAGTATTAATTTTACCGTAGTTACTACTAATTTTACTTTTATTTCATCGTGAGTTACTACTAATTTTGCTTCGATTACTTCTTTACTACTAATTTTAACTTTTTTACTACTTAAGTTACTACATACTTATTTCACTTTAATTGCTTCTTAATTTCCTACTAATTTTAATTTTGATACGACTTAAGTTACTACTTATTTCACTTCAATTACTTCTTAATTTCCTACCAATTTTATTTTAGTTACTGCTTAACTTAAGTTACTACTAATTTTACTTTAATTGTTATTTAAGTCTCCACTAATTTTACTTAAGTGACTATTAATTTTACATTAGCTTTTACTTAATTTCTAACAAATTTTACTTTAGATACTGCTGAATATAAGTTACTAATAATTTTATTTTAATTATCATTTAAGTTACCATTAATTTTATTTTAATCGACATTTAAGTTACCATTAATTTTATTTTAATTGACATTTAAGTTACCACTAATTTTACTTCAGTTACTACTTCTTTCACTTTTGTTACTACTAGATTCACCTTAGTTACTACTGAATTTCCTACTAATTTTACTTCAGATCTTACTTATTTGACCTCTGTCACTACTTAGCATTAGTTACTACTTATTTTAATTTAGTTACACTACTTAATTTCCTACTAATTTTACTCTAGCCACTGTTTAACTTAAATTACTCCTAATTTCACTTCCATTATTACTAATTTTCTTTTACTTACTACTTAATTTCCTACTAATTTTACTTGAGTTACTGATTAACTTAAGTTACTACTAGTTTCACCTTAGTTACTACTGAATTTCCTACAAACTTCACTTTAGTTACTACCAATTTTACCTCTGTTACTACTTAGTTTAAGTTACTACTAGTTACTACGTATATTTTACTACTAGTAAAAATAATTAAAAAATTAATAAAAATCAATTATTCACTACTAGTTTTACCTAAGTTACTACTGCATTTCCTACTGATTTTATTTCAGTTGTTACTAATAATTTTACCTCTGTTACTACCTAGCTTAAGTTACTACTAATTTTACTACAATTCCTGCTTAATTTCCTACTAATTTTACTTTTGTTACTAGTTAACATAATTTACTTAGTTTCACCTCAGTTACTACTGCATTTTCTACTAATTTTACTTCAGTTGTTAATAATTTTACATCTGTTACTACCTAATTTCCTACTAAATTTATTTTAATTCCTGTTTATAGAAAGTTGGTGCTTAACTTCAGATACTATTTTAGTTTCTACTGATTTTACTCATGTTACTTCTTTAGTTACTACTAATTTTACTTCAGTTATACTACTTGAGTTACTATTAATGTTATCTTTGTTACTACTATTTTTATTCAAGTTACTATTTAACTTAAGTTACTTATTTTTCTTCAGTCAGTACGTAAATTAAAATGTTACTTAAGTTACTTTTTAAGTAAAGTTACTATTTTAACTCAAGTTACTATTTAAGTAACAGCAAAAAAGAATCATCACTTTTTCAAGCACAATTTTCTCTGTTTAAAATGAAAACCTGATTAAAGAACATCCCGTGTATAGAGTTACTTTAACCGGGAATATATAAATAAAAAAAGCAAAAAGAAAAAAATTTAAGAAAAGGCTCAGCATGGTTAAAAGATAGAGAGAGAGATGCACTTAATTGAAACCATTAGGTAATCTAAGTTTAATCGTGGCACTAATGGGATCCTTACAATCCTGTCGCCGGGGAAGCACTTCATTTGATGCATACGCGACGTGATAGTGCTGTAGTGATGAGTGTGAAGCTCCATTTTCCTTGTCCCAGCAGCTTACGCCAACACACACTCACACACAAACACAATTTTTTTCCTTTTGAAAATAATATTATTTTTCTCTCCTTTATTCAAAAAAAAAACTTTTTATTTTTATTTTATAGTAAAAATTGCGACTAAAATCTCGCTCTCTTATATATATAAGAAAAAGGAGAGTTTTAGTCGTATCACTCGTTCTTGACAAAGACACCGGTTAAGGTTAGGTTCACTGTCGCGGACACTTTAAACAACCCACGCGGATCTCCTTTTTTTCCTATTTCTTCATTTTTTTTTTCGTTTCCTTTCTCGCTCTTGTTATTCTATTCTTGTTTCATTTTTTTTTCACTATTTTTTTCCAAAATCTCTTGCACTTTTCGCAGAACGATAGGTGAATAAAATTCACTTCGTTTTTAGAGAATAGGTGGGAAAATTCACTTCGTTTTTTGGGAATAGGAGAAAAATTCACTTCGTTTTTTTGGGAATAGGAGAAAAACTTCGTAGTTTTCTGAAGAATAGGCAAAAAATGACGTCTTTTTGAGTGAATAGGTTAAAATTAGGTCGTTTTGCAAGAATAGGCGAAAAATCACGTCGTTTTCAAAGAATAGGTAAAGAAAACCACTTCGTTTTAACAGAATAGGTAAAAACACGTTTTTTTCAGAATAGGTAAAATCACGTTGTTTTTACAGAATAGGTAAAAATTCACGTCACTTTGAGACAGTAGGTAACACAAAATTTACGTCGTTTTTTTTAGAGAGAATAGGTAAAACACGTCGTTTTTAAAAGAATAGGTAAAAACCACGTTGTTTTTAGAGAGTAGGTCCAACTATTTCGTTTTGAGGGAATATGTAACGAAAAAATCACTTCGTTTTTCAAAGAATAGGTAAAAATAATTACAATTTTGAGGGCATAGGCAAAAATAATCACAATTCTGAGTGAATAGGGAAAAAATAATCACAATTTTGAGTGAATAGGGAAAAAAAATCACACTTTTGAGTGAATAGATAAAAATAATCACAATTTTGAGTGAATAGTGAAAAAATTCACAACTTTGAGTGAATAGGGAAAAAATTGAGTAGTTTCAACGAAAATTCACTTCGTTTTCAGTTGAATAGGTAAACACACTAAATTCAGTAAACACTCAATCGCGGAAAAATAGCAACAAAAAATAAATTTGTATATCATAGAAGAAAAATGGAAGAGGAGAGAAAAAAAAGAAGCGAGGCACAAACTGAGGACCTTGGTATTCCACTCGCTTAGTCCACTTGTTGATCCCGAGATCTCAGACCCGTTATTATTCCCGTCTTAAGATCTCAAGGTCGGTGCACTCGAGCCGAAACACGCTCTATACCGTCTCTCTCTCTCTCTCACTCTCTCACTTTTCACAGAGAGCAGAAAACCACACTTCACTTTAGAACTTCACTCTCGATTCGTCTCTCTCACTCGAAAAAAAAAAATAAATAACCAAACATTAATCGACTTTTGCTTTCAATTTCCTATTCACTTCGATTTAGAAAACTTGTTCCTTTTTTTTTTGGTTTGAAACACAAATTTTACACTTGATTGGTTTGTTTTTAAATTAATGAACAAAACCAAAGGAATAAACTGAAGGTAAGGGGGAAAAACGTGTTACATTTCCGAGAA
The DNA here is from genome assembly GCF_015476425.1 of Leptopilina heterotoma. NCBI lineage: Eukaryota > Metazoa > Arthropoda > Insecta > Hymenoptera > Figitidae > Leptopilina > Leptopilina heterotoma. Next base: position 5,596,600 of record NW_025110842.1, read on the forward strand.
GAGGAGAAAAGAAGCGAAGTTATCCCGACAAGAGTCAGGATTGAACTGGCGGCGTGCCTGGTTTTGCTGACTGTGCTTTGCTTCGGGGCCTCTCTCAGGCGAGTAGAGTTGAGTAGTGGGGGTAAAAAAGGCAAGTCTAGAAAGGCCCTAACGTTGAAGGGAATTGAGGAGGGGGTGGAGGGGTGAGGGGGGAGAATTCTTTATAAATGTGTGAGTGTCTCTCTTGTGTCCCCCTTCTCTGCCTCTCCGCCCCTATTCAATTATATTTCTCCACGGTAAATGCCCATATTGTTACGTTTGTCAATGGTTCAGCTAAGTGAGGGTCACCTATACAGTTGGTTAATTCAGAGAAAGAGAGAGAAGGAGAAACATAGATCTCTCTCTCTCTCTCTCTCTCTCTCTCTGAATCTTTTTCTTTCTCGCTTTTTTTAAATATCTCTCTCTTTCTCTCTCGCTTTATCTCTATCTATATATCCCTAGAGAGAGAGAGACAGAGAGAGCATTTACCTCCCTCACTCTTGAATATTCCTTGGGCTTACTACAACCGGTCCCTTTCGCTTCCCCTTTTTTCCACTTCTTCTTAAACCCTCTGATGACAAAAAACCCCCAAAAGAACTTTTAACCTTGCTTTTAAATTTCTGATTCTTCGCCGATTTTCCAAGCTCCTTGAGATTCGTGTTCCCCATGCTTGGCGAATGTTGAGGTTTCAATTTCGAAGAAGTGATGCACATGCTCTAATTTAATACATACGAGTTCCTTCCCAGTGTTAAGTAGTAACTCAAATGCGGTAAGTAGTTTTAATTAATAATTTTATTGTTAAGTAGCAACTTAAGTCTTAACTTAAGTTATAACTCGACTGTTAAGTAGTAACTCTAGTGTTAAGTAGTAACTCGACATTTAAATAATAACTTAAGTTTTAAGTAGTAATTTTAGTATTCAGTAGTAACTCGACTGTTAAGTAGTAACTTTAGTGATAAGTAGTAACTCGTCTGTTAAGTATTAACTCGACTGTTAAGTAGTAACTTTAGTGTTAAGTAGTAACTCGACTGCTAAGTAGTAACTTTAGTGTTAAGTAGTAACTTGACTGCTAAGTAGTAACTTTAGTCTTAAGTAGTAATTCGTCTGTTAAGTAGTAACTTTAGTTTTAAATAGTAACTCGACTGTTAAGTAGTAACTTTAGTGTTAAGTAGTAACTCGACTGTTAAGTAGTAACTTTAGTGTTGAGTAGTAACTTCAGTGTTAAGTAGTAACTTTAGTGTTGAGTAGTAAATTTAGTGTTAAGTGGTAACTCGACTATTAAGTAGTAATTTAAGTTTTTAGTAGTAACTTTAGTGTTAAGTAGTAACTTGACTTTCAAGTAGTATCTTTAGAGTCATGTAGTAACTCCACTGTTAAGTAGTAAATTTAATGCCAAGTAGTACTCCCCTGCTATGTAGTAACTTATGTGTTAAGTAGTAACTCAACTGCTATGTAGTAACGTTAGTTTTAAGTAGTAACTCTACTGTTAACTAGTAAATTAGAAAATTAAGTAGTTCGCTCAGTAAATTGGGTAGTTATCTTTGTAAATTAGATAGCAACTTTAGAAAATTAAAGTTAAAAACAATAGTTGTTAATCTAAGTTAAGTACAACTTTTGATTAAATTAAGTAGTGAGTTAAGAAAATTAGTTTTTACTTTAAGTATACGTTGAGTAAAATAAGTATACGTTGTGTAATAATTTAAAATATTTAAGAAGTAACATAAGTGATGTAGAAACTTTTAAAGAACTATGTAGAAATTTAAGTAAATTAGATGTAAACTACTACTTTACTTAAATTACTACCAAGTTTACTTTCATTACTATACTTGAGTCACTATACTATTTTTTTAAGCTACTATTTAACTTAAATTATTATTCAGCTTAAGTTACTAATTAACTTAAGTTACTATTTACGTTAAGTTACTCCCTATTGTTTAAGTTGCTTCTTATTTAAATAATATTTACTACTAGTTTCACCTAAGTTACTACTGCATTTCCTATACTAATTTTACTTCAGTTACTGACAGTTTTTCCTCTGTTACTACTAGTTTTACTTTAATTGATACTTATTGCACTTTAATAAGTAGTTAAGTATAGTTAAGATATACTACTTAAGTTCCTACTAATTTTACTTTAATAGTTCCTGCTTACCTCAAGTTACTATTAACATTACTTCAAATACTACTACTTTTACTTCAATTACTACTACTACTAATTTTACTTCATTATAAACTTTACATAAGTCTCTACTAATTATACTTTAGTTACTACTTATGTTACTATTATTTTACTTCAATTTCTAATTCCAAGTGTTAAGTAGTATCTCGAATGTTAAGTAGTGACTTTGGGTAAATTAAATACTAATTAAAGTGTTAAGTGGCGACTTACATCTTAAGTAGTAACTTAAGTGTTCATTGATAATTTTATTGCTAAACAGCAACTTTAATGTTAAATAGTAACTCGACTTTTATGTAGTAACATTAGTGTTAAGTAATAAATCTACTGTTAACTAGCAACTTTAGTGTCAAGTAGTAACTCGGCTGTTAACCAGCAATTTAAATGTTAAGCAGTAAATCGACTGTTTAAGTAGCAACATAAATTTAAAGTAACAATAGCAGTGAATTAATGAAAAATTTAATTTTTATCTAGTTTATCTAATGTTAACTAGTAAATTAAATGTTTAATTGTAAATTTCCTACGTTATATAGTAACCCAAATGTTAAATAGTAAATTTTCTATTAAAATTTCTTTTTTTTCCCAGGTCGTCTAATATTTCCAGGTTGTAAAAATAGTAGTACCTTCAGTAAAAATAGTAGTAACTCAAGTTTTTAATCGAAGTAAGTTTAGTAGTAACAGAGGTAAACTTAGTAGAAACTTAAGTAACAATTAAAGTAAAATTAGTAGTAACAGATAAAATTAATAGTAACTTAAGTAGTAACTAAAGTCAAGTTCATAGTAACTTAAATTTAGTAGTAACGTATATTAAGTAGTAACTTGGTTTCAATAGTAATTTAAATAATAAATTAAGTAAAGTAGTAACTTTAGAACCAGTAACTTATGTTAAGTAGTAATTTAAGGGAAGTAGCTAAAATTATATAGGTGAAATTAGTAGTAGCTCAAGTAGTAAGTAAAATTAGTAGTAACCCTCGAGTAGTAATGAAAGAAAAATTATTAGTATAACTACGGTAAAATTAATAATTCAAGTAATAGTAACTGAAGTAAAATTAGTAGTAATCTAAGTTGTAACTGAAGTATAATTAGTAGTAACTTAAGTTGTAACTTTAGTAGGTACTTAAGCGTAACTTTAGTAGGTACTTAAGCGTAACTTTAGTAGGTACTTAAGCGTAACTTCAGTAGGTACTTAAGTGTAACTTTAGTAGTAACGGAAGTAGCTACTTTAATAGTAACTTAAGTAGTAAAATTAGTTGCATCTTAAGTATTAACTTCGGTTTCTTTTAAAACGTAATTTTAATTCTATTTTTCAAAATTCGCCCCAAATTTGTAGTTTTTAGCAACAACAGCGCCTCCATGACCCACAACAACTCTTATACATTTAAGCAGTAAATTGAAAACTATATAGTCAGAGTAATTACTATTATTTCATTATTTCTCAAGTATAGAAATTCACATGTGAAAAAAGAAAGAAAAGTATTAGTTGCAAAGAATAAATTTGATGTCACGGGACCACCATAAAGGTTACGTAAACATTTTGTACATATATATATATATACTATAGCTCATTAGCATTAGCTATATACGCCATGACATATGCCGTTTAAACAGTTCGAATGATCGTAACTCTTTTGCTTGCGATTTGCATTCATGTAAATTACATTTCCAAATGGATACACACAGGGAAAACACGTATATATATATATATAATACAATGTTTTCGTTAAATATCCCGCGCGCCTCACCGCTATGTAGCTACAAAATGTCATTAAGTTCTATACATATACATATAAGTTCGTGTGCGCGTGTGAAAAGTAAAATTCAATTTCACACTATATGTATATAATCGTAATTATAATTACAGTGAAAATAAATAATAATCAAACGAATCATTAATTTACAAATAATTGCAAAATAAATTGTTGGATATTAATATTATTATTTTCTCTGAATGTTCTTACAAATTCGAAAAATCATTATTACTATTATTATTATTAATAATAATATTATTATTTTTTTAGTATTATTATATATTTTTATTATTATTATTTTTAGTATTATTATTATTGTTATTATCATTTTTACTATTTCTAACGCTTTTACTACTAATCTTTTATTTTTTATTATTATTACTATAATTTGACGCGAAAACATTACCACTTGCGAGAAAGTCAATGGCGCCCTCTGTCAATTAATTCAAGCGCGGCCTTTTTCAAATTTTCAAAAATATTTCTTTGATTTTAGTAAATCAATTTAACTTTTTTAATTTTTATTGTTAGGGGAATGTATAGTCAGGGTTCAATTTCATAAATTTATTTTTTAAAAAAAGTTCAAAAAAGGTGGTCCAACCCTGACATTGAAATATATTCATTATGTGTAGTACAATTCTGGAGGCGCTGCTGTTTCTAAAAATGAATTTAGCACGAATTTTAAAAATAAAAATTATATTATAAAATCAGCACTATGCGTGAAAAAATTCATAGTAATATATAATAATAAAATAATAATATAATATATTGTTATATTATTACCATATATTAATATATAAAACATATAAAACATATAAAACGTATAAAACAAATATAAAACAAATGAATAATAGTTTTTGATAATATCTGTAAATTTTCCATTTGAAATTAAAGAGAAAATTTTCCTAATATATTCTGTTTAATATAATATATATAAATATTCTTTTTCACTTAGATTGGAGTAGATAAATCGTGTGATGTGCTTTACTACTTTCTATAACTCGTCCCGCGAGAATGACCGTGAGAGAAAGTTTCAAACCGGAAGTATATTGCCGCCGCGAAGTTGAATAGTTCATGGAATATTATTCTAGTATTGTGGCGAACAAATAGTTTTAAAATTATATACTGTCTATTTTATACGTTCGCGTATGTTTCCTATATGTATATACATATACATATATTTATATATATTTTGTGGTCGCAGAACAATATATATATATTGCTCAGTCCAGCTGTAAAATTATTATAAGAATCGTCTAAATATATATTAGGCCATAATTGGTCAAAATTTCATTTAAATTTTCTGAAAATGCGAGTTTTTTTACTTAGACATTAAGTTAAGTTGGTCTTTAAAATTTGAGTTGCTACTTAAAATTTATGTTGCTGTAGTAACTTAATAATTAAACTTAAACATTTGAGTTCATTCTTAAAATTTAAGTTGCTTAGTTGCTAACTTAAATTTTAAGTAGTAACCTAAATGTTATGTACTAACTCAAAACAAAACTGCTTAAATTTTAAGTGGTAACTCAAATGTTATGTATCAACTCAATTTTTAAGTATTACATGAAATATTAAGTATTTCTAATATTAAAGGTGATACTTAATATTTGGGTTACTACTTAACTCACTAAAGTTACTACTTAACATTCAAGTTGTCAGTTTGCTTAAGTAACTTTAAGTTAAGTAGTAACTTAGTGTATGTTGAGTAGTAACTTAGTATAAATTAAGTAGTAACTTAGTATGGGTTAAGTAGTAACTTAGTGTAAGTTAAGTAGTATCTTTGTATAAGTTAAGTAGTAACTTAGTATAAATTAAGTAGTAACTTAGTGTAAGTTTAGTAGTAACATTTGTTTAGTAGTAACTTAGTATAAGTTAAGTAGTAAGTTAGTGTAAGTTAAGTAGTAACTTAGAGTAAATTAAGTAGTAACGTCAGTAAACTACAATGTAAATTCGATAATTATCTAACTTCAGTTACAACTTAAGTTCCTACTAACTTTACTTTAGTTACTGCTTACCTCAAGTTACTACTAATATTATTTTAGTTACTACTACTTTTACTTCAAATACTACTTGAGTTACAACTAATTTTACTTCACTTTATATTTTACATAAGTTTCTATTAATTTTACTTTAGATACTACTTAAGTTACTACTATAATTACTTGAATTTCTACTTGACTTACTACTAATTTTATTTAAATTACTACTAATTATACTTCTGTTACTACTAGTCTTTCTTTAGTTGATATACCTACTTATTTCACTTCAGGTACTACTTTAGTTTTTACTAATTTTACTTTAGTTACTGCTTAACTCAAGTTACTACTAACATTACTTTAGTTACTACTACTTTTACTTGAATTACTACTTGAGTTACTACTAATTTTACCTTAGTTTCTACTTAAGTTACTATTAACTTTACTTCAATTACTACTTCTAAGTGTTAAGTAATGACTCAAATGTTAAGTAGTAACTTTGGATAAATTAAATAGTAACTCGAGTGTTAATTTATAATTTTATTGTTAAGTAGCAATTTTAGTTTTAAGGAGTAACATAACTGTTAAGTAGTAACTCGACTGTTAAAGTAGCAATAGCAGTAACTTAAGTAGTAACTTAACTTAAGTAGTGACTTAAGTTGTAACTTAACTTAAGTAATGACTTAAGTAGTGACTCAACCTAAGTAGTGACTTGAGTTGTAACTTAACTTAACTAGTGACTTAATTTTAGTAGTAACTTTAGTAGTGACTTAACGTAAGTAGTACCTTAAGTTAGTGTAAGTTAAGTAGTAACTTAGTATAAGTTAAATAGTTATAGTTATAGTTTATAAGCTTAACTTATAACTATAAGCTTAACTTAAGTAGTAACTTTAGTAGTGATATAACTTAAGTTGTAGCTTTAGTAGTGACTTAAGTAGTAACTTAAGTTGTAACTTTAGTAGTGACCTTATTTAAGTAGTAATTTTAGTAGTGACATAACTTAAGTATTAAATTAAGTATTAACTTAAGTTGTAACTTAAGTATTAACTTAAGTTATAACTCAAGTATTAACTTAAGTATTAACTCAAGTTGTAACTTAAGTATTAACATTAATAGTGACTTAACTTTAGTAACTTTAGTAGTGAATTTACTTAAGTAGTGACTTAACTTAAGTAGTAACTTTAATAGTGACTTAACTTATGCAGTAATTTAAGTAGTGACTTAACTTAAGTAGTAACTTTAGTAGTGACTTAACTCATGTAGTAATTTAGGTAGTTACTTAACTTAAGTGGTAACTTTAGCAGTGACTCAATTTATGTAGTGACTTAACTTAAGTAGTAATGTTAGTAGTGACTTAACTTAAGTAGTAACTTAGAGTAAGTTAAGTATTAACTTAATTAAATTTGTGTAAATTTGCTAGTTAAATGAAGGTAATTAAGAAGTAAGTTAAAGTATGTTGAGTTGTAACTTAAGTAAATTCAAGTAAGTTTAGTTGTAACCTAAATAAATTCAATTAAGTTCATTGCAGTAACAAATGTTAAACAGTAACTTTAATGAAGTTAAATATATTGAGTTAACTTGACCCCAGTTTTCTATAAATTAGAACTTAAAAGTGATTTATGTCTATACCCTAAAAGTAGAATACTATAGTCAAAATTTAATTAAATATGATGAAATACTACGGAAAAGAATCTCATTTTAAAATCGGTCCATACGACAGGTCTGAACAATCAGAGCGCCACAAACACTAAAGACTTTTTAAAATTGAAAATTAAAAAACCCATAAATCTATCTCCCCTTCATGATTTCTATATATAATAATTTTTCCAAATTATCCAACAGCTGCTATACCCAGTAGAGATATAAAATAACAGGTGAATAATCACACGAGGGTTATTTCTTTTATTTTCAAAAATATTTTCCAAATGAGAAAGAAAGAAAAAAAAAATATATATATATATAAATACCTTTAAAGTACAATTGTTGTTGTGATTAACTGGAGGATAGGGCAGATGTCCCGACAGGTGAGGATGTGAGTGACTCTGATGATGCGGCTGATCACCCAGCATATTTCCAGGGCCATGATGATGTCCATTACTATTTAGGCCCTGTCCACTTTGTAATTGTGAATAAGGCGTGTTTGAATCGGATTGCGCTCCATATGGAGGTGAATGTGGACTTGGGTCCGGTGTAGTGGTAGTGCCATTACCTCCGCCACCGCCACCACCACCACCACCGCCTCCTCCTCCCCCCGTTGAATAGCCATGATGGGGTCCACCTTGCGAATGATGAGGACTCCCAGCAAGTGATGGATGGTGGGTGTACGGGTTCATACCAGCGGCCAATGCGCTCGCCAGCTTGAATGATTCAAGGGTGGGCCTCAAGAGCCCACCTCTCAGATAATTCAAATAAAACAAAAGTTCAGGACTCTACTGCCCGAACGTCTGATTCCGACACCTCCTGCTCGTGCAGCACCTCCACTGTAACTGGAATCAGAAGAAAAAGAAAATTTATTATTCATTTGTTTTTACAATCATTTTTAAAAGTGTTAAATTATCTCAATTAGGGGTCAATCTTAATTTTATAAGAATTTTACGAATTTTGTAACCCTTTTTTGGGAAATTTTAACCCCTCCTATTCTGAATTCTTAACCCCTCTCTTTTTATGAAATTAAAACCCCACCTATTCTTAAAATAAATAACCCTTTTTGGGAAATTTAACCCCCCCCTTCCCTCTCTAACAAAAAAAAATTCATTATTTACTTGCTTTCTTTCATTTTAAAAGTATTAAATTAAGTAATTAGGGGTCAATCTTAATTTTAAGAATGTTGCGTATTTTCTAACCCTTTTTGGGAAAATTTAACCCCTCCTATTCTTAAAACAGATAACCCTTTTTAGGAAATATTAACCTCCTACCACGTCCTTTCATCCAACAAAAAAAATTCATGATTTATTTTCTATATTCATTCATTAATTAATTAAAATTCATCAAATAGGGGTTATTTTTAAAATACGTAACCTTTTTTGGGAAATTTCAACCCTTTTTTAAAAAGTTTTAATCCCCCCTCCTACCTGAAGCCTTCCTTCCCACAACAAAATAAAAAATTCATTATTTATTTGCTTTATAAATTAATTAATTAATAAAAATTTATTAATGAGGGGTTATTTTTAAAATACGTAACCCTTTTTGGAAAATTTTAACCCTCCCCCTGTCCTGCCTTCAACAACAAAAAATTCATTATTTATTTGCTTTTATTTATTTTGAAAGTTTTAAATTAATTAATTAGGGATTATTATTGAAATACGTAACCTTTTTTGGGTATTTTACCCCCTCCCCCATTCCCCTCCCCCATTCCCCCACCACTTTCCTTCCCCCAACAAAAAAATCCATTATTTATTTACTTTATTCATTTTAAAAGTGTTAAATTAATTAATTATTGGTTATTCTTAAAATAAGTAACCATTTTTGGGGATTTTAACCCCCCCCCCCCTTTCTAAATTTGTGACCACTTTTGACTAAAATTCTTTACATGAAGAACGTGTAGAATTATTTTCGAGGTCACTGATTACAAATCGAAATATAAATTTTAAAAAATTTCTAAATTCAAAATGACGGACATTTTTTTAAAAAATTTTCGAGGCCGATATTTTGAATTTTGAAAATCTGACTTCAGATTCGTAATCAGCGATACCGAAAACCCCTGAGTAACGAGATTTTATGCAAATTTGAGCAATTTTGAAAAAAATAGCCGCCATATTGAATCCGCCATTTTGAAAAACTAACGCCGGATTCGTAATCAGCGACCCTTAAAACCCCCGAGTAACAATTTTCAAGCGAATTCGATGAATTTTTAATTTTCTCGTCCTCCATATTGGATCCGCCATTTTGAATTTTGTAAATCTGACTCTAGATTCGTAATCAGCGAACCCGAAAATCCTCGTGGAATAAAGTTTCAACAAAATCAACTATCTAGGTTTCCCGGGGGGGCACCAAAGGGTCAACTAAATATCTGGTTTTAAGCTTAAAAACCGTCTATTTTTCAATAATTGTAGGTAGTTATAACCCTTTGCGGCATCTATTTAAAAAAAAAAAAATTTAACGCGCTCCGAAAAAATAAAGAATTTTGAAAAAAGTGGGAGTAACTATGTAAGAAAAGATTTTTTTAAAATTATATTTAATATGGGAGTGGTTTTCAATGCATTTTTATCCTCTGAACACGATTCCGTGTTTCAAAATTATTTAACACGGCAGAATTTTGAAAAAAGTGGGGTAAAGATCCAAAAAATAAATTTGTTCCCTTATTTTTGACATGGGAGTAGTTTCCAAAGTATGTTTGTCCTCTAAACACGATCCCGGGTGCCAAAATTGTTTATCACGTCAGGATTTTGAGAAAAATTTCAGTAAAGACCCAAATTTTGGGTCCAAATCCACGTTTTTTGGGTCTTTTCTCAAAATTTTGAAATGATAGGCAATTTTGGAAAACGGGATCGACTTCAGCGCACAAAAATACATTGGAAATCACTCCCATATCAAAATTAACGAAAAGAAAAATACTTTTTAGAGATTTAATCATGTCAGATTTTTGAAAAAAGTGGGGGTAAAGACCAAAAAAATTAAATTTTTCCCTTATTTTCAACATGGGAGTTGTTTCCAATGTATTCATGTCCTTTGAACAAGATCCCAGGTGCCAAAATTGCCTATCACGTTAGAATTTTGAGAAAAGATCGAATAAAGTCCCTAATTTTGGATTTTTGGCTCTTTTCTCAAAATCCTGAAGTGCTAAGTTCTTTTGAGACACAGGATCGTGTTCAACGGACTCGGATATTTTTCCATCTTTCGAGTTTTAATCCTTTCTGGTGTAAATTTTTCCAAAAAAATTTGCAATGTGCTCCAAAAAATTGAAGAATTTTGAAAAAAGTGGGGGTAAATATTTCAAAAAAATTATGTTTGTAGCTACTTTTGATATGGGAGTGGTTTTCAATGTATTTTTGCCCTCCGAACACGATGCAAAGTTCGAAAATTGTCTAGCATGTCGGAATTTTGAGAATAGTGGGGGTAAAGAACGAGTAAATGTGTTTTTGGAGTTTTTTACTGTATAAAAAATTGATTTTTTAATCTATAACGAAATATTTATGAGGTGTAATCTTGAAGTACGATTTTTAGCAGTTCAAAAGACTTTTATTTTTTTAATTTTTGGAATTATTTCTATTTTTAGAATCAGAGGGAAAAAGTTCCGTTTTTTTTTGACAAAATGCGTCTTATCTTTAGGATGGAGGGAGGCGGTACGCGTCTCGGAATATAATTAAAACGATAGAATGCTTAATTAAAGCGGATAACGAAGAAGAAGAAGAAGGGCTAGCCAGAAGTAAAGTAGCAGAATGCAATACTCATAAAACGCTGGTTTTACTATGGGTGAGCCTCCCTCGTTTCTCTCTCTCTTTCTCTCTCCGGGTTTTTGAACACTATATATACACATATATACTCCCCCGTATCCGTTTTGTTCGACTGTAGAACCGGAAGGAGGGTTCGGGACAGAAAGTCCCAGTTAAGTTTCCCTTCACTCCCCCCTCCTCTACTTCCACCCTCTAAAGAGACTGTAGAGAGGGATGAGGGGGGGGGAGAGAAAGACAAAAAACTCTTTCCTTCTCTCTTTCTCTTACGTTTTCTATTTCTTTCACTCTTTCGGTTTTCGCTTGTCTTGTCTTTCATTCCCCCTCTCCCTTTATTTCCAGTTTTGTCGTGTTGGAACTGTTGCCTCTCTTTCTCTCTCTCTCTATATATATATATATTCACTGCCTTCTTTCGTCTCCCAACGATTCGTCCTGCTTTACTGCCCTCGCATCCGGATTGAATTTAAATATTTCTTTGGCTGACGAACTCTTTCGCGAATTGCCTCGGTTTGATCGTAAAAAAACTCTTCTTCTCTACCCCCCCTCACCCCCTTCCACCTATTCCTTAGCGAATTATTCTACAAGCACTGTCTTCAAACCAACCATTTCGCCCGCACCACCCCCCACATCTTACCCTTCTTTTTTTTTACTCCTTTTTCACTTCTTGTCATGTCCTTCCAGAATTTTCCACAAATAAAAGTCTCTTCGTTCACCACAGACAAGAAATTTGCAGAGGTTGTAAATTGACTTCTTGGGGGTAAAAAAAGGAGGGGAATATTTTATTTAGATTTATCTACTGTTTTTTTGGACATAGTGAAAGGGGGGGGGGGGGGGGAAGTCGAGTCTTTTGGGATTTATTAGGAAGAAGAGACTTTTTAATTGTTATAGGAAAAGTTGATACTAATTGTTAAAAGTGAATGTCAACTTTAAACGTTAAGCCTCAAATTTAACAGTAAACGTTAACCTTAAACTTTAAGCTTTAAAGTTAACAGTAAATGTTAAGCCTTAATGATAAACCTAAACGTTAACAGTTAACGTTAAGCCTGAACGTTAACAGTTAACGTTAAACCTTAACGTTAACAGTAAACATTAAACCTGAACGTTAAGCTTTAATGATAAACCTAAACGTTAACAGTAAACATTAAACCTGAACGTTAACAGTAAATATTAAAGCTGAACGTTAACAGTTAACGTTAAGAGTAAACATAAAAACCTGAACGTTAACAGTAAACATTAAACCTTAACGTTAACAGTCAAAATTAACAGTAAACATTTAACTTGAACGTTAACAGTTAACGTTAAACCTTAACGTTAACAGTAAACATTAAACCCTATCGTTAACAGTAAACATTAAACCTGAACGTTAACAGTTAACATAAAAACTTAACATTTACAGTAAACGTTAAACCTGATCGTTAACAGTAAATATTAAAGCTGAACGTTAACAGTTAACGTTAACAGTAAACATTAAACCTAAACGTTAACAGTAAACATTAACAGTAAACATTTAACTTGAACGGTAACAGTTAACGTTAAACCTTAACGTTAACAGTTAACGTTAAACCTGAACGTTAACAGTTAACGTAAACCTTAACGTTAACAGTTAACGTTAAACATTATAGTTATCGGTATACATTAAACCTTATCGTTAACAGTTAACGTTAACAGTAAACATTAAACCTGAACGTTAACAGTAAACATTAAACTTGAACGCTAACAGTAAACATTAATCCTGAACGTTAACCATTAACGTTAAACCTTAACGTTAACAGTAAACATTAAACCTGAACGTTAGCAGTTAACATAAAAACTTAACATTTACAGTAAACTTTTATCCTGAACGTTAACAGTAAACATTAAGTTTAAATGTTAATACAGTAAATGTTAAGCTTAAATGCTAACAGTAAATGTTAAGCTTAAATGTTTTCAGTGAATGTTATGCCTAAATATTAATAGTAAACGTTAAGTTTAAACGTTAAGCCAAAACGTTAACAGTTACCGTTGAGTCTAAACGTTAAACTTTAACGTTAAGCCTAAGCAGTAAAAAATTAACAATATATAATTTCTACAAATAAAGACACTATTTTTCTAATGATATCAAAATTGAGACTAAAAACGAATCAAAAAGTTGCCCATCTTTAAAACGATATATTGTCGAAAGTAATTGATATTTTTAACTTTTGACTTTTGCATTTGAAAAAGCAACATAAAATCTGTCGATTACCATAAAAAACTCAAATTGATTTTTTGGACCTAAGCCGTGTTTTGTCATGGACAGTCACATTATAGTAACTTTAGACGTCAGCTTCCAAAGAACTGAATTCGAATAATAGTATAATGAGGGTCTATTATTTTATCTACTCTATAAGAAGAAAGAGAGATCTATTAAGAAAAAATTTGTTTTAGAAGGAGGGTTTTTTAAATTTCTTTTTTTTTGGTTATAGGTCGATTAGAGTGATCGATTTGAGTTGTGTATATATACAAAAGCTTTGGCGGAAACGACCAGTGCCATTGTGTAGCGGAGCGAACAAAGCTTGTTCTAATTACTTGCCTTTATGATCTTTTCCGGCGTCCAATCAGATTTCCTCATTTCCCTGGGCCCTCTGGAAAGTAATCTCATTAACTCGCTACCGCTTCAACTACCCTCCGCCACCACTCTTCGACCACCATCATCACTCCTTCCTTTACTTTTACCCCCTTTTCACCCCCCCCCTTCGAGGCTAGATTATTCTCTACAACTTCCTCTCTCTCTCTCTCTTATTTCTGTCTTTCTCTCTTTCTTTCTCTATTCCTCTCTCTCTTTCTGTTTCTATTTCTCTATTTTCTCTCTCCTTCTGTCTCTATTTCTTCATTTTTCTCACTTTCTGTATTTTTATATTTTTTTTGCAAATTTTTTTTTAATATATTACATTATTAATTTTTCCAGGTTTTTAAAACTACATTTATATTTTACCAAATTTTATTTTTAATTTTAGTTTAATTTTTAATTTTATTTTTAATTTTACCAAACTCCCTGATTTCCAGACAAAATTATTGGAAAACATCAATAACTTCATTTTTAAATAACTTAATCATTATTTTTTTACAGAAATTAAGATTTTCAAAAAATTTAAATTCAATAACATATAATAATTAGAACTTGATACTATCATTATTTTATACTATAAATATATTATTACCGTAATTTCTTCAAAATTATTTTCATTTCAATTCAATTATTCATTTCTAGAATTTTTAACTAAAATTCTTCTTCAAATCAATTATTTTTAATAATTTTTGAAAAAGTTCTTCTTTGGGAATTTTTAAATCCATTTGTTTACAATTCAATTTTACCTAAAATTATTTGATTATTCTGACATTCTTCAATGAAAAAAATTAGAAATTAAAAACTTCAAATAATTAAAAAAAAAGTCCATTAAACTTTTTGAGAAAAATTAATACTAAATTTTCTTAAAAATCTTGTCAAGAATTTAATTATTTTTATAGTAAAATTATTTGCAGGAATTTAATTATTCTCAAAAAATTTGAATAACATTCTTCGAAATAATTCAATTATTTTTAAAATTGACAAAATTTGTTCGCAAGAATTTAATTATTTTCAAAATTGATAATATTCTCAGCAAGAAATCAATTATTTTCAAAAATGATAAAATTCTTCGTAAATATTCAATTATTTTCAATATTAATTTTTACGTAATTTCGATTATTCTGATACATTTTTCAATTAAATATATATTAGAAAATAAAAACTTGAAGAATTGAAGAAAAATTCAATTAAACTTTTTTAAAAAAATTAACTCTACAGAATTAGTTAAAAGTATGAAAAGTTCAAATTTTCCAAGATTTTAATTTCAAAACCTATTCAAAAATAAATTATTTCTAAAAATTTACGCTAATATTGCTTTCAATATTCAATAATAATCTAAAATTTTAACTGAAATTCATTTTTAAATCAATATTTACTAAAAAAAAATCCATGAGAATTCAATTATTGAAAAATAAATAAAATGTAAATAAATATTTTATTAAATAATTGAATGTTTCTTGAAATTGAATTTTCATAAAGAATTTTTATAAACAAATTTTTAAATAATTGAATTCTCTTGACAAATTTAAATAAAAATTTTAAGAATAAGATCATTTTTCGGAGATTTGATTAAAATTTCAATTAAAAATAATTTAATTTCTCCAAAGAATTTTTATAAGAGTTTTTTTGAAAATAATTGAAATTTTGGCAAGAATTTTATTAATATTTTAGAAAATAATTAAATTTTAAATAAAAATTTATAAAGATTATTGAAATTTTGACGAGAATTTTTGTAAATTGTTGAACACAATTTTTCAGCGAATTTCAGCGATTATATTAATTTTTGAAAATAATTGAATTCTTGAGATGAATTTTATTAAAATGTCTTTTTAAATAATTGAATTATTTTATGAAATTTTATTGAAATAGTATAGACATTGAAAATAATTTAATTTTAAAAAAGTTTTGAAATTATTAAAATTTCTACGAAGAATTTTATTAAAATTATTTTGACAAAAAAATTGAATTCTTACAATGAATTTCCTTAAAATTTTTTGAAAATAATTTAATTTTTTAAATAAATTTAATTAAAACTTTATAGAAAATAATACTTAAATTCTAATAAATAAATTGTAGCAAAGGTTTTTGAAAATAATTGAATTTCTTTGAGGAATTTTAATAAAATTTTTAAGAATAATTTCATTTTTCATTATTTTCTAGTAAAGAAAAAAAAATGTTAAAGAAAAACAGTAAAAACCCTTACTTAGTAAGCAGTAGGAATATTCACAAATTTTGTAGGTTTTAAACTCTTCCTACAAAACTGTTTTTTTCATAAGTGACTCAATTTTCCAAAATTCAAATTCAGAACCCAGAGAGAAAAGAAAATTCTATTTTGAAAATAAAATTATAAATCCATTAGGAAGAAAATATGCAAATTATACTTTAACTGACAAAAACCGAACATCTGTAATATAAGAAATTTTCCCCATGCTGAAATAATGCTAATTGCCGTTATAAAATATACTCTGGAATTATTTGTGTGAAGAAAATATTTTTATCTATTGTAATGATGTGTCCCCCCCCTACCCCTCATTTTTAAGAGTTATAAAACTTTTTGTTGTCAAATTTCAATTGAAAATCTCAAGTTTTGTTGTCCATGCCTGGGGTTTTTGAGGGGAAACGAGAGAAAAATTTTCATGGATTTTGTATTATATGGGTTTGTGACCCTACTTCAACAGTTTAAAACCATAAAATCCAAAGGGAGTCAAAATTTCTAAGGATGAATGAAAGAAAGTGAGAGAGACAAGTTGTATATTTTACTCCACCCCCAAAAAGGGAGCAGGTAAAAATTATAATTCTCAAGTGTCAAGAAAAAAAAAAATTTTTTAAGTAGTTCTCTCATCCTCAATTTGAAAACACGTGTTTCACAACTATGGAGAGTTTAAAGATTTTTTTTTAAAATTAACTCTTAACGGAAAAAGAAAAAAAATTTTTTTTTTAAAATAAACTCTCTACATTTGAATTACACTCTAAATTTGAGTTTGGAAAATTGTTTACTAATTTGAAATAATCACTGACTTTTTGCTTCTGAATTAATCAATTTTACTAATAAATAGTAATTTCCACTAATTTATTAGTCAAATTTACAAACTCAAAAAGTTTTCTTTGGAATTAGAAAATTTTACAAATAAATAGTAATTTCTACTTATTTTTTACTAATACATAATGCGTATTTTCAACTATAGGTAAATTATTAGTAACTTCAACTAATCTATTAGTAAAATTTACAAAATCAAAAATATTGCTATTGAATTAGTACCTAAATTTTACAATTTAAATACTGATTTTCACTAAATTCTTAGTAAATTTTACTAATTAAATAATTTTGCTTTTGAAATAGTAAATGTTACTGATAAACAGTGAGTTTAACTGATTTATTACTAATAAACAGTAATTTTAACTAATTTATTACTAATAAATAGTAATTTCCATCAATTTTGAGTAAATTTTACCAATTTATTTTGCAAAGTTTACAGATTCAAAAATTTTGCTATTTAAATTAGTAAAATTTACTAATACTAATTTTCACTAATTTATTATTAAAATTTACTACTTCAAAAATTTTGATTTTGAATTAGAAAATTTTACAAATAGATAGATAGTAATTACCACTAACTTATTACAACAAAATAGTAGATTTCACTAATTTATTACTAATAAATAGTAATTTTTTACTAATTTATTAGTAATTTCCAGTAATTTATTACTAAGAAAAAAATAGTAATTTCTACTAATTTACTAGAAAAAATTTACTTACTCACAAATTTTGCATTTGAATTATAAAATTTTACAAATAAATAGTAATTTCCACTAACTTATTAGTAAACTTCACTAAATAGAAATTTTTAATTTTAGGTTTATTAAATTTTACTAATAAATACTAATTTCCACTAATTTATTAATTAATTTTAGTAATTCAATAATTTTGCTTTTGAATGCAGAAATTTTACTAATAATTATTAATTTCTACTAATTTGTTACTATTAACTAGTCATTTTCACTAATTTATTAGTTTTTTCCACTAAGTTTTTAGTAATTTTTACTAATTTATTAGTAATTTTCACTAATACAAAAAATTTGATTTTTAATTTATTAAATTTTACTAATAAATACTAATTTCCACTAATTTATTAGTAAAATTTACTAATAATTATTAATTTCTACTAATTTGATACTAATAAATAGTAATTTTCACTAATTTGTTACTAGCAACTAGTAATTTACACTAATCTTTACTAATTAATTGAAATTTTCACTAATTTATTAGTAACATTTTCATTAACTATTTACTAATAAATAGTAATTTTCACAAATTTATTATTAGTTTTATTAATTTAAAAGAAATAATAATTTATTACTAATAAATAGCAGTTTCTACTAATTTATTACTAATTAATTGTAATTTTCAAAAATGTATTAGTCAAATTTCAACCAACTCTTTACTGATAAATAATAGTAATTTCCATTAATTTACTTCTAATAAACAGTAATTTTAACTAATTTATAACTAGTAAATATTAATTTCCTCTAATGTGCACTAAATAGTAATTTTCACTAATTTATTTGTAAATTCCACTAATTTGTTAGTAATTTTCACTAATTTATTTGTAATTTCCACTAATTTGTTAGTAAATTTTACTAATTCAAATATTTTTTTTTGTGGTAGTAAAGTTTATTAATAAATAGTATTTTCCACAAATTTATTAGTAAATTTTACTAATTCAAAAATTTTGCTTCTGAATTAGTAAATTTGACTAATAAATAGTAATTTCCATCAATTTTTACTAATTTATTAGTAATTTCCACTAATTTATTAATTTATTAATTTAATTTATTATTTAATTTATTAATTTTCTCTAATTTATTAGTAAAATTTATTAATTCAAAAAATTTGCTTTTGAATTTACTAAATTTTACTAAGAACTACCAATTTCCACTAATTTATTAGTAAATTTTACTAATTCAATAATTTTGTTTTTGAATTAGTAAATTTACTAATAAATAGTAATTTCTATTAACTTATTTGTAAAATTTACTAATTCAAAACTAAAAAGTCAGTCACAAAAACTCAAATTAGTAAACATTTTTTCTAATTTAAATTTAAAGAGCATTATACAAAATGATTACTAATTTAAATGAGTGAATGACTTTTTGCTATTGAATTAGTAAATTTTACTAATAAATTTAGTAGAAATTACTATTTATTAGTCGAAATTACTATTTATTAGCAGAAATTACAATTTTTTATTAGAAATTACTATTTATTAGTAGAAATTACTATTTATTAGCAGAAATTACAATTTTTTATTAGAAATTACTATTTATTAGTAGAAATTACTATTTATTAGCAGAAATTACAATTTTTTATTAGAAATTACTATTTATTAGTCGAAATTACTATTTATTAGTAGAAATTACTATTTATTAGCAGAAATTACAATTTTTTATTAGAAATTACTATTTATTAGTAGAAATTACTATTTATTAGCAGAAATTACAATTTTTTATTAGAAATTACTATTTATTAGTAGAAATTACTATTTATTAGCAGAAATTACAATTTGTTATTAGAAATTACTATTTATTAGTAGAAATTACTATTTATTTGTAAAAATTACTATTTATCAGGTAAAATTTACTAATTTAACAGAAAAAATTAAGTCACTAATTCAAATTAATTATTTTTGATAACGAAATTGTAATTCTTATATCTTGTAAGGGATAAAAGTGTCTTAATTCTTTAAATTGGTGATTGTACTAGCAGTAGTAGTAGTAGTAGTAGTAGTAGTAGGAGTAGCAGTAGTAGTGGTGGAAGTATCGATTGTACAAGAAATGTACCCACCTGCCGCTTTCAATTAAACCTCGAGGCGTTATTTGCTAATTTCACCGTTAATTGTTTATCGTTAATTAACTCGCGAATAAGGAAATATCCGTGACACGCTTCTCTTCGAATTAAAGAATTAATTCTCCGTTTATATTGTAATAAGAGAAGATAGAATTAAAAGAAAACAATATGTTAATTTAAATTTCTAAATTCTTGATTAAAAAAAAAAATACAAAATATTATCTTGAAAACGATTTTTTCCCCTTTGTTTCAATATGGAGGAAAATATATAGAAATTTACTTCACATATACATATACACAGTACGAAATGCAGAATAAGGCATACAAAAAAATAAATGAAGTTTAAAAGTTTAATAATTTCCTCGTATTATGAATTCAATCCTGACTTTTATATTATCGAAAGTCAAATTGACTTTTTTATTTTGTCAATTAAACTTTTTTGCTAGGGAGACGGAGAAAATGGGAGAGAGAGAGAGAGAAATGAGCGAAAAAGAGAGAAAGAGAGAGGGAAAGACAGAGAGTTATGTAATGAAAATGTTTAGAATTAAAATTATTTAAACTCAACTTGGTGAAACTGGGTTGGAAAGTTTTGAGCTTTAACAGGTTCGTGAGACTCGTTTAGTGGTACGTGGTGTATAGTCTGATTGCTGATACGCTTAAAGATATTAATCCACTCGAGTCTAATATTGAAGGGGCCTCTCTCTCTCTCTCTCTCTTGGTCTAGCGTGCCTGCTCGAATGTCAGTTCATTAATTAAACTTTAATTGAAATTTGTGAAATCATTACTACGCGTTTCTACATTAAGCAAATGTGCTCCTACGAAGCTAATTTACGTTTAAATTAACTGAATTATAAGTAAAAGAAGCAGGAGAATAAAAATTGAGTAGAGAGAAAGAAGAAGAAGAAAAAAAAAACTTTCTCTCTGAATTTTTGTCAACCTAATCCTTTTTTCACATTTGGTTTTTAATTATTTTCAATTTTCTCACTATAATTGAGTGACAAGATTGCCTTTTTATACCTGGAACTGTTTACCATATTTTAAATAGACAAGCATATGTTCAACTATATGGACGTATTTATAATGCATGCACATATACACATATAAAACATCTGCACATGTACATATAAAGTATAAGCACATATTCACATATAAAATATCTGCACATGTACACATATAAGATATACCCCCATGTACACATATAAAATATACGCACATGTACACATTTAAAATATATTACATATGCACATATACACATATAAAATATATACACATATAAAATATATACACATATGCTCATATAAAATATGTTCACATGTACACATATAAACTATATCCGCATATACACAGATAAAATACACGCTTATGTACACATATGAAATACATTCACATATACACATATAAGATATATTCATATATACACGTATATAAATCATATGCGCACATACATATATAAAGTACACGCACATATACATATATAAAATATACGTATCTATACACATATAAAATACATGCACATTTACACATATAAAATTATATATAATATATAATAATATAATATACATGTAATATACTCATATAAAATATATGCACATATGCACACATAAATTATATGCATATATATACACACATCAAATATATTCACATGTGCACATATACTCATATACACATACAAAATCTATTCACATGTGCACATATACGCATAAAAAATATATTCACATATATAATATATAATAGACACATTTAAAATATATGCACATATAAAATAAATTCACATATACACATGTGAAATTCTTGCGCATGTACACATATAAAATTTACAATAAAATATACGTATATACACATATAAAATATATTCACATGTGCACATATACACATATATGCATATAAAATATATGCACCTATACACATATAAAATAAATTCACATATACATACAATAGAAAATACACGCGCATGTACACATATAAAATATACTTATATGCACATATAAAATATATTCACATTTACACTTATAAAATACACGCACATGTGCACATATAAACTATACGCACATATACACATAGAAAATACATGTATACACACATAGTCCCGAAGATAAAGTCCCTTATAATGTATAAGATTATCAATGACGAAATCATCAGAAAGTCATTAATAATCCCTCTCTCAGTCGGAAGTTAATTAATTATACCATTTTTATCAGAAGTCAATTAAATTCTAAATTACATATAGATATAGGTATAGTTTTTAATTAATTATTGGTTTCAGTCGGCCGAAAATCCTATAAAATACGATGAAACTCTGCGGTGTCTATATTATTGGTCTATTGGAGATAGTTTTTTTTCATCGCTTTTTATTGTATATATATATAGTAGAATATTTTTTCTATTACAAATTTCTATGAAACTAAATATCAGTGATTGAGTATTTATTTAAAAAGTAAATAGAAAACCAGTCTTTTATACAAAATTACATATTCCTGACAGTTTATAGTAAAATAAATTATTTATCATAGACATTTATTATTAATAAGTACAATTTATTAATTTTTAATAGATTCTCCCCCCCTCCTCCTACCACTAACAGATATATTTAATAACTACTTTTCTCACCAATAATAATTTTATGAATTTTATGTGATGTCAGTGCGTTTTTATGTAAAAAAAATAGCAGGGGTCCAACCTTGACTATAAGGTTACTATGAAAATACATGACTATGTCCTGACTATATGTCCCCTAGTATTTTCTACTTAAAAGGTATTTTTTCACTTATAAAACATTTATTTCTTGTAAGTGTGTTTTAATTTAACTCTTATTATTTGATATATTAATTTAAATTTCTTTCTTTTTTCAGGTCGGCTGCTGCATTCAAGGAAAAATGATTTTTGAGAACTTGAAAAAGACATTTAATTATAAATTCCCTGACAAAATCCTACTTTTATGTACCATGATATTGTGGGACTAAATAATACCTCTAAACCGCCTAAATATACCTATTAGTTTAAGGTTGTCCGTTAATTTTGTCCCCTTAAGAAAAAATACGTTCAGGGTTGCGGGTAGCTAAATTTTGAGTTACAGTTATTTAAAGGATTGGTTCGTTAGTTTTTGTAATCCAGTAATAATTCTATCAGAAATTAGTAGCTTGAAATTTTAGTAATAATCTCCCAGGGATCGAATGTAACGTGTCATTCAAAATGTTAAATTATTTAGTATAAAACCGTTTAATGAAAAAAAGGAAAATATTGCGATATTCATTAAAATAATAGCTAAACGTTAAAATAATTGATAAGCACTAAAATAGTCGATAAACATTTTATAAAATAATTGATAATTGTATCGTCCATAAATTACGTGTAAAACATTTAGGAGGGGGGGGGGGGTAAAAATTTCACAAAAGATGTCACGTAATTTATGAATTACCCCTAAACTCTAAAATAATTTATAAGCGTTTATAAAATATTTGATAAGCATTATAAAATATTTGATAAACATTATAAAATATTTGATAAACATTATAAAATATTTAATAAACTTTAAAATAATTAATAACAATTAAAATAATACATATAGGTTAATTTAAAGAAAGATATTAAAATTTGACGAACGTTATACTTATAGGAAAAGTATTATTAAGATTCAATTATAAATATACTCCTACAGGAAGATGTCAAGAGAACTTATATTTATGATGATAAATAATATTTTGTTTGTACGCAAGTGTAAAATCAATAAATTGTGTATATACATATATATATAAGTCGTTCGTTAAACACACTTACGATCTTGGGGTATAATCATTATCGTCAATATCAAAGCGTATTCTCGTTATCACAAAACTTATCGCTAATAAGATCGCTGGACCGCTCGTTATCGTATAATCGTCGACGGTCCTCATTTTCGTATATATATATATATATATATACGATTGTGATCATTAATTATCGCTATCGTTCCAGATCGCTTCGTCCTTAGTTTTGGTGTCTCTGCATATACATATATACATAGATTTCACTGTTTCTTGTCATTATTATCATTCTAGTAATTACCAGTTTATTCTCACGTTATCATCTTCTTATCGTGTCCTCTATCAGACCCAATGAATGTACGCATTTCTCCACAAGTAGTATCGCGTGCCATGAATGTTTTAATCCGAAGGTGAAATTTTTTTTAAAGAACGAAATGAATTTTTTTTTAAATTTGACTTTTATTTTTATTTTGACTTTGATTTTGTATTTTAACTCGTATGTTCACTTTGACTTTCAAGGTCAAATTCAAAATAAGAGTGACTTTCACTTTAGTTTTCAAGGTCAAATTTAACACCAAAGTGACTTTCACTTTGACTTTCAAGGTCAAATTTAACATTAAAATGATTTTCACTTTGATTTTAGAGGTCAAAGACTTTAGAGAGACTTTCATGGTCAAATTTAACATTAAAGTGACTTTAACTTTGACTTTCAAGGTCAAATATAAAATTAGAGTGACTTTCAAGGTCAAATTTAACATAAAAGTGACTTTCACTTTGACTTTCAAGGTGAAATTCAAAATTAGAGTCGAAGATAAAGTCAGAGTGAAAATGAATGTCCAAGTCAGAGAGAAATTATAAGTGAAAATAAAAGTTAAAGTCAAAGACAAAGTTAGAGTGAAAACGAAATCAAAGACAAAGTCAAAGTGAAAATGAAAGTTAAAGTCAATGTCAAAATTGAATCAAAAGTCAAATTTTAAAAATTCGGACCCCATAAGTTTTAAAAAAAAATAAAATAATAATTATACTATTGGTACATTACCTAGGGATCCGATTTTAGTGGAAGATTTTAAAAATTTGTAATATATTCTCTGCCATCTCTCTCTCTCACTCTCTTTGTTTGTGCCTTCCTCCATAGGTACAACTCATCGTATCCCGACGTACTTAATTAAATACGTATTAAGGCTCTGAGTGTATTCCGATGTTCCGATTTGCGGGTGCCCTCGCAAATTGTGGTGGTATGTCTTCCAACACACCTGCAAAGCTCTACTACACATACATATATCGATGTGGAAGTTTAAGTTTCGCCCTTGGTGTATATGCCTCGTGAAACTATAACTCACTTCACACCAATATATTTACGACAATCGCTATCAACCATGACACAATTTCACCTCCATTAAGAATTTTTTTTTAACACTCTGCATTTATATTTCTAACCCCTCCGTATATTTATGGGAATCAATTTTTTTTAAACCGTCACAACCATTTTCTTACTATATAAATTTTTTTTTTGTTCTATTCATTTCTACTCAATTTGAAATATTTTTTGTTTACTTCAAAACCTTTTTGCCTGCATCGAACGTATTTTTTTCTACATTGAACGTATTTTTTCTACTACCAACATTTTTTTCTACTCCAAACATATTTTTTTTACTTCGAACAATTTTATAATCACTTACCGACAGTTACCGACGGTTGATAAAACATTTACAGGGACCTGTTATCGACAGTTACCGACGATTTGAAAGACAATTACAGGAACCATTTATTGCCAATTACCGACGTTGCGAAAATTAATTACAGGGACCTTTTATCGACAGTTACCGACACTAAAAATAATTACAGGGACCCTTTATCTACAGTTACCGACTCTATGAAAAATAATTGTAGTATCCCTTATCGACAGTTACCGACGATTTGAAAGACAATTACAGGGACCATTTATTGCCAATTACCGACGTTGCGAGAATTAATTACAGGGACCTTTTATCGACAGTAACCGACACTAAAAATAATTACAGGGACCCTTTACCTACAGTTACCGACACTAAAATAATTACAGGGACCCTTTATCTACAGTTACCGACTCTATGAAAAATAATTGTAGTATCCCTTATCGACAGTTACCGACGATTTGAAAGACAATTACAGGGACTATTTATTGCCAATTACCGACGTTGCGAGAATTAATTACAGGGACCTTTTATCGACAGTAACCGACACTAAAAATAATTACAGGGACCCTTTACCTACAGTTACCGACACTAAAATAATTACAGGGACCCTTTATCTACAGTTACCGACTCTATGAAAAATAATTGTAGTATCCCTTATCGACAGTTACCGACGATTTGAAAGACAATTACAGGGACCATTTATTGCCAATTACCGACGTTGCGAGAATTAATTACAGGGACCTTTTATCCACAGTTACCGACACTTTGAAAACAGTTATATGAACTATTTATAGTCTATTGCTAACTTCGATTGTAGAAATCGTTTAAAGATAGTAACTGCAACTATTACAGGGACCTTTTACCGACAGCTACCGACGATTTTGAAAAATAATTGCAGGGACCATTTATCCACTACTACTAACTTCGATTATAGAAAACACTTACAGACAGTTACCGACGGTTGGACAAAAATCGCTTGCCGAAAGTTACCGACAGTAAGAGAAAATATTACAGGAATCTTTTACCGACAGTTACCGACAATAAAAAATGATTGTTGAGACCATTTATCTATTGCAAAAATCAGTTACCGACGGTTGGACAAACAATTACAGGGACTTTTGTCGACAATTACCGACTGCGATTGTAGAAATTGATTACAGACAGTTACCAAGAGTTAGAGGAACGATTGCAGCGACCTTTTATCGGTAATTACAGACACTGCGAAAAAAAGGTACAGAGGCCATTTATCGACAATTACCGACGATGTGAATAACAATTACAGGGACCTTTTATCGACAGTTATCGACATTTTGAAAAATAGTACTAGGAACTGTTTGATTGTCAGTTACCAACTTTGGTTGTAGTAATCACTTATCGACATTTAGAGAAACGATTACAGGGACCTTTTACCGACAGTTACCGATAATTCGGATAAAAATTGTAGGGACCGTTTACCGACTACTACCAGCTTCGATTGTAGAAACAAGTTGTCCGACGATGCGTATAACAATTACAGGGACCTTTTATCGACAGTTACCGACATTCTAAGAAACAATACTAGGAACTGTTTATCGTCAGTTACCAACTATGGCAGTAAGAATCACTTACCGACACTTACTACCGTGGGTGTTGTTTACAGAATTTACAATAATATTTTGTAAACTATACTATATTTTACTAACGAAAAATGTTTTAAAAAGTTATATTTAAAAACATTTTTTTTAACTTTTAAATAAAGTACGTGAAAGTAATTTATTCAGGTTAGAAAACACTTTTCCTCTCCCAAGTGGGTTACTGCCCTACTAATTATGAATCTTTTTTTTTCTTTATTTAAAGGCACGTTTGCAATAAGATATGAGTAGAGAAGATGCTCGTAGGAAAGTGACAAGTGGATGAAATAGGGGGAGTTTTCGACAACGAATGGTAATCGAGTGGCGGAGGATCGCGCGATGAGTAGTCAGGGGATATTGAGTGTTGTGGTCGGTTTGAAGTTCGTATGGTGCGGAGTAACAAGCTGCCAGAGTCGGGATATTTATGGGGGCCGTCAAGGGTCGAGTCTCTCTCGCGCTTATACTATATACATATATATACGAGTCGCACGCGTATTCGTATACATGTATACATATAAGCCGCGCTTCGTCAGCCATACGCAAATAACAATTTTACACTTTCAACTTTTTAACACAATGATACACGGCAATTTCAAACCGCAACATTCTTGTCGAAAAAACGAGGTATTTATATCAACCTTTGTAACCTGACCCTATTTCATTCGTCTCAACTGTTTTCTTTAACGACCCATCCCCGTGATGTATTCGACAACAGAATGGTTCTAGTAATCCAATGGGATTAATGACGATTTTCTGGTAACAATTCTTCAGTGTATTGTATTTTTCTTATTTGTCCCCTTCTTTCATTGATAGGTGAATTAAAATTTTATTCTTTTTTTCAGATCGGCTACTGCTATCAAGGGAAAAATTATCTTGAGAACTTGAAAAAGACATTTAAATATAAATCCGCTTCCAAAATTCATCTAGGGATAGGTGACTTGCACCTCTAGTAATATTTCCACCAGGTCGGCTGCGGCTATTAGGGAAAATTTATCTTGAGAACTTGAAAAAGACATTTAAATATAAATCCGCTTCCAAAATGGTACTTTTATGTACTCAGATATATTGGGGGCCTATCTTCTTAGATAACAAATTCGTCCACCAGGGTAGTGTAGCTAAAATTTTTGTAATAGTTATTTAAGGGATTAGCCCCAGGGTTTGATAACCTGGTAATAATTCTAACAGGAATTAGTATCTTTAAATTCTAGTACTGACCCCCAGGGATGGGTAACTTGCACCTCTAGTAGTAGTTCTACCAGGGGTGGGTAGCTTAAAACAGTTGTAATAGTTCCACCAGGGGGGCAGGTAGATTGAAACTTTAGTAATAGTATTGCCAGGGACAGGTAGCTTAAAACTTTAGTAACAGTTACACCAGGGTCAGGTAGGTCCACCAGAGACAGGTAGCTTGAAATTCTACTAAAAATTCCTCCAGGACAGTCAACCTCTACCTCTAGTAATAATTCCTCCTTCAACTTAAAAAAAATCATCAAAACTAATCTAAAAATTTAATTAAACACTTTTCTACCCTAGAAAGACAAAACAAAAAATAATAACACACCATACAAAATTGTAAAACGATAATAATATACAAATCTATTATATAACTATATCCATCCCTTTATTATCAGAAAAAAATTAATAATTCCCAAATAGCCAATATAAAAGATTGTTCTAAAGGAGATTTCTCGTGAAATTTTTTTCGATTCCTGGAGGAATGATGATATCCTTTGAAGTTCGATTTCGTTGTGATTCCGCGAAGGCTTCCCTTCCCCCCTCCTTCTTCTCCTCACCTCTCGTTCAATCCACTCCTTTCCGTAGGAGTGTACGCCTTTTCATTTGAGGGATCCCTATATTCGCATATACCGCTAATAGGTGCTCTGCCGCAACAAACAGGGTTCCTCTCTTTCTCCCTCTCTCTTTTGGAATAATTACTATAATCGTTTTCACCAATAATTAGATTATTCCAGACTTGTGTTTTTGTCTTTCTTCTTCACATATAACACAAAAGAAACTTTGGGTTTCGTACACATATATACTGTTTCTTTAGAAACGCGTCATTATCTTTCGAAGCAAAGTTATCATTACCCAAAGGGGGCGCACGTCGTTTCTAGCAAAAAAAAAAAATTTTGAAGTTTTTTCTTACTCTTTTTTTTATCTCACTGTTGCATCCCGTAGCCATCATCAAACATCGTATTTTCTCGCTTCGTGTCCCCCCACCTCTCTTTTTCCCCAAGATTATTTCGCACAACAATCAAATAATGAACGCGCAAACACAAAACCTCAAATTATTTCGAAAATTAATTTGTTTCAATTGGTGGGTCATTTTTTTCTCTTGTAAAACCCCCTAAAAATCGTAAATAAAATCCCTTGGATAATTATTGGTTTTAATTTTTTCTTTTTAGAGACCACAACAGTGAAGGAATAAGACAAAAGAATTTTAATTCTTTTTAGAAAGAAGTAGAAATTTTTTTTTTTTTTGTATTTATGGGGTGAGATTGTACAGCAGTGTTTATACTTATTTGTCTGAGCGTTTATTACGAAAAGCAAATCTTCCCGCGGAGGGCTAGTGTCCGGCGAGAGGTAGAGAGGCGTTATTACAATGGTTTATTTTATTGTTGCTGGCCAGTTGCGCCTGGAATGTCGGAACCATTCTCTTTTGGAATATTATACTGGAAGAGAGAGAGCAAGAGAGAGAGAGAGGGATGCGAATTTGACTCTTGATCGTTCAGGTTATACTCTTTACTCAAGTACATACCGAGCATTTTGTTGCAGGTACTACTTTACACTCCTCCTCCTCCCCCCACTCTCTAACAATTTCTCCTATCTACTGACTTTTAGTGGCGAAAAATAAAGGGGGAGGCGGAGCACTGGAAGAAACAGCTGTTTTCTGTTTTTTATGACTCTACCGTTTAAAGCTGATCATCCAAATTTGCATTCTTGTGTAAAAGCCCTTCCACAATTGCTCCATAAATCGTGTTAAACGAACGAGACATTATGTTTCTTAATCTCGATTAAATTCCAATTCATTTTGGTTGTTAAAAATTTGTATAAAAGCTCTTCTTCTTTTTTAAATTGACTTAATAAAATTTTTTATACTTATCAATATCAGAAATCATATTTATAAATATCATTTGATTCTACCTTCAAACTGATGTTTCCCAACCCTGCTAGACAATTAACTGAAAGATTTTCTACTAAAAGCTATGATATACGGTTTTAACTTGTGGTTTCCCAACTCTGCTAGACTTGTTACTCAAATATTTTCGACTGAAAACCAACTTCGATTGTAGGCATCAGTTACCGACAGTTACCGACGGTTGGACAAATTACAAGGATCATTTGTCGACAATAACCAACGCTTCCAAAAACTGTTATAAAAACTAATTATCGACGATTTCGTCTTCGATTACAGAAATCAATTACTAGCAAATACCGACGGTTGCACAAACAATTACAGGGACCTTTTATCGACAGTTACCGACGCTGCAAAAATTACAGGAATCATTTATCGACAGTTACCGTCTCTGTAAAAAAACAATTATATGCCAATTTATCGACAGTAACCGTTGATTTGAAAGACAATTACAGAGACCAGTTATCGACAATTACCGATAATGCAAGAAATAATTACAGGGACCATTTATCGACAGTTACCGACGATTTGAAATTAAATTACAGGGACCCTTTATCGACAGTTACCGACGCTTTGAAGAACAATTATAGAAATTTAGTTATCGTCAGTTACCAACTACGATTGTAGGAATTACTTACCGATCATTACCGACGGTTGGTCAAACAATTACAGGGATTATTTATCGACAGTTACCGACGCTTCGAAAAACAATTATAGGATTATTTAATTTGTTACTAATTTGGATTGTAGAAATTACTTACCGACAGTAACCGATAGTTAAAGAAACGATTACAGGGAACTTTTACCGACAGTTACCGACAATAAAAATGGTTGTACGGACTATTTATCGACTGATACCAATTTTAATTGTAGGAATCAGTTACCGACGGTTGGACAAACAATTACAGGGACCATTTACCGACAATTACCGATGAATAGAGAAACAATGATAGAAAACACTTATCGACAGTAAGCATAGCTTCGAATAAAAAATAGGGCGTGAATTAATGTCACTTATGGCAACTGCCCAACCCTGAAAGAGAAAATTTTCGACTGTCATTATCAACTACCCAATCCTGCAGGTCAAAGTATACAACAAAATTTCATCTAGAAGAGTTAAAAAAATGTAAATGAATACAAAAATGTAAATTTGACCATTAGGGCAGTTGAGTAGTTACCAAGTAGACCAAAACAGGGCTGGGTCGTCAACGTAATACAATTTCCAACTGCTTTAATTGAGGTCGGTAATTTTTCTGCCTTCTAAATTTACGATCATATCCCCTCTTTAAAATAACGATTAGTCAAGATAAATATTAGGTAATATATATTGAATGGATAATACCGAGAATTAGAAATTGAATTCTGACATTTAATTATGGAATATTATCCTCTCCCGGGACTAATAGTGATAAAGAAAATGAATCGTGATATAATCAGGTATTTTTCACTTTTAAACATTTCTCGCTCATGAGAATATATACGTAATGGTTATGAACTCGCAAATGTAAAAGCTTATAAAAGCATAGGCGTGTAAAATCAAGGTGGAATTATGCCGCTAGAGGGAGGAAAGAGAGAAAGAGAGAGAACTTTGGATATCGGCAAGAATTTCTGTCAGAGTTAATCTACAACTGGTGTTGTCGGTTGAGGTCAAGGGTTGTGTAATTAAATTGCAATGCTACCTAAAGCCAACTGAAAGCTGGAATTTTAGTAGCAGTGACATGTTCAACTATATATATACAGTAGTTAAATTACACCCATTATGAACAATACCTTTCAAGTAAGTGCGGATTTTGAATTAAAAATAGACACCTCGCATTATAATTTGTTGGGAAATAATTTTTTTATAACAACAAAAATTTCCTCTTATAACCTTTTGATTATTTTAGAGTAAAAATTGGCTTTTTAAGCAATTGTCGTCTGGTTAAAAATCGTGAACGTCAGGAGTGCTCACACAGGTGAATTTATTGTTTAAAAGTGTATATACACAGATATAGATCAGTGAAGGGCGAAGGAGAACAGGCGTGGGATCATTCAGTGGAGAAAAAGCGTGTGCGGTGCAATTACAAAATTGCAAAAATTAACCATAAAACCAGGCCGGCATACCGAGACTCACCCATAAAGTCCAACCATCCCGACCAATCGGTGCATATTTTTGGTGTTTACGACCAATCATGCGGCCGCGCTTACCTCCCAAGGGAGAAAAAGAGAAAGAGAGACGCGCGTCGAAAGAAAATTGCAGCACAACAATTTTACCCAGTGCGAGAGAACCGTGTGGCTGTAAAAGTATTCTTCAGGGGGTCGAAAATTAGTATTTTCAATTTTGACCTAACGATCTCAAACATTATCTTAGGGGAACTTAATTTTTAAAAAACCCTCGTGGTTAAGATTTTCCAGCTCTAAATATTATTCATGTTCACTAATATTTATAACAATTTGGAAGAGGGTTACTAAGCATTTAGTATTTTCAACTGGTAGAATAGTTCTTACAATGATATATTAATTAAAATTTCTTTTCAGGATCCTGCTACCAAGGAAAAAATTATCTTGAGAACTTGAAAAAGACATTTAAATATAAATTCACTGCCAAAATTGTATTTTGGGGATAGGTAACCCCTAGTAGTAGTTCCGCCAGGGATGGGTAGCCTAAACCATTACCCCTAGTGATAGTTCCACCAGGGACGGGTTGCTTAATTCTCTAGTAATAGTTTCACCAGTGTTTCCAGCTTTTGCTATAATTTCACCAGGGATGGGTAACTCATACCCCTAGTAATAATTCCGCCAGGGATGGGTAGCCTATCCCAGTACCCCCAGTGACAATTCCACCAGGGACAGGTAGCTTGAAACTCCACTAAAAATCCCACCAGCAATAGGTAAGTTACACCTCCAGTAATAGAGAAATAAATAAAATACCTAGGTAGCTTGAAAAACCCCTACGTCTACCAGGAACAAAAATTATTTACAATTTACAAATAAATATTTACTTTTCCCCCCTAATGGTACTCGTGGAGAAAGTAGAGGGAGCAAAAAAGTATTTGAAGAAAACGCGATACAAATTGTAACTGTAGAGAAAGGGTCAGTTTAAGTAATAGGGTTGTCAAAAAAAAAGTTGATGAAAAAATCGATTTAGCGATTCTCGCGTGCGATATGAATGCGGAAACCAGGAGCGCTAAACAAACTCCCCCAACTTCTTCGTTTTTTTTCTAGAACCACGCCACGAATCTACTGCATCGATATACAATAAATTTTTTAACCCACTACACACATACCGATCGGTCTTTAACAATCGCGTGCCGTAAGCTAACAATAAGCCACCAACAGTCGAATGAACTAGAAATAAAAAGCAATTCCTATACCCTCGATCTTTTTTAATTACTTTAGACATAGATTACTAATTATTTTTATTTAAATTACCATCACTAAGTAAATTTAGCCAATGTTCAATTTTCAACTAAAGTTTCTTCAGATCTTGGAGTCCCCTTGTTTTTGCTGGTTAAATTTCAATTGTTAAACCACCTTCCCGGAGATGGATCGGGGATAATACTTCAATTGGATGATTATAGTCGCGAGGTGTTATTTGAATTTACAAACCGCTATACATTTCTTGTTATCTTATTTCCTTATGATTTTCGGAAAGATTAACTATACGAGTTACGGAGGTGTTGATATCTTGGCAATAGTAAGGTGTAAACCGCAGGATGCGAGCGGAAACAGTTATTTGCGGTCTTGGGGGCGCCGTGCATGAAGGCGTTTCTACATTACCGACTCACGAGATTGCAAGTCTTGAAACAGGTCTCTCTCTCTACATATATAAACGAACGTTGCGCTTTCTGCATTGGTATTGGTACCACAGACAAGAGACTCAACACATTGTTAGAGTGTGTGTGTGTGTTCCTCTTCCCTAGGAAGTGGAGTCAAGTGGACCCTGCACCACATCGTCCTGGGAAACTCCCTTAATGACTAAACTTGCTAATTTCGACCAATTAGAGGGCACCTTCCCTTTACTCCTCGATTCCTCTTAGCAGTCTGCCGCCTAATGCGCGTCCGCATTTACCTTGACCGATAGACGCGACGCTCGAAATTCTTGCACTGTGTGTGTATATACATATACTCTGCACTGCGGACACACTAGAACGACGAAATTAACGAACTGTCCTGAGGCTCTTTAGTTCCCTCTCCGAACTACTCTCCTTACCCTTCAAAACCATTCTAGAAACTTCCTAGACCTCTCCTAATAAGAATTTTGTTCCATTCTCACTGTCCTTCAGGATTTTGGGTTGTAATTCTCCAAAATTGCTTGCTTTTGACACTATTTGATGTTGGTTTCCGCAATGGCCTGGGGATTTTTAATAATAACAGGGCATAAGTGTGAAATTTTAAAAGTCGTTTGTCTAGAAAATTTTTTGTTTTATACTCTAGAAAAAAATGTATAAAAACTTGAAAAAGACGTTTAAATATATATCTGGTGCAAAAGAGAATAAAAAGGGTTCGATTAGGGTAGGAATCGTTTACCGACAGCTAGAGAAATGATTGCAGGGACCTATTACCGACAGTTACCGACCATGCAATAAAGGACTCTAGGAACCTTTTAGCGAGTGTTACCAATTTCGTTTGTCGGAATCAGTTACCGACGGTTAGTCGAACAATTATAGGGATTATTTATCGACAGTTACCGACGCTTTGAAAACAATTGTGAGAACGATTTATCGAAGATTCTTCCTACTATTGTAGAAAGAACTTATCAGCAGTTACCGACGGTTGGAAAAACGATTGCAGGAACCGTTTATCGGTAGTTACCGACGATTTGAGAAACAGTGATAAAAAATATTTATCGACAGTTACCGACTTAGATTGTAGGAATTAATTACCGACAGGTGCAAACAAGTGGACAATTACTGGAATCGTTTATCGACAGTTATCGACGCTGCAAAAACTATTATAGGGATCTTTTACCAACAGTTACCGACACTTTGAAAAAAATTGTAGGAACTATTTGTTGTCTGTTACCAACTGCGATTGTAAGTTCACTTACCCACAGTTACCGACGGTTGGTCAATAAATTGCAGAGACCGTTTATCGACCGTTACCAACTTGTAGGAATTACTTACCGACAGGTACCAACGGTTGGACAAAGAATTACAGGGATTGTGTATCGACCGTTACCGACGCTTTAAAAAACAATTATAGTGACTATTTATCGACAGTTACCTACTTCGATTGTAGGAACCACTTACCTACACTTACCGACATTCTTAACAATTTACCAACGAAAATTAATTTCGCTAAAGTGGAGCAAATTTTTTTTCTCTAAATAAAATGAAATGAATTGAAAATTTCCTAAGACAAATTCTAGTCCCTTCACGACCACCAGACTGTATATATCTATATTTCAGAAGGGTAACCGAAATCGTAAATTTCGCGAATATTGCAAATGGAACATAAATAAATAAAAGCGACACGTGTTTTACGAGCGTATTAAAAGCCGCGCTGTACTCGCGTTCTCTATATATCGTCTCGCGAATGCTGCGCGATTCCACAAGAGAGAGAGAGAGAGAGAGAGGGAATGAGAGGGAGGAATTTTCGAAAATTAAACGAGTCCCTTTCAATTTCGCGAACGGTCATAAAATAATGATTCCAATTTCGCGAGATCGTCGTGGCCTTCAATAGTAGTGGGCGTCTTAGTGTCTCTCCTTCATCCTATGCGATATTCAACCACCCCTCACTCTTTGTTAGGGGGGGAATTTGGATTAAGCGACTAAGGAAATTCAATATCAGTAGCTGGAAGATAGGCACATAAAATTACTGACTGCCACTTTGCCTTAATTTGCGCAGTAAAGTGCCCCCCACCCTCCTCTTTCTCTCTCTCCCTCTCTATTTCCCTTTCCACATTCTCTTGTATTCTTCTTTCTAGCCCGCGTGTCGTCGTCTCATATACTTTATTATTTATTACTCAAAATTAAAGAACTTATGATTTTGCTTATTGGCTGCTGGAAATTTTATTGTTGGGAACTTTTTTTAGTTTTAAATTAAAAGAATCTTCCCCTCCTGCTTTTTATTAAGTGTCACCGACTGTCACTCTCGCTATTGTTTGGTAAACTTAACAATTTCTTCAAATCGGACGGATTTCAGTTGCAGACGGTCTGTGAAAGTGGAAAGAACAGTTTCCTATAAGGCCAATTTAATATCCTAAACAGTTCGTATAAGTCGACATAAGTTTAAAATAATAGATTTTAGTTGTAAATTGTTCACTTGAAGCAGAGGGGAAATTTTCCCAAAAAGCAAAATTGATTTTCGGTTCAAAAGATTTTCCTAAGACGGTAAGAAAAATTTCTTCAAATCTGAAGGGAAACTTAGACCACAAAAAGGCTTGTTTAAACTGGACGTAACAATTTTCAAAATACGAACGGATTTTATTTTCTGAAGAAAGCTGAACATTTCGTAGTATAAGCTAGCATTGAGATTAAAAAGAATTCTAAATTCCCCTTCTTATATATTAAAGAAAACTGTCCACCAGGGTTGTATAGCTAGAACTGTTGTAATCGTAATTTAAGGGACTGGATCGTTAATTTGTTTATCTAGTAATTATTTTACAAGGAGTTAGTAGCTCGAAACTCTAGTAATAATTCCACTAGGGGTTCCACTATTAGTTATAATTTCACCAGGGACAGGTAGTTGAAAGTCTAGTATTAACTGCCTCAGGGATAGGCAACTTCTTCTTCTTCTAGTAATAGTTGCACCAGGGATAGGTAGCTTAAAACTGTAGTAATAATTCCCCTAGGGATAAGCAACTTTTGTCTTCAGCAATAGTTCTACCAGGGATGGATAGTTTGAACCAATAATTCTAGGGATAATTCCCTGGTGGAACCAGGGACAGGTAGTTTGAAACTCTAGTAATAGTACTGCCAGGGACAGGTAGCTTGAAAGATTAGTAAATAGTTCCACCAGGGATTGGTAGTTGAAAACTGTAATTATGACCCCCCAGGGGTAGGCAGCTTGTTCCTCTAGTAATATTTCCACCAGGGATGGGTAGGTTAGTACAGTAATAATAATTCCTCTAGCGGAAGTACTAAAAAGCTCTAGAAGTATCTTCACCAGGGACAGGTAGCTTACTCTAGTAATAGTACCACGAGGAGTTCCACTTTTAGTTATCATTTCACCAGGAATAGGTACCCCAAGTAATAGTTCCGCCAGGGATGGGTAGCTTAAACCATAACCCCTAGTGATAATTCCACCAGGGACAGGTAGCTTGAAACTCTAGTAAAAATTCCACCAGTAATGTATAACTTGTACCTTTAGTAATAAAGGAATAGTTATATTACCAGGGTTAGGTAGCTTAAATGAAACAATTCTTTCCCTATAGTAAAAGGTGTTAGTGAGATTAAAATAAATTATAAATTTCCTTCCATACGTTAAAGAAAATTCGATATTTTTAAAAATATTTTCACATAGGTTGTGTGTATGTATATTTTGCCCCACATTTTTTTTGAATATTTCGTCCCCCACTTCCCTTCTCTCTCTCCCCTCATCCCTTTGAAGAAATCCAAATTTATGAGTCCAGAAAACACTACTTTCCCCACAAACATTCACTATATATATACGGGAAACGTATCCGCGTGTACGAAATTGAAGTCGCTGAACCGTGGGTGGCTCCTGGTTGGCAAGTGAAGAGGGAGAGAGGGGAGGAAGGGAAGGGGAGACGTAATACGAAAACCATAGAATTCGCAATATCCCAGTGGCGCGTTTTCGCCCACAGTATGTATGGGTATGTATGTTTGTGCAAGGAACAAAAGGGGGTGGCCCTACTGTGTGTGTCACTACTATCAGTTTATCAGATGCTGAAGGGGTCCTGGAAACAGCTGTTGCCTCGCGGTATGGTAATTTTAAACAGAGAGAGAGGATCGAGTGAAAATCAACGTTCGTGTGAGTGAAGAAAAGAAGAAGCGAATATATATAGGGAAAAAGAGAGGGGGGATTCTGATTTTAGTGGAAAAGGAAGGAATGATTCTAGAAACTAGGAAAGAGAGAGAGAGAGAGGGAGGTGAGAGAGAAAAGAAGAGAGAGGGGAATAGTAAGAAAGAGAGAAAAGAAGACAGAAAGAAAGAGTAGTGAGTGAGAGAGAAAAAAAGAGGGAGAGGTGGGGGGTTCCAAAGAGACCAGCCTGGCCAATATCTGTCAAACACATATTTTTCAGATTTATTTCGACCTTCACGCGACACTCAGATCAAATCCAATTTCATTCTCGCGTTCTGATATTTCCCATATTCCTTCGACGAACGCGTGTTTCTTTTCTTTCATTTTCAAAAATTTCAAATTTTCTTTTCCCTTTCTTTTTCTAATATTTTTCTTTTTTGCACAACTTCCAAAATCAAATTTCCGTCAATAGGTCATAATTTTTATTTATTTATCGTCTCGCAGGTGAACTGTTTTCTTAATAATCGATCGAGACACTTTTTCTTTCAATTTAACCTTCGCTCTGCCGAAGACTTTTTATTCACTCAATGACACAATCGAAGGTCATTTCAGCAGACCCCAACAATTCTTCTGTCCTTATTTTTCTTTTGCAAAAATAATTCATTTTTTGTCATTTTTGTCGACAATTAAGCTACTAAGGTTACTATTCAACTTTTTTAACAGAAGAGAAAAATTTTTCAAAGTTGAAGAGAAACTTGACCAAAAAAAGGCTTGTTTAAACTGGACGTAACAATTTTCAAAATCCAAACGGATTTTATTTTCAAAAGAAAGCTGAACATTGGGGGCCAAAAATACTACTATCAGGGAAAAATTATTTTGAGAACTTGAAAAAGACATTTAATAATAAATTCATTACCAAAATGGTACCTTTGTATACTTGGACATTGGGGACTAAAAATATCATCAATTAAGCTACTAAGGTTACTATTTAACTTTCTTAAACTATTTAACTATTTTTCGCTATTGTTCCCCTTAAAAATTGTAAGCGGTGTTTCAGTGAGCGGTGATTTTTTATCAAACACCTTTTTTATAATTAAGTTTTGTATATATATTTACATGTGCTTGTAAACACATGTTTGTTTACATGCACACGTGTGTGCAGAGGGTATGGACACACGGGTCCGTTTAAACGCTTGCGCCTCGTTAGCAGGACGTAATGATTATTCGGTTATGGGCTCACGTATAATTTAATAACGATCCGCCGCCGCGGTTAGGCGTAACATTGCCACGTCACCATTCTCTTTGCTGACGATGACGCTCACTACAACTACTATGCGTAATCGGTCGTTACGCACAATGACATGCGTTTTACGTGCCCGAGTCTGCGAGCGCCGATTATTGCGCCTTGGCAACTTTGTTTAATAACGTTTCAAAATGAGATTCCCCTCGTGCCTAATATATATAAATATAAACACTCATTGTATCTCCGCGCGCAAATATACGTCTTTATTACATTTTTACTCTCCTTAATTTTAATTCTTAATTTATTATCAGACTTAAGATATTTTTTTCTTTATTTCGACACTAAAAATTTAGTTTTACTTTCAGTTCACATTTGACAAAATCCGCTTAGGTTAGACTAACATTTATCGAATTTTAATTTTAAGGATATTATTTTAAACCCTGAAACAGATTTAACCCTAGAGGGGAAAATTGGGGTGATTAGGTACCCCATTTGAATTTCTATGATTTAATTACAATAATATGGAAACTAATTTAAATTAAAAAGTCTGAGACAGTGTAGTAAACAGTACAATATACCAAAGCTAGTACGAGAAATAATGTAATCGAATACTCGTGTTCATAAAAATAATTATTACACTCATTTCTATAATGAATTATTATTGTGGTAAATAATTTTGTAACAAGCTAATTATATAGTAACGGATGATCTACGACAGCCAAACCATTTACGACTAAATTGCATCAATTGAACAATAGATTTCAATTGTAATAGTTAATTATGCAATTTAAAGTAGGTAATTGGGAGCAGTTGCATTACATTAAGCACATTAAAGTAGTATTATTCCTGATGTATTTTATATTGTTTCAATTTGCGCAAAATCAATGAAATATTCAGTATTGAATAATTTATTATAAAATTAAATTAAATTCCAAAAGAAAACAAAAAAAAAAGAACTAAAATTAGATTCAAACTGAAATTAAATT
The DNA here is from genome assembly GCF_015476425.1 of Leptopilina heterotoma. Lineage (NCBI taxonomy): Eukaryota > Metazoa > Arthropoda > Insecta > Hymenoptera > Figitidae > Leptopilina > Leptopilina heterotoma. The sequence continues at coordinate 5,636,632 of NW_025110842.1, forward strand.
GAAACAACTAAATTAAAAATACAAAACTACTTGCAATTAAAGAAGAGTGAAGAAAATTAGATTACAGTCTTGAAATTAAATTAAAAGAAAATTAGACTAAAGAAATTAGATTAAAAGCAAATAAAAAATATAAAAATAAATAAAAAAAAGGATGGCAGAAATTTTAAAAAATGGAATTAAAAGAAAATTAGACTGAAACAATATTTAATTAAAACAGGATTGATTATAAAACAAATAAAAAATCAAATGTAAATATATAAAAATATAAAAAATTAAAAATGTATAGACCTTTAAGAACTAGATTAACAAAAATTAAATTAAAAAAATCAGAAATTGAAATTTTACCCTAATTAAGAATCTGGGATTAATTATTTCAATATACATACCCGGGCGAAGTGAATATTAAGGGAGTTGATAATATATTCTTTCTTTTCTGCTTGTTTTAAAGAAAAACACATGTTTCTCGACCATTTTTTCCTTAATTAAAACAGTGTTTAAGTAATTAACTTCTCGTCCCTCCGTTTTTTTTCTTTCTTTCCTGCTTTTTTCAAGAAGGAGTAAAATTAACATTAGCAGTATAGTGTTTTTCGAGGCGGGTACTTAAAATTTCGCCGAGTGAAGGAGAGATAGAGTGAGAGAGACAATGAGCCATTTCGTGATTGCTCTTAATGTACATATATACACATATATACAATTTTAGTATCTATACGTTCGCGGGCAGGTCCAACGACTCATTACGGTAATGACACGTGTGCATCAATTCGCATTAATATTCTAATGAACAAGAGAGATATATAGACAGATAGCGATCTCTCTCACTATTCTTCCCTCTGTCTCACTCTCTCCCCCCTCTCTTTAAATATGTGTATATTTGTATACATGTGTTTTGATTATATGTTAATTTGTTTTTAAGTATATGTGCATGTATTTTGTGTACATGTGAATCTGTTTTATGTACATGTGCATGTATTTTTTGTATATGTGAATGTGTTTTGAATATATGTGCATGTATTTTATGTACATGTGAATGTGTTTTACGTACATGTGCAAGTATTTTTTGTATATGTGAAAGTTTTGGGTGCATGTGCATGTATTTTATGTACATGTGAATGTGTTTTACGTACATGTGCAAGTATTTTTTGTGTATGTGAATGTTTTGGGTACATGTGCATGTATTTTGTGTATATGTGAATCTGTTTTATGTACATGTGCATGTATTTTTTGTACATGTGAATATGTTTTGGGTACATGTGCATGTATTTTATGTACATGTGAATGTTTCTTACGTACATGTGCATGTATTTTTTGTATATGTGAATGTTTTGGGTACATGTGCATGTATTTTGTGTATATGTGAATCTGTTTTATGTACATGTGCATGTATTTTTTGTACATGTGAATATGTTTTGGGTACATGTGCATGTATTTTATGTACATGTGAATGTTTCTTACGTACATGTGCATGTATTTTTTGTATATGTGAATGTTTTGGGTACATGTGCATGTATTTTGTGTATATGTGAATCTGTTTTATGTACATGTGCATGTATTTTATGTACATGTGAATGTTTCTTACGTACATGTGCATGTATTTTTTGTATATGTGAATGTTTTGGGTACATGTGCATGTATTTTGAGTATATGTGTAAATGTGTAAGTGTATATTTATATGTGCTTGGATGGAAAGAGGGATAGAGGGGAATATTTAGAGAGAGGGGGGAAGAGGAGAGAGATAAATAGAGAGACCAACACTATATAAATATAAAATAGAATAGAATGAAGCTTTTGCATTGGGTGGAGATTAAAAGAGTAGAGGGGGGTTGTGGTTCTAGTAAACAAATTAAAAATTTAGCTATGTAGTATGTACATATGTATAACGGGAAGAGGTTAGAGAGAGAGAGACACCCCCTCTCTTTTTACTCTACTTCCCCCTCCCTTTCCATCTCCCACCCACCTTTCTCTTCATCACTCGCTGTAACTTAGTCACAATGGCAATTAATTAATGGACATGGTCGTGGTGATGCAACTTTCGATTGAATAATGCACACACTCGGGATTAATTACTTGTAACCAAAGGCGTCTTTTCAATGTTGGATGTACACAATTATTTATAATTGTATGCGCACGTTATATACTTTGTCTCTCACTCTCCTGGACGCGATTGCAAAGATTTCTTTTTCAATCATTATAATATTGCACTTGACTCTTATAAATGCAAATTTCTCTTTTTTTTCTTATTTTGCATACATACATACAAATACATTTATTTATATAATAGTCGAATTAAAAAAAAGAGTGAAACCATTTGTTTCTTAAAATATGTCGGAAAATGAATATTTATACTTGCACATGTACTCAGAAGAAATGCACATGTACCCAAAATACAGTCACATGTACGCAAAACAAATTCACATATAAACAAAACACATGCACATGTACCCAAAACATATTCACATATACTGGAAACAGATACAGATAAAAAAAATATATAATTGTGCCAGTGTCTGTATGTATTTACGTAGTTCGCATAAGGGAAAACTTGAGATTCCTCATCTTTCATTGAATAAAAACGCACATATTGTACATACGGGAACTGTTAATTGTTCGGATTTGTCATCGAATGAAAAGCAAGCGGTTTTATGGGATGTGACGAGTTCTCTCCTGCTATTGGGGTCACCCTAACCTCTCCCTCCAAAAAAAAAAAAGAAATATATATTATAATAGAATAAGAGAACTTGTCCCAAAAAAAGTGCGAAACATTCATTGTCGATATTTCATTTTTATAAAAGGGTCTCCCTTATCTCTCACAGAAGCCGCATCAACTATATTAGATCTAATAATATTATTTTGGAATTCCTCCTTAAAAACTGATTAAGTGCGACAAAATTATATCATATAATTAATAAAAATATAATAATAATTGCAAAAATTTGGTTGGAAAAAATAATGCAGAAATCTTTTATCGACTTTTTGGAGCGGGGCCCGAAGGCACATTTTTTAAATTTGGACGTTTTGAACGTATTCTTTGAAAATTGATGTAAAATAACGGTCTAAAATACAATCATTTGTGAACGGTTAGAAAAAATAATGCAGAAATCTTTTATCGACTTTTTGGAGGGGGGCCCGAATGCGCATTTTTAAAATTTGGAATTTTTAAGCGTATCCTTTAAAAATTCATGTAAAATGACGGCCTCAGATAGAATCATTTGTGAACGGTTGGAAAAAATAATGCAGAAATCTTTTATCAACATTTATCGACTTTTTGGTGCGGGGCCCGTAGGCGCATTTTTTAAATTTGAACGTTTTGAACGAATCCTTTGAAAATTGATGTAAATTAACGCCCTGAGATGAAATCATTCGTGAACGGTTGGAAAAAATAAAGCAAAAATCTTTTATCGACTTTTTGGAGGGGGGCCCGAATGCGCATTTTTAAAATTTGGAATTTTTAAGCGTATCCTTTAAAAATTCATGTAAAATGACGGCCTCAGATAGAATCATTTGTGAACGGTTGGAAAAAATAATGCAGAAATCTTTTATCAACATTTATCGACTTTTTGGTGCGGGGCCCGTAGGCGCATTTTTTAAATTTGAACGTTTTGAACGAATCCTTTGAAAATTGATGTAAATTAACGCCCTGAGATGAAATCATTCGTGAACGGTTGGAAAAAATAAAGTAAAAATCTTTTATCGACTTTTTGGAGGGGGGCCCGAATGCGCATTTTAAAAATTTGGAATTTTTAAGCGTATCCTTTAAAAATTCATGTAAAATGACGGCCTGAGATAGAATCATTCGTGAACGGTTGGAAAAAATAAATAATAATAGTTGCCAGAGGGCGCTATTGACTTTCTCGCAAGTGGTAATCTTTTTGGCCAAATTATTGTAATATAAAGGATATGTATAATAAAATTATAATCATAGCGGGGGTTCTACCCTGACTATGTTTCCCTACACTTAATAATCACCTATTTTTTTAAAATATAGAAAAGGATACAAAAAATAATTAATATTTTGTCTGATATTTGTAAAAATAATTGTGTGAGGATAATTATATAGGGGGAAGGAATTCCAACGAAAGTCCATATAGTAGAACCAAGTATGTTTCCGGTCAGATTAACACACTGAGTTTTTCGAGGACTTTTTCGAGTTTTTCGAGATAACGATGCTCGTCCTTTCCTCTTTCCTCGTTATGAATATATATATATAGAAACCTATGCAAAAAGAAGCAGTGAACCTCTCTTGTGGTTTCACAGACGTGGAACAATCATTTCCGTTGCTAATTTTTTATTTTCTATATTCCATTACATATAGTCCATTATAACTCTTAAGGTTATATAATAATGATGCCTTTATATTGAATCATATTTTTTTTCAACTTCCGGATATAAAAAAATGACACACTTTACCCCCGCACTTATAGGGATTGTCCATAAATTACAAAAGGCTTTAAGGGGTACCCTAGGTCCACCTATTTCTTACCAATAGAAAAATTTAAAAAATGACTCTAATATATATGAAATTTCTTACGATCCAGGGAGGAGGGAGGGGGTTAAAATTTATTATCGCCATCGCTCCGAAAATATTTTAAATTCTTTCAAAAGAAGAAATAAAATCGATTTATTAGAAATAGGAATAAATCCATATAAAAATCTAATGGAAGATATTCGAAAAAAAAAATAATCGGAAAGATGAATCTTAAATCGGCGGATAAAGATATTGGGGGTTTGGGAAAGAGAGAAGAATCTATATAGAGTAAAAAAAATTTAGCAATTCGCCATAAACGTCATCGACAATTTTTCCTAAAACATATACGATTGCGATTCAATTTTTCATAACCTTAGATATATAAAAGAAGAAGAAAAAAAGAAAGAAATAAAACACCTCCTTCTCTTTATGGGTTTATGGAAATTTTTATTCGCGGTTATTGCAACGTATAATTCTACCGAAAAACATATTCCACACGACATTTCGTTGACTCTTATATATCTGTAGATATACATTTTTTGGCATGACATGTCGAGATTTATTGCAGATTACATTTGCGCGCCTTTTTCTTTATTTTTTCAAAAAAACGAATAATGGTCGGCGTCATTTTTTCTTCTTCTGCATTTTTGACACTTTCTCTCTCTCTCTCTCTCTATTCTAAGATTTATTTTTCCTTTTGGTAAAGGTGCGGGCAAAAAAATTATTTCGACCCAAAACAATAAATATAGGGTAAGGTGCCCCAAGGTGGCCAGCCATCTTTTGAACGACTGTAATTCCTAAACGGTATTATTTAATTAATAATATATGCCCTGAAACTATATCTCCTTAGCTAACATTTTAGCAAAAATTTTTTTTTTATTTTACTATGGAAAATAAAACTTAGGCGACTTTGGAAAAACAGCTGAAATTTTATTACTACTGTAATTTCTTCAAAATTATTTTCATTTCAATTCAATTATTCATTTCTAGAATTTTTAACTAAAATTCTTCTTTAAATCAATTATTTTTAATAATTTTTGAAAAAGTTCTTCTTTGGGAATTTTTAAATCCATTTGTTTACAATTCAATTATTTTACTTAAAATTATTCGATTATTCTGACATTCTTCAATGAAAAAAAATTAGAAATTAAAAACTTCAAATAATTAAAAAAAAATTCCATTAAACTTTTTGAGAAAAATTAATACTAAATTTCCTTAAAAATCTTGTCAAGAAATTAATTATTTTTATAGATAATAAAGTTATTCGCAGGAATTCAATTATTCTCAAAAAATTTGAATAACATTCTTCGTAATAATTCAATTATTTTCTAAAATTGACAAAATTATTCGCAAGAATTCAATTATTTTCAAAATTGATTAAAATTCTCAGCAAGAATTCAATTATTTTGAAAAATGATAAAATTCTTCGTAAATATTCAATTATTTTCAATATTAATTTTTACGTAGTTTCGATTATTCTGACATTCTTCAATTAAATATATATTAGGAAATAAAAACTTGAAGAATTAAAGAAAAATCCAATTAAACTTTTTTACAAAAATTAATTCTACAGAATTGTTAGTTAAAAGTATGAAAAGTTCAAGTTTTCAAAGATTTTAATTTGAAACCTTTTCAAAATTCAATTATTTCTAAAAATTTACGCTATATTGCTTTCAATATTCAATAATAATCTAAAATTTTAACTGAAATTTATTTTTAAATCAATATTTACTACAAAAAAATCCATGAGAATTCAATTATTTAAATACAAATAAAATGCAAATAAATATTTTATTAAATAATTGATTGTTTCTTGAAATTGAATTTTCATAAAGAATTTTATAAACAAATTTCTAAATAATTGAATTCTTTTGACAAATTTAAATAAAAATTTTAAGAATAAGATCATTTTTCGGAAATTTGATTAAAATTTTAATTAAAAATAATTTCATTTCTCCAAAGAATTTTATAAGAGTTTTTTTTGCAAATAATTTGAAATTTTGCCAAGAATTTTATTAAAATTTTAGAAAATAATTAAATTTTGGAGAAAAAATTTATAAAGATTATGGAAATTTTGACGTGAATTTTTGTAAATTGTTGAACACAATTAAATTATTCTGCGAAGAATTATAATAATTTTTGAAAATAATTGAATTCTTGAGACGAATTTTATTAAAATGTCTTTTTAAATAATTGAATTCTTTTATGAAATTTTATTGAAATAGTTGACATTGAAAATAATTTAATTTTGACAAATTTTTGAAATTATTAAAATTTCTACGAAGAATTTTATTAAAATTATTTTGAAACAAAATTTAATTATTACAAGGAATTTCATTAAAATTTTTGAAAATAATAAAATGTTTTGAATAAATTTAATTAAAACTTTATAGAAAATAATAAACTTAAATTCTAATAAATAAATTGTAACAAAGGTTTTTGAAATAATTAAATTTCTTTGAGGAATTTTAATAAGATTTTTAAGAATAATTTCATTTCTCGAGGAATTCTATTATAATTATGTATTAAAAATAATTGGAAGTCTGCGATGAGTTTTATTACTTATGAAAATAATAAAATGTTAACGTAAAATTTTATTAAAATTTTTTTTAAATAATTAAATTCTTTTGGAATTTAATTAATTTAATTTTATTAAAGTAGTAGATTTATTAAAAATCGTTTGAATTGATAAAAGTTTTTGAAAATAATTGAAATTTTGCCAGGAATTTTATTAAAATTTAAGGAAATAACTGAATTTTAAAGAAGAATTTTACTAACTTTTGAAAATAATTGAATTTCTGCATTTATTCGTAATTGCTTTAAAATTCAATTTCTTCTACTGTTTTTAATTAAAATTCTTCTATAATTCCATTATTTTTGATAATCAATTAAAAACATATATTAAAAAATTTAACTAATTTCAAAAGAATTGGAATAATTAAAATTTCTCAAAAATCCACGTTCTTTAAGACGTTTTCTAATTAAATTCTCATTCAAAATTGAAATTTTACAAAATTCACAAAAATTTCCTAAGGGCGGACACATTTGGAGCCCTCTACCCTAATTTAAATCACAAAATTTAGAGGTCGAGTGAATAAAAAAAAATTTCCATAAGGAAGCAAAAGTAAACAGATTTATATTGAAAAAATTATATAAATTGTCAGGAAAATAAAATTTTTTTCCTCGATTTGAAAAAATATTTCTTTTCATACAGCATTTAAATTTAAGTTAATATTCCTCTTGTTGGTATATATATATATATATATTATATATCGAATGCAATAGAGATGAAGGGGGGAGGGGGGGGGTAGTAGTGAGAACGTTGAAAATGTGTCGGGTAAATACGTAGTAAGCTGAGAACCGACAAATGTTGGAACCGCGATGGAATAAGAAGCACGTTACGGTGGATTGCACTTGGTGAAAAGGCCGCGTCTGCTCTCATTAGAGCGATGACAAGAGGGAGAAAGAGAGAGAGAAACGAGAAGCCGAGCAGGGGGGGGGAATAATTCCTTGAATGAGAAAGAGAAAAGGGAGGAATAAGGGGTGTGGGTACAACCTGAATTGCATTCTAAGTTCTTAAGGATCTCGAAATAAGGTCCTTTGTCGTTACACATCGCAAATTAATCGGCTATAGAAAGCTACAACCAAACTACATTTCAAAAGTTCATTAATCGGGAGAAAA